>NC_142461.1:43615000-44240000 GCF_049115385.1 Moschus berezovskii
CCACAGATAATTCACATGTTTATTTGTTATGATAAAATTATAGGAAAACCATGACTGGAAATATTTGACCTTTGTTTAGAAGCCAAATCATTCATATGTAGTTTTCTATGTAACTGACTCAGGAATTCTGGGTAACAGTATTTTTAGTTTATTGAATTTAAACTATTACTTTAAGGTTGGAAGTTCATTAAAAGCCTAAGTCTCAGTGAATGCTTAGGTGCAATCATTCAAGTGGAACACACATACATTTACCAAAAAATAAAAAAAAACCAACAGCAAGGACAATAAAAAATATGTAACACTAAGTACCTTAGTGAAATTCCACATGTTCAAGCTGGATTTTAAAAAGGCAGAGGAACCAGAGATCAAATAGCCAACATCCATTGGATCATCAAAAAAGTAAGAGTTCCAGAAAAACATCTACTTCTGTTTTATTGACAATGCCAAAGCCTTTGGCTGTGTGGATCACAACAAACTGTGGAAAATTCTGAAAGAGATGGGAATCCCAGACCACCTGACCTGCCTCCTGAGAAATCTGTATGCAGGTCAGGAAGCAACAGTAGAACTGGACATGGAACAACAGACTGGTTCCAAATAGGGAAAGGAGTATGTCAAGGTTGTATATTGTCACCCTGCTTGTTTAACTTAAATGCAGAGTACATCATGAGGAACGCTGGGCTGGAAGAAGCACAAGCCGGAATCAAGATTGCTGGGAGAAATATCAATAACCTCAGAAATGCAGATGACACCACACTTGTGGCAAAAAGCAAAGAAGAACTAAAGAGCCTCTTGATGAAAGTGAAAGAAAAGACTGAAAAAGCTGGCGTAAAACTCAACACTCAGAAAACTAAGATCGTGGCATCTGGGCCCATGACTTCATGGCAAATAGATGGGGAAACAATGGAAACAGTGACAGGCTTTATTTTGGGGGGCTCCAAAATTGCTGCTAATGGTGACTGCAGCTATGAAATTAAAAGATGCTTGCTCCTTGGACAAAAATTTATGACCAACCTAGGCAGCATATTAAAAAGCAGAGACATTACTTTGCCAAAAAAGGTCCATCTAGTCAAAGCTATGGTTTTTCAGTAATCAAGTATGTATGTGAGAGTTGGACTATAAAGAAAGCTGAGCACTGAAAAATTGATGCTTTTGAACTGTGGTGTTGGAGAAGACTCTTGAGAGTCCCTTGGACTGCAAGGAGATCCAACCAGTCCATCCTAAAGAAAATCAGTCCAGAATATTGGAAGGACTGGTGCTGAAACTGAAACTCCAATCCTCTGGCCACCAGATACGAAGAACTGACTCATTGGAATAGACCCTGATGCTGGGAATGATTGAAAGTGGGAGGAGAAGGGGACGACAAAGGATGAGATGGTTGGATGGCATCACTGACTCAATGGACATGAGTCTGAGTAAGCTCCAGGAGTTGGTGATGGACAGAAAAGCCTGGTGTGCTGCAGTCCATGAGGTCGCAAAGGGGTGGACATGACTGAGTGACTGAACTGAAGTACCTCAGTAAATACTTAACACTAAGTACCTCACACACCTCACAATTTTGGGTCCATCAGCTCTGACAATCTTTCATCCTGCCTAAATATCTTCTAATTTTCCATGCAGTATTTCCTGTTACTCTAGTCCTTGGTGAACTTTCAAATTGTCAAAGAGCTTCAGTGAATTATAAGGGCAGACCTGAATTGCAGAATGAGGTGGTGAAGTGAGATCCTCATGTTCTCTTTTAAACAACTCATTTAGGCAACTTATCTAAGAAATGAGAAAGGGAAAAGATTCGGACATTTCAGAGAAAAGAATGCTAGGAGGAAACATGGGAGGCTGTCTGTTTTCTTGGTTTTAAATGCAGATCTCAGACAAGTCTGTACAGTAGAGGTTAAAGACAGGAGAGAGAAGAGGCCCGTTAAGTTAATGTTCTTCAGATAGAAGGAAGGACATGAGATTGAAAGGGTAAGTAGGAGAACTAGCCTGGGCAGGAGAAGCAATTCTAAGTGTTGAGGGCAGAAATTAATTTTTTAGACAATAAGATGAAAAACTGAAGAAGTTTATTCAAGCCTCAAGCTCTGTTTTTTTTTTGCTGTTGTTGTTTTTTCCCTAAAAGATAGCTTAGGATGATCATCAACTAAGTTGAGAGGCCAGGGTTGGGGTTGGAGCCCAATGAGGGCAGTGAGGTTTTAGAGTCACCACTGAAAGCACATAGAAGGGGTAAGCCAAATAAAAACACTCAGTTTGGTGATTTTTCTCCAGGGGTGCTAGCAGCCAAGGTGTTAAAGAAGCAAAAGCAAAGGATATATCCATGATTTTATTTCCACAGTCCATAGGCCTTTGATTCCTGGGCTGCCATCTTGAAAGTGTGTAACATCAGGGATGAATGAGAGTGAACCAACAGCTGAACAGGGAATACACTGTAAGTGACGTTATTAGTGAGGGCTCAGCAATCCTGTACCTTCAAGGTCAAATTCACATTAAAACTGCATTATTCTTCATATCACAAGGTACATTCTTTACCTGTCACTGTCCAACCGGAGCACAAGAAGGAACATAAACATCTCTTCCTCTTCACTGAGGAAAGCTACTGCTGACAGTAAAGAACTTCCTGTGTACACAAGTATGGCAGAGCAACTGATGGGAGGCCTGCAGCGCTCACTGGACTCAATCTGTCTGCTAGTTAATGTTAATAACGCAAGCTGCCACTGCCGCATGTGGCTTCTTAGTCTCCTAGTCAGCATGACATTTTTCTTCCAACTGAGCTAGTCCATCTCTGACTTCTGCAGTGCCAACGTGGTCTGTCAGCTATTGTCACTTCCCAGATGTCTATGGCTATGTGACACTGGTGGGGATCATGTCGGAATTGTCCTTGAAACACTTATTGTCACCTCCCACAAGTTACAGAGTTGACCACATGGGCATTTCTTTGGATTTCTGCTGTTTTATTTGACATTCTCATTGGGATGCCCTCATAAGGGACAGCAATAATTTACTAAATACTTGATGAACAAATTTCAGAGCTTCAAACTCACTCCTGTTCTATACCTGACTGCTCAAGTTTATAAAACAGGTAAGGTAGTTTTCACAGAATCTAAACTAAGGTCCAATGGATATTAAATCAAATGGTACCATTGAGGAAAAGCAGATATTCAGACTTGATCATATCTCCAAGGTATTTTTTAAATTGTAAGGTGTTGCCAAGATTATGAAGTCAAATGATTAGAAGGAAATAAAATGTGGAAAAATTAAACAGATTACAGCACATGAAATAAGTAAAATTACTATGTTCACTTTAGTTCTTACTTCATATTAATCATATTTTCTATGTTTATTAAAATGGGAACATTAAAATACATTTTCATGTATTTCACTTCCAATTCAAGGCACTTGCTCCCTTGCTTTTTCCCCAGGAATGAAAAGATTACATTTTTTTGAAAGACTATCCTGTATTCTTTAAGTAATATGCTTAATTGCAATTGCCAAACTACTGCTTTATGTCCAACAACAAGTTCACTCTCCTGAGTGGAATTTTGAAATTAATCATTTAAATATTTAAATATCAAACCAGTCAACCCTAAAGGGAATCAATCCTGAATATTCATTGGAAGGATTGATGCTGAAGCTCCAATACTTTGGCCACCTGATGTAAAGAACTGACTATTTGGAAAAAAATCCTGATGCTGGGAAAGATTGAAGGTAGGAGGAAAAGGGGACAACAGAGGATGGTTGATTAGCATCACCGATTCAATGGACATGAATCTGAGCAAACTCTGGGAGATAGTGAAGGACACGGAAGCTTGGCATGCTGCAGTCCATGAAGTTGCGAAGAGTAGGACACGACTGAGCGATTGCACAACAAATTTTAATATCCATAGTTCAGACAGAAGAAAGAAACCTCCACGAATAAAACCTTGTTTGTCTTTCTTCATATTCAGTTCCCTCCTACTTGATCCACTCTATTCTTAAACATGTTCTCCTCAGACCTCACCGTGAAAACTCCTATGACACTGCACTTGTACATGACACTACACCACTTGTCAATTCCACTCCCTCTTACCCTGCCTGATGGCTCAGTCAAATTCTGATGATTAGGAACAGACTGGATCAGTCTAAGCTCTTTTTAACTTCTGTTATGCTCATCCACACCAATCATATAGTACAAATGACCTATATTACTTTTTCAGGCACATAATCAGACTTCCACATACAATTTGTCTCCACAATAAGACATGAAAGCAAGGACAGTATATTTCTACTAATTTGTGTCTCCTACTACTCCATTTCCACAGTCACTCCATAAATAATTAATAAACCAAATATCAAAGGGCCACCTCCCCAAGTTATGCAGCAAGCCTGTTATTCAAACCAAGATGTTATAGATAATCAGAGGGAATTCCTGGAAGGGAATTTTTAACTATCCACTGATGACAAAGGTCACACCAAAATCAGTGGAAAACAAATTTATACTGAATAAGAAAGCAATAATTTAATAGTGAGGGAATACCTGGAAGAATGACAAAAATAATTAATTCTGAAATGCATTCTCACTGTGAATACATTACTGAGTATTGCTCCATGTGAGGCATGAAATCCATAAAAAATTTCATTCTGCATCAACGATAAGAGTGGGGGACATTTTTTAAAACATCATATCAATTATCTCCCAGTATCTCATAAGAAAAAGACAAGCTGAAATGCAAAAAAAAATAACAAATTAAAATTAAAACTGATTAGCAACAATACATAAGAAAAATGAATAATTTAAAGTAGCTATAACTAACTGTTCTTTTAAGATGAACAGAAACAAAGCCTAAAGAAAAGTGCTTTGGAAAATCCAAGGTAATTTATCAAGGTTTCCAGTACAAGTAGCACCTAAGGGACTCCTGACCAAGAAGAGAAGTTAGTGAGCCCTACTTTAAGCAAAGGCACTGTCCATAAGGTTAGTAATTTGAAGAATAACAATTGTCATGTTCTTGTTTTGTGCCGAGAGGACTATATATGAGAACTCAAAATCAGCAAACTTATTACTTGCATAGGAAAAAAAGAATATAACTATTTCTTACCAGAAGAAATTTGGAATTTACTCTCAGATCATATAAGTGATTAGATTAGACCAACAAATCAGTCACAACAGGTAAAGCTCCCTCCAAAGTCCTATCTGGTCAACCAATTTACTTCCATCATGCCCACTTTCTCCCACAGATTATCATGAACTTGATCATTCTACCATCCTGCACCTATCCTGTATTCTAACTCCTTTGCAGTAAGTGACTATCTCACTGCCCTTCTTGCCCATTGCCAATTTCCAACCCATCAGCAATTATAAGAAAGACAATATTGCTTTTGATTTCCCCTGAAAGAAGAAACTAGTTTTAAACCAACATGGAACAGAGGACCTCCCTTCAGAATATGTAGTAAAAAATCATTTATTGTCTCCTGACCTTTGTAGAAAATAATGAAAGGTCCAATAAACCAAATAACAACATCTTCCATTCTTGTCCTTTGACAAACCTGAGAGAATACAGATGAATCTTTGGTTTACTGGGAAACAATCAAGCTATATTTTTCTTTTCACAAATTACAAAATATGTATATTATGTCTGAAAAAAATCTCAACCAATTTAGAGCAATTTCTGAATTCTCCATAAATGTATCACTCATTTTTAGTGTATTTCTTAATAAACATAAAATGAACTGAATCATTTTCAGTTGCTAAGTCACCTTAAAACCAGTCTACAAAATATAGTGATCCAGTAAATTTGTTTTTAAATATTTGGAAGTGGTCAAATAATTATATAGGAAATATCAACTAATCATTTTCAGAGATACGTAAGTGTCAAAATATGACGCTCAAAAATTGCACCTCAATTGTTAACTTTTGATGAAACAAGTGCCATTTCAGGGCTAATTCTCAACTTTTCTCCTTGACCTCTCATTTTCAGGCAAACAAAACAGCAGGAGGCAGAGGGTGAGAGTGGGATACAGACATCACAGCCTCTGCTCCTCTTCAAATAACCAAGGTGGCATCAGGACAGCATCCTAATCAGATTTAGAGGACATTTCTACAGAACTTTCACACAATGAGTGCCTTGTTCAGTTCAGTTGCTCAGTCATGTCAGACTCTTTGCAACCTCATGGACTGCAGCACGACAGGCTTCCCTGTCCATCACCAACTCCCCGAGATTACTCAAACTCACATCCATGGAATCGGTGATGCCATCCAGCCATCTCATCCTCTGTCGTCCCTTTCTCCTGCCTTCAGTCTTTCCCAGCATCAGGGTCGTTTCTTCACATTAGGCAACCAAAGTTTTGGAGCTTCAGCTTCAGCCTCAGTCCTTCCAGTGAATATTCTGGACTGATTTCCTTTAGGATTGACTGGCTTGATCTCCTTGCAGTCCAAGGGACCCTCAAGAGTCTTCTCCAACACCACAGTTCAAAAGCATCAATTCTTCGGCACTCAGCCTTCTTCATCGGAGAAGGCAATGGCAAGACACTCCAGTACTCTTGCCTAGAAAATCCCATGGATGGAGGAGCCTGGTAGGCTGCAGTCCGTGGGATCGCTGAGGGTCGGACACGACTGAGCGACCTCACTTTCACTTTTCACTTTCACACATGGGAGAAGGAAATGGCAACCCACTCCAGTGTTCTTGCCTGGAGAATCCCAGGGACGGCAGAGCCTGGTGGGCTGCCGTCTATGGGGTCGCACAGAGTCGGACATGACTGAAGCAACTTAGCAGCAGCAGCAGGTTGGTCATAACTTTTCTTCCAAAAAGGAAGCGTCTTCTTTGTATGACTGCAGTCACCATCCACAGTGACCTTGAAGCCCAAAAAAATAAAGTCACCCACTGTTTCCCATTTATTTGCCATGAAGTGATGGGACCAGATGCCGTGAACTTAGCTTTCTGAATGTTGAGCGTTAAGCCAACATTTTCACTTTACTCTTTTACTTTCATCAAGAGGCCCTTTAGTTCTACTTCACTTTCTGCCATAAGGGTGGGGTCATCTGCATATCTGAGGTTATTGATATTTCTCCCGGCAATCTTGATTCCAGCTTGTGCTTCTTCCAGCCCAGAGTTTCTCATGACGTACTCTGCATATAAGTTAAATTAGCAGGGTGAAAATATACAGCCTTGACATATTCCTTTCCAAATCTGGAACCAGTCTGTTGTTCCATGTTCAGTTCTAACTGTTGCTTCTTGACTTGCATACAGATTTCTCAAGAGGCAGGTCAGGTGGTCTGGTATTCCCATCTCTTTCAGAATTTTCTACAGTTTGTGGTTAGGAATACCAAAGTATTACTGTTCTACTAAAGTGGCCAAAAGGCAATACATTTTACTGTTGTCATTTTTAGCAAATTTCTTCTTCATATATTTTTTAAATATTGGAACAAATTTTGAGAAACATTAGCTTGTCACTGCAAAAAATGTGCTTTGTCTTCTAAATAGCATGCCATAAAACTAGGGTCAGGATTTCTAAGTAACTGACACTTAATCTATATCCAATTTAAAGACATGTTAAATTTGGCTGGCATTTCAATAAAGGTACGCTTCCTATTTGGATCTGTAAAACCCTGTTCACTTCAAAGCATCCCTTCTAGTCTAGGGAAGACCTGGCCAATTTCACCTGCCTGACTCTTAGAAGGCTCCAGCCTATGTCTCCTGGATATACTCAGTATAACACCAGCCCAATTTACTTATGTTCACTACCTCCCTGGTAGCTCAGAGGGTAAAGCATCTGCCTACAATGCGGGAGTCCTGGGTTCTATCCCTGGGTCAGGAAGATCCTCTGGAGAATGAAATGGGAACTCATTCAAGTATTCTTGCCTGGAAAATCCCATGGATGGAGGAGCCTGGTAGGCTATCATCGATGGGGTCGCAAAGAGTTGAATACGACTGAGTGACTTCAACTTCACTGTTTCATTAGCCTCACACTCCATCACTGTCTTTTCTTCCCTACCAAATGATCAAAAGTCATTATCGAGTGTCTCAAACTCTAATTTAACTGATTATCTCCTACTATGTACCCTCTTTTCAATAATAGAACCAACCAGGCTTTCACTGCACCCTTGGCTGCAGCTAGACTACCTCTCCCAGCCTCCTTCGCAGCCAGGCAAGTTCTTATGGTTAAGTTCTGAGCACAGATTCCAAATCCAGTCTGTGGTTGGTATTTATTCTCATAGATTAAATTATCAACTGCAATAGGGTCAGGCTCAAGAGTCTTTTTTTTTTTTTAAGCTCCCCAGATGAATCTAATATATAGATGAGGTTAAGGACTCCTGGTAAAGCATGGTAGAGTGATGAGAAAGTCATCTAAGAGTAGAGATGCTTGGCTTCTACTCCCCAAATCACATTCAACCCAGACTTCTATATGACAGAAACAAACTGTCTTGTTTAAGCCACTGTTAGGTTTTCCTGGTGGCTCAGAAGGTAAAGAATCTGCCTGTAATGCAGGAGACCTGGGTTTGATCCCTGGGTTGGGAAGATCCCCTGGAGAAGGGAATATCAACCCACTCCAGTATTCTTCCCTGGGGAATTCTATGGACAGAGGAGCCTGGCAAGCTAGAATCCATGGGATCGTGAAGAGTCTAACACAATTGAGAGACTAACACTTTCACTTTCACAAGCCACTGTTGCATGAACTCTGCTAAAACAGAGCTCCTGCACGCATGCATGCTAAGTCACTTCAGTCATGTCCAACTCTTTGTGACCCTACGGACTGCAGCGTGCCAAGCTCTTCTGTCCATGGGATTCTCTAGGTGAGAATACTGGAGTGGGTTGTGGTGCCCTTCTCCAGGGGATCTTCCTGACCCAGGCATTGAACTCGTGTCTTAAGTCTACCTGCATTGACAGGCAGGCTATTTACTACTAGCACCACCTTCTCATAACCTAACAAATACCACAGGCAGCACTGATTTCCCACCTGGTCAAATCTGAATCATAAAGATACTAGCTCAAATTCTTATGCCTATTATCTGCTTTCCAGAGACAACCCTGTACTGTCTGATCAAGATCTCTTGACAAAATGTTCTAAGTTTAACTTTTCCCTTTTGCTTTTGTCTTTTGATGCAAGAAATATATAAGACATCAATCCATTCTCTTTTCTTTTTGCAGTTATGAACCATCTGATTCCTTTCCCATATGATACCATGAGTTGTTTAATGGTATCCTTTTTCCATTAAGGAGATCAATCCTGGGTGTTCATTGGAAGGACTGATGCTGAAGCTGAAACTCCAATACTCTGGCCACCTCATGAGAAGAGCTGACTCACTGGAAAAGACTCTTATGCTGGGAAAGGTTGGGGGCGGGAGGAGAAGGGGACGACGGAGAATGAGATGGCTGGATGGCATCACCGACTCTATGGACATGAGTTTGAGTGAACTCTGGAAGTTGGTGATGGACAGGGAGGCCTGGCGTGCTGTGATTCATGGGGTCGCAAAGAGTCGGACACGACTGAGCGACTGAACTGAACTGAAGCCTTTTTCCAGTTGATGGATTATTGCAATGGTCGTTTGAATTGAAGCAATATGCAGTATTTGCCTTCATTTCAATATTTTAGTTTGAGTTATTTTAGCACATTTAAAGTTTAAAAGGCTCAATGCCTGCCTACCATTCAGATTTGGGTAAACCACAGACAAAAACAAAACAAGTTATGGCTGCAACTATGAAAGTTATACTAATTTCCTACTGGCAGAGCAACAGGAAATCTAATGTGGCAAGGAACTCAGTGTAGTCTCTGTTATCATATGACTACAAATAAGAGATGCTATCTGGATATTTTTATTGGCTCATAGTAATCTAAAACTTTAAGAAGTCTATTATCCCTTTGCATAATTAATCCAAACATCAATTAATCTATGGCTAAATAACAGAGTTAAACTGGATTTTCATTTGCCCTTCATAAAAGTCCTGTAAAGGCAGCATTGTTACATGCCTCCAGCAGATACTGACAAACACACTTTTAGAAAAGAACTTCAACAGGAAAATACTTAAATTTTTATTTCGACAGAAACAAAAAACAGAGAAGTAGGATATGAATGAACATATTTTCCTTGGAACTTATTCACAATTTTAGAATAGTATTTAAATAGCTTTGGCTACCTGGTGTTCTTATGTTCAAAACAAAGCTTCAGCTAGTTGTTTCCTACAATTTAACTTACTTTCTATGAAGAACAAAAATATGTACCTAATTTAGAAGTACACTAAAAAAGACAGTACAGATCATTCTGAAATTTATAGTCATAAAAAAGACAACTATCTAAGTAATAATACTAAGTAATAATAAGACTAAAAATTTATAGTCATAAAAAAGACAACTATCTAGTAATAACATCTAAGAAACTAGAAGTATTATTTTAATGTAATTTAAATAAGAAATGTTTAATGAATAAAGTTTGATATCAAGTAAAAACTGTGTGAAAAGGCAAAATAAAATAAACCAAAGGTTACATGTTTTAAAATGTGCATATTTTCATTAAAATTACAAGTTTTTAAGTAGAAACACCTCATTTCTCATAGCATTACAGTGAATTAGATTAGCATTTAATTTACACTTTAAAGATATCTACTATTAAAATGATCAAAGATTTTCATCACTCATATTTTCTATTAAAATCTCAGCTTTAATTTCAAAACTAAAGAGGCAAGCATTTGAAGGCACTTGGCCCTAATTCCTCAACTTTCTAATTCACTAGGCTTTGAAAATATACCTCAGTCTATAAATATTTCACATTAGATTTTTTTGCCATGAAATAATTACTGCACTAAACTATTATAACAAAATACTTTCAACTAAGTAATCCACAAGATATGCTTTTGAAAAGTTTCATTAGAGTCATGTATTTACAAAACGAGGTCAGATAATAAGTATGAACTGCAACAGAATAAGATACAACTATAAATATACTCTATTTTCAAAACTGCTCAAAAATAAACTGTTTCACTTAATCAGCTATTTTCTCTCCACTGGTCTATAAATTCTCCCAAGGTATATTTTATTCATGGCTGTAAATTTCATCAACTGTGTCTCGAAAAGAGAGCAGTACAATTGTTGGTTAACTGTACATGTCATCAGTAATCATGGTCAAAATGCAGTGATACATATTCTATTGCCTGATGTTCCTACAGTCTCAAGGGCAGCAGGTTTACATGTCATCTGACTACCCCAAACTCCACACAGCTGATTGACTAGCCATGCACATCTCTCAAAGGCACCCAAGCACTCAGATAAACTCAAGAAAATTTGGTAATCTCACTCCCTCTTGGATTTGACCCAAGACACAGGAGCCCACTGCCAGCTGACAGTGGATATTGAGCCTAATAAGTCATGACAATGTTGGGGGTGGAGGCCAAGTGCAAGGTCAGTAAGCAGGGAAAACTAATCAAGAGGAAAAGGAAAGAAAAAGACAACAAGAGACCAAAAAACTAGATCTGCCCCAGAGCAACATACAGAGGAATAAAGTCATGTAAATCCTGAGAAAATAATTGCTTCGAGTCCTGAAATGGTCCCCACTCTTCATTTCCTGTGAGGCTCCTTTGCTGCTCTCAGGAACACACCTTTGGTCAGTTTGAGTGGGATTGTGCCCCCTGAAACCAAAAGGGCTATACGTAGATCACACAGTATTAAAAGACGTGAAATATATGAAAATTTGGTCTGAGGCCATTCAGCAAAGCTGTCATCACAAATGTCAATCAATGACTGTTAGGGAACATATAGATGAGAACCAACCTACCAACTGAAGCAGGGCCTCCCAGGCTGCCAGGGGCTGAAGGACATCTGCCCAGCCTAGCTGCTGCAGCTACCTGAGGCACACGTGTCACCTCTGTCACATACCATCCCAGCCGTCTCTCCCAGTACTTCCACTGCCGTCAAGTTGCTTCCCAGTTTGGCTCTCTGGCAGTGGGCATGAGGATTACTACAATTCTCTCTGTTCACTTTACACTAGTACACTTATTTGAATCCTTCACTTTTACTTGAGGTGTTTATTGGATTGCTGCTCCCCCAGCCCCTCAGTCATTCCCCCTTCAATCCATGCCACCACTGAACTCACTGTACCCTCAAACTGGCTGAACTAAAAAGAGGAAGGATACTTTGACCTGCTTGCATCTCCAGGGCAGAGATAAGGGGGGAAATGAGAGGAGTGCTTTAAAAAGGAGAGGAACTGGCAGAGACTTCACATTTCCTTACTTAGTGTTTGCAAGTAGATTCAATTAAGAGAAAAATCCTATGGAAGTCATTAATAATGTTTACTCATGTAGGCATATTGACTGGACTTTTAAAAGTTTAAATATTTTAATAATAAACTGAATTATGCCAAATCTGGGTATCCAAGTCTCAGGTTTCCCTTGAATCAGTCTCCTACAGGATTAAATAATGTTTATGTTTCCCAAGAAGATACTTTAAATCTTAGATCATCTTATTAAGCCTGCAATCTTAACTGGCTCATTCTGCAATAACTAAGGTAACAAGGTACAACTCCACTGTTAAAAATCCTGGAGGCATGGACCTCCCTCGTGGCTGAGTGGTAAAGACTCAGCCCACCAATGCAGGGGACACAGGTTCAATCCCTGCTCCAGCAAGGTTCCACATGCTGTGGGGCGACTAAGCCCATGTACCACAACTACTGAACCCATGCACCATAGAGCCCGTGCTTCACAACAGGAGAAGCCACCAAAATGAGAAGCACTGCACCTCAAGAGTAGAGAAAACCCACAGGAAGTAGTGAAGACACAGCACAGTCAAAAAAAAAAGAGAGAGAGAGAGAGATCCCATGTGGGACAGACAACTAAGACCCAGTGCAGTCAAATATACAAATAAAATTTAAAAAAAAAATCCTGGAGGCAAAGGTAGAAGAATGAAATTTCTCCCTAGTGCCCCAGTTCACCCTATATCAATATAAAGACATCCAATAACTTTATCCATGCATTCTTCTTCCACAGTTTATCATGATTTCTATCATAATTCATTCCCACTACCTTCACAAAGCCCCCAATCTTTCAATACCCATATTTTACTAATTCAATTTCCATAGTCTCCTTAGTCACTCCTTATCTAATGTATTAAAATCCTGTCCACTACATTTCAAGAAGAGTACACTTCACAAATAGTAATGTGCTTACAAATCACTATGAGATTTTGTGACAATGCAGATTTCAATTCCGTGAGTCACGAGTGGAGCCCAAGATTCTGCATCTCTGGGTATTGAGATGTTGCTGGTTCATAGACCATGCTCTTGGTAGCAAGGGACTACATTCTAAACTCAATAATAAATATAAGTGGGCCAACAGCAACCAGACTGAAGATAATAATTACCCCTTAGGAATAGTGTAAGGCTTCCATCTTTTTCATATTTGTCAAGAAATTATTGATCATCTAATGAGTACAAGGGACTGAGATGCAAATACAATTAAGAAAGGGTCACCATCTTAATGTAGGCACTTTGATGCAGTAATGTTCCAGAGTTAGTATACACAAGAGTTTTCTAGAGTGTTCATTAAAAAGGTAGATCCATGCAGGTCAAGCAGCAACAGCTAGAAATGAACAAAGAAGAACAGACTGGCTCAAAATTGGGAAAGGAGTACCTAAGGCTGTGTTCAGTCACACTGCTTATTTAACTTATATGCAGAGTACATCATGAAAAATGTCAGGCTGGATGAACCACAGGCTGGAATCATGATTGCCAAGAGAAACATGAATAACCTCAGATATGCAGATGACACCACCCTATGGCAAAAAGTGAAGAAGAACTAAACAGCTTCTTGATGAAGGTGAAAGAGGAGAGTGAAAAAGCAGCTCAACATTCAAAAAACAAAGATCATGGCATCTAGCCCCATCACTTCATGGCAAATAGATGGGGAAACAATAGAAACAGACTTTTCTATAACAATAGAAATAGACTTTTTCTTGGGCTCCAAAATCACTGCAGGTGGTGATTGCAGATATGAAATTAAAAGATACTTGCTCCTTGGAAGAAAAGCTATGACAAACATGACAGCATATTAAAAAGCAGAGACATTACTTTGCCAACAAAGGTCTGTCTAGTCAAAGCTATGGTTTTTCCAGTAGTCATGTATGGATGAGAGAGCTGGACCATAAAGAAGTCTGAGCATGAAAGAACTGACGCTTTTGAACTGTGGTGTTGGAGACGATTCTTGAGAGTCCCCTGGACTGCAAGGAGATCAAAGCAGTCAATCCAAAAGGGAATCAATCCTGAATATTCATTGGAAGGGCTGATGCTGAAGCTCCAATATTTGGCCACATAATGTGAAGAGCTGACTCATTAGAAAAGACCCTGATGCTGGGAAAGATTGAAGGCAGGAGAAGCAGATAACAGAGGACAAGATGGCTGGATGGCATCACCGACTCAATGGACATGAGTTTGAGCAAGCTCTGGAAGATGGTGAAGGACAGGGAAGTGTGGTATGCTGCAACCCACGCGGTCACAAAGAATCAGACATGACTGAGAGACTGAACAACAACAACATGGCTTCACTGCCTGAAACAGAGGCTTTGTTATGTCGAGGTCAAGTCTCTGAACGCACTTGCCAGGCAACTCTAATGGTCCACACTGAGGAACATTGCTTTAGTGGAGCATGCAGTTACAAAACTATATGACAGAGTCTTCACTGGTTTTCCAAGGATTAAGAATCCTCCGTGCAATGTAGGAATGCAGGTCTGATCCCTGATTAAGAAACAAAGATCCCACATGCTGCAGAGCAACTAAGTCCACAAGCCACAACTGGAGAGTTTGCAAGCCACAACAAAAGGTACCTCGTGATGCAATGAAGATTCTGCATGCTGCAACTAAGACTCAAGACAGCCAAATAAATGAAATAATTAAAAAAAAAAAAAACTATTTGACAGGTTGAATTTGAGACAATGCAATATGGAAATGGAGGATGAGGCTCCAACCAGAGGAAAATTCACAGAGGACAAATAGGCATGTGTCTGGGAGAAGAGGGAGAGAGGAATATATACAAAAGCTCAACAATGAGGATCATGGCTCTCAAGCCCAAGAAAATGTGAAAGCCAAGTCTGTTCAGAGTTGTGGGGAGGGGAGTGGCATTAGGGTATATGTGAAAATAAATTGCAAAGACTTAGTTGAGGCTATATTACAAAAGCCCCATGACTCTGGACTTGATCCCTTTAGGTCTTGGGAAGCTAATTTAAATGGACAAAGGGAAAGTCTTCAAAGAACTGAGCATTCCAAAGACTCTTTCACCGAGGACCATCTTCTCCAAAATGTATTGCAAATTTCAAACTGGAGCACATGACTATAAGTTCTTCCCATACGCTTTGCACAGAAGCTTGGTTACAAAACAAAGTAGTCTGGGTTACATTTTACGTTTTAATTTATCAAATGACAGAAATACTCAGTTTCATAGCAAATACTCAGTTTCATAGCACAGAAACAGCATGTGTTTTTTTAAATGTTGAATAAACTAAAATAGCTTAAAAGGCAGATTTTTCAACGACAACTAAAATTCTTGTCTAGCAAAATCTACAGGAAAAAGAATCCACCCACCAGAAATATGAGTGATTTTCAAAAGCACATTTCAAAATTCGTTCCTGGAATATGTCAGTGTCACAGGGAATTAAATTTTACTAGGACTAAACACAAAGTCTTCATTAGAGATGGGGGCCCCACATTAATTCTTTTAAATGATTAGGTGATAACTACTAATCCATTTTAATTATTTTATTAACTCTAACAGTTCTTCACTCTTGATCTCTGAACACTGAACTTCTTAAAAACAATGGAAAAAAATTCCTTTCAAAAGCATCTATAACCTCAATTCAAACAGTTTAGTAGAGATTAGCAAATCATATTCTACATTCACTTCAAGGATGCCTTGCTTGTAAGCCTTCAGAAGCTGGTTCTTTGCGAGTGTCCTATAATTTCATTTTTTAAAGGATAATTTGCCACCTCTCACTGCTTAGGATACCTCTAATTGTAACATGGAAGCCATTCAGCCATTAAATGTAATATCATTTCTGTTGTATAGCTTAAAATGAAAATTATAGTACATCACTATAACATATTGTCAAATTGGAAAGTGAATGGTGAATCCACAAACAAAGTGATTAAATGAGTTAGGTATTAGATACTGATGACTTGCCGTGAGTTCCTGATGAGGTTTTCTGTTTTGTTTTTTTTTTTTAGTAAATTATAGTGAAGAAGGAAGCTAATAGGGCTTTCCTTTCATATGATCTGATATCATAGAGGTAACTAGACAGAAATATAATGGGGTGTTCTCATATAATCTGAAGTACTTATATTCTCACTATACCTGGTTTCTTGTGAAATAATTTCCTTAACACACAAGAGTTTCCTCTCAGTGTCTTTGGGAAATGGCAGAACTGAGAGATCAATCATCCTGCTTTTGTTAGGATGGTTTCGTGACAAGTGACAGAGGCCCAAACTAATGCAGAGAAAGTAAATTTATTGGCTCGTAGATCTCAGAAAGGGACCAATGATCTTTAGATTCTGATACAAACTAAAAGATTCTTAGAAAAAAATTATAAAGTAAACACAGAAATATGAATACATTGGATATTGATCATCTTTAGAGAATGTTTGCTTTGTCCTGGTCTAAAAGGATATTACAGTTATGCTTGAAAAGGATATTTAAGTACATAAATGCTATATTCTAGTCAATGAAAGAAAGTGAAAGTTGCTCAGTCATGTCTGACTCTTTGTGACCCCCAAAGACTATACAATCCGTGGGATTCTCCAGGCCAGAATACTGGAGTGGGTAGCCTTTCCCTTCTCTAGGGGATCTTCTCAACCCAGGGATTGAACTCAGGTCTCCTGCACTGCAGGCAATTCTTTATCAGCTGAACCATAAGGGAAGCCCAAGAATATTGGAGTGAGTATCCTATCCCTTCTCCAGCGGATCTTCCTAACCCAGAAATCAAACTGGGGTCTCCTGCACTGCAGGCAGATTCTTTATCAACTGAACTATCAGGGAAGCCCATTCTAGGCAATAAATCTGCTCTATTACATGAATGTGGTTAGTGTTTAGTCACTAAGCCATGTCTGACTCTCTAGGATCCCATGGGATTTCCCAGGCAAGGAGACTGGAGTGGGTTGCTGTTTCCTTTTCCAGGGGATCTTCCTGACCCAGTGGTCAAACCCGCATCCTCTGCTTAGCAGGCAGATTCTTTACCACTGAGCCACCTGGATATTTTACAGGGATACTGATCACAAATCTGAAACTACACTATGCCAATAAGTATATTATGGATAATGACAGCCAGATTTCTCATTCTTAGAGACAGATATTATAAATAAGTAGTGAAGAAAGGCTAGAGTTAGGCCTGCAATATTTGACTAGAATCAGAGGTATCAGTATGACCTAAGTGATTTTAATGAACAGATGAATGTGCCTGCATACATGTGTATACACATGTATTGATATACATGTATTTCCTAGCTCTGAACACAGAGAGGACCTGGAAACAACACAGCCGTACAACTAATACCTGGACCTTTCCAAATACCATTCTCCAATAAAAGGAACAGGAACTTCTTGGAGAAATAAACGATTCCAAAGGTGGACAGAAAAAAATTTTAGATGACCCTCACACATCATCAGTGGATGAATGGATAAACAAATGTGGTATAAAATATGACACAAGTTATAACACGGATGAACCTTAAAGACATTATGCTAAGTAAATGCTAGGTCTGCAAAAAACAAATATTATGATTGCACATGTATGGCATCACCGACTCAATGGACATGAGTTTGAGTGAACTCCAGGAGTTGGTGATAGACAGGGAGGCCTGGCGTGCTGTGATTCATGGGGTTGCAAAGAGTCGGACACGACTGAGCAACTGAACTGAACTGATCTGAAGGTAACTAAGAAGAGTCAAATTCATAAAGACAAAAAGTAGAGTGGAGATCATCAGGTGATAGGGGATGAGTGAATAGCGAGTTAATATTTATGGGTACAGAGTTTCAGCTGGGGGAAAAGTAGTGTGGTGGAGATAAATAGTATGAATGTACTTAAATGCTGAACAGCGCATTTAAAATGGTTAAAAATATGAATTTTGTTATATACATTTTACCATAATAAAAATAAGGGGAAAATATAGGCAATGGGAACTATATACCCTATTTTGGAAATTGTTTGGTATAAATGACAAAAATATGTCAATAAATGTTTATTCCAATAAATCCCCTCCTGTGCTTAAACTTTAGATATATTCTTGCCTATGTCCTACAAAAGATGAAATATGTATGTTCAGTAACAAAATGAAATAAAAAATAATATATAGTCCATATGTGCTTCAAAAGGAAAAGAGTCATATGAATGAGTAAACCCCAATAAAATCATACTCTGTAGCAATGAAAATGTATAAGCCAAACCTACATGCATGAATATAAGAAGGAAACATATTTAAAATGGAAAAATACTGAAAAAGTAATTTTATTTTCCTTGTCACAAACAATCCAAACCCATGAGGCCCCCATCAAAAAAGGCTATTCCTTCAGAAAGTCATAAATGATAACTGTATATAAAGCCATTCCTATTCATCCAAATATATATGGCTCTCCTCATCCCAGCACTCTAAATCTTGTATAAATTCTTTGATTTAAATCCCAATTCTGAAATTTTTTAACTATGAGAACTTGGATGTAACTTAACCTCACTGCATCTACATTTCCTAACTGTATAATGAAGATAATAGTACTTACCTCAATGAATTAAGAGAACTAAATAAAGTAATACACATAATGCCCTTAGAATAATGCTTAGATATAAGTTAACTTTTTGAGATAATTGTAGGATCACATACATTTATAATAACAGATAACAGAAAGATAATAATAGCTGTAGCATAGCTATATCAATTAACTGAAAATAACTTTAATAACTGTTACATATTATTATACTACCTTTATTAGAGAGACTTTACTATTCTCTCAAATATCACTTAATATTGAATTTAAATATACACATTATTTAAAAGGTAAAGAAAGTCAATCTAGTCTTTTAAAGCTCTCCTTTTTCTTTATAAAGTCCTTTGTCATCATTATTTAGAAAACCTAAGAGGAAAACCATAGGTGCTAAGTGATTGAACAATTATTTTTTTAATAACACTGAGCCAAACTCAGTTATCATATATATGTGTGTGTGAGTATATATATATATGAATGTGCTTACATATAAATTTATATATAATTTTCAGTCCTTAAGGAAATCTTGAGAACTAGCTGTAGTGAAGAAAATAAACTGGCTAAACTTTCTATTACTCAGTCATAATGACCACAATATCAATGCTAAATTTAAAAATTTAGAGAAATGACCTGCTTGATTCTCTGAAGGCATTGATTAAAGGGACTTGTAACAGGTCAAAGAGAAACTCCTATCATCTAGTATCATCCTTTTCATCATCAAAATCACTGTCAGGCTTCAAAATGCCTTGGGCTTGAATTTCAGACCACCAGTTTAAAAGAATTGCTATTACATTTCAGCTCAAGAGTTTTCACTCAAGTCAGTGAAAAAAGATGGAGGAAAAAAAAACAGAAATTAGGCACCAATAAAACAATATACGACTCCATACAGAGTCCAGGGCCCCAAGTCAGAATGGAACAAGAATTTGTCTGAGTAAGCAAGCCAGCCTCTTCTAAAGGGATGACTTCTTAAACCAGTAATCTATGACAAAGGGTGCTAGGAAAACTGGACCTAACAAAATTAGAACATTCTCTAACACCGAATACAAAAATAAACTAAAAATGGATTAAAGAGCTAACTATAAGACCAGATACTATAAAATTCCTAAAGAAAAACAGGCAAAATATTCTTTCATATAAATCACAGCAACATTTTTTGGACCTATCTCCTAAAGTGAAGGAAAGTGAAAGTGAAGTCGTGTCCGACTCTTTGCGACCCCATGGACTGTAGCCCACCAGGGTCCTCAGTCCATGGAATTTTCCAGGCAAGACTACTGGAGTGGGTTGCCATTTCCTTCTCCAGGGGATCTTCCCAACCCAGGGATCGAACCCAGGTCTCCTGCACTGCAGGCAGACGCTTTACCATCTAAGCCACCAGGGAAACAAATGAGATCTAATTAAACTGAAAACTTTTGCACAGCAAAGAAAACCATCAACAAAATGATGACAATCTACAGAATGGGAGAAGATATTTGCAAATAATAGACTGATAAAGGGTTAAGATTCAACATATGCAGACAGCTCATACAACTCAACATCCAAGGAAAACAAAGATTTAAAAAGAACTGGGCAGAAGAACTGAATAGACGTTTTACCAAAGAGGAAATGCAGATGATCAACAAGCACAAGAAAAGATGCTCAACACTGCTAATCATACAGAAAATGCAAATTAAAACTTCAATGAGATATTAAATTACACCTTATTAGAATGTCCATCATTGAGAAGGACACAAATAACAAACATTGTTGATGAGAATGTGGAGAAAAGACAACCCTTGTACACTGTTGGTGGGAATGTAAATTGGTGTAGCCAGTGTAGAAAGCAGTATGGAAGTTTCTCAAAAAACTAAAAATAAAACTACCCTGTGACCCAGCAATTCCACTCTGGGATATATTTCAAAAAAAAGCTCCCCAAACACTAATTTGAAAAGATGCATGCACCTCAATGTTCTTAATAGCATTATTTATAATTGCCAAGGTATGGAAGCAACCTAAGGAAGTGTCCATCAACACATCAGTGGATAAATAAGCTAAAAGTGAAAGTCACTCAGTCAAGTCCGACTCTTTACAATCCCACGGACTATACAGTCCCTGGAATTCTCCAGGCCAGAATACTGGAGTGGGTAGCCTTTCCCTTCTCCAGGAGATCTTCCCAACCCAGGGACAGAACCCAGGTCTCCCACATTGCAGGCAGATTCTTTACCAGCCACAAGGGCTTCCCTTGTGGCTCAGATGGAGTGTATATATACACAGAGAAGCTGGGATGTATATATATATACACAATGGCACTACTTAGCTGCTGCTGTTAAGTTGCTTCAGTCGTGTCCAACTCTGTGCGACCCCTTAGACAGCAGCCCACCAAGCTCCCCTGTCCCTGGGATTTTCCAGGCAAGAGTACTGGAGTGGGTTGCCATTTCCTTCTCCAACTATTTAGCTATGGACAAAAATGAACTTTTGCCATTTGCCACAACATAGATGGACTTTGGAGGGCATTAAGCTAAGTGAAATAAGTCAGAGAACTTATACAGGGAATCTAAAAAATAAAATGAACAAGTAGATAAAAAAAAATGAAGCAGACTCACAGATACAGAGAACAAACTAGTGGTTATCAGTAGAGAGAGAACAAACGGGCAAGAAAGTAGGAGGAAAAAAGGATATCCATGTAATTATATGAGATTATATGTGTGAAACTTTGGAAAACTGTAAAGCACTAAAACTTTTGAAAATTATTCAATATAAAGCAATACAGAATGTAAAGAATCTTTCGTTCAATAGAAAAGCAAAAAATAAAAAAAGTCAGTGATGCTGATCCAACTTCTTGAAAATTAGGAAAGAGAAACGCGGATGATGTCCAGGGAAACTGAAAGACTCAATCAGAGTCACTCAATGGTTCAGTTCAGTTGCTCAGTCGTGTCCGACACTCCGCGACCCCATGAATCACAGCACGCCAGGCCTCCCTGTCCATCATCAACCCCCAGAGTTCACTCAAACTCATGTCCACAGAGTCGGTGATGCCATCCAGCCATCTCATTCTTGGTCGTCCCCTTCTCCTCCCTCCCCCAACCTTTCCCAGCATCAGAGTCTTTTCCAGTGAGTCAACTCGTCGCATGAGGTGGCCAAAGTATTGCAGTTTCAGCTTTAGCATCAGTCCTTCCAATGAACACCCAGGATTGATCTCCTTTAGAATGGACTAGTTGGATCTCCTTGCAGTCCAAGGGACTCTCAAGAGTCTTCTCCAACACCACAGTTCAAAAGCATCAATTCTTATACAGCCTAAATAAGTACTCAGACTTTGATCATCCATCTAACACTCTACCATATGAGCCTACTTCATATTTCTCCAAATGATCTGAAGTATAGCTTTTAAAAATCTGTCAAATATATCTCAAAACATAGACTATTCTAACAGTTTCTAGGCAAAGATTTTGAACTTGCTTTAATAGATATCAACCAATGTATTTTCTAGAAGATACAGTGTATAATACAGATCTTTTCCATAATTCTTTTTTCCCTCTTTTCAGAATATATAGAAATAGTATTTCTTTTATCTGCAAAAAATTCAATCACATGTCTTTCCAGAAGACAGTTCTCCCCAAATATACTTTAACCAACCATTTAAGATCAACTTTAAGACTCAAGACCCAGTTACTCTTCTAGCAGAATTTTTCTGAAGTGGTACTTTAATACAAGAACACATGCCTTAAAAAAAAAAAAAATAACTCTTCAAGTCAATAAAAATAAAGTTTTCTTTTTTACTATTTTTGGAAAAGGCTTATTTTCCCCAAGGTATAAAAATATTTAATTATGATTTATTTAGCCTGTTCAAAGCACAAAGATGAAACTTTAAAAATATACTTAACCATTATTCCTCAATCACTTAAACATTTAAAATTCCTTAGTAAGCAAGTACTTATTCTTAAGGCAAATCTCAATTCTCAGCATACAAAAATACAATGACATTAAGCATAAAGTTTAGCCTATAACTCCATAATATTCCAACCTGGACTTTTTAATTTGGCCAGTGTTTTTCATTTGGAAAATTGGGACCTAACCTTAGATATGTACCAGATAATTGCGCACCCTGGACCCAAGATACCCACAGAGAGGTCACTGGCTTTACCAGGTAATAAGCAGATGGTCCACTGGGTTCAACAGCAGCTGAACTTCAAAGAGAACTAAGCAGCATGAACTATGATGCTGCAATCTGGACATCATAAAAGAGAAAGAATAGTACAGCAGAATAATAAAATATACACAAGCTAAGACTCAAGGTCTGAAGACTGGTCCTCTCCAAACAAGAAATTTCAATTCTGGAACGACAAAAGTTGGCCTCAAACTCACAGGAAACCCCCAGTAATATGGCATAATTTCATTTATGTGTTCCCTCTTGTTCATTTTTTTCTCCATGCAAAGCACTGTATATGCTCTGCACCTTGTGAAAAATACTTCATTAGTTATTCACATGATTTAAATCCAAACCTAAAAGAGTACCAAACTCATGAGGCCATCATCCAAACACTTCAGAATATCCTCACAATTCTAGAAATTGAACTGTTTTTCCTATTGAGGAAGATGCAACAAACTTATTTGCACATTTTCTAAGCATCTTTCCCCAAACCATTATGTCTATTTCAACTGAATTTCAGCTATCTCCTGTATTGAAGTGTAAAGATATTAAATTAGAAAAACCCACCTACCAGAATCAGAGTTTTAAAAAATTTATCTTTAGCTCCATACAATGTTGGGAGGAAATCCTATCATTCAATAGTCCATATGGCTAAATTAAAGCAATAAAAATGATATTTTAAAATTTTCACAGAAATGACTATCAACAGATAATATTTGATTACAGCTTCTTGAGAGAAATATCCCAATGAAAGACTTTGTAGTTTCTGACCTCAAACAACATTGAAAACATAAAAGAATATGCCATGCCCTCGAGGAGACATTTTAACATACAAACTTGCTCTGATATAATTCTATAAGAGAACAGTTTTACATTAGATTTTGGAAGCTAATCTCTAGAAAGAAAAAAAATTATCTGATAATAAGGTTCTCAGAAATACTGAAAATTTCAAGAGTATTTATATATAAGTGAAGGGGATAATTATTTCAGTACTGTAATGATTTGATCATTGACTCTCCAAGCCTGAATTTATCTTGATCTGTGTCTATATTCTAATGTTGTAACATAATTTATGAAATCTAATGACCAAAATGTTTAAATATATGATTTATGATGTCAAATGAAAATTAGCATATTATATTATTAGTTCTATCTGGGCAATATTTAATTCTTCCCTAATTACAAGTCAAATATATCACAAACAAGTATATACACTAAAAACATGTCCTCTTTTTACACAGTTAAACAGATTTCTTCAGTTGTAAAAGAAGAGCTTCTCCTCCCAGTTCAAGGACTCTGAGCCTTGAATTATATCCTAGATATGTTGTGAGTTGAGCAATTTGACCAGGAAAATGCTGACCACGAGATGAGGTTCCTTTGGGTCTCAGACAGTCCCTTCACTGCCCCATGGACTTTAAACTCCAGGGTCTTTATAATGAGCCCCTCAGCATGGAGCTTTACAATCTTCAATATGGAATACTTCCAAAGTGAAATGAAAAACCCGAAAGATCACACCCATAAAACTGTTTCTTATTAACATACTAAAAAATTACAATATTAAGAGTTCATTTGAAGCATTTAGATTGCTTTCACTTGAGATTCTGAAATCAACTAGCACAAATCTCCCCTGATAATGGAAATTGTACACGTTAAACTGCATCATTATTGAAAAATGGATTATAATCCTGTTTGGAAAACACAGTCAAAAGTATTACACATGTACACACAATGAAAAATAGAAAAGAGAAAATATCACCTTTATTCTGTTAAGTATAAATATGTTTTGCAAGATGAAAACGTATCACTATGTGTATCAATACAGTGTACCGCACCAGGCCTATGGCAGGGATGTGGGGGCACAGGCGATACTTAGTAGATGCCACATGCAGCCATTAACTTCCTAACATCTGAATATTTTTAATTTCTGAAATCCATCTGTCTTTAAGAGCTTCCACAATCCCCCTTGAAAGATTTCAGGTCTCCCCTTTTTCATTCACTAAAACTGTGACTCAGGATCATCACCCTAGCTTCTTCCTCCGTTCCATTCCGTCGCTCAGTCGTATCCGACTCTATGCGACCCCGTGGACTGTAGCCTACCAGGCTTCTCCGTCCAGGGGATTCTCCAGGCAAGAATACTGGAGTGGGTTACCGTTTCCTTCGCCAGGGGATCTTCCCGACCCAGGGTCGAACCGGGGTCTCTCTCATTGCAGGCAGACGCTTTAACCTCTCAGCCACCAGGGAAGCCCTAGCTTCTTCCTAAACACATCCAAATCTTTACTACTCAACCTCACTTCTATTTTCTCCCATCTCTGAAGGAAAAATGTCACTTTTCTAGGTCAACTCCAGTCTGGGCTGGTGACCTCACTCCATCCATGTTTCTAGAGTCTTATTCTCTCACTTTTCTCTTCATCTGCATCTGGTCTGCTCCCTCTCCACTGTCCTTAGTTTCCTTCCCAGACATTGATGGGTTTTTCCCTACTCATAAATGCTAAAGCTGAAACTGCAATACTGTGGCCACCTCATGCGATGAGTTGACTCAATGGAAAAGACTCTGATGCTGGGAGGGGTTGGAGGCAGGAGGAGAAGGGGATGACAGAGGATGAGATGGCTGGATGGCATCACCGACTCTGTGGACATGAGTTTGAGTGAACTCTGGGAGTTGGTGATGGACAGGGAGGCCTGGCGTGCTGTGATTCATGGGGTCGCGGAGAGTCGGACACGACTGAGAGACTGAACTGAACTGAACTGAAATAAATTCCACCCTTTAGAATAGATGCAAGCCACCCTCTCTTTCCTTTGCTTCAAAAGTGCCTTTTGAAAAAGCTCAAGGTCTGTCTTCATTCACTTATCCATTCCCCCAAAAAAGCTTTTACTGAACACTTACTGGTCACCGAGTACTCAGAATGAAAATAAGATCACCGGGAGGAGAGAGGAGGAAAGAAGTGACGAACTACGCAATTACCATGCAACACACTTTGCTGCTGTTTGGCCAAAGAGAACTTGCTGTCCCCCACACACTACATCACTGTGTCTGCTCATTTCTCCCACTCTTAGCAAACTACCATGACTTACACAAAATTATAACTTGCCCAAATAAAGAGACACACTACTTTTGTTTCCCCTTCTCCAATCTGCTTTCTAATCAGTGCCTTGGATATGTTAACAAATATCTATTAAATAGAATATTATTATACCTGCTTATTTAATAGCTTATTTTATTCTGTAGCTGTTTGCATTTATTTTATTGTATAGTTAACTTTATTCATACTTAGAAGAGGTATCCGTCTGCTTACTATTAAAATTATATATGACTAAAATTTCAAATGACTTTCATTCACTGCTATTCTCAAATGTCACATCCTCCAAAGAGTCTCCTTTAACCAACTTTGTTAAAATGCCCTTTCCCTTAGCTCCAAACCTTTGTCTGTTATGTTGGCCTTTCTAACACTAACCATGCATGTCTTGCTACATGATTCTGTTGCTCTCCTCCTCGTCTCTTTCCCCCCTCAAGAATATAGGCACCATGAAGGGAGACACTTTTTTTCATATCTTCTTCATAGCACCAGTGCCTAGCTGTCACACATGCTCAATACTAAACATAATGAAAATAAACCGAGAATAGCATCTGCCATGCTCAGGGCATCCTTGAAAAAAGATGTTGAATCTCTCAATGCAGATAGATGAGTAATTTTCAATTAATTCCACACTTCCTGCATTGTATTTGACAGTGTTGCACGCACTGTGCAGTTTTTCCTCCCACTTTTGTGCCGAAACAGCTTAACCTTTTATTTAAGCGTCTCTGGTCCAAAAAACATTAAAATTGGGCAGCTCTAATAAATACTACTACATAATGACTTGCTCCAGTTCTCTGCAGTAATTAGTACTCTGGTGATGAAATGTGCCTCTAGGTTCAAAATTTTATAATGTTTTGACAGTTGGAATTTTACCAAGCATGAAATGAACCAATAAAAAATTCTTTTTTTGTTATCATTCTCTAAGCATTAGGAAAAAATATATTCTCAAAATGTAACAGTAGTAATCTAAGAAAAAATAGTGACCCACTCAGATCCAACGGGAGGGTTTATGTAGCATTCAAATGAAGACAAGATAAATGTAAAATCTCATAACTAAAACCCAAGAGCAACTTCTATTTAACAGGCAAGTGCATCTCAATCACCTTGATTAGTAAAGCAAGATAATATGCATTAAAAGCTTCATGCCAGTCAAAAATCTCACAAATACCATATTTTACTTTCCATCTTTAACTCTCTGATGATCATACTATCTTTAATCATTTTGAATAGTTCTTCATAAGATTGTTTTTATGTGAATGTAATTTTCCCCTAAATAGCCTTGCCTCCCAAAGAAAGAAAATAAGCATGACCCTGACAAGATTTCAAAAAATGGGTCAGGATTTCATTTGTATCAGTGAACGTCATGTGTATTACCTGAAATAACAAAAACTACAACCTCAAAGTTAATTTTTACATAAACTGAAAAGTCAAAAGCTTTAAAGGTACTAAGCATCCCTACAAGCCCAAACATATTCTCAGTGATACATGAATTATATTACTGGGTTGGCCAAAAGGTGCATTCGGGTTGGAAAAAACTCAAACCCTTTGGCCAACCCAATATTTAAAATTAAAAACTTATACTATGAAAAGTTCTGGAGATGGACAGTAGTGATGATGGTACAATATTTAGTGCCAGGAACTACAGACTTCAGAAACAGTTAAAATGTAAATTTTGTTATGGATGTTTAACCACAATAAAAATTCTCCTTTATGAGTTAACTAACTTGAACATTAATTTCCTTACATTTTACTCTGAAACATTTATACTTTATCTGAAGGAATTTTACATTTCCTGAATGCATGCTCTGACATCATAGTAACAAGTTTCAATGGGCCTTGTGGATATTTGACACTTATTAACTTCCTTGAATTTTTAAGGTGCCAAGAAATTGTTAGAGAAATTACTAGAAATGTGTCTTACTTTATGGCATCAAATTTACCACCATAAAATATGAATTTTCTTTATAAATTATGCAGCAATACAAGACAAGCTATGTGGTATGAAATCATGATCAACCAGTATATAGTGGTACATCTGGCCAAGTCCAAACGAAAACGATAAGTGATATTGACAGTGCAGCCTCTGAAATGAAATCTATGCTTATAAACTGGTTATTTTTTAAAGATTAAGCTAACGAGTTCTGAACTTTTAACCTATATGGGTTTCATAATTACACAGCTTGAAATCCTCATCAGAAAATCTGTCTGCTCCTGAAATTCAAATCATTTTGCAATCTTGAATAATGCATGGAAACTCTACAGAAATTAAAACATTTCATAAAAGTAAAGAAATTCACAACCTATTTTTTTTTTGCAAGAGCATAAAGTAACGGAAAAAAAATTAGTTGTCACTTCCTTCGACTTCCCAGGCCACCCCCTTTCCCCACACATCCCATTTCTTTAACAGTATTTTACAAAAACTATCAATACATAATGGGTAAGGATTCATGGCACAACACCTTCTACATGAGCTAGTGCAAAGACAATGCAGAAGAGCACTAGAAAAATACCATGAGCATGGAAAAACAAACTCAGTGTCTAAATCACTATGGTTAAGAACTCTGGCTTTAGAGATCCGAGTTTGACACCTGACTCAGACACAGAATGACTCTGACAGTTGGGGGGCAAAGTCATTTTCCTATAATAGCCTCCAATTTCTATAAATAAAATATATCTTGTTTTTAAAATTTACCTGCAGTAACTACAGTAATTATTAACCAGAATTATAGCAAAAACTGAAACAGAAAGCAAAAAGGATGTTAAAACTCCCCAAACAGGCAGAGAAAACTATGCTGATTTTACAAATCACTCATCAAAGAATAAACACTTAGAAAAATGACGTGTTAAGAAATCAAAGAAAAGCATGTTACCGCACCAATTTTGTATGAAAAGTACTTAATATTTAAGACTGCCTGATGAACTCTGGACGGAGGTTCGTGACATTGTACAGGAGACAGGGACCAAGACCATCCCCATGGAAAAGAAATGCAAAAAAACAAAATGGCTGTCAGAGGAGGCCTTACAAATAGCTGTGAAAAGAAGAGAAGCGAAAAGCAAAGGAGAAAAGGAAAGATATAAGCATCTGAATGCAGAGTTTCAAAGAAAAGCTAGGAGAGATAAGAAAGCCTTCCTCAGCGATCAATGCAAAGAAATAGAGGAAAACAACACAATAGGAAAAACAAGAGATCTTTTCAAGAAAATTAGAGATATCAAGGGAAAATTTCATGCAAAGATGGGCTTGATAAAGGACAGAAATGGTACGGACCTAACAGAAGCAGAAGATGTTAAGAAGAGGTGGCAAGAATACACAGAAGAACTGTACAAAAAAGATCTTCATGACCCAGATAATCACGATGGCGTGATCACTCACCTAGAGCCAGACATCTTGGAATGTGAAGTCAAGTGGGCCTTAGAGAGCATCACTACGAACAAAGCTAGTGGAGATGATAGAATTCCAATTGAGCTATTTCAAATCCTGAAAGATGATGCTGTGAAAGTGCTGCATTCAATATGCCAGCAAATTTGGAAAACTCGGCAGTGGCCACAGGACTGGAAAAGGTCACTCTTCATTCCAATCCCAAAGAAAGGGAATGCCAAAGAATGCTCAAACTACACACAATTGCACTCATCTCACACGCTAGTAAAGTCATGCTCAAAATTCTCCAAGCCAGGCTTCAGCAATATGTGAACCGTGAACTCCCAGATGTTCAAGCAGGTTTTAGAAAAGGCAGAGGAACCAGAGATCAAATTGCCAACATCCGCTGGATCATGGAGGAAGCAAGAGAGTTCCAGAAAAACATCTATTTCTGCTTCATTGACTATGCCAAAGCCTTTGACTGTGTAGATCACAATAAACTGTGGAACATTCTGAAAGAGATGGGAATCCCAGACCACCTGACCTGCCTCTTGAGAAACCTGTGTGCAGTTCAGGAAGCAACATTTAGAACTGGACACGGAATAACAGACTGGTTCCAAATAGGAAAAGGAGTACGTCAAGGTTGTATATTATCACCCTGCTTATTTAACTTATATGCAGAGTACATCATGAGGAACGCTGGGCTGGAAGAAGCACAAGCTGGAATCAAGATTGCTGGGAGAAATATCAATAACTTCAGATATGCAGATGACACTACCCTTATGGCAGAAAGTGAAGAGGAACTCAAAAGCCTCTTGATGAAAGTGAAAGAGGAGAGTGAAAAGGTTGGCTTGAAGCTCAACATTCAGAAAACAAAGATCATGGCATCTGGTCCCATCACTTCATGGCAAATAGATGGAAAAACAGTGGAAACAGTGTCAGACTTTATTTTGGGGGGCTCCAAAATCACTGCAGATGCTGATTGCAGCCATGAAATTAAAAGACGCTTACTCCTTGGAAGGAAAGTTATGACCAACCTAGATAGCATATTAAAAAGCAGAGACATTACTTTGCCAACCAAGGTCCGTCTAGTCAAGGCTATGGTTTTTCCCGTGGTCATGTATGGATGTGAGAGTGGACTGAAGAAAGCTGATCGCCGAAGAATTGATGCTTTTGAACTGTGGTGCTGGAGAAGACTCTTGAGAGTCCCTTGAACTGCAAGGAGATCCAACCAGTCCATTCTAAAGGAAATCAATCCTGGGTGTTCATTGGAAGGACTGATGCTAAAGCTGAAACTCCAATACTTTGGCCACATCATGCGACGAGTTGACCCACTGGAAAAGAGTCTGATGCTAGAAGGGATTGGGGGTGGGAGGAGACAGGGACGACAGAGAATGAGATGGCTGGATGGCATCACCGACTCGATGGATATGAGTTTGAGTGAACCTCGGGAGTTGGTGATGGACAGGGAGGCCTGGCGTGCCCTGATTCATGGGGTCACAAAGAGTCGGACACGACTGAATAACTAAACTGAACTGAACGCAAAAATTTATATACCCATTTTAAAATTATGATTCCTTCTACTTGATGTGATTTCAGAAGGTTTTGATGTTCTTTGTATTTTACTGTATTCTAAATGTTTTTAACTTAACAAGTGTTAACACTTTTGGTAGTAAATAGCTTTAAGTAACTTTAGAACAAAGGAAAAAACCTACAGATGTGCCTCTTCAAAACTCCTATATTCCACCACCTTTTATTTTTAAAATGCTGTTTATCTTGACACTATCTGTGTGTCACTCACATGCATGAAAGTCACATATAAAAACTGTCTGGCCTTAGACAAATTCTTAAAGCAATTAGACTATATTTTAAACACTATAACCAAGACACTGGCATTGTCCCAAAGTAAATGGTGAGAAGTACGAAGTGGATGCCAGGTTTTATGCATGCTTGCAGATCCAGATCTAATGGACAGTGAAAGGAGATATTTTAAAACAATGATTTGGCTGGAGTATTAATCAACTAGATGTCATAATAAAAGATTGTGTGTCAAAAATTCAATCCACGGCTGCATTCCTCTCCTTATATGGGGAAACTATCAAATTGTTTAAATCTATGTTTTTTCTTTCATATAAAGTATAATACTGTTAAAATGGTGCTCAGAATATTCTAACCATAATTATTTTCACTGTATAAACACTAAATTTTCAAATAAAGGTCCAACTAAAATTTTAAAAATCTCTAAATCCCAAATTAGGTTTACTTTTGATGATATTTAGACCATGAGACTTTATTTTTGAATAAAAGAAACGTTTTCCATTTAAAAGGAAAATAGTTTTAGAAAAATCTAAGCAATATGTTGAACTAAATTACCAGGAAACACACTTTCCAAAGTATTCATTTCAATAAATCTGATGTTCATTTTCAGTTTCTAAATTCCAATAAACTGCAAAGTTTTAAAGAACAGTACCTCAGGATGTTTAATATCCTACTTTTATTTGAATATTCATTTCAAGTAACAATGTAGCAAGAAATACACAAGTTCTCAGTCTAAGTTTTCTTGAAACATGCCAACTTGATAAAATTTTTGTTTGTGTGTATAAACACAAAAGATACTAAAGTTTAAAATAAAAACTTGGCCAACCAACCATTCCATATTTTAATGCATTATATATGAGCACAAGATACATCTCAGATTGAAGTCTCTGTCAAGTGCAAAATATTTCGCCCATTATGTTCAATCATTGCAGTTAAATACTTAACTTCCTTAAATAGTAATTTCCATGCGGGGAAGAGACATCTAAATAGTTTGAGTGTTTATGCCTTTGACACTAGGCCTCCCTAAGGAAATGTCAACATTATTTTATCATTTTTCTATGACTTTATTATTCATATTATTGTTTGTTGCTTGTTTTATTTTGATGCTTATTTTGACTTCTTTTTTTTCCAAGTCATCAGCACACTGAATCTGCAAATTATTTTTCTAACCAGGCACATTCATTCCCCCACCTCCAGCACATACTCAACTTTCTTACACATCTATGTGGACCCTTTCCCCCATTTCCCTTCAATCTTCCTAAATACACCTAAATATTCCATATAGTCTGGGGAAAGGGGCAAGTTCTGCAGCTAGCTCAAAGAATTTTGATTTTAACTGGCATGTAGCTACTTAAGAAAAGAATGACCATGATTTAAATGTCAATAGAAAGACCACTGTTCTTATATAACATGGATATAAAATGCATTAACTATTTTACAAACACTCTTACTGCCTTAGTGATTAAAAAGAAAAATTCCCATTCTGTCCTATTTAGGGGTCCAGGCACCTTGGTAGACTCTTGGTTGCCCATGCTACACCAAGGTACCTCTCTATAACTTGGATAAGGGTTAGGAGGAGGAGCACCTTCCGTCAGGACAAGGTCACCTCTCTCCAGATGATGTGAGAAAACCAGGACAAACACCAAACATCTTCAGTGCTTATGGAAAGTTCAAGTATTAGCCACATTATTGTCTCATGCCACTGGAGAATTATTTAGACTGCTATACTTCACTCCAAGTTCTGGCAAATTTATTAACCTGAGTTTTTTTAATCTGTATGAAAAACTGAAAGTATCAGTCACCCAGTCGTGTCCAAATCTTTGTGATCACACAGACTGTAGTCCACCAGGCTCTTCTGTCCATGGAGTTCTCCAAACAAGAAAACTGGAGTAGGTAGCCATTCCCTTGTCTAGGGCATCTTCCCAACCCAGGGACTGAACCCAGGTCTCCCATATTGCAGGCAGATTCTTTGCCAGCTGAGCCACCAGGGAAACCCTTTAATCTGTAAGCTTTAAATATCTGCTTCAGTTTCTTGATGTAAATATTGCATTTGTTAAAAGACTCTGATGCTGGGAGGGATTGAGGGTGGGAGGAGAAGGGGACGACAGAGAATGAGATGGCTGGATGGCATCACCGACTCGATGGACAGGAGTTTGAGTAAACTCCGGGAGTTGGTGATGGACAGGGAGGCCTGGCGTGCTGTGATTCATGGGGTCACAAAGAGTCGCACACGACTGAGCGACTGAACTGAACTGAAAGAGAAATCCTAATATTTCAAGATTAGCACCAAATGTTTATTCCATGCTGTTAAAACAAAAATTAGGAAGACCAGTTCAAGAAAATATTCCAGAAAAGATAGACCTGTATTCCTTGATAATACACACAATCTACTTAACTACCCAAGTTTTAAGTATCAAAGAAAGCTCAAACCAGAACTCTTTGATTTCCCTATCCCTAAGATATTAGCTGTATTTATCTTCTGAAAGAATTAGTAAAGTGGGAATTTATAAAAAACACAAATCTAATAGTTTACTATCATGAATTATTTCATGCTAGGAAAAATGCAAACAGCTCAGTTCAGTCACTCAGTTGTATCTGTCTCTTCAACCCTATCGACTGCAACATGCCAGGCTTCCTGTCCATCACCAACTCCTAGAGCTTGCTCAAACTCATATCCATCAAGTCGGTGATGCCCTCCAACCATCTCAACCTCTGTCCTCCCCTTCTCCTCCTGCCTTCAAACTTTCCCAGCATCAGGATTGTTTCCAACAAGTCAGTTCTTCTCATGAGGGGGCCAAAGTATTGAAGCTTCAGTCCTTCCAATGAAAATTTAGGACTGTTTTCCTTTAGGATTGACTGGTTTGATTTCCCTGCAATCCAAGGGACTCTCAAGAGTCTTCTCCAACACCACAGTTCAAAAGCATCAATTCTTTAGTGCTCAGCTTTCTTTATGGTTCAACTCTCACATCCATACACGACTACTGGAAAAACCATAGCTTTGTCTATATGGACTTTTGTCAGTAAAGTAATGTCTCTGCTTTTTAATATGCTGTCTAGCTTGGTCATAGCTTTCTTCCAAGAAACAAGCATCTTTTAATTTCATAGCTACAGTCACCATCTGCAGTGATTTTGTAACCCAAGAAAATTAAGTCTCTCACTGTTTCCATTGTTTCCCCACCTATTTGCCATGTAATTCATTTAAAATTAGATGTAATTCTTACCAAACGAAAAAATTCCCAATGAATCTTGCCTACTGAATCAAAGTTATGCAAACCAACTAACTGAAATATGCATTTTAACCTTAGGGGCTTAACTTTTTCACCAACAATTCAAAAACATCTGAAAATAAGGAAGCAAACAACTTAGGAGACCTATAAACTAAATTAAGACAGCTTTTCAACTTTTAGGTTGACCAAAAAGTTTGCTCGGGGTTTTCTGTAACACTTACCAGAAAAACTCAAATAAACCTTTTGGCCAACCCCACATATAGAAATAAAAGAGGAAAGACCAAATATACCCCAACCAAGTGGGAATGAGAACAGTGGAAAGATGGAGCCCAACTCCTATCATTGTGGGTGACAATTGGGAAACTTCAATCTGTGAATCGCAAAAGCATACAACTGAAACAGGCTTAAATATAAAGTAATAAATGGTTCATGTAGTTGGATGTCCTGATTAGGATGGACTTTCAGTTCAGTTCAGTTGCTCAGTCGTGTCCGACTCTTTGCGATCCCATGAATCACAGCACGCCAGGCCTCCCTGTCCATCACCAATTCCCTGAGTTCACTCAAACTCATGTCCACAGAGTCGGTGATGCCATCCAGCCATCTCATTCTCTGTCATCCCCGTCTCCTCCCGCCCCCAGTTCCTCCCAGCATCAGACTCTTTTCCAGTGAGTCAACTCGTCACATGAGGTGGCCGAAGTATTGGAGTTTCAGCTTCAGCATCAGTCCTTCCAATAAACTCTCAGGACTGATCTCCTTTAGGATGGACTGGTTGGATCTCCTTGCAGTCCAAGGGACTCTCAAGAGTCTTCTCCAGCACCACAGTTCAAAAGCATCAATTCTTCGGCAGTCAGCTTTCTTCACAGTCCAACTCTCACATCCATACATGACCACGGGACTTTAGTGTTCACTAAATCCACTGGCTCAGAGACCATGTCCTTGAAGTCCATGGGTGCTGGTTCTCCTTCCACGATAGTTTCTACCTCACACTGGAAGCTGGAGGATGCAGGAGTTCGAAGCCTCAGAACAGAATAGAATTCACAGGAAACCTCTCCCAGGAGATACAAAAGTTTTCCCAGAAGGCATCAGCATACCTCTCCTTGAGCATTTCTGGCACAAACAGAATTGCGTTACCATTCTCAAAGTATAGTCGACCTTTGAAGAACAAGAGTTTGAATTGTGCTGGTCCCCTTACAACCCCCACCCCGTGTAAAAATACAGTGAATGACATAATCAACAATTAGTTGAATCCTTAGAAATGAAACTGTGGATATGAAGGTCCAACTATAGGACTTGAGAAATAGTGTAGTTTGGTATCTGGGGTGGGTCCTGGAATCAACCACCTGCAGGTTTGGACTATAGGCACTGGCACACAGATAAAGGCCCCCCCAGACTTACCCTTTGACATGGGTGGTCACATGAGGGAAAGAGATACCTGAACAAAACTGGAGTTACCCTAGTGGGGATGGATACTGGGTAAGCAGAGAACACTGCACAATAATCAGCTACATGGGCCTACCTCTTATTTCTAGATTGAAATGCATGCCTTATTGGCTCATAGTTGGCCTGTGGATGCTCTAATTAAACTCCAAACCTAAAAGAATAGTTCCTGGCAAATGTTTGTCCAATTCTTGCTTCAGTTCAGTTGCTCAGTCATGTCCGACTCTCTGCGACCCCATGAATCACAGCACGCCAGGCCTCCCTGTCCATCACCAACTCCCGGAGTTCACTCAAACTCATGTCCATTGAGTCGGTGATGCCATCCAGCCATCTCATTCTCTGTCTTAGACAGTCTCAATAACTCAAGTTCATGCTTTATAAAGCAGCATGCAGCACTTTATTGAAGAGCTATTTGTTATATTGGGCTGAAATGTAATTCCTTAAAACTTCCATGGCCCAGCTTCTTGGGATAGCAATAAACGAATTTAGTCCTTCTTTTCTATGATCTCCCAGATAGCTGAGAACAGTTAGCAGACTCCCTTCAGTCTTCTTAATAGCATCCAAAACAGTGAAAGTGTTAATCCCTTAGTGGTGTCCAACTCTTTGTGACCCCATGGACTGTATCCTGCCAGGATCCCCTGTCCATGAGATTCTCCGTCCATGGGATTCTCTAGGCAAGAATACTGGAGTGGGTTACCATTTCCTTCTCCAGGGGATCTTCCTGACCGGGGATTGAACCTGGGTCGCCTGCATTGCAGGAGGATTCTTTTACCATCTGGCCACCATGAAGCCCAAAGAGTATCCAGGTTCAGCATTATTAGCAACATTAGGTAATTCCAATAAGTTATCCCAGAGCTTTGTAAAATCTGTATTTAAAGGACCACATTAGGTTCATTTCGAATGGATACAGTGGCTACCTCAGCTAGCCATCTAGAAAAGTTTTCACCCTGTTATCAATTATAAACTATTAGATTCAACTTTTTGTCTATATACAGCTGCATATTTCAGATTGTTGAGCTATAGGAAACATCTCGAATCATGTTATTTTGCAGTCTCTCGGTTTGCTTATGGTTAAGTATTATGTAAATACCTTTTTCACTTGTAACATATTTTGAATTGAGATTAATAAAGATATTAAATATGAACAGGCTTCTGTGCTGTTTTGCTCCTCTGATTAAAGTCTGCACAAGGAGGCTTTCTTCTTTATTGCTAAGGAAATGTCACTTGATCCTTCAATATTGATTCATAACATCAAAAGAAGGGAAGCTAAAAAGAGAACTTAAAAAGTTAAAGCAGCAAATATAAAGTTCAGTAATCCTGCCAAAATTCTTTAAGCTTCAGTATTCATGGCAGGGATGTACATTTTATCTTTAAAACAGAAAATTATATACTTTTAGGACTTTAAAAAGCTATAATTTAAAAAGTTTAAAGAAAGTAAATATTCTTATTTACTAAAAATTTATCTGCAGATGTTAAGTCGTCTGTAAATACAAATGGAATTTGGAACAAGTACCTCTGAAGTGTTATAAACGTGAATGTGATTTCAAGAGCAGCCCATTTACAATATAGCTAATTAATAATATACAGTGAATCTGAGGTCCTGGAAATAGAAGAACCAGAATCTAAAAACAACAAACATCATACAAGATTAAGAGTCTGATACAGAGCTACTCCCATGAAATAGCTGAATAGATAACATATCCTGGTGATGCTTAAGCTTCATGGGTCACTTGTCAGTACTGAGAATATCTCCCAGCTGACCTGTTTCATTTTTTTTCTTAAATCATGGGACTCCAGGTATTCAGGTGCTTTTCTTTCCTCAATTTTATCTCATTTCTTGAGATCTCTCTTATCCTAAAAGAGACACCCCACCTCTTTCAAGGAGGCTCCAGCTCCTTTTCATTTTAAGCAATCTACTGTTAATCATTAAGAACTAAGCAGCAAACACATACACACAAATGTTATCAAAGTTTCAGAATCGTGACAGTGCTGGGAAGCTGTCATTGTACTGTAGTTCATGCCTTCCTTGTGTGTTCTTGGAAGCCCTGATATCTTTGTTTTGTACTCATTAAATTTCTGAGGGTAAATTCAATCTTCCTCCTTTCAGTACTTTGCCTCTCCCCTTCCTGTAATTCTCCCCTGTATCCTCTCTGCCAGTTAAAGAGGTCCCTTCTCCCTCATTGAACACCTCACTGGATGACAGGAAGTGAAGACTGTTCTCTTTCCACATAACCAGACTCCTTCCTCCAAACTTCTCTCACATTCCTCTCCTCTGGTTCACTGTTCTTACATGATGGCAAGGCCCTCCCGGATAACAAGTAAACATTTGCTTAAAAGGCTCCCTGCTACAGGGAATAAGGGCAAAAGTTCTATATTTGCTTGGTACAACATATTAATATTTCAAAGTGTTACCAGGTACTTACCTGCATTTGATCCTCCTACCAACCCTGTATGATTGGTGGGAGAGTAGTAGGTGATTTTTAAAATGAGAAAAGTGGAGTCAGAATGGCTGCTATCCAAAAATCTACAAGCAATAAATGTTGGAGAGGGTGTAGAGAAAAGGGAACCCTCTTACACTGTTGGTGGGAATGCAAACTAGTACAACCACTATGGAGAACAGTGTGGAGATTTCTTAAAAAACTGGAAATAGAACTGCCATGCTGCTGCTGCTGCTGCTAAGTCACTTCAGTCGTGTCCAACTCTGTGTGACCCCATAGACGGCAGCCCACCAGGCTTCACCATCCCTGGGATTCTCCAGGCAAAAACACTGGAGTGGGTTGCCATTTCCTTCTCCGATGTGTGAAAGTGAAAAGTGAAAGTGAAGTCGCTCAGTTATGTCTGACTCATAGCGACCCCATGGACTGCAGCCTACCAGGCTCCTCCATCCATGGGATTTTCTAGGCAAGAGTACTGGAGTGGTTTGCCATTGCCTTCTCCAAGAACTGCCATATGACCCAGCAATCGCACTCCTGGGCATACACACCAAGGAAACCAGAATTGAAAGAGACACATGTACTCCAATGTTCATCACAGCCCTGTTTATTATAGCCAGGACATGGAAGCAACCTAGATGTCCATCGGCAGATGAATGGATAAGAAAGCTGTGGTACATTTACACAATGGAGTACTACTCAGCAATTAAAAAGAATACATTTGAATCCGTTCTAATGAGGTGGATGAAACTGGAGCCTATTATACAGAGTGAAGTAAGCCAGAAAGAAAAACACCAATACAGTATACTAATGCATATATATGGAGTTTAGAAAGATGATAATGATAACCCTGTATGCGAGACAGCAAAAGAGACACAGATGTATAGAACAGGCTTTTGGACTCTGTGGGAGAGGGTGAGGGTGGGATGATTTGGGAGAATGGCATTGAAACATGTATATTATCATATGTGGAATGATTCACCAGTCCAGGTTGGACGCATGATGCAGGATTCCCAGGGCTGGTACACGGGGATGACCCAGAGGGATGGGATGGGGAGGGAGGTGGGAGAGGGGTTCAGGATGGGGAACATGTGTACACCTGAGGCAGATTCATGTCAATGTATGGCAAAACCAATACAATAATGTAAAGTAATTAGCCTCCAATTAAAATAAATAAAAAATAAAATGAGAAAAGTGAGGTTGAAAGAGATTAGAGTAATAAAATTAAAAACCTGGACTCAAATGGCTAAAGTCCAATGCTCCCCCACACAGCACTCCAGAATATTCCTTAAGTGCAGCTGATCTCAGCTAGATACTGGGGGGGGGGGGCCCACAATCTGGTTAACTCTCTACACACTGACCTATTAACACTGTGGTGCCCGACCAGCACCCAGAGGTCTGCATATGTTGGAAAGAGGATGTGTGATAACTTCAGTAGCTTTGCATTGGTATAATTTCAGGTACCTTAACGAAATTGCCATCTATACATTATATCAATCAAAATAGATGTATTATTAAAATACTAATGATGGTCACACAACTCTTGGGCATAGACATACCTATACAAATAGCCTCAAAAGAAGTTATTGCAAGAGACAACTTTGGTCCAATAACGTAAGGTTCAGTTCAGTTCAGTTCAGTTCAGTTCAGAACTGAACTGAACCTTACGTTATTGGACCAAAGTTCTCTCTTGCAATAACTTCTTTTGAGGCTATTTGTATAGGTATGTCTATGCCCAAGAGTTGTGTGACCATCATTAGTATTTTAATAATACATCTATTTTGATTGATATAATGTATAGATGGCAATAAAGGCATGTATTGGAGAAGGTGATGGCACCCCAATCCAGTACTCTTGCCTGGAAACCCCATGGATGGAGGAGCCTGGTAGACCACAGTCCATGGGGTCGCTAAGAGTCAGACACGACTGAGCGACTTCACTTTCACTTTTCACTTTCATGCATTGGAGAAGGCAATGGCAACCCACTCCAGTGTTCTTGCCTGGAGAATCCAAGGGACAGGGGAGCCTGGTGGGCTGCCATCTATGGGGTCGCACAGAGTCGGACACGACTGAAGCAACTTAGCAGCAGCAGCAGCAAAGGCATGCTTATAAAGGAAGAAATGCTGATTTTTTTTGTTAGAATTACATTTTAGCTTTAAGTAAAGATTATTATAATCTCTAGTTTCATTGCCTTTTTCCCTCCAACCAAACTTGAAGTTTTACATATGTGTCAAAAATTTTCTTATGTTTTACTGTTGACTATACTCAAACCCCTAGCTAAGTTAACAGCATTATCAAGTTTGACCATTTCTTTCCAACTCCCAGTGAAACCTTTGTATCAGAGATGTGCACAAGCATGCTCAGGGCAAGATGCTCAGGGCAAGTGTATATGCTGCCATCCCCCGCACACACACACACATCTGTGCACAGATTTCATTCACTCCCATTCACACACATTATCATTGCCAACTAAGTAAATTGCAGAAGGCATTAGGGAGAATGTATTGGACACAGGCATCACCTGGATTACTTTGCTTTACATTACTGACTCCCAACACCATTTGTCTTTGCCATAGTAAGGTCACAAAGGCATTGATTCCAAAGTGCTCCTCTGAGGCTGGAACGTGCCTACAAACTGCATCATGATAAAAAATTTAAAAAACACAACATAATTCAGTGGAAGAAAAAAGATGGACAATTAAACCTTCAGTTCCAGTTATAACTATCACTAGCTAAAACCAAGCCACAGGTGAGAAGTCCAGGTGTTAGATATTTGAAGACTATCCTAATCCTAAAGGAATATACAAGACATTTGAAGAGACAAAACTACGACATAAGAAGTTAAACCATAATAAAATTCAGGATTTGCAAAAGGCAACTGATAAGTAGTCTTTAAAAATATATTATTGCTTAAAAACACTTAATGATTTCTATAAAATTACAGAGTGACAGAGAATTTATTCAGGATTATGATAGTCTGAAAACAAACCAGAAAAAAATACAATCTGACCTGGATCTTGAAAGATAGCAAGAATCGAGCAGCAGGAATACACGTGATTTACATGCATAAAGTACTTCCTAATTTCCACTGTATTTTCATATAAAATTTCTCAATCTTCCCAAGGACACTGTGAAAACATTATCATTAATCATTCATTTTATCAAGAAAAAAAGAACTAGCATTTAGAGTAGTTAAATGGTTTGCTCAAGACCAGAAAACTCACATACATGTACTTATTCACTCACTCATTCTATTCTACTCCACAACCACCTCAGCAGTTATGAAATGCCAGGCACCTGGTACACAGCAGTGAAAAAAGACCCTTTCTTCATGGAGCTTTCCTTCTATAACATGCTGAATGAATCCTGGATAAGCAGGAAGCAGGGACAAGTACACTCCAGACAAGTGAAACGTTAAGCAAGCCATGGAGCAAAAAAGCACGTGGTACCTGAGAGAATAGCCGCTATAGTCCTTTCATTCCTTTTGAGGTTTGAGAAGGCTGAGTTTGAGAAAAATAGTTTGGAGACGTTCTGAGTTCTCTAAATATAATGTATGCCCATGAGCTTTAACCTTGATTTTGTATACACTGGAAGGAATGGCACCACTTAAGCAATACTTTAAGAATAAGATCATCTACCTTAATAATAGTAGTAGGTTAATGATAAAAACACTTATTGATGTCTCACCACAAGCCAGGGACTTTCCTAAACACTTCATGTATTAACTTGCAAAATTAGTACTTATTCTAGCTCCAAATGTCCATGAGGAAACTATGGACAAGAAGGCTAAGTAAGTTGCCCAAAGCCAAAAGAGACAGCAGAGCCAAGAGATGAACTGACTCTGCCTGTGCAGAATGCAAGCTCACAGCCACTTTGTGGCTCAGTGCATCTGTGGCAAAGAACAGTTGAGGGGTATGACAGGCCAGAAAAGACTACCAATTCCTTATCAACTAAGTTAACCCTGCATGAGATTTTATTTTAAATTTAAAAGCTGTAGAAATGGAAAGAGGGGAACAGATACATAAATTAGGTTCAAAGAATAAATTGGATTAAATATTTTTAAAATAACTGCAAGTACAAGTACAAGCCTGGAAGAAAGAGTAGGAGAAGATGTTCCTACTGACAGGAATAAGGAAGTCGGTGCAGGAAACCAACTTGGAGTGGGAAATTCAGGAGTTTTGATCCACACCAGATGTTATCAGGATCCCAGAGAGGTAATGCAGAAATGGACTCAGGAGAGAAATAAACTGGAAATATGGAGCCCTGTAAATTATCCTTGGTTCAGATAATTCTCCTTTGGAAGATGATGGGGTTAAGGTACATGATTGTTGAGGTCTCTTTTGCTTCTATGATTCTGTAACTTTGTAATTCTATAAGCAGAGAGCACTCTTTAAAAGATTAAGGGGAAATTTTTTGGTCAAGATAATCCTTTTGGGCTTCTGCACTTATTTCTGAAACATTATCCAAACTTACTCGCAAATGCACTTTCAAAACATCAACAACTGTTGAATCAAAGAAAAACAACCTCCCAAAACCATATTCTGCCTTCTTAAAAGTCAAGGGCTTAAAATAGGTGTTTCTCTTTGAAATGGATTCTTACAGACAAAATTACAACTCAAAAATAATATAGGATCTTTTTTTTACGAATATACCTTAATTTAGCATCCCCTATCCCCAGAAAAACACAATATATCTCAAATTGTTCAACTACATATAGAAAAAGCTATACTTTATCACCACCAGCCAATAAGTGTGCAACAAGTGAATAGGAAAATGGAAAGAAGTCTAAATAGTTTCACAAATCCAAAAATGTTTCTTCAGCTTTAAAACTTACAAAACCATATGTAAAATTAGTATAGTTTGTAACCATGGAAAAAATGACAATCACTAGTTGAAATATAAACCCTGATTGTATTAGCCATAACTGTGTCTCTGAGTTGTGCTAGAAATACAGTGAAAATATATCATCAGGAAATATCTTCTGTTGAGTTGGTTTCTGTGTAGCTGGGGACTCCACTAGAGGGCAACAAAGTGTGCTCAGAAAGTTATCTGGGCTTCAGGACTGAGTGTCTGGTTTGAGGTCACGAGTTCACTGCGCAAGTCAGTCTACAGCTCAAAACCACATTAGAACCCTGAATGCTTCTTGGTTTATCAAACAATGATACAAGAATTCACATTTCAAAATAAGTCATATTGGCATTTTCATTCCCCAAATAATATTAATCTAAATGCTTTTTCATAAAAAAATCTTCCTATAAAACTTAAATAACATAATGTCTGTTAAACTAATTTTAAAAGGATTTTTAAAAAATTAAAATGCACTATAAAAGTTTGATATTTCAGTATTTTAAATATTTAATGTTTAAATCAAAACACACAGGTAAATATTACACTAATAACACTATCAAAATCTTACTATTCCTGTTATCAGTTAACCTGGGAAGTTCATCTTTCAGTGTCATATCTTTTTGCCTTCTCATACTGTTCATTGGGTTCAGAGAACGCACTGGTCATAGCAAACACCTTATTCCAACAACACAAGAGAAGAATCTACACATGGACATCACCAGACGGTCAATACTGAAATAAGATTGATTATATTATTTGCAACCAAAGATGAAGACGCTCCATACAGTCAGCAAAAACAAGACCAGGAGCTGACTGTGGCTCAGATCATGAAGTCCTTATTGTCAAATTCAGACTGAAATTGAAGAAAGTAGGGAAAACCACTAGACCATTCAGTTATGACCTAAATTAAATCCCTTACAATTATACAATGGAAATGACAAACAGATTCAAGGGATTAGATCTGATAGAGAGTGCCTGAAGAACTATGGACGGAAGTTTGTTACATTGTACAGGAGGCAGGAATCAAGACCATCCCCAAGAAAAAGAAATGCAAAAAGGCAAAACGTTTGTCTGAGGAGGCCTTACAAATACCTGTGAAAAGAAGAGAAGTGAAAGGCAAAAGAGAAAAGGAAAGATATACCCATCTGAATGCAGAGTTCCCAAGAATGACAAGGAGAGATAAGAAAGCCTTCCTCAATGATCAATGCAAAGAAATAGATGAAAACAATACAACGGGAAAGATTAAAAATCTCTCCAAGAAAAATAGAGATACCAAGGGAACATTTCATGCAAAGATGGGCTCAATAAAGGACAGAAATGCTATGGACCTAACAGAAGCTGAAGATATTAAGAAGAGGTGGCAAGAATACACAGAAGAACTGTACAAAAAAGATCTTCATGACCCAGATAACCACAATGGTTTGCTCACTCACCTAGAGACAGACATCCTGGAATGCAAAGTCAAGTGGGCCTAAGGAAGCATCACTATGAACAAAGCTAGTGGAGGTGATGGAATTCCAGTTGAGCTATTTCAAATCCTAAAAGATGATGCTGTGAAAGTGCTGCACTCAATATGCCAGCAAATTTGGAAAACTCAGCAGTGGCCACAGGACTGGAAAAGGTCACTTTCATTCCAATCCCAAAGAAAGACAATGTCAAAGAATGTTCAAACTACTGCACAATTGCACTCATCTCACACGCTAGCAAAGTAATGCCCTAAATTCTCCAAGCCAGGCTTCAACAGTACATGAACTGTGAACTTCCAGATGTTCAATCTGGATTTTAAAAAGGCAGAGGAACCAGAGATCAATTGCTAACATCTGCTGGATCATCGAAAAAGCAAGAGAGTTCCAGAAAAATATCTACATCTGCCTTATCGACTATGCCAAAGCCTTTGACTGTGTGGATCACAACAAACTGTGGAAAATTCTTCAAGAGATGGGAATACCAGACCACCTTACCTGCCTCCTGAGAAATCTGTATGCAGGTCAAGAAGCAACAGTTAGAACTGGACATGGAACAACAGAGTGGTTCCAAATCAGGGAAGGAGTAAGTTCAGGTTGTATATTGTGACCCTGCTTAATTAACTTATATGCAGAGCACATCATGCGAAATGCTGGGCTAGATGAAGCACAAGCTGGAATCAAGATTGCCAGAAGAAATATCAATAACCTCAGATACACAGATGATAGCACCGTTATGGCAGAAAGTGAAGAAGAACTAAAGAGCCTCTTGATGAAAGTGAAAGAGGAGAGTGAAAAAGTTGGCTTAACCATTCAGAAAACTAAGATCATGGCATCTGGTCCCATCACTTCAGGACAAATAGATGGGGAAACAGTGACACACTTTATTTTTTTCACTTCCAAAATTGCTGCAGATGGTGACTGCAGCCATGAAATTAAAAGATGTTTGCTCCTTGGAAGAAAAGCTATGACCAACCTAGACAGCATATTAAGAAGCAGAGACATTACTTTTCCAACAAAGGTCCACCTAGTCTAAGCTATGGTTTTTCCAGCAGCTATGTATGGATGTGAGAGTTGGATTATAAAGAAAATTAAGCACCAAATAAGTGATGCTTTTTAACTGTGGTGTTGGAGAAGATTCTTGAGAGTCCCTTGGACTGCAAGGAGATCAAACCAGTCAATCCTAAAGGAAATCAATCCTGAAGATTCATTTGAAGGACTGATGCTGAAGCTGAAACTCCAATACTTTGGCCACTTAATGGGAAGAACTGACTCACTGGAAAAGACCCTGATGCTGGAAAAGATTAAAGGCAGGAGGAGAAGGGAACAACAGAAGATGAGATGGTTGGATGGCATCACCGACAAGATGGACATGAGTTTGAGCAAGCTTCAGAAGTTATGGCGGAGAAGGAAATGGCAACCCACTCCAGTGTTCTTGCCTTGAGAATCCCAGGGACAGGGGAGCCTGGTGGGCTTCCATCTATGGGGTCACACAGAGTCGGACACGACTGAAGTGACTTAGCAGCAGCAGCAGAAGTTATGGACAGGGAAGCTTGGCGTGCTTCCAGGGACCCCTGGTGCGGGGTCTCAAGAGTCGGAAATGACTGAGCGACTAAACAGTTATTCTTTGAATGCTTAACTATATTTCATACTGAACTTAAAACTTTTTATAATTTATATAGTTTTCCATACTGACCCTGCAAAACTAACTTTTACATGCATTCTATAAAGGGGTAAATCAAGACTAAGACATGAAAAAACATACCCAAGCACACACAACTAACAAGGGATAAAGTTAAACTGAAACTATTGTATCTGAGGACCAGATATCATGGGTGATTCAGGTGGCCAACCCACTCCTGGTGGAGTCCAGGAGAACTACTCTCATCTCTCCAAAATGAATCTCTATGATAGTCAAAGACAGAAACATTCTCCCTATATATCTTATCTCATAGTATAATTATACTTTTGTATATGTAATAATGGCAGTATTCCAGTTTACATGATCAAAGTTATACATTGCCATGTTTTCCTTCTGCAGCATCTTAAAAGTCAAGCTAGTATGAAACTTGAGAAGACCATCATCACTTTAAAGTTTAAAATAGAGTAAGAGACAGTGTCACATGAGGTGGCCAAAGTATTGGAGTTTCAGCTTTAGCCTCACACAACGAGTTGACTCACTGGAAAAGACTCTGATGCTGGGAGGGATTAGGGGCGGGAGGAGAAGGGGACGACAGAGAATGAGATGGCTGGATGGCATCACCAACTCGATGGACATGAGTTTGAGTGAACTCCGGGAGTTGGTGATGGACAGGGAGGTCTGGCGTGCTGTGATTCATGGGGTCGCGGAGAGTCGGACATGACTGAGCGACAGAACTAAACTGAAGAGACAGTGTAACAATGTCCTATTGCTGCCATAACAAATCACCTCAAAGAGTGAATTCAAACAAGACAAATTTATCTTAGAGTTCTGGAGGTGAGAAGTCTGAAATGGGCTCACTGGTCTAAAATCAAGCTGTGAGCAGGGCTGTACTCCTTCTGGAGACATGCCTTTTCCGGCTCCTGGAAGCTGTCTACATTCTATGGCTGTATTTTCAAATCACACATTGGCCAGTTGACACTTTCTCGTACTGTCTCTCTCTAACCCTGACTCTCCTGCCTTCCTCTTCCATATATAAGGATCCTTATGTTTACATGTAGAACACCCAAAAAACCCAAGACAATCTCTTCATTTTAAGGTCTCTCACTTAATTAAATCTGCTATGTAACAGATACTCAAAGGTTCTGGGCATTAGGACATAGACATCTCTGGGGGCCCTGCCTACCTCAGATAGCACAGAACATAGTGTCCTGCATATGGTATACACTATATATGTGAATTGCACATAGTGGTTAGACTGCAGATGTATTCCATAAATCCATTTGGAATTAAACTTATAACTGGATTGAATTATCCAGGTCCTGGGAAAGGAGGTACAAAAGAAAGTAACAAAGGTAAAACCGGCAGACCTCTGTAGTAAATCAGATGCAGGCTACAGGCACAGAGAGCTGGAGTTAACTGTACATGCATAGCATACTAGTTTTTAATTCATTCTGCTACTGTCCATAATTCCATTACATATCTTTTCTTAACAATGGCAGTAACTGCGTAAAAGCAAATTCATGCTTATTTATGATTGATGAATTTTCATAGTTAGAAATCATAAATACAAACACCCAACACACTGACTTAGCATATTGCAGAAGAAAAAAATAAGAGTGTGGAGATTTAAACTCTCGGTTCCAGAGGCTGAATCTGCTGTTAATACCTGTGTGAGCTTCAGCAAGTGACTCAATTTCTGTGAAATGTTCTTAGAAATTAAAAATGGGGATAATACATAGCTTCCCTGGGTCAGTAAGATCCCCTGAAGAAGGGAATGGCTACCCACCCCAGTATTCTGGCCTGGAGAATTCCACAGACAGAGGAACCCGGTGAGCTACAGTTCATAGGGAAGCAAAGAGTCAGACACAAATGGATGGCCAACACTTTCACTTTTACACAAATACTAGCTATCATAAGACTCAAAATTCCAAAGCTGCTCCAACAATATTTTGACAAAATATAGGCTAGAAACAGTGCAACAGAGCAAAAACTTGTTATCCTGTGAAGTGATTTTAATGGGAAATCAGGGTTAAAATAAAATAAAATCTCCCAAAGAGATATCATATATTCATTATGCACTGTGTTGGCCAAAGGAATAATAGAAGACCAAAGACAAACCACTTAGGGTACCAAAAATTTTGAAAGTCATTTCTTTAGAAAAATCAATTAAAATCTATTAGCTTCCGGACTGGTTTTTAAGTAGAATACCATTTAACCTCTAACTTCTACTTAAGTGTACTGGATGGCTCTTTCATACACTACATTAACAGCTTCGGTCTTTCCTGCTTTCCAATTCTAAATTTCTGTTTTTCCTATGTCACCCTTTCCAGTTAGGCTATCAATGGTTCCTAATGCCATTTCTCAACTGTGGTCAGAGTCTTTCCTTGAGCTGAGATGTATGGGCACAACAATTACATATACCCACCCATGTTTCTTTGGGCTTCCTTCTCTATACACTCTAAATGTAAGAGATGATTAGGTAATCAACTTGAAAAACAGCAGAACTGCAGTTTTATCCAAACTCAGTACTGTCTCAAAGGATCTTGAGTGAGTTTGAAACGTCATTAAATATCCACACATAACATTTATAAATACTGCTTAATCTAAAATGACAGAAATGAAAGGTTAAAAAGTCTGGCAGAGACTTCTTTCCACACTGGACAACTGGGTTGTAAGGAAATTTTAAGATTGCAGAAGAATGTCAGAAAGAAAAAAATAATAATAACTGTCTTTTTTGCTTCTATCTTTTTTTAAAAAAGGGAATACAATTATTTCTGGCAATATCAAAAGTGTAAATTTTCATCAACTCTGCAGAAAAATATCAACTGGGTTTCACATAGCAGTGTTAAAGTAGATTAAAGGAATGAGTAAACCTGTACCCAAATAGTACTAATTCTTTGTTGTAATTTTAACTGGTTATCTCACTTTTCTACCTTATTTAGTAACGGTAGGATAATCCTTTTAAAACAGATTATAGATAATAAAGCTGTTTCTATGTTTAGCAAATGGATTATGGTTAAAAAGTGCAATGCCAAGATAGTTAAAAACAATTCTCGAAAAGGAAGGAGGTCCACAGGACAAATTATCTCCCTGCATAGGTCATGGGCTCACCCTTCCTGTAATGAGCTCCTGGATGACGCTGGGGTGAGACATTTTCTTCTGGCTCTTCTTGAACTTGCCTCATTTCAGCTTTTCATTTTAATACAGAGGACATCAGTGAAATTTGAAATGGGAAGACCTTTTTCATTAATAAACCACCCAATATCTAGAGTATTTGGAAAGAAGAAAGAAGATGTAGAGAAGAAGCAAAGTAAAAAAGGGAAAAAACAGAAGTGAAAATCCTCCTCTTGTGTATCAAGGTAAATACCACTTTATTATTTACCATGAGACCAAACAATAAGAAGTGTGCATCAAAATCACATACAGCAAGAGTCAGCTGTAGAGAAAAAAAGTCTTCTTTTTGCCCAAATTCAAAAGTGTTCTTTGAGAATCAAGCCTGGATAAAATAGTGTACCAGGTATTACTAATACAAGAAACAAAAAGGAGTTAAAGTCTCTCAGTCCATGTCCTCTAGGAGCTCACAATCATTTAGGGAGATAAATTTCATATGAAACAACTAATTAAAATGCAAAGCAAAACGATTGAAATCCAACAGAAAACAGGGAAAATAAATGCATATAATGTGTGCAAACACTAATGTAAATTTCAACAGGACAAAAAATCTTATGGAAAAGGAAAATGCAAATGTATGATAAGTTCAATAAAGCAGTTATTTATATTCCAGTCCAGTTGATTAAAACACACACACACCCTTACTCTTGGCATAAAAACAATACAGAGAGACATGTTTACAGAATTCAATTAGCCTAGTACTAATAGCACTAAGGATGCACAGCAGAAGAAAATTAGAAGTAAGGATCTTAGGGAAAGCGGCAGTTCAATTCTGGAGAACACATTAGCCATTAATCACAGGAGCACAACACAGATAAAGTAACAAATAAATAAATAAATTTTCACATCAGTAAGCCAGTGTATCCCATTTGAATAGTCCTTTTTCTGTTTAGCATCACAAGAATCATCCCATTAAAATAAGATATTTGCAGTGGGATTATTTCCATATATGTGGCAAAACATGTTTAAACTTTTTGAAAGATTCAAGTCAGTGTTTTTCACTCTAGCAATAAAGAGAAAGACTATCACTCAAGACAGTTGCTTGCCAGCTACTTTAAGAACAATCTTCACCACAGTTCTTCATAAGACTTTGCTCCCCACTGAAGGCTATCCTTTGAAACGCATGCAAATCCCAAGCATTAGGGTAAATATTTAGCAAAGGCCACAAATAAACTTCAGAGCCAACAATGACAATGAGAATCGCAACAGCTCCAGAGCCTGATACTAATTTCCTGAGGCATATCAGGAACTCCCGGGAATGAAGTGTCTGCTAATTAGGCCACCATGAACAGATTCCCAAACCTTGACAAAGTTCTTCCAAGCATCTGATGATGAACTTTGATTTATGGGCTGTCTAGGTAAAAATCGAACAGATGGTACCTTTTAACAATAATTGACACCTGAGTTTGTTAAGGATCTCAGTCTCTGGGAAAACATGTGGCTCTATAGAGGAAAACAACATAGCACACTTCTCGAGTCATCTACCTTATCTTTGTCTTCAACGACATCTGCCAAGACATCATCTGGATCCAGGATTCCTCCATCTGTGTATTCTAAGTGATGAATCTTCACCCAGTAGGCAGGATCCTGTGGGAGAACAACCAAGAACTTTTATAACTAAAGCTTTTTTATAATAAAATGTAAAATACATTTTAATTTTAAAAATAAACGGACTCATTATAAATACACTCTAGCAATAATAAAACTTTTAAACACCTAACACAAATGTTATCTGTTTATTTAGATATATTTGTGGCATGATTATCCTGGTTAAGTCAGTAAATCAAAGTATGCATGTTTTAACAGTTTTCCAGGAAGACAAATGGCAATGGAAAAATAAGTTGCCCTAGCCATTTGTACAGCATATTCAAGGAATTTTGAATAACCTTTGATTTAGATAATACCCAGGGCTTCCCTGGTGGCTCAGACGATAAAGAATAACCTGCAATGCAGGAGACCCGGGGTCGATTCCTGGGTTGGGATGATCCTTTAGAAAAGGGAATGGCTACCCACTCCAATATTCTTGCCTGGGAAATCCCATGGACAGAGTAGCCTGGTGGGCTACAGTCCATGGGGTCACAAAGAGTCAAACATGACTGAGCAACTAATACTAGGTAATCCCAAGAATAATCTGGAAAAGAAAGATCTTCCCAAAAGTACTTTCCGAAACTGAGATCCTAAAGCTGTAGGAAAAAATCAAAAGTTAGACATCTGTGATGGTAATAGCCATCATCTCAGGTACACAATTACAATGAGATAACCAAAATCCTTTTCAACTTTCCACATCTCTGAGCTGTGCACATACCCTCAGCTCTGAAACTGGCAACGGCATCTGAAACAAGAGCTCCAGCACTGACTTCCAATCCCTGAAGCATGGGAGAAACTACAACTGCGTTCACAGGCAAGAGGAGGTAGGAGTGCTCACTGAACTGGGGTGGTGATTTAGGGGATTTCCAAGTATTGTTGTTATAAAAAACTGCTTCAGACTGTAAGGCTTCAGGAATTACTTTCCCAATTGCATATGTATGTAGCTAGACACTCTGCTCTAATTCAGGTCCATTACTTCTATACCACCTATTTCTGGAAATGATATAGTAGTTATCCATTATAACAATAAGAACAAGAGCCAATGAATGAAGAAAAACAAATAGTTTTTACCAAAATACTCAAGGCATAATCAATTTGATTCTGTGATGCTTAGAAAGGCCCTCAGTGTGGGTAACTTTTGAGCTATGAGCACCCAGTATCCACTAAAGAAATGGATGCCAGTTTGTGAGAAGACATAGGAATTCGTCTAAGCTAAAGCTCTAAGCCTTTACGACATGAATCTTTGTAAAGGGTAAGCCCTAACATAGCCCACAGAATTCAATTGCAGTTTCACAAAAACTAATAGAAATGGTTGCTATATAGCCTTCTCTTTAGCTGACCCTGATAAAAGGCAAGGGCATACTATTAAATAATTTTTTACAGCATCTATTCGGAGGAATACTGATATGTGACTCAATACATAGCTTTTCAGTAAGTCAACTTGATAAAATTACAGGCTTAAAAAATCTGAAGGAATCCTCCTTGGATAATCTTTCAAAACTTCAAAATTAAGTTTTCTATAGAGTATCTAAAGAGGAACTCCAAATAGAATGATTTTTTTTTTTTTTTTTGCTTCTATTACTAGACTTATAGTGTGGAAACACGAATGATTTATTAGGAAACAGCCCAATTCTATTTTGCCAGATAGAGATCACAAAGATATAAGCAGTGACTACACAACCAGGTAAGAAAGGCATCCCTAGCTCAGATTCTTTGATCAAAGAGCTTTGACAACCCAAGGCTAATTGTGCTATAAAAGCTAAGTACAATACACTAGATTCTAAATAGGGAAGATACTGTGGCAGACAAAATGCCATATGTAATGGCCACTGGACTATATGGAAGAGAGCAAAATAAAACTGCCCCTATGATCTTTGGGAATTCTACCTTTTTGGTATGACTATGCTACAAGGGCTTCCCTGGTGGCTCAGCTGGTAAAGAATCTGCCTGCAATGCAGGAGACTTGGGTTTGATCCCTGGGTTGGGAAGATCACATGGAGAAGAGAAAGGCTACCTACTCCAGTATTCTGGTCTGGAGAATTCCATGGACTGTATAGTCCATGGGGTTGCAAAGAGTCAGACATAACTGAGCAACTTTCACTTTCACCATGCTACAAGCAATGCATTTCTCCAAATCTACATAGAACTTCTAGCTAAAATCTATACAATATTGCATTTTTCCTTATAAAAATATTCCTCTTAACAAAAAAAAGTTCCATTTATTTCCATTACTTCCATTGAGTTGGTTTTTGATATATTACAGCTCTGTAGATGAAACTTGCTGATTTTAAAAAACTAAAGACTTGTTTTATATTCAATTATTTAAATCAGACATCAAGTTGTCACATTTTCTCATACTGTTTGTAAAAGTGGATTTTATTACTTAAAACTAAGGTAAACAACTCAACCCAACAACTGCTGGTAGAAGTTATTAAAGTATACCTCTCTTCCTGCCTACAGAGAAAGAAAACCAAAGACTTAGATTTAAACCGGGGAAACACAGCAAATAGCAGGGAACAGGATCTGATCAATGGCAAAGGGAAGAGCAGACAAGAGGCAGCAAGATGGGTTGTTGCATCCAGGAGGATGCCTCCCTCTCACACACTGGAGTATCTAAGACTGTCTGGAAAGTCAGGCACTGGAGTTGAAACAAAAACATTTATCTCTGGTTTTGATTCAAAAATACAGAACTTAAGTTTTACTTAAATCAAGTAAAACAGCAATTTGATACATTTTGAAATCATATATTCAAATTCAATTGGGGAAAAAAAAATTAAGTCAACATAAAGACTCTTTGCAATTTTAACTGTTCTACATTGATAATGCCATTTTATACACTCCCAAAGAAAGAGTAAACTAATGACAAACACACATCTAATGCTGAACAAAAACCAATGAGCTATATGAAATTTGTCTGAGTTAGTATTTTGCACATCAAGAGAGAGAAATCAACACAGTATGTACCAACTGTGATTTTGTCCCCATGGCATTTTGACCATGGTGTTATAGATCATTTTAAGAATGTGTGTACAATGTTAGCAGCCAATAAGCCATCATAAGGCCATAAATTTAACCTGACTCCTTTATGCATGTAAAAATTTCCACCATTACATCACAGTCAACATTTTGCAGTTCATTTGCTTGGTTTTATTGCCATCATGAATAAAACTGATCAAACATGAAAAGATGTTCACATATATGTATCGGTTCAACCAATTAATCACTTGGAAAAGTTTACTCTATTTTTCATAATTGTGACATTTAATCTACCTTTACATTACACAAATATTTATAATATGTATTACTTTTCAATTATTTTGAAAATACCCCTAGTACACATGCTATGCACTAAATCATATTACTTATACCCCTAGGATCATTAAAGTATTGAAAAATAACATATATTATGTTTCCTTTACTTCTGATAGTATCTTATCCATTTTTAAAATAATAAACAGTTAACTCATTTCCTACTGGAATCCAAAAACTAAAAATAATCTAAAAGGATTAAATGGAAAATGAAACAAAACTGTATGCCTTATAGAAAGAAGACAATTTCTGGGTATTTTTAATGATTGAGGTAGAAACTTTCAAACAGGCACTGATATTAACAGCAGCAAATATTCTTCACTGCGGGCAGTGACATAAAATTTGACCCCATACCCTAGAAAATTTATAATATCCAATGTTTTGAAGAACAATAATTTTCCACCTTCAATACATACAGGAGTCAACAAACAAACCAGATACTATGATGCTGTGACTACCAAGCACTGGGATTATATTGATGATCAAGGGAGAGTTTCTAAGCAAAATGCCTCTGGTACAAGAAGAGGAAAAAATAACCTGCATGGCCCACAAGACCCAGAGGTGAGAAGAGTGCTGTGAAGGAAAAGCCAATGGATAGAGAAGGGCTGTGTTTATCACTGAGCTGTGTTTACTATGCTCAATAACATAACCAGGTTCTTTGTGGCTTCATATTTTCAGAAGAAAAATCTTAGCCATTGGAACACAAGAAATGGAATATTATTTTAACTGAAGTTAATAGAAAATTAGAATTTTCCTTGTAGAATTTAACTTCATGAAGCTGGTGGAATGCATCCATAAAATGAGATTTCATCATTTTTATCATTATCTTCATCATCACAGCAGATCATTTGTTTTAGTGCCAATAATAGGCCAGATCCAACAGATACTACATGTTTTATATGGTTAAATTGCTTATCTTTCAACATAGTTAACAAAATAGTCATCATAGCTAGCAATCCATTTTACAGATGAGGAAAGCAAGGCACCAGTAGGTGAACTTACTTACTGAAGGTCAAATGCTAATGAGACAGCAGAGACAATGTGCATTTTTAAAACATAGAAAATACTTCAGAGTAAAGAGCTTAACAGGAGAAGGAAATGGCAACCCACTCCAGTGTTCTTGCCTGGAGAATCCCAGGGACGGCAGAGCCTGGTGGGCTTCCGTCTATGGGGTCACAGAGTCGGACACGACTGAAGTGACTTAGCAGCAGCAGCAAAGAGCTTAACAAAAAGCATAATTACCTTAGAAGGGAATCAGACCCATTTCTATGTACTAAGTAAATGGATCCAAGCGAGCTGTCATTACTCTGGGCCTCATCAGTGAGCCAGGAGGCTCCCTGGCCTCTGCACAGGGTACCACGTGAAGGTCAAAGAATAGAGAACACAGTGGGCAAAAACGGAAGACCCGAAAGTCTTCGTGTGTCCAGTGTTTCACAAGGAGAGAAGCTTCAGAGGATAACTGTTCATGATCATGAAATTAAAGGTTTGGGAAGCAATGGAATAAAAAACAGAAAGGGAGCTTGAGGTATCACAAGTTGGATAGAAAGTTAGGAAGTTTTATGTGCATTCACATTTTAACTACCTCTTTCATAATCCTCTGGGGTTACTCTCCATTCTACCCCAGACCAAAAGAGAATCAGATGCCCCAGAAACAGATGTACCCAGGAAACAGAGAGCAGTCAGAGCAGGGCTGAAGACTATTTAGGACAGGCAGATAGCAGGAGTCTCTGAATAACCAATCAAAGCCAGTGTAGGGAAGAAGAATTCCCAGAAATGATACCTGAGCAAAAGCTAGCAGAGCAGCACCGATACCTGAAAGAGAAGACTACAGAAAGGGGGCTTTCCCGATAGCTCAAGTGGTAAAGAATCAACGTGCAATGAGGGAGACCTGGGTTCAATCCCTGGGTTGGGAAGATCCCCTGGAGAAGGGAAAGGCTACCCACTCCAGTATTCTGGCCTAGAGAATTCCATAGACTGCATAGTCCATGGGGTGGCAGAGTCAGACACAATTGAGCGACTTTCACTTTCATTTTTTCAAGACAGAAAGTGTAACACTGACTACAGAGCTTAAAAGCTGGCCCTGAATTCAGAACAGTGCTCCACGTTACTGAAATAAATCAAGCACAAACTTGAGAAAAAATTAATTAGGAAAAGAATGTGAGCTGATGCCACTTTGGTCACGTACGTTCCCAAAGAAACCAGGAAAACTAGGATGGAACCAGGGGTTTTTACAGTGGGTTGCAAGTAATACCTGGTGAATTGAACAACAGAATTACAATTAACATATAATTTATATACAAAGTGAAGATGAATCAACTGATCTGTAAATTCACTTACAGTTTTAAAAATCTATGACCCTACCAACAGAAACTTGATATAGCCATACCAATATCAGATAAACTAGACTAAGTCACATTAATAAAGGTAAAAAGGGATGTTTCATAATAATTTAAGGATCAATTCAAATGGAAGAAAACTGCTAAATTTATATGTACCCAATATAATTTCAACACATACATTACCAAAATAGATAATAAACACACACATACATGCACACAAAATCACAGTCAGTGGGAGAATTTTAATAGGAAACAAAAAGATCAGTAAAATATAAATCTGAACACTATTAACAAAGTGACCTTATTTGTATCACATATATACAAAACAATGCACTCCAAAAAAACTAGAAAACACATTTTTTACAAGTACACATGGAATAACAAATTTCAGAAGTCTGGAATTATTCAGAATTTGCACTCCAATCACAATGGAATCAATAACAAAAAAAGATCTAGAAAAGACCTGGCTATTTGGAAATTAGGAAATAAAGTTCTGATTAAATATAGATTAAAAAACAAATGGACTTGGAAAACAGTTTAACTTAAAAATTATTAAAATAACATAAAAATATAGGGTGCAACCAAAGCAGTGCCCAATGGAACAATTATGGCCTTTACTGCGAATATTAGCAAAAGATAAGCTAAAAGAAAAGCTAAAGCTATGACAAACCTAGACGGCCTATTAAAAAGCAGAGACATCACTTTACTGACAAAGGTCCTTATAGTCAAAGCAATCATTTTTCCAGTATTCATATATGGATGTGAGAATGGGACCCATAAAGACAGCTGAGCACCAATGAATTGATGCTTTTGAATTGTGGTGCTGGAGAAGACTCTTGGGAGTTCTTTGGACTGCAAGGAGATAAAATTAGTCAATCCTAAAGGAAATCAACCCTGAGTATTTATTAGAAGGACTGATGCTGAAGCTGAGACTCCAATACTTCGGCCATCTGATGCAAAGAGATGACTCACTAGAAAAGATTCTGATAATGGGAAAGATTGAAGGCAAAAGAAGAAGGGGAGTGGCAAAGAATGAGATGGTTAGATAGTATCAATGAACATGAATTTGAGAAAACTCCAGGAGACACTGGAGGATAGAGTAGCCTGATATGCTGCAGTCCATGGTGTCACAAAGAGTCGGGCACAACTTAGTGACTGAACAACACAAAAAGTCAAGAAGGAAGAAAAGAACAACAAAGACAGAAGGAAGGAAATAAAGAGAAAAATGATCAATGAGTTAACAAACATAAATCAAAGTTGGTTATATAAAAAGCTTGATAAAATTACTGATAAGAAAAAAGAGAAAACATGAATATCCATATTAAGGAAAGAGAAAAGCAATGCCATCGTAGAGTTCATAGATAAAGAAGATATTGTAAAAACTTTTAGACCTCCAAAACTGACAATTTATAAAACTGAACAAATTTTTAGAACAAATTTGTTTAAAGAGAACAAATTCTTTGAAAAGTACAATTTGCCAATACAGACAATAAAAAGAAAATATACAAGGACAATAGTAAGAAGGTCCCTTCAAAAACTAAAAACAGAGTTACCATATAATCCAGCAATCCCTCTACTGAGCATATATTCAAAAAAGACAATATCTCTAATTCAAAAAGACCATGTACCCCAATACTCATAGCAGCAATATTTACAACAGACAAGACATGGAAGCAACCTAAATATCCATTGACAGATGAATGTATTAAAAAAAAAGACATGGTATACATCTACAATGGAATACTACTCAGCCATAAAAAATGAAATATTGCCACATGCAGCAATAATGGATGGACCTAGAGATTATCATGCCAAGTAAAATAAGTCAGATAGAGAAAGACAACATATAACAGACATCACTTACATATGGAATCTAACAGACAACACAAATGAACTTATTTACAAAGCAGAAATAGACTCACAGACAAGGAAAACTTACGATTACCAAAGGGGAAAGGGAAAGGGGATGGTTAAATTAGGATTATGGGATAAACAGATATACACCATTTATATATAAAACAGATAAACAAGAATTTACTGTATAGCACAGGAAACTATATTCAATATCTCGTAATCAACTATGGATTTGTGTTCAGTTGCTTCAGTCACGTCTGATACTTTGCAACCTTATTAACTATAGCCTGCCAGGCTCCTCTGCCCATGGGATTCTCCAGGCAAGAATACTGGAGTGGGTTGCCATGCCCTCGTCCAGGGGATCTTCCTGATCCCGGGATCCAACCCGTGTCTCTTAAGTCTCCTGCCCTGGCAGGAAGATTCTTTCCTGCCAGAGACACCTGGGAAGCCCTGTAACAACCTACAATAGGCAAGAATCTGAAAAGTATGTGTATAACTGAATCAGTTTGCTGCACATGTTAAATTAACACAATATTGTAAATCAACTATACTTCAAGAAAAAATATAAACTGTACATTAAAAACCAATTTTAAAATTTAATCTATTATTTTAAAGCTTTGTTATAGAGAAAATGCCAGGCTCAGATTACTTCACAGAAACTGTCCCTAAGGTTTAAAGAAGAAACAGTGTCAATCTTAAAAAATACTTCTGAAAACTAGAAAAGAAACTTTTCCAATCTGATTTTATATGGACAGCATAACATTGATACCAACACTTTACAAGGACATTACAAGAAAATTATAAAAATCTGCATATGGATACATATCTGTAACTCTTAAATGAACAAAGCATTAGTAAATCAAATTCAGTGATGTATATAAAGGATGACACATAATCATCAAGTGGGATTTATTCCAGTAATGCAAAAGTGGTTTAAAATTCAAAAATCAACGAAGGCTATTCACCAAATGAATAAGGAAGAGTAAGGATAAAAATTATATAATCACTACAAATGGATGCAACACAAGCAAATGAGATATTCACCACAAGTTCACAGTAACTTTTTAGTGAACAAGGTAAACCTGTAACTAAACAAGGCAACAAAAAAATTTTTTTAGATGGTAACACTTATAATGGCATCATAAAACCATATACTTAGAAATAAGTCTAACAAAAATATATAAGTCTTCTATGTTAAAACCCACAAAATATTAGGAAAATTTGAAGAGGCATTTTATGAATTGAAAGATTCAAAAATATAAAGATTTTGATCTTGTTCAAAATAACAAGGTTAGGGTTAGGAGTGTGAGGATCTGGGACAATCAGGATTCTCAGACACTGCCGATGTGAGTATAAATTTATACAAATGTTTTGGAAAATACTGGCAGTATCTGAACATAAATGTGGCAAAGAACTGAATATAAACATTCATATAGTGTAGCTATTCCACTCGCAGGTATATACATCCAGAAGAAATGAATATTGGTATGCAGAATTACCAAAAGACATGTATTAGAACATTCATAGCAGGATTGCTCCTAATACCTAAAAATCTGGAAATAACCCAAATATCTATCACCAAAAGAATGGACAAATACCATGTCCATGAAATGGAATACTAAATGACAACAAGACTAAACTCAAATTTTATAAAACTATATAAGTGGATCTTACAGCACCACATTGAAACAAAAGAAACTAATACCAAAAAAAGTACATACTATATAATTCAGATATATATAGTACATACTATATATAACAGCTCAGTTCAGTCGCTCAGTCGTGTCCAACTCTTTGCGACCCCATGAATCACAGTAAGCCAGGCCTCCCTGTCCATCACCAACTCCCGGAGGTCACTCAAACTCATGTCCATCAAGTCGGTGATGCTATCCAGCCACCTCAGCATCAATCCCAATCCCTCCCAGCATCAAGAGTCTTTTCCAGTGAGTCAACTCGTCGCATGAGGTGGCCAAAGTATTGCAGTTTCAGCTTTAGCATCAGTCCTTCCAATGAACACCCAGGATTGATCTCCTCTAGAATGGACTGGTTGGATCTCCTTGCAGTCCGAGGGACTCTCAAGAGTCTTCTCCAGCACCACAGTTCAAAAGCATCAATTCTTCGGTGATCAGCTTTCTTCACAGTCCAACTCTCACATCCATACATGACCACTGGAAAAACCATAGCCTTGACTAGACGGACCTTTGTTGGCAAAGTAATGTCTCTGCTTTTTAATATACTATCTAGGTTGGTCACAACTTTCCTTTCAAGGAGTAAGCGTCTTTTAATTTCATGGCTGCTATCAGCATCCGCAGTGATTTTGGAGCCCCCCAAAATGAAGTCCGACACTGTTTCCCCATCTATTTCCCATGAAATGATGGGACCAGATGCCATGATCTTTTTTCTGAATGTTGAGCTTCAAGCCAACCTTTCACTTTCATCAAGAGGCTTTTTAGTTCCTCTTCACTTTCTGCCATAAGGGTGATGTCATCTGCATATCTGGGGTTATTGATATTTCTCCCGGCAATCTTGATTCCAGCTTGTGCTTCTTCCAGCCCAGCGTTCCTCATGATGTACTCTGCATATAAGTTAAATAAGCAGGGTGACAATATACAACCGTGAAGTACTCCTTTTCCTATTTGGAACCAGTCTGTTGTTCCATGTCCAATTCTAACTGTTGCTTCCTGACCTGAATACAGGTCACTCACCTAAAGCCAGACATCTTGGAATGTGAAGTCAAGTGGGCCTTAGAAAGCATCACTACGAACAAAGCTAGTGGAGGTGATGGAATTCCAGTTGAGCTATTTCAAATCCTGAAAGATGATGCTGTGAAAGTGCTGCATTCAATATGCCAGCAAATTTGGAAAACTCGGCAGTGGCCACAGGACTGGAAAAGGTCACTCTTCATTCCAATCCCAAAGAAAGGGAATGCCAAAGAATGCTCAAACTACCACACAATTACACTCATCTCACACGCTAGCAAAGTCATGCTCAAAATTCTCCAAGCCAGGCTTCAGCAATATATGAACCGTGAACTTCCAGATGTTCAAGCAGGTTTTAGAAAAGGCAGAGGCACCAGAGATCAAATTGCCAACATCCACTGGATCATGGAGAAAGCAAGAGAGTTCCAGAAAAACATCTATTTCTGCTTCATTGACTATGCCAAAGCCTTTGACTGTGTGGATCACAATTCCATGTATAATAAGCTCAAAAACAGGCAGTATTAATTGACATTGAAGTCAGGAGATTGGTTACCTCTGGAGAGGGGAAGGGCAGTGAGTGAAAGATACACAAAGGGGCTTCTGGGACAATATTCTATTTCCTGATGTGTATGCTGGCTGTAACTATTTGTACACGTTTCTGTGTGATACACTTTTAAAACTTCACATAAAAATGGAAGGAACTTTTTCCTTCAAAAACTGATTTTTCCAAACTGAAATACCTACTGGTTTCCTTCACACAAGACATCTCTACAGATAAACAAATGCAGATCACTAAAAAACTGTTTAGAACAAGTTTCCTTAGAAGTTTAAGAACAAATCCTCAGGCACATAAAATAAATGCAGGATTCCCAAAAGATGGGGAAGCCAGGTTATCCCACCAACAGAACAGGCAACTCAATGACCACCAGTTACTCAAAATCTCTAACCTACAGAGAGGGTTAAGTGGACCATGGGCTTCAATGCACCAACAGTGTGACAAGTCTTTGAAAAACTGTTACCTCCATCTCAGGCTGTGATAATACAAGTTCTGTGTCCAGAACAGAGTAGGTAATAAACTCATCCTATCCTAAAGTGGTTCCCCCATATTTAGAGAAATTTTTCAAAATTTCATGAGATAATTATTAGCAAACTGGAGAGCACCTACATAGGTCATGAAGGTAAGACAGCCCCCTTATCATAACACATAATTTAGGTTTGTTTAAACAAAGGGGAAATTCCACTATCTCAAACACAGTAGAACCACAGTTTATAAGGCACTGAGCTCTCAAAGATATTCAGTAAGGAAAAAAGCCTCTTATGGTTAAAATTATTCTTGAAAATCTTTCAGGGAGATATCATGTTGGAAACAAGCCTATCTCCTTTCAATAAGACTAACGCTACTTTGTTTTTTTTTTATCCAAGGCTAAAGCAGTTAAGCACCAGACAAAGTATTTGGATTATGTTGGAGACCATGTTCTGTGAGAATGCTTATCTTGAGTATTTGGAGTCACATTTAGACCAGAGATAGACTCACTACCATAAGCACATGGGAAATAAAACAGAGACAGCAGCTCCATCATTTCATGCATCCTCTGGGATATGTGCTCATTGCCCATACAAGTAACGCTCATGCATTACTCAACTTCTTATCCCCTTCTTTTTCTTTGGTTGAGCTTTTACAAAGTGAATTTATGAAATCTAAACGACCTTATGAGACTCTCAAATTAAAAGGCTGTTACATACAAGAAAGGTTTGACTTGTTTTGTACTGCTCCCAAGTTACATAAACAACAGAGACGTAGATTAAAGCTCAGCAGATCTTCTACAAAGAGCTATCTAAGAGTAGAGTGCTGGAGTAAGAGCTAGAGGTTATGGTGGTTTCTTGTAGTATGCTTTAAATCTTTTTCATTCATTCATATACATAAAGATGCACATACAATTGATAGTATCCATCAAAGGTAATCTTTGGAGTTATTGTAAAAGATGTCAGCATCACAGCAGCAAGAAATTCTGGATTTAACTGGTTGTATCAAATAAAGCTCAAGTTGTATGAATATGCATTCTCAAATTCCTATTAAAATTTTGAGTAGACTAAGTTCTCCATTCCCATAAAGAGTCAAGCAAAGGCTAGATAGCCATAACTTAAGGAAGCTATAGGATAAGAAAGATAAATTGTGTGATCCTGAAAACCCTACCTCTCAAAGCTACAGATCCTTCTAGAAACTCAAAGGCCTCTAAGGCTCTGAAATATACATCTAGAGAAACTCCTTGAAAGGAAAAATTTTTGCTATATCATAATGCTTTCAGCAGTTCAGTATAATTTCATTGTGACTATGCAACCTCCAAGCAGAAAGTCCGTGAGCCAAACACCTTGAATATTCCAATGCATCAGTTATTCTAGTGTCTTGCTGTGCAACTAAAACTTCACTAATTTATAAACAAATTTAACGAAATGGAATTCCATCACCAAAGTAAAAGAATTGTTTTGGTAGACCAAAAAAAAAAAGAAAAAACCAGAGAATTGTATATTACAGTCTGATGCAGCACTTGCAGACAGAAGGGCCAACTGTATCACACCATTTAATATAAGGAACTTGATCATCAGTGGATTTTGATACACAAAGCTCAAGCTGGAAGGAAGGTACTTGTTGGCTTGTGATATACAATCCTTAAGAAATCAGTTTCAATACAAGAGCACCACAATTCCAACAGAAATTTTCAATTTTATTTTCTAATTCAGGTATTGATAATATTACTCATTCTTCTTTGCAAGCAGAAAAAAAATATTTAAACATGAAGGCATAAACTTCATTTGCTAGTTCATAAATCAATAAAATATTAATCACTTGTCATTTTTCATTCAGTTTTTGGAAATAACCATAATCTCAGCAGTTTTCTTTATATAAAGGACTTTAAAGGCTCATTTTTCACCTTGAGATTAACCTAAACTCATGAGGAAAAAAGCTCCAGATATCTAGATTTTCTTAAAAATAAAAGACAAGTTCTAATTATTTTCAAATCTTCTGCCTACATCATCACAGCACACTCTCTTTAAAAGAATATGGAAATTTCCTTTTCCTATGAATTTGTGCATGCGTGCTAAGTCGCTTCAGTCGTGTCTGACTCTTTGAGACCCCTCGGTCTGTAGCCCTCCAGGCTCCTCTATCCATGGGATTCTCCAGTCAAGAATATTGGAGTGGGTTGCCATGCCCTCCCTCCTGGGGATACTCCCAAGTTAGGGATCAAACTCATATCTGTTACATGTCCTGCATTAGCAGGCAGGTCCTTTACCACGAGCACCATCTGGGAAACCCTTCCTATGAATCTAAGAGTGCGTTAAATACATAATAGTATATGTCTTTTATAAATCTTCAGGATTAAGTACAGTGTAATCATAAAACAAAAAGTTTTATCATGAAAATCAAATTTTAAGTCTGAAATTAAAAACTACACCTTTAATTGAAATATCTATTTTGAAAGATTGCCAGTATGACTTTTAAAACATTAAACCATTATAATTCAATAACACTGAAATGCAATGTTTCAAAATAACTTTAAACAGCTATTTTTTTTCAAATCCTGTTTTCCATTGTTTTCAAATGAAATTTTATAGTCCAAAGACCCTGTATGCCAAGGTTTTAGAAGCTTGTGTGGTCCACAGGAATGCAAAGCCACAGCCAAAGAATGGAAGTGGCCAGTTCTCCAAAAAGAAGGACAAGCTGTAATTTTTTATAGAATGAATTCACTGTTGTTCAATTGCCTAAAAAGTGTTCTTCTACAAAATGAATTTTAGTAAGAATTTGAGAATGCAAATTCATACAACTCAAGCTTTACTTAACACAACCAATTAAATCTAAACTTTCTTTGCTGCTATGATGCTGGCATGTTGTACAATAACTCCAAAGAATAACTGAAAGATACTGCCAACTGTGTGAGCATTCTGACATTTATGAATGAACAACAGGCTTAAAGAATTCTACAGGTAACTGCCATATCCTCTAGCTCTTTAACACAAAGTTTTATGCCCCATCATTGAAGAAATTAAGACATAGAGAAAAAGAATTTTAATTTACATTAGAGGAGGTACTTGTGGCAGTGTTTTTAAAAATAAGTTAACTCTAAGATATGCAGAGTATATCACGAGGAACGCTGGGCTGGAAGAAGCACAAGGTGGAATCAAGATTGCTGGGAGAAATATCAATAACCTCAGATATGCAGATGACACCACCCTTATGGCAGAAAGTGAAGAGGATCTAAAAAGCCTCTTGATGAAAGTGAAAGAGGAGAGTGAAAAGGTTGGCTAGAAGCTCAACATTCAGAAAACAAAGATCATAGCATCTGGTCCTATCACTTCATGGCAAATAGATGGGGAAACAGTGGAAACAGTATCGAACTTTATTTTTTTGGGTTCCAGAATCATTGTGGATGCTGATTGCAGCCATGAAATTAAAAGACGCTTACTCCTTGGAAGGAAAGTTATGACCAACCTAGATAGTATATTAAAAAGCAGAGACATTACTTTGCCAACAAAGGTCCGTCTAGTCAAGGCTATGGTTTTTCCCGTGGTCATGTATGGATGTGAGAGTTGGACTGTGAAGAAGGCTGAGCGCCGAAGAATGGATGCTTTTGAACTGTGGTGCTGGAGAAGATCCTTGAGAGTCCCTTGGACGGCAAGGAGATCCAACCAGTCCATTCTAGAGGAAATCAATCCTGGGTGTTCATTGGAAGGACTGATGCTAAAGCTGAAACTGCAATACTTTGGCCACCTCATGAGACAAGTTGACTCACTGGAAAAGAGTCTGATGCTGGGAAGGATTGGGGGCAGGAGGAGAAAGGGACGACAGAGAATGAGATGGCTGGATGGCATCACCAACTCGATGAACATGAGTTTGAGTGACCTCCGGGAGTTGGTGATGGACAGGGAGGCCTGGCATGCTGTGATTCACGGGGTCACAAAGAGTCAGACACGACTGAGCGACTGAACTGAAGATAAAGACAAAGACCTCATCAACTTTATTCCCAACCATTTATAATTTTGTTTTTTCAGCATGGCAGTAATAGGAGTGGTGCAGAATTATCTTGCCTCTGATTTTCAAAAGAATTGGGTCACTACTGCCCACTACTGTTAGCTTTGTTTCTCCAACAGGGTCATTCCTCCAGAATGCTGCAGATGGATTACAAACACAGCTAAAAAAAACAGATGAAACATAGAAAGGAAGTAAGAAAAGCTAAGTTGAAGGATGCCATACTCATAAATAACCTTCTTTAATATCAATCTAGCACTGATTCTCTGCCCCACTGCCAATATGAGGCACAAATAGTTTATTTCATTATTTGTTAATTTTTATTACTCAGTCTCCTCCAACCAGGCTTCCCTGGTGGCTCAGTGGTAAAGAATCCACCTGCCAATGCAGGAGATGTGGGTTGGAAAGATTCCCTGGAGAAGGAAATAACAACTCACTCCAGCATTCTTGCTTGGGAAATCCCATGAACAGAGGAGGCTGGTGGGCTACAGTCCTTGGGTCCCAAAGGAGTATGGCAGGTCTTAGAGACTAAAGCAACAACAACCCCTCCTCCAACTAGAACATAATAAGCTCCATGTTACAGAAACCTCACTAATCTTCTTCATCTCCATACCCACAATACCTATTTATGGCATCTACTGTGAACTTGTCTTAGGAATAAAGGCTAGGAGAAACAGGAGTAAGAAGAAAGAGGATACAAAGACTTCTTGTGGATAACAGAATAATTTCATTTAGACTAAGTGCTCAGTCACTTCAGTCATGTCCAACTCTCTGCAACCCTATGGACTGTAGCCCACCAGGCTCCTCAGTCAATGGGATTCTCCAGGCAAGAATACTGGAGAGAGTTGCCACTTCCTTCTCCAGGAGCTCTTCCAGACCCAGGGGTTGAACGAACATCTCTTGGGTCTCCTGCATCAGCAGGCAGGTTCTTTACCACTAGTGCCACCTGGGGTTTAATCATGGGACCTAGATCTTTTGATAAGGCCAATGGCAGCCTGAGTAGAAACACTCTGGATTGTATGTCAAAAGCAATCATTTACACAGCATCTGTTTTCCAAAGAAAACCCTGCATCTTTGGAAGTGTAAAGCTTATATGCACTGAAAAGAAAAGATAGACAGTATTTAAAAACATAATATATAAGTAAATTAAACGGAATCTTAGAAGTGATTAAGAGGTATAGGAGAGAAAAACAGTAGGATGAGGAGGATTAGGAAGTCCATAGGGTTTATGTTTTTGAATAGGTGGTCAGTTCATGCCTTACTGGAATGGTGCTATTTGAGCAAAGATTTGAGGAGACAAGTCAGGGGCAGTTAGGAGAAAGGAATCAGGTTTCCCAACAAAGGATTTTGCCCTTGAAAGTGAAAGTCGTTCAGACTCTTTGTGACCCCATGACCTATACAGTTCATGGAATTCTCTAGGCCAGAATACTGGAATGGGTAGCCTTTCACTTCTCCAGGGGATCTTCCCAACCCAGGGATCAAACCCAGGTCTCCCGCTTTGAAGGAAGACTCTTCACCAGCTGAGCCATGGGTAAGTCTATCACAGTCCTTTGTAAACAGGAGTTAAGCTCAGAAAGGGGATTTTTATAGGAGCCAGAAAACTCCTCATCAGGTCAACAAAGCATGGCAGAACCAAGAAGATACCAAATGGTAGTGACCACCTGTCTGGCCTGCCCAGGAAGGCCTTTCCATATACCAAGCAAAATTTTACTCTAACTCAACATTAATTACAATTCTACTCCCTTTGTGTCCTCATTAAACGTGTATAAGACTACTTTTTCTTTTAAATGAAAATATTGCCAGAGAGGTGAAGGAAGGGACCCTTATTCTATTTGCATCTGGGATGTTCCCTTCCAAACTGCTGAGGTAGGAAGGCATACCAGGTGTGACTGTGTGTGGGCCACGTAATCAATCCTACACTCACCCCTCAAATGAAGCTATTCCCTGGGAAACGTGCTATTCCCCAGTCACTAAGACTAGGTTGAAATCCAAACTCTGTATCACTTACATGAAAAGGAAATACCCTCAACTCTCACTGGAATGTGAGAAGTTCATTGCATATTCACAAACACGCATATACAATGGCATATCAACCTACAAGTATTTTCTTTCTTAGCATCATACTCTTAAATTCTACAAAAGGCAGGATCGTCTCTAACTTACATACTACTATAATCCCAGCATCTGGCACAGTTTTCTCCTTACAAGAGATGTACAAAAAATCAGTGACTCTTATTCATTACTGCTCTGTGTAATTCTCCAAAGCTGGGAGTTTAGGAGACAAAGAGACACCCCTGGGCTTGAAAAAGAATCTCATTTGAAAATGAAGTCAAATCAAGCAAAAGATTCACAAATAGAAGTTTCAAAATGCTAGGCAAGTTTTTCATAAGCCAAAACTTGGCCAGAAAGAAACATTTTCCCCAGTTTTCTCGATTCTTCTGAGCAAAATGTAGTCTGTAGACCAATGTGGTCCATGAGCTCTTTTTTCTGCAACAAGGTTAGGACAGAAATTGAGAGGAAGCATTTTAAAATTTTTTACCTCTTTTTTTTTTTATTGCTGCAATATTCAAGCACATGATTTTGTATTTTATAAAAGTATCAATTGCTATAGACAAAGGAAACAATCTGGTTGTCCACCAGACTCTGAGAAATCCTGTGTCTACTGGCCATCTCCCCCTGACACCCATTGTCTTCAGTTCAGTTCAGTCGCTCAGTCGTGTCCGACTCTCCGCGACCCCATGAATCACAGCACGCCAGGCCTCCCTGTCCATCAACAACTCCCGGAGTACACTCAAACTCATGTCCACAGAGTCGGTGATGCCATCCAGCCATCTCATTCTCTGTCGTCCCCTTCTCCTCCCGCCCCCAACCCTTCCCAGCATCAGAGTCTTTTCCAGTGAGTCAACTCGTCGCATGAGGTGGCCAAAGTATTGGAGTTTCAGCCTTAGCATCAGTCCTTCCAATGAACACCCAGGATCGATCTCCTTTAGAATGGACTGGTTGGATCTCCTTGCAGTATAAGGGACTCTCAAGAGTCTTCTCCAACACCACAGTTTAAAAGCATCGATTCTTCGGCGATCAGCTTTCTTCACAGTCCAACTCTCACATCCATACATGACCACGGGAAAAACCATTGCCTTGACTAGACGGACCTTGGTTGGCAAAGTAATGTCTCTGCTTTTTAATATACTATCAAGGTTGGTCATAACTTTCCTTCCAAGGAGCAAGCGTCTTTTAATTTCATGGCTGCAATCAGCATCTGCAGTGATTTTGGAGCCCAAAAAAATTAAGTCTGACACTGTTTCCACTGTTTTTCCATCTATTTCCCATGAAGTGATGGGGCCAGATGCCATGATCTTTGTTTTATGAATGTTGAGCTTCAAGCCAACCTTTTCATTCTCTTCTTTCACTTTCATCAAGAGGCTTTTGAGTTCCTCTTCACTTTCTGCCATAAGGGTAGTGTCATCTGCATATCTGAGGTTATTGATATTTCTCCCAGCAATCTTGATTCCAGCTTGTGCTTCTTCCAGCCCAGCGTTCCTCATGATGTACTCTGCATATAGGGCATCATAATTAAGTGACAGTTCGTTGACATTAACAAAAATCCTGACATATGAAAAGTAGGCCTCTACAGACAAGAACAACCTCCACTTAAATATTATTTACACAGGAACATGAAGGCCAAACTCAAAACAATTAGCAATTTATTAAAAATTTTCAGAAGTCAAGTTATGACCAACCTAGATAGCATATTAAAAAGCAGAGACAATACTTTGCCAACAAAGGTCCGTCTGGTCAAGGCTATGGTTTTTCCCATGGTCATGTATGGATGTGAGAGTTGGACTGTGAAGAAAGCTGATCGCCGAAGAGTTGATGTTTTTGAACTGTGGTGCTGGAGAAGACTCTTTGAGAGTCCCTTGTACTGCAAGGAGATCCAACCAGTCCATTCTAAAGGAGATCAATCCTGGGTGTTCATTGGAAGGACTGCTGCTAAAGCTGAAACTCCAATACTTTGGCCACCTCATGCAACGAGTTGACTCACTGGAAAAGAGTCTGATGCTGGGAAGGATTGGGGGCGGGAGGAGAAGGGGATGACAGAGAATGAGATGGCTGGATGGCATCACCGACTCAATGGACATGTGTTTGAGTGAACTTTGGGAGTCGGTGATGGACAGGGAGGCCTGGCATGCTGTGATTCATGGGGTCGCAAAGAGTCGGACACGACTGAGCTACTGAACTGAACTGAATCTGCTAATAAATAGGGATCGATTTCCTTTGTTCTCAATACCTTACCAATATTTCATGACAGTAAATGAGCATGTAGTCAGCAACAATAAAAACTACCTAGCTTTGTCTCAATTATGGTATCATTATACCATTGTTATATTATCAGGTCATAAAATAGTGGAGGGAAAAGCCCCAAGAAGAAATGTCAACTAGGTAGCAGGCAAATAACACCAAAAAACAAGGTGGGCTCAGAATTCACCTTATAAAAAAAGATGGCAAGAATGACAGAAAAATTAAATGTTAGGGGAACATTTTCTGAGAGTTACATCACAGTATAAATTTTATACATTCATATATATATATACACACACACATATATATATGTATATAAATTGATATGTATGTGTGTGTGTGTATATATATATATATTCACTTAGGCTTCCCAGGTGGTACTAGTGGTAAAGAACCTGCCTGTCAATGCAGGAGACATAAGAGATGTGAGTTCGATCCCTGGGTCGAGAAGATCCCCTGGAGGAGGGCATGGCAACATCTCCTGTGTTGCCTGGAGAATCTCTATGGACACAGGAGCCTGGCAGGCTGCCATCCATGGGGTTGCAAAGAGTCGGACATGACTGGAGCGACTGAACATGCATGCACTCATTCACTTAGACATACCTATTATTACAATATAATACAAATGCTGAGACAACTATGTCTATACTTTGCCCAAGAAAAAAATTCAATCCTTATATTTTTACCATTACAGATAAAGAAATATATTAATTGAAAGGAAATTATTAGCTGACACATACATATGGTTATAATGGGTAAATCTAATCCCGTCCCATCTTCCCTAGAAATCAACCTCAAATAAGAAAATTTTAAAAACAGTACAATAAACTGTTTCATGAAACCAATAAAGAATCTGCAGTTCAAAGCACAATATAAAAGAAAGAAAACAGCTGGATAAAGAAATAATGACTTCTCGGGAAAGGAAGGTCAAATCCAAGTGCCTTTAGATGGGGGCAGCTCACATGAAAAACAAATCAGTCCACTTGGGACACAGTCTGGAGCCACCAGGGTTCATAAAATTCAAAGAAGGTGAGAGCTGAATATGGTGAATAAAAATGGTCTGAAAACATTTTTAAACAATGGTTAAACACCTACATGTTGGATAGCAAGGGGATCAAACCAGTCAATCTTAAGGGAAATGAACCCAAACACTTGTTGGAAGACTGATGTTGAAGTACAAACTCCAGTATTTTGGTCATCTGATGCAAACAGTTGACTCATTGGGAAAGTCCCAGATGCTGGGAAAGATTGAGGGTGGAAGAAAAGGGCGTCAGAGGATGAGATGGATGAATGACACCACCGATGCAATGGACATGAATTTAGGCAAACTTCCAGAGATGGTGAGGGACAGAGAGGCCTGGCATACTGCAGTCCATGAGGTCGCAAAAAGCTGGACATGACTGGGCGACTGAAAACCAACAACAAACACCCATGTGCCCTCAACACCTCCTCTGTTAAGAGGAAATAAATATAAACTCTAGTGCCACAGGACACCCAGAGTAGGGTTCAGATGCCAAGACACCAGGCACAGAGAAGGGCTGAACACAAAGGGCTACAGACTGCAAATGGGCTGAGTAATGCACGCTATGCATTCCAACCGTACTACCCCATCCAACCCCACCCACAAAGTTAGCAGCTATCCTTACAACCTCCCCCTCAACCATGCCTCACAGGCTATAGAGCAAAGGGTGCCACCAAAATGAGGACCCAGGAAATAGAGAATCTGACACAGAAGAGATGGGAAGAGGATTCCCAAAAACATAGTGACAGCGATTAATAAGATGGTCACACTGGAGTTCGGAGAGCAGCCACCCCGACTTGAATCAACACAACAAAGGGATCCAGGAGTGAAGATATACAAATAATCCCAGAATCCAGAGGTTATGACCATTTTAACTCCATAAAAACTGGTTCTAACAAAAACTTTATACAACTGTTAAGAGAAAAGAAAGCATGAGATTCAAAGACAACTAAGCAAATAAAATACATTAACTCCAAGAAAATAAAAAATTGGGGTAAGACAGGAAGCAACCACTGTAACTGGCTCAAGTGAACAATATCTACGTGGTCATGGTGATAAAAATACTGCATATAATGTAACACAAAAGTCCAACAACAATTTTGGAAGATGAAAGGGGAGAAAACATGAAGAACCTATGAGAAAGTTGTAATTTTTCAACTACCTGAATGGGATATAAATAGGTAATATCTAAAATTGATATGAAGAGACAGCAGTAAATTCATATTTAGAAACAAAAGTACACTGCAATCCCCTGATTCATAAACTTAGCATTATTGAGATAAATACCCAAAAAGGGCAGCTAAGGCATTTAGTGTGGTTGCTTCTTGGAAGCAGTATGGGTGGGCGGATGTCAACAGACCACTGCTTTTCATTAAGGGCCTTTTCTTGAGAGTTCCTTGGACAGCAAGGAGATCAAATCCTGAATATTCATTGGAAGGACTGATGGTGAAGCTCAATACCTTGGCCCCCCCGATGCAAAGAGCTGACTCGCTGGAAAAGACCCTGATGTCTGGAAAGACTAAGAGCAGGAGGAGAAGGGGGTGACAGAGGATGAGATGGTTGGACAGCATCATAGACTCAATGAACATGAGTTTGAGCAAACTCTGGGAGATGATGAAGGACAGGGAAGCCTGTCAAGCTGAAGTTCACAGGGCCGCAAAGAGTTGGATATGACTTAGTGACTGAACAGCAACAATGCTATTTGACTCTAAAGTAGAAACTGGTAGATGACAGGCACCTGGCCAGACATACCTGTCACCTATTTTTGTAACTGATTGTTTGGTGGGACACAGCCAGGCTCATTTGTGTAAGCGTTGTGTGTGCTACTTTCACAGGGTAACAGCAGAGTTGAAGAGCTGCAACTGAGATCACAAAATTTTCAAAGGCTACCTGGCCCTTGCAAAGAAAAACTTTACCAACTCCCACTATAAGCCATGTGTAAGAATCACTTTGATTTTTAAAATTTTGGGTAGAGAGGATAGCCCAATTGTGTTCTCCAGTTCTTCTAGACATCTGTTTCAGTCTATTTGAATGCAATCTCTTCTCTAAAGAATAAGCATTTTAATAGTCTCAACTTTTTGACTTTCTGATATCATTGATGGCAACTGAGTATATTTAGAGTCCCTCAAATTTCTCCATCCTTCTCTCTCATAATGTAGTTATTCAAATATGCTTATTTCCTCTATTGGTTACTTTTGCCTTTAATGAATAACAAATTTCTATTTTCAACTCCATCACCTAAAGACAGCATCTCTTCACTCCTCAGAATAAAGATGACATCATAATTCGTACCTTATTCCCTCTCCTTCTGCCTTCTCAATTTCCATTTTTGTCAGTTTTACCTTTACTTTTACATTATTAAAGTTGAAAACATTTACATTCTCTTCCGTAATGACAACCATACTTTGTCTGTAATTTGATTCCAAAAATTGAAAGCTAAAAGACTATATTGACATTTATGGCAACCAAGGAAATTATGTTCCCTGACAAATCAAATAGGAAATGACTATTTGTCATTCTTTACAGCGCCTTTGCCATAACCTCTAAGCCATTCAAACAAGAATGTTCAAATATATTCTCGTTCATACAGTCTACCCTTTGCCCAAAATTATGTTGGGTTACTTTGATATGCAAGCTATAAAAGTTGACCTCAATAACAATATATAATAATTTACCCCAAATATTATTTTTATTCTCCCTATACAGTATATATACATATTATACTATATATTTATATGGCCACAAACATGGAAGTGGATATAGTCACATTCAATAGCAAAGCAAATCATGTCCAATGTTGTACAGGTAAGAAATATGAGAATGAGCACGATTGCCTTTGATGACAAAGTTTTTAAAAGGCTAATTTTTCTAGGAAAATTATAAATGCCTGGTATGCAGAACATGCAAAGCAAGCCCTTCACATAACTAAACAGCAAGAAAGAAGGTTACTATTATTTCCCTGTTATGCCTACAACAAATTTCCACAAACTCAATGGCTTAAAACAACAAATTTATCTTATAGTTCTTCAAGTCCGATCTCTGATGCACATCTCACTGGGCTAAAATCAAGGTGTCAGCAGAGTCAAATTCTTACCTAGAAACTCTAGGGAAGATTCCTTTCGCTTGGCCCTTGCTAGCTTCTAGAATCTTCCCACATTCTTTTGCAGAAAGCCTCCTACCTTCTGCAAAGCCAGGAATGGCCAGTCCAGTCTGACTACCTCTTCTGCATTTTTTTGTTCCACATTAAAGGATCCTTGTGACTATACTGGGCCTCTAGGATAGTCACCCTATCTTAAAAGGTTTGCTTGTTTGTTTGGGTCAGTCACTGAGTTGTGTCCAACTCTGTGACCCCATGGACTGTATCCCACCAGGCTCCTCTGTAATGGGATTCTTCAGGCAAGAATACTGTAGTGGGTTGTCATTTCCTTCTTCAGGTGATCTTCCTAACCCAGGGATAGAACCCAGGTATCCCAAATTGCAGACAGATTCTTCACTACCTGAGCCACCAGGGAAGCCCATCTTAAAAGGTAAGCAATTGTAATTCTATATGCTACCTCAATTGTCATTTGGCAAACGGCATATACACAGGTTCTGAAGACTAGGAAGCAGACATCTTTAGGAGCCCACTGTTTTACCTACCACAGGGGTCAAGTATAGCACAGTGTCTTTTTTAAGTCTTAACAGTTCTAACAATTATTCCAAATTAAATAGAAATAAAAATCAGTGTATTTGAAGACATATATCAGAGATGTGTTAGGAATGAAAGGGGTTGTAAATTAGGATAATGAAACAACTGAAAGGTGTATCTTCAGTCTTAACTTAGAAGACCAACCTTCATGAAATATCAAGTCACATTCAACTTTCGGCCTGATATTCCACAGACTTTTACCCAAGAAGGAGCATTAGTTTTTAAATAGTTTAAGACACAACAAAGATATAAAATACAGAGAAAACTTAGGATTGAACATAGAATTAACCATTCAGAACAGATGCCAACTAATTAAAATCAATCAGATGTCACCAGCTGATTACATCAGCCTGACTATTTGACCTTCAGAGCCACACTTACCAATGGAAAAGTATTTCTAACCAAATTTTCTCTCCTCTATTCTGTTTATTTTGTCCTTTTGCATTAGGGTAAGATTGTCTCCATAGTGAATAACATGTCATACACTTGGAAAAGGCTTCTTATTTACACCTCCTTCCACAATGAACTTGGAGGTTTATCATCAAATCTTTTTTCCTATACAAGAATATTCAAAATTTTGACTCTTTATAACTACCTCATTAATCATACTTTTTATTCTCTGGAACTATACTAAAAGACAAACTGCCAAACAGAAAAGGCACAGCATAAGACACAGTAGGAAAATAAAAAGAATATGCTTTTTCTACTGCAAAAGTAATGATTTTTCGTTATTTGTGATTCCCCAGGGGCTGACCAAAAAAAAAAAAAAAGCCACTAAAATTCAAGACTATATGGAGTCAATTATAAGATCTGGAACAAAGATGAAAAAATGGATGAAGGAGAAGAAAATGAAAAAAGCAAAGAAAGTGAAAACAACAACATGTGTTGAATTTAAGATGAACCTGGGTGATCCAGGTTAAGACGTCTAACAGGCAGATTAACATGAGAATGGAACTCAGAAGAGAGGTCAAGTGGTCAGGACTAGGACATACATGTCTGTAAATCAGACGTACAGAGGTAATACTACTTGGAGTCCAGGAAAACAGGAAATACTTGGAGAAGTATAGAAAAAATTTATGGAATGCCTCAGAAGCAGTGGAAATTTACAGGAAAATTACAGGAAAATTTATGGACTTGAATGCATGTAATACAAAAGAAGAAAGAAAAATAAATTTTATGTGTCAAAATCAATAGCAAATTAAATCCAAAGCAAGCAGGGGGAAAAAACTAGAGCAGAAATCAATAAAGTTGACAATAAGAAATCAATAGGGTAAAAATCTGTAAAACCAAGCGGGTTCCTTAAAAAGGAAATTGAGAACTCTCTAGCCATGCTCGCTAAGAAAAAAGGACTCAAATGATGAATACCAGAAATAAAAGAGGGGACATCACTACAGCTCCCACAGACATTACAGATAAACAACTCTACACTCACAAATTTGATAACCTAGATGAAATGGAGCAATTCCTTGTCAAACCAAACATACAAGAGAAGATAATCTGAAAAGGCCGAATATCTAGTACATGAGTTAAATCAATAGTTAAAAACCTTCCAAAACAGAAAGCACCAGGCTCAGATAGTTTCACTGGTTAAGTTTACCAAACATTTAAGGAAGAAATTATACAAATTCTCCACAATTTACAAAAGTATAGTTGACTTACAATGTTTTAGGGGCACAGCAAGGTGACTCAGTTATACATATACACATATATCATTTTTCAGATTATTTTCTATTATAGCATATTACAAGGTATTTACTATAGTTCCCTGTGCTATATAGTAAACCTTTGTTGCTTTCAGTTCAGTCGCTCAGTCATGTCCAACTCTTTGCGACCCCATGAACCACAGCACACCAGGCCTCCCTGTCCATCACTGCATATCTATTTTTTTTTGCTTTTTTTCCTCCAAAGCTTCAGATGTGTTTTTAATGAGCAGTCATGTTTAAAAACAACTTTACTTTTATCTAGTTTGCTTCACTTTTTGTATCTCATATTCAGTTCCATATCATTAGTTTGTTTTCCAATTTCTCTATCCTTTTTTTGATGTTCTTTCTCAAGCCTTTATCAAGCATAGTAGAAAACTGTATAGATACATATATAGGATGTATAATGTAATATAATATATATACTTTTAAAAACATACGAATTTTTGTCTAGCTAAAAAAGCTATGACATTTTTATTCCACTTGTATGATTTAGTATGAGTAGAATGCCAGATTTCTCCACAATCTTTGTCAGAGGATAGAAGCAGAGATACTCCTTGTTCATAGATAAGCCGATTCAATATTGTCAAGATTTTGGTTCTTGACAAATTGATATACAGATAATATGCAATCTATACCAATCAAAATCCTGGCAAGTTATTTTATGGATATTGACAAACTGATTCTAAAGTTTATCTGTGAAGTGTAAAAATGAAAGTTGCTCAGTCATGTCTGACTCAGATGCTAGACTATAGAGTCCATGGAAATATCTAGGCCCGAATACTGGAGTGAGTAGGCTTTCCCTTCTCCAGGGTATCTTTCCAACCCAGAGATTGAACCCAGGTCTCTTCATTACAGCCTGATTCTTTACCAGCTGAGCCACAAGGGAAGCCCAAGAATACTGGAGTGGGTAGGGTAGCCTATCCCTTCTCCAGTGGATCTTCCTGACCCAGGAATCAAACTGGAGTCTCCTGCATTGCAGGCAGATTCTTTACCAACTGAGCTATCAGGGAGGCAAAATACCCAGAATAGTCAACATAATATTGAAAGAGAAGAATGAAGTTAGAGGACTGACATTAGATAGTATGGTATGGACAAAAAAACAGAAAAATAGATCAATGGTGTAGAATAGAGAAAATAGATCCACATAAATACAGTGAACTGATCTTGGACAAAGGAACAATGGCAATGAAATGGAGAAAAAACAGTTTTTTCAATAAATGATGCTAGGACAATGCAGGTCAAGAAGCAACAGTTAGAACCAGACTTTGGCAAAGGAGTATGTCAAGGCTGTATATTGTCACCCTGCTTATTCAACTTATATACAGAGTACATCATGCTGGGCTGGATGCAGCTCAAGCTGGAATCAAGATTGCCAGGAGAAATATCAATAACCTATGATATGCAGATAATACCACTCTAATGACAGAAAGTGAAGAGGGACTAAAGAGCCTCTTGATAAAGATGAAAGAGGAGAGTGAAAAAGCTGGCATAAAACTCAACATTCAAAAAACTAAGATCATGGCATCTGGTGCCATCACTTCATGGCAAACAGATGGGGGAAAAATGGAAACAGTGACAGACTTTATTTTCTTGGACTCCAAAATCACTGTGGACAGTGACTGCAGCTATGAAATTAAAAGATGCCTGCTCCTTGGAAGAAAAACTATGACAAATCTAGACAGCATATGAAAAAGCAGAGATATCACTTTGCTGAGAAAGGCCCATGCAGTCAAAGTTATGGTTTTTCCAGTAGTTATGTACAGATGTAAGAGTTGAACCATAAAGAAGGCTGAGCATGGAAGAATTGATGCTTTCAAACTGTGGTGCTGGAGAAGACTCTTGAGAGTCCCTTGGACAGCAAGGAGATCAACCAGTCAATCCTAAATGAAATCAACCCTGGATATTCATTGGGAAGACTGATGCAGAAGCTGAAGCTACAATACTTTGGCCACCTGGTGCAAAGAATTGACTCAGTGGAAAAGACCCTGATACCATGAAAGATTGAGGGCAGGAGAAGGGAATGACAGAGGATGAGATGGTTGGATGGCATCACTGACTCAATGGACCTGAGTTTGAGCAAGCTCCGGGAGTTAGTGATGGACAGAGAAGCCTGACTTGCTGCAGTCAATGGGGTGGCAAAGAGTCAGAGGCAACTGAGGGAGTGAACAAATAAATAGTCATCTGCATGTGAAAAGTAGAACAGATGGATACCTGCATGCCAAAAAAAAAAAAAAATTAATCCAGACAGACCTTTTACTCTTCACAAACATTCAGTGGACCACAGTCCTAAATGTAAGATGCAAAACTACAAAATTCCTGCAAGATAACACAGAGGATAAAAACTAGATGACCTTGGGTATGTTGATGATCTTTTAAATACAACACCTAGGTAAGAGTCACAAGAAAAATAATAAACTCATTAGAATTAGAAAATTTCCAGTTTTCTTGGCATTGTCTTTTTTTGAGCAGAAGACAAGTCACAGATTGGGACAAAATAGCTGTAGAAGATACATCTGATAAAGGAATTATGTAAAATACACAAAGAACTCAAATTCAACAATAAGGTAACAAAAATCTGATTTAAAAAAAAATGGGTTGAAGCTCATAACAGATACCTCACCAAAGAAGATATACATATGGCCAAAAAGAATATGAAAAGATGCACTACATCATATATCAGGAAAATGCAAATTGAAACAAAATAGTATTACATACCTATGAGAATGGCCCAAATCCAGAACACTGACAACACCAAATCCAGATGATGATGTGGAGCAAAGAACACCCTCATTTATTGCTGATGCAATGCATCATGCAATGCAAAGATAGTTTGGTGATCTCTTACCAAACTAAACATACTTTTATTATCTAACCCAGCAATCATGCTCCTTGGTATTAACCTGAATGAGTTTAAAACATATGAAAACCTGTACACAGATGTTTACGGCAGCTTCATTTATAAGTGCCAAAACTTGGAAACCACCAAGACACCCTTCAGTAGGTAAATGGACAAGTACCTCAGACAACAGACTACTATTCAGCACTAAAAAGCTGTTAAGCAATGACAAGGCATGGAGGAAAGTTAAATGTATATGGTGGACCTTTGAACAACATGGGTGTGAACTGCAAGTGTCCAATGATATGCATATGAAAGTCGCTCATTCATGTCCAACTCTTTGCAACCCCATGGACTATACAGTCCATGGAATTCTCCAGGCCAAAATACTGGAGTGGGTAGCCTTTCCCTTCTACAAGGCATATTCCCAATCCAGGGATCGAACTCAGGCTCCCACATTGCAGGAGGATTCTTTACCAGCTCAGCCACAAGGGAAGGCCTGTGAAACCGATATGCATGTTTTTTTCAATAGGAAATGTTATCCACAGTTGATTGGATTCATGAACATGTATAAAGAAGGCTAACAAAAGATGACACACAGATTTTCAACTCTAAAGCTTGGTACGAAATATGTCCATCTATATACCCAATTCAGTTCAGTCACTCTCGTGCCCGACTCTGTAACCCCATGAACCGCAGCAGGCCAGGCCTCCCTGTTCATCACCAACTCCTGGAGTTTACCCAAACTCATGTCCATTGAGCTGGTGATACCATCCAACCATTTCATCCTCTGTCGTCCCCATCTCCTCCTGTCCTCAATCTTTCCCAGCATCAGGGTCTTTTCCAGTGAGTCAGCTCTTTGCATCAAAGAGCAATACTTTGGTGGCCAAAGTATTGGAGTTTCAGCTTCAACGTCAGTCCTTCCAATGAGCACCCAGGATTGATCTCCTTTAGGATGGACTGGTTGGATCTCCTTGGAGTCCAAGGGACTCTCAAGAGTCTGCTCCAACACCACAGTTTAAAAGCATCAATTCTTCAGTGCTTAGCTTTCTTTATAGTCTAACTCTCACATCCATACATGACCACTGGAAAAACCATAGCTTTGACTAGACGGACCTCTGTTGACAAAGTAATGTCTCTGCTTTTTAATATGCTGTCTAGGTTGGTCATAACTTTCTTTCCAAGGAGTATATATACCCAGAGGTAAACATAATTTAAAAAGACACATGCACCCCAATGTACACTGCAGAACTTATTTACAATAGCTGGGACATGAAAGCAACCTATCCCTCAACAAAAGAATGGATAAAGATGTGGTAAATCGATTCAAAAGAACACTACATAACCATAGAAAAGAATGAAATAATGTTATCTGCAGGAACATGAATGGACCTAGAAACTGTCATATTGAATGAGATAAGTCAGACAGAAAAACAGATATCATATACTGTTTATATGTGGAATTTTAAAAAATAGTACACATAAACTTATTTACAAAACAGAAACAGATGTAGAAAACAATCTTATGGTTACCAGAGGGGTAAGGAGAGGGGAGGGATGAACTGGCAGTTTAGGAGTGACACATACACATTACTATATATGAAATAGATAATAAGGACCTACTGTATAGCACAGGAAACTACTCAATACTCTGCAGTGACCTATATGGGAAAACAGTCTAAAAAAGAGTGGATACATGTGTATGTATAACTGATTCACCTTGCTATATACAGTGGGACTAACACAATATTGTAAATCAACAAGGAAGGAAGGAAGAGAGGGAGGGAGGAAAGAAGGAAAGAGAAATATGCCCATCAAAGTCAATGCTTTGTTGTTATTCAGTTGCCAAGTTGTGTCCGACTCTTACAACCCCACAGACTACAGGATGCCAGGTCTCTCTGTCCCTCACCACCTCCCGGAGTTTGCCAAAGTTCATAACCATTGAATTGGTGATATCATCCAACCATCTCATCCTCTGTCACCCTCTGCTCCTTCTGCCCTTAGACTTTCCCAGCATCAAGGTATTTTTCAATGAGTCGGCTCTTCACATTAGGTAGCCAAAGTATTGGAGCTTCAGCTTCAGCATCAGTCCTTCCAATGAATACTCAGGGTTGATTTCCTTTAGGATTGACTGGTTTGATCTCATTGCTGTCCAGGGGACTTTCAAGAGTCCTCTCCATCAAAGCTAAACTTCATTTATCCCAGTAATTTCTACTTCCTTGCAATACAGCCTTAGTATGAGTACACACATAAGGTTACTAGCTAGAGATAGTCTGTTTCACGAAAGACAGACAAGCAAATTACTTCATTTTGCAGATGAGGAGACTGAGGCCCAGATGAGTGGAACATACTGTCTGAATTCAAAACACTGGCCAGTGGCAGAGTCAAGATCATAGCACAATTTTCCTAAGTCTTGGACTAGCAAGTTGGCAGTCAATGATCTCTGTAAAATAGAGGGAGTCATCAGTTCAGTTCAGTCGTAGGCACAGATAATTGGAATGGTTGGAATTTTTCATTCACTGGTTGAGGAATGTGGCCCTTCCTTTCAAAATAAGAAAATCTGCCACTGGGTGTGAGGCCACAGCCCTGAACCAGATGGCACAGAAGAACCATGCCAGGAAGAAAATCCTTGTTCCTCTGGCAGAGCCCTTGCAGACCTTCTAATAGGAGCCAAACAGCCATAGGGTGGGGCTTTCCAGGCAGGTCTCCACCCTTCGTAAGGTCCATAGTCACAGCCTACGCAGCCTATTCTTCAAGCCTCTACACCTTTTGAAAATTTTATATTACAATATATTGTGTTTTTAAAAATCATTTTTAAGATCCAAGAGTGGGGACATTTTGGACTTTCTAAGGAATTTTAAAAGGCTAGATCAAAGAGCAAAGTCAAAAAATACCAAGACAATCATAGCCATAAACACAATTAACAGTGCAGGGCCCTGAGGCGCCACTCCCCCAAATTCCTAACATTTCTTAATCAGTACACACATTTTCTCTGTAGTCTTCAGGAGAGCAATGGCTTTGCTAAAACTCAACCCAGCAAATATGTACATCAAATATTTACATATACCAAAGTTCCTATTAAGCCTGAGGCTTTTAAACTAATGCCCAATAAACATGATGAAGAATAGGTAAAAGGAAGAGAACAAGAAGATACTGATTAGTTCTGGGAGGGCCTCATTCCAAGCCATCCTGTATGTGCTTACTAAGGAGCATGGGAGACACATTCCTACTGCTTCTGCCCTCCGACATTCACGTATCTTACAGAAAATTACTATCAGGAAACGTAGCCAAAGAAATCAGCTTGGCTGAGTCTAATTTCTCAGGAGCTATCTGCCTTAAATTCTTCAGAAGGATTTCAGCAGGGCCAATATGCACTTGTACAGAAAGTTTCTTAAAAAACAGAATCAATTTTTAAATGTGGAAATAAAAGTATCCTTTCAAGATAAGTACTTTTATATAATGCATTCCCAATTGTGTCAAACAGGAAAATCTGCATTCTTCAGTACGTTACACAAATGATCAAAAGTTTGCCTTTAATGACTAACTTACACGGAGTGGTGAGCCTTTATAGTAACACAGGCTGACAAGAATTTTCTTTGCTTTATGTATTTGCAGGCCACAACTCCTACACTTCATTTGGTATATAACACCATAGAGACTCTCAGATAAAAACTATATAGGTACTTCTCCATTACTTTAACAATTCTAACACCTGAGAGCAAGCAACTGATGCTTTCTTCCATTTTCAATTTTATCAACCCAAACACTGTCTGTCTTTTCATCTACTTTTGAGATTTGAGTATAGAGCAGATAATTCAGAGATGTACAAGTACATACAGCATGGTGACTACAGGTAATAATTCTGCATTGTATATTTGAAATTTATGAGATTAGATATTAAAAGTTCTTATCACAAGGAAAAAATTTTTGTACTACCATGGTACATGTTAACTGGACGTTGTGATTTCACAATACATACAATACTGAATCATTGTGTTGTATACCAGAAACTAATACATCAATTATATCTCCAAAAAAGAATGGAGATTCTTAGAGTAAAAATCTATTGGTATGATTAACCAATGAGCAAGGTTTTTAGATAGCAATGAGGCTAGAATACATCAAAGCAACAATATCAGCCTCAGATTATTAATCAAAAATTCTATCCAATTAAGGTCCTTATTTTTGAACAACATGAGCTTGTTTTCTGTCATGTTTGAATGTTAAAAAAAAAGATTGGTGTGCATTTTGTTTCTCATCTGCTGTCCATGGCTTGGACATTTAAAAATGTGTTTTACAATGTTAGCTAATGCACATATGCCAAAAAACACGTTTCTAAGAGCATCACTTCATTCTACAGAAATGTAACTGCATATAACAGCTAACAATAGGACTGCTAAATGTCTAAGTCAAATTATTATAAAGTGAAAGTAAAGTGAAGTCGTTCAGTCGTGTCCGACTCTTTGCGACCCCATGGACTGTAGCTACCAGGCTCCTCTGTCCATGGGATTTTCCAGGCAATAGTACTGGAGTGGATTGCCATTTCCTTCTCCAGGGGGTCTTCCTGACCCAGGGATCGAACCCGGGTCTAATTTTAAAAGCAGTTGTTATCTACTGTGTGTGACACATTATAGAAGCTGCTTTACACCTAATGAGATTTTCACTACAACCTTTACATAAGCTTACTAACAACAACAACCTTATACAAACAAGAAAGTAAGGCTCAAAGAGGTATCATATCTCATAGAAGATCCAAGAGCTTATGAATGAAGAAACCATGTCCCGAAACGACAAACTCAGGTCTAACCTAACATTTCAAGTGTATTACAGCTTACCCATCTGCCTTCAGTTTCATGTCTATATATTTAAATAAAAACAAACTAATGGAATAACTTCCTTATTTGGTAATAAGTAGACCTATTAGAAAAACAGATATGAGCTGTTTATGAACAGATATTAGCTTCCAGAAATATATTTGACCTTAACACTTCTATTTCACAGTATGAATGTAAATTCAGCAAATATCATTAAGTAGTGATACTTCAACCAGGGGCAGGGGTGATATTTTTCACCAAAGTATTAAAATTCAGTAGAAGGATACAGAACTCAAGATAAACTATGGGGAACCTCAGGAGATGAGTGAAATCACAATTGAACAGCAGGGTGGCAGGATAGGCAAAGACAGACAAAAGGGGATGTGTCCATATGCAGGACCAGGCTGGGAACAGCTCAGATTACACTCATGTCACCTACTCAAAACGGTAAACTGAGATGATGAATTACAAAAATGTGGCAAATGTATTGGTAACTATTTGCTTAGTTTTGGTGCTTGGATAAAGGAAAAAAAGTAGCATAGCTCTGCTTCTTCATGGTACTTAATGGTTTTGAGGTATGAATGTAAATCTGATAATACAACCTAGGAATTTACAATAACCTACTGTATAGCACAGGGAACTCCGCTCAATATCCTATACTTACCTAAATGGGAAAAGAATTGGAAAAAGAATTAGATATATGTATAATTAAATCACTTTGCTGTATACCTGAAACAGAACATTGCAAATCAACTATAGCCCAATGTAAAAAAAGCAAATATATTATTTGAAGAAAATAAAACATATATATTAGAGCAGTAGTTCTAACACTTGTGGGGGTCCCCCAGACCTTTCAGGGTCAAAAAGTCACAGCTACCTCTACAATAATTCTATGATGTTATTTGCTTTATTTAGTGTGTTGGTCTTGGGATTGATGGGTAAAGAGGCTCCACATCTTATAGTTATTTTATTTTTACTACCACTCATTCTTAGCTTAAAAAAACTTTCTCTCAAGATCCTTGATGATATAATAAGTACTATAGCTATTATTAAATCTCAACTCTTGAATATACATCTCTAATATTTTGTGTGCCAAAACAGAAAACATCGATAAAGCACTTCTGACAGATGACTGTCTTAAGGAAAAGAACTTGTGAAATCAAGTTGCAAGCTGACATAATTGCTATCAGGCAACAGTATTATCACACAAAAGAATGACTGATAGACAAACTAGATTTTCAGACTTTAGTGTTTGGAAGACAATTTCTTGAAAATAAAGCAAGCTTGTCACTTCAAGGAAAATGAATAGCATTTGCTATCAATAATGCAATTCCAGCTCTGGGATGAAAACTAGAGTTTCGGATGACTTATACTGACCACAGTAAACTTAACAGCTTCTCAATACTTAAAAGACTTTTCTGATAATAATGGTGGTGATATTAATATGATAAACCTGATATCACATGAGATATGTTAACATCTGGAAGACCTGCATGATATCTACCAATATTTTCCAAGGGACAAAGTATAATGTTATGAAATCATATATGAGGAAAAATAATCCACCCAAAACACACAATAGGCCAATGGATTTTAGCACAATATTAAAAGTTCATTGATATGGTTTCAGTTTTCTCCTTGCAAAAAATCATTTAAGCTACCACTTGTCAAGTTTTGGTACAATATCAAAGAAGAATATATACCATTTCCAACTACATATATGTGTGAGGTTTTCTTCATAAACATGAACCAAAAGAACATATCAAAATGAACTAAACACAGAAAGAAATCTGACAGTCCAGCTGTCTTCCATTAAGTTATACATTAAAGATATATGTGAGAGGTAAAACAATATTTTCCTCCAAGAGTTTTTGTTTTAAATATATAGTTACTTTAAAAAAAAAGTTACTTCTCCAAAAAGTGTCTATTAACCATGAAATCGGCTCATTTATGAATAAATTTTTAAAATACATTAGATGTCTCGGTTCCAGTGTCTAATCAAAATAATTAGATGCCTTGGTTCTAGTGTCTAATCAAAATATTGATAAATATAAACCACAGATATAAACCCATTGACATCAAGGATATAAAATAACAAAAGAAATTCTGAAACCTAATGTCTGAAAACCCCTGAGCGCAATACTGCATGCCAAATGGAGATGAGGGAAGGAGGCCTGGTGGTCACTGCTCCTTCAGCCTCCAGGAATGAACTACTTGGTTTGAGTATTAAATGGCTTATCTAGAGACGTTTTCAGTTAAGTTTAGTCACTCAGTCATATCAGACTTTGCAACCCAATGGACTGCAGCAGGCCCAGCTTCCCTGCTGCTGCTGCTGCTAAGTCACTTCAGTCGTGTCTGACTCTGTGTGACCCCATAGACAGAAGCCCACCAGGCTCCCCCATCCCTGGGATTCTCCAGGCAAGAACACTGGAGTGGGTTGCCATTTCCTTCTCCGATGTGTGAAAGTGAAAAGTGAAAGTGAAGTCGCTCAGTCGTGTCCGACCCTTAGTGACCCCAAGGACTGCAGCCTACCAGGCTCCTCTATCCATGGGATTTTCTAGGCAAGAGTACTGGAGTGGCTTGCCATTGCCTTCTCCATCATCAACTCCTGGAGCTTGTTCAAATTCATGCCCTTTGAGTCGGAGATGCCATTCAACCATCCCATCTTCTGTCATCCCCTTCTCCTCCTGATTTCAGTCTTTCCCAGCATCAGGGTCTCTTCCAATGAGTCAGTTCTTTGCATCAGGTGGCCAAAGTATTGGAGCCTCAGGGATGTTTTAAGGGAAAGCAAACCACAGCTAGAGTTCATTCCTGTGGACTAGGGAGACTCCAAGGACTTCAAAAGAAGCATCACCCAGTTCTTCCTCAGAAAGATAACCGCTAACTACCAGCCTGACTTTAACAAGTCCTGACCTGAAGCAACAGCGCAATTAGCTGGCAGTGCTTGCTGGGCAAGGCATCAACAATCACTCAGCCCCAAGGGAGTATCCAGGCTCTGGGAAGGAAAGAAATTGGGTTTTAAACTCACACTAGACTGCTCCCAAAGTCCTATGACAATCTGACAATTAATGGCTTCATTGATGACATATCCCACAATGGGAGACCGCACGTTTTATAAACTCATTCATTCCTGCTTTAAAGTTGTGGAGTTAAGAACAAGTTAGATTTTGGTAGCATTTTTCTTAAGGAATTATGAAACATCATACAATTGCTATTATTAGTAGTAATTTATGAATTATAGTTCTAAAAGAAATAAAGGACAAAAATTTCATGGTGGGGGTAGAACACTGAACACAAAAAGAAGCAACTAATATAAGGGATCAAAATTTAGCACAGGAGTAATCACTTCAAAAATATATTTTTGTAACCATACAGAGTGCAGATCATTAACTAGATATTGGCTTGATCCACTAATGATTTATTACACATTATCTAAACTCCTTCCAGAGACAGTACTGACCTCATAGTAAGTTAGTCTTTTGGAAAAAGCATACATTTCTGTATCTTATTTATGTTCATACTCATCTCCAACTTTGCATATTAGATGACCAGCAATAAATATTCCATAAAATTACTATTTGTTTTGAATGCTTAATGGCTGCAGATGGGAGGGAAAGGACATTTCTCTTCAGGAGATTTGGAAGTATCTGCTTGTTGCTTTTCTGAAAAAACTGCAAAGATCAGTTAGGAGGAGATGGTTAATTGCTATAATAAACATGGTTGAAATGGAAACTATTGATTGAAGGAGAAAACCTTCAGACAAAGGTAGACAACACAGGGGATGGAAATTTATAATTTAGAAAGTCCAATGCTCAATAAACATTTGTTGAATGCCATCTTCCCTGAGGAGAAGAGATGAAAAGGAAGTCCATTATCTAGAGACCTCACTGAGAGCTAACAGCAAGCACTTCACACCTCCTCCTCATGCTAGGACATTTATGGTTAGAGGTGAGTTATTCATAGGGGTTTTTTTCAAGCAGAACCACAGAGCTCTCTAGCCCTCACTTAGAAAACAGATTTGGCTCAGAGTCTCCCAATCTTAGAAAGGGAATGGCATCAATGCCAGAATTCTATTAAAGAGTAATGGCTGCCAGCTTATGTTTAGTGTGAATGGAAACTTTGGCTTGGACCTAGGTATTTGTCTTGGAATCTTCTTTGTAAGTAGTACCCATTGTTTACACAGACAGATTAATGTTATTTTAATGTTATTAAATAATGTATGAAAATATTTAAGATGATCGAATGGTCTCACTGCCATATCGACATATAGGAAGCCTAGAGCATGGTGCAAACGCAGCCTGACTTATTCAAGTGTTTTCTTTGACATGTGCAGTAATTTAAAGGTGGGAAGTTTTGCAAGAAAATCTGGTTTTTCAACTCCTGTGGGGGGAAAAATATGACAACCTGTCAAAACTGGGCTTGCATTCTAGCCTGAAGCAATGAGTTGGATGTGATCCATGACTCTACACACACACACACAAACACACAACACACACAACACACACACACACACACCACACACACAACACACATACACACAACACACACACAGAATACCTTCCACTTGGCCAGTCTCCACAACTCCTTATTGCCTCATGCAACCCACCTCATTCATTTGATTTCCATGTCCACTGGTAATTCAGCTAAAAAGCACCCAGCATGACCAGATGTTTCATACAGAATATCTCAGGAGTTCCCTCTCACCAGTGTCAGTTACCTAAAGTACAGGCTGAGAATGAAAAACATATATATAGATATATGTCATATATATATATATATATATGACTTCTTTAGGGCTATCTCTGTGCGCCAAACATTAATGTAATAGAAAACAATTGTCCAGTTTTGTCAAAATTACTAGGTTTCTTCCAACGAAGTATCAGAGAGCTAAAATCACTACCTTGATCACGTTTTAGGCCAAGAACATGTGATAACTCAATAAAGCAGTCATGTGCCGAATAATGCAAATTGAGGATTTTGCATTTTCTGAGTTCAGCATTTCACCACTGCTATTACAGCCAGAGAATGCTAAAACACCTGGAGTGGTAAGATAGCTGGCCTGGCTACTTAAGCTTTCAAGGACTGAGATATATTTATTGTACATACCATCAAAGAAATGGAACCAAGGTGGTGCATTTTAATATCTGCACACTTTTAAATATATGTAAAGATCTTAAGGATTGATTGGGTCTTGACTATTTCTTTGTATACGTTATTAGGAAGGAATGAAATACTCATGGACACATTGGTAATAGCAGGTTGTGACTTGGAAATAAAAGTTGGAATCTTTAAATATGATGGTTTTGTTGGATCTTAGAGACAAAAGAAGCTGACATAATGGAAATGAGTAAAAATTTTAAACTTTAGTGAGCTTTGCCCATCATTGCTAGAAATCTAATTAATGATGAAAATGTCATCTATTAAGTAAGTAACATGTGTGTTAGTTCTCCAAAGTTTGAAAAACAAAGGCAAAAACTGTTGAATGCATATTCTGAAAGTTATTCAACATCTTCCCCTTCACCATTCCTCAGCTATGAGGTAAGTGACTAAAAAGTCACTAATTTTCACAAAAGGCTTTCTGGCTTGCAGAGTAGTTGCCAAGAAAGACACTCTTTCGTAGAATTTTTTATTCAGGCCACTTATATCCTAAGACCAGAGATGTTTTTAAAAGTTAGGAGCAATAATTAATAATCCTTTTTTATGTTCTTTAACCTGCAGAATCCAATAAAGTACGTGGTTTATATCTATGGGGATGTGAAAGAAAAGGTATAAATCAACTCCACACTTAAGATTCAACTCTATACTAGCTGGCAACTCTAGTTGGCGTGCTCTCTTCTGCAACAATTGACACGATTTTAAGGTAGTCTTTAACTTTCAGTCTTCAAGGTGTCTTTGAATAAAGGTCAAAATATAAAATTCTAGCATATCCCAAATGCAAAACTAGAAAATTAATGGCATTCATCCGTCAGAAAAATGATCTGCCATAGTTGAACATTTGTAATAGGTGCACATTTGTTTTTACTTGCCCATTAGGTTTGGCTCAGGCCTCAGTCATCACTATCATTCACAGCTTCCACAAGGGGCTTTGTACATGGAGGTGTCTGTAAATTCTTGAACACCAAAAAACTATAGAAACTGCAAAAATCAACTGTATATATATATATACACTATCAAAAAGCTCTTAATTTTTTTTTTAATTTTTACAAGAATTTTGTAAAGCTCCTTGAATGAGTAGCATGCATCCATCACTGAGCAAAGTATATCTTCGAAATAATATAATGGCAAAAAAATTATGATCAGAGACTACGTATAATCATATTCCTATGTAAGGAGGTGATCATGCTTTCATTTGTCTTATGTAATTACTTGACAACAGATGACCTATGAAAACCAGGCTTTTAAAAAATTGAAGTACACAGCCTTCATAAAGCTATCAACCCAGCTCCAATTTCTTTTATCGAGCTTTGGTTTCTCCAGTAGGAATTAAGTTACAAATTACAGTTCCCCTAAGTAGGAAACAAAGGTAAGTGTGAAATAAGGAACACACCTAGAATAGTTCCCTCTCTTTCTGCTCCAGATCTCTGTATTTATATTCCTGCAAGAGAAGCCACCGAGATGTGAGGGGAATGGAATTTGATGGTCAAATAGTGCTGTCTAAACTCAGTCTGTGACAATCACTTGACCTGGGTCCTCAAGCAGCAGCAGCTCTAAAATTACTAATAAGACTAAGGCACTCACTTGGGTATTCAGGGACATCACTCTTACCCTGGACAGACCAGCTGTGCACTCAAAACTGTGCCTAGAACACAATGCACACACGGCAGAGTGAGAACACAGAAGCCACTCCCACCTGAATTGTTTAATGCTCATCGGCTCTCAATAGGAGAGGTGGCACATAATGGCTAGGCATTTGCCCTCACTATGTGCACAAGCTTGTCTGGTCAGCCTACAATGTGGCACTCTACAAAATAATACTTCGCATGTTAAAAGGGAGGGCACATTGAAAAAACCATACATGAAACGTAAAAGTGGAAACACAGACAGTGCTTTTGAAGAGCAGCCCAGAAAGAGGAAATTCGAGTCAATAATTCCACTTCTGTCAAGAGTGATTTGAGAACTACAATGTAAAGGGTCACTTAACATTTCCAGGTATTTCCTCATTTATGAACGACTGCCCTAAGATCTCTTCAGCCTTAAACAGACTCCAAACAGTGAGCTATTAAAAACAAAAACAAACAAACAAAAAAACACTAACACAAAGTACTGTACCAGGAAAAATTTGAAATAAAATTTGCTCATACTTAATATTTTACCATCTGAACTCCCAATATATCCATGTTCAATGCCTTCTACTATCTTGGCCACCTCAAGAAAGATTGGTTACCCATAAAGGGTCAAATTAAAATGTCATTTCCTTTGTGGTACTATAGTAGGTTGATTATAAAAGTGACCCAAATTACAGTCCTACCTTCACCTACAAAAGCTACCACCTTGGCTATGCAACTCTGCAGCACTTTCCATCAAAAGGCAGAGTCTATGTCCACTCCCTCTGACTAATGGCCCGTTTTGTGAGTTACTCTGGCCAACTGATCATGTGCCAGTTCCGATCCTAGACCTCCAAGAGCCTTGTGTATTTCTGCTTGCTCCTTGGAAGGGTGCCTTGCCATGAGAAAAAGTCCAGACTAAACTGCTAAGGAAGGAGAAACCACCAGAGATAAGTCTTCTAAACCAGTTAAATCTGTTTTAGACCAGCTTACGGCCAGCTGACCCCTCGATACTTGAAATGGGCCTGTGAATACATGCAGAAACACATTTATTCCCAAGCTGTAGCTAACTGTAGACTCAGGAGTAAACATACTCAAAACCAGAAAATCCTAGCTGGCCCAAAGACTGGTAGACAAAAATTGAGGCTACTGAGTTTTATGATACTTCGTTCTGTATTTGTTACCTAACAGAAATATGGCATCCCAAGAGTGCTAGTGGTAAAGAATCCCCCTGCCAATGCAGAAGATTCAAGAGACTGGGTTCGATCCCTGGGTTGGGACGATCCCCTGGAGAAGGGAAGGGCAACCCACCCAAGCATTCTTGCCTGGAGAATCCCACAGACAGAGGAGCCTGGTGGGCTATGGTCCATGGCATCGCAGAGTCGGACACGACTGAAGCAACTTAGCATGCACACATATTGACCTTCAAATCTCTAATAACAGATTTCACCACATCTTCTGTGTCCCCAAAGTTCCTGTTAGATAATGCATATCACCTCATAGAAGTTAAGCACAGGCATATCCTACCTCATGATCTCCTCAAAGACTACATCATAATCATCTTTGTTTCCCCCCCAGCTTCTAGCATGTTGTATATAGATGCCTGATACATGTTGAATAAACATGAGCAAGTGAAGTATAACCTCAGAAAACACAAGAAAAGGGTGCTTAAAACTTCTGCAAGACGAAATGACTGTTCCACTTGGGAAGCAACACAGGTACAATGCAGGCAAGAATGTAGGCAAGGAGGTCCATCTCATGAGAAACAGATAAGCAGGGTTAGGAGAGACAGGCATGGCTCTGAATAAGAGAAGGGAAAGTATTTCTGACATGGAAATTTAGGCAATATGATTACATGACTTTAGGAAGAAGTGAGAGCTGACTGAACTGGACAGTCTAAAGCCTTGAATGTAAAAGTGGCTTAAAATAGAGAGAGTTCTCTTGGAGGAGTGACTTATTGATACCTAGACAAGGAATTTAGCTACAGAACTAAAGAGAATCAACACAGCAGGAGATCCATATTTCTAACAAATGAAGTGATAATAAATACATCTCTCAAGGCATGAGGGTTCTCTTCTACTCCCAGATAAGAGCTACAGTGAGTACAACCAAGAGTAAAGGCAATAATCCTATTTCAGGGAGAGAAGGTGTATTGCTTGCTTGGAGTTGCTATTTCACTGAAGCATATCTCTGATCTTTTTCTGTGAGACAGGTCTCCAAGAATCATGCTCTGAATGTACTGGATAATCTCTTCTGCCTGCTAGGAGCTGTGAAAAATATACCATTTCAGAAATTAGCTTCTTTAGTGAATAAACAAACAAAAATCATGTGACACACTTTATCGCAACATTTGCTACTGCAGAGGTCTGGAACTGAATCCACAATATCTCCAAGTTGTCTGCCTGCACAGAGTTCTCAATATTTGTTTAGTTTGACAAGCTTTTTGAACTTTCCATAAATTAAAAATTCATGGCTCCTCTGTCCATGGGGATTCTCCAGGCAAGAATACTGGAGTGGGTTGCCATGCCCTCCTCCAGGAAGTCTTCCCAACCCAGGGACTGAACCTAGGTCTCCTGCATTGCAGATGGTTTCTTTATCATCTGAGCCACCAGGGAAGCCATCCATAAATGCACTCATGGAATTTTTTGTGAATGCTTTTGTTCAAAAATGTTTGTGAGATTCACTCATGTTACTGCATGAGAGTATAGTTCTCTCATATTCATGGTTGTATGAAATTCCCTCATTAGTACAACAGGTGTTAGGTACCCATTATCTTGAAGATCATTTGCATTTTTCTCAGTTTGGGGCTACGATGAGCAAGGTTGTAATGCACATTCTTACACATGTATCCCAGTGTATATGTGTACTACTTTCCTAACACATCACTGAATCAGAACATTGTACTCATTTTCAGCATCACCAGATAAGGACAACACTTTGAAAAACTAGTTGTACCAATTCACATTTCCATCATCAGAGTTCTGGTTCCTCCACATCCTAGTCTACACCCAATATTAGAGTTATTCCTTTTGCTATTCGGATAAACGTATAGTGGTATCTCATTGTAGTTTTAATTTCTATATCCTTGATAATCAATAGGCTTGAGTACTTACATGTTTCTTGGCATTTGTCATTTCTGTGAAGTTTTTTATTCAACCCTTCTCATTTGGGGCGTCAGCTTTTTAAGGCATGCATTATACTGAACTCTGGGAGTCGGTGATGGACAGGGAGGCCTGGCGTGTTGTGATTCATGGGGTCGCGAGGAGTCGGACACGACTGAGCGACTGAACTGAACTGATAAACTCTAGTATCTGTTCCTTGCTGGACACTGTTGTGTTACCAATATACGTTCCCACTTTGTGGCTTGCTCACATTTTACAATTGGAAGTTCTATTTAAACATATTGTTTTTATGTATATGTTTTGTGTCTTATTTGGAGATTGTATTTTCAACCTGTGTTTTTCTAATTAACTGAAAAAAATTTAGATTTACTCTAAGTCATACGAAATAGGACTGGAAGAAAAATTGTCGTACTGTATTATCTCTAACCCAGAGAGCTACACTATTATCATATGCAATATCCAATTGTAATTTGAAGACATAATTTAGAAATATAAACAAATACTTTTCAGAGTCGCAATCTTTAGAACTTAGAGCCACAGAGACGAAATATACAGTGGGTAATTAAATACAATATATACCTGATGCTAAATTACAGTTTTTTGGAGGGGAGACAGTGCCAGAAAATGACTTAATAGCTGTAAAACCTTAAAAGGTGAAAACAGTGTGACTGATTAGAAAGCAGAAGATCTGGCAGTTAAGTTCCATGATATAACCCTAGAGTCCTTCCTCACATTACTCCCTATTATTATGCGCACATAATTATACTTTTAAAAGGATTTTTAGCTTTTATGTGTATTTGGATATGTTGACTACAAAACAGTAAGGCCAATTTTATTAAATGTACAAAGAAGTATATATATCATTAAGTTTTACTGAAATGATTTTTTTTTTTTTGAGGCTATTCAGGTATTTAGAAAATGCTGCTGCTTCTCAAATTTTCAGTGCATTTTTAAAATTACTTTCACAACAATATAAACTGTATGGCCTTGGAGCACGGGATGAAGCAGGGCAAAGGCTAATAGAGTTTTGCCAAGAGAACGCACTGGTCATAGCAAACACCCTCTTCCAACAACACAAGAGAAGACTCTACACATGGACATCACCAGATGGTCAACACCGAAATCAGACTGATTATATTCTTTGCAGCCAAAGATGGAGAAGCTGTATACAGTCAGCAAGACCAGGAGCTGACTGTGGCTCAGATCATGAACTCCTTATTGCCAAATTCAGACTTAAATTGAAGAAAGTAGGGAAAAACACTAGACCATTCAGATATGACCTCAATCAAATCCCTTATGATTATACAGTGGAAGTGAGAAATAGATTTAAGGGACTAGATCTGATAGATAGAGTGCCTGATGAACTCTGGACGGAGGTTCGTGACATTGTACAGGAGACAGGGACCAAGACCATCCCCATGGAAAAGAAATGCAAAAAAGCAAAATGGCTGTCTGAGGAGGCCTTACAAATAGCTGTGAAAAGAAGAGAAGTGAAAAGCAAAGGAGAAAAGGAAAGATACAAGCATCTGAATGCAGAGTTCCAAAGAATAGCAAGGAGAGATAAGAAAGGCTTCCTCAGTGATCAATGCAAAGAAATAGAGGAAAACAACAGAAAAGGAAAAACAAAGAGATATCTTCAAGAAAATGAGAGATTCCAAGGGAACATTTCATGCAAAGATGGGCTCGATAAAGGACAGAAATGGTATGGACCTAACAAAAGCAGAAGATATTAAGAAGAGGTGGCAAGAATACACAGAAGAACTGTACAAAAAAGATCTTCATGACCAAGATAGTCACAATAAAGTGATCACTGACCTACAGCCAGACATCATGGAATGGGAAGTCAAGTGGGCCTTAGAGAGCATCACTACGAACAAAGCTAGTGGTGGTGATGGAATTCCAGTTGAGCTATTTCAAATCTTGAAAGATGATGCTGTGAAAGTGCACTCAATATGCCAGCAAATTTAGAAAACTCAGCAGTGGCCATAGGACTGGAAAAGGTCACTCTTCATTCCAATCCCAAAGAAAGGGAATGCCAAAGAATGCTCAAACTACCACACAATTACACTCATCTCACACGCTAGTAAAGTCATGCTCAAAATTCTCCAAGTCAGGCTTCAGCAATATATGAACCGTGAACTCCCAGATGTTCAAGCAGGTTTTAGAAAAGGCAGAGGCACCAGAGATCAAATTGCCAACATCCACTGGATCATGGAGAAAGCAAGAGAGTTCCAGAAGAGCCTCTATTTCTGCTTCATTGACTATGCCAAAGCCTTTGACTGTGTGGATCACAATAAACTGTGGAACATTCTGAAAGAGATGGGAATACCAGACCACCTAACCTACTGCTTGAGAAACCTGTATGCAGTTCAGGAAGCAACAGTCAGAACTGGACATGGAACAACAGACTGGTTCCAAATAGGAAAAGGAATGCGTCAAGGCTGTATATTGTCACCTTGCTTATTTAACTTATATGCAGAGTACATCATGAGGAACGCTGGGCTGGAAGAAGCACAGGCTGGAATCAAGATTGCCAGGAGAAATATCAATAATTTCAGATATGCTGATGACACTACCTTTATGGCAGAAAGTGAAGAGGAACTCAAAAGCCTCTTGATGAAAGTGAAAGAGGAGAGTGAAAAGGTTGGCTTGAAGCTCAACATTCAGAAAACAAAGATCATGGCATCTGGTCCCATCACTTCCTGGGAAATAGATGGAAAAACAGTGGAAACAGTGTCAGACTTTATTTTTGGGGGCTCCAAAATCACTGCAGATGCTGACTGCAGCCATGAAATTAAAAGACACTTGCTCCTTGGAAGGAAAGTTATGACCAACCTTGATAATATATTAAAAAGCAGAGACATTACTTTGCCAACAAAGGTCCGTCTAGTCAAGGCTATGGTTTTTCCCGTGGTCATGTATGGATATGAGAGTTGGACTGTGAAGAAAGCTGATCGCCGAAGAATTGATGCTTTTGAACTGTGGTGTTGGAGAAGACTCTTGAGGGTCCCCTGTACCGCAAGGAGATCCAACCAGTCCATTCTAAGGGAGATCGATCCTGGGTGTTCATTGGAAGGACTGATGCTGAAGCTGAAACTCCAATACTTTGGCCACCTCATGCGACAAGTGACTCACTGGAAAAGACTCTGTTGCTGGGAGGGATTGGGGGTGGGAGGAGAAGGGGACGACAGAGAATGAGATGGCTGGATGGCATCACCGACTCGACGGACATGAGTTTGAGTGAACTCTGGGAGTTGGTGATGGACAGGGAGGCCTGGCATGCTGTGATTCATGGGGTCGCGGAGAGTCGGACACGACTGAGCAACTGAACTGAACTGAAGGCATTAGTTTATTATCTAATCTCAGACTTCTCTGGTGGTCCAGTGGTTAAGAATCTGCCTGCTAATAAGGAAACACAGGTTTAATCCCTGGTCCAGAAAGATTTCACGTGTCACGGGGCAACTAAGCCTGTACATCACAAGTACTGAGCCTGTGCTCTAGAGCTCACGCTCCAGAAAGAGAGAAGCCCATGCACTGCAACTAGAGAACAGACCCTGCTCACCGCAACTGCAGAGAGCCTGTGCACAGCAAAGAAGATCCAGGGCAGTCAAAAATAAATTTTAAAAATAGTTTTTAAAGAAGAAATTTAAGGACTGAATCTCATTTTTATAAAGAAAATATATATTTTGTATGAAATTTATTTAGGTATCATTGACATTCAATAATGTGCACGTATTTTAAGTGCGCCTTCAGAGTGTTGACAAATATATCTATATGCTCATACATCCACCACTGGATATCCACCAGTGTCATTCTATTGTTGGATATACATCTCCATTTCCAGGCTTTTGCCATTATGAATAAAGCTCTTTACGAACTTTCATGGACAGATTTATTTTTAGATATGTGTTTCATTTCTCTTAAGTACTTACTAGTGAAAACTATCGGAGAAGGAAATGGCAACCCACTCCAGTATTCTTGCCTAGAGAATCCTGTGGACAGAGGAACATGGTGGCCTGCCGTCTCTGGGGTCGCACAGAGTCAGACATGACTGAAGCATCTTACCATGTATTCATGCATTGGAGAAGGAAATGGCAACCCACTCCAGTATTCTTACCTGGAGAGTCTCCTGCTGGGCTCCCACCTTTGGGGTTGCACAGAGTTAGACACGACTGAAGCGACTTAGCAGCAGCAGTGGAAAACTACAGGTCATACGGTAAACATACGTTTAGCTTTGTAGACAATGCTAGGTCATTTTAGAAAGTGGTTGCACCATTATACATTTCTACAGCAATGGATGGGAGCTCTAGTTGCTCCACATCCTCGCCAACACATGTGATGTTGAACATGTTCTACAGTGTCTGTTCAAATCTTTGCCCACTGCTTTATGGGTCTGTCTTCCTATTGGGTTTTGAGAGCTTTTATAAAGTGCATTTTAAACATAATCTTTTGTCACATCATCTCAGAGGGCTTCAGAATTGTAACTGTACTGTCATTAGACATGTTCATCTACTTTGTTGCCTATTTTAGATGTGTAAGTATATAAAATTAACCTGAAATATTAGAATTCTAGAGTATTTAGGTAGTGAAAAGAAACCAGAAGTAATAGTCACAAATTCAGGATACTAGTTTCCTTGGGGAAGTGAAAGTCACTCAGTCATGTCTGACTCTTTGCAATCCCATGGACTATAGCCTGCTATGCTCGTCTGTCCATAGAATTCTCCAGGCAAGAATACTAAAGGGGTTAGCCATTCCCTTCTCCAGGGTATATCCCCAACCCAGGGATGGAACCTGGGTCTCCTGCATTGCAGGAGGATTTTCATCTTTTGGGCCACAAGGGAAGCCCAGGAAACAGGGAAAATTTTTGAGCAAGGCACTTGAGGATTTCTGAGGATGCGGGCAGGATTCAGTTTCTTTAATGGGAAAGAGGTTACACAGGTGTAGAAGGATATACTTCATAATTTATAGTTTTTCTAGAAACTATACATGCTTTATCAGTTCAGTCGCTCAGTCGTGTCTGTCTCTTTGCAACCCCATGAATCACAGCCCGCCAGGCCTCCCTGTCCATCACCAACTCCCGGAGTTCACTCAAACTCACGTCCATCGAGTCGGTGATGCCATCCAGCCATCTCATTCTCTGTTGTCCCCTTCTCCTCCCACCCCCAATCCCTCCCAGCAACAGAGTCTTTTCCAGTGAGTCAACTTGTCGCATGAGGTGGCCAAAGTATTGAGAGTTTCAGCTTTAGCATCAGTCCTTCCAATGAACACCCAGGATTGATCTCCTTTAGAATGGACTGGTTGGATCTCCTTGCAGGCCAAGGGATGGATGTGAGAGTTGGACTGTGAAGAAAGCTGATCGCCAAAGAACTGATGCACCTCTGTATACCACCTGCCTAAATAAACCACCCAGGATTTAAAGATGTGATCATTCAGCCACTTTCACTGAGCATTCATATCTGAAGGAAGTAAGAGCACAGAGCAGAAACAGTTTGAATGGTTCCCATCTTTAAAAAGGGAGTTCATATCTGCCATTTATGTTTCTTGATTCTTTGGGGAGGGATAATTTGTTTTATATAAGTACCATAAAAATATATGTAAATACATGCAATTCAGTGTGAATATATGATGTTATGTACAATAAAGCTCAGTTGGGATTCAGTGGATTCTAACATTTTTTTAATTGCATATTCCCAAGGAAAAAATTTATCCTAAGAATACTACTTATTAATCAGTATATATTAATGTTCAATGTAAAAACATTTTAAAATTTATAATATTCACACCACTTAATGAGAAATTTCTAACTTTGAAAAAAGCAACATATTTTATGTTTATTGTTAAAATAGTCCATGGAGCTGTTTTTCTCTTTCAATTAACACAGCAGTCCTAAGTATTAAGAGAGTCTAACTTGGTATGTAAAAAAGATTCCAGACTACACATAAAGGTGACGTGATCAGCACAGTTGAGATTGTCAAAAAAGAAACTGTATGCTGGGAAGTGGAATGCTTGCTCTGGAGAGTCAAGTAAAGAAATGACTGTCCCCATCCTTCAGGAACTTAGGTCCCTAAGTGGAGAGATGCGTCCCCATGGAAACACTATAATGCAACAGGTGTCCTAGATAATAAAGTCAGCTGTAGGGGAAGTATAAATTGGGGTTTTGAAGGGTAAAGAAAGGTCACTGAGCAAAGAGAACTATCAAGGCATTGTAGATTGGATGGGCTGTGTAACCAAAAGAGTAGAGAATGGGACAGCGCCCCTCAGAGGACAAACAAGTGAACTGGTATCACCAAAGTGAAGGATTCTCACTAGAGGTAGGAGATGACGGTGCAAGACTCCCAAGGGGAGTAGTCTAGTAGCACCCAGACACAAGATACTGAGCTGTTGACTTCACCCTGCCCCTCAGTCAGAGTTCTTTTGTCTTTAATGTATCTTTGTGTTGGCTCTAGGAAAGGCTAATAAACCAACCTCAAATTCCATACAAACCTCTGCACATTTGAACTTTTGCTGGGGAAGATGTACTTCAGGTTATGCACTTCATAACCTGAACAAATAGGTGATTGGTATCCTCCACTATTTAAGTCACATAAGGAGTCCAATTTTCAGGAAGATGATCAATTCTTTAATTTCAGTTCAGTTGCTCAGTCGTGTCCGACTTTCCGCGACCCCATGAATCACAGCATGCCAGGCCTCCCTGTCCATCACCAACTCCCGGAGTTCACTCAAACTCATGTCCACAGAGTCGGTGATGTCATCCAGCCATCTCATTCTCTGTCGTCCCCTTCTCCTCCCGCCCCCAACTTTTCCCAGCATCAGAGTCTTTTCCAGTGAGTCAGCTCGTCGCATGAGGTGGCCAAAGTATTGGAGTTTCAGCTTTAGCAGCAGTCCTTCCAATGAACACCCAGGATTGATCTCCTTTAGAATGGACTGGTTGGATCTCCTTGCAGTCCAAGGGACTCTCAAGAGTCTTCTCCAACACCACAGTTCAAAAGCACCAATTCTTTGGCGATCAGCCTTCTTCACAGTCCAACTCTCACATCCATACATGACCACAGGAAAAAACAGCCTTGACTAGACGGACCTTTGTTGGCAAAGTAATGTCTCTGTTTTTTAATATACTACCAAGGTTGGTCATAACTTTCTTTCCAAGGAGTAAACGTCTTTTAATTTCATGGCTGATATCAGCATCTGCACTGATTTTGGAGCCCAAAAAATAAAGTCTGACACTGTTTCCACTGTTTTTCCATCTATTTCCCATGAAGTGATGGGACCAGATGCCATGATCTTTGTTTTCTGAATGTTGAGCTTCAAGCCAACCTTTTCACTCTCCTCTTTCACTTTCATCAAGAGGCTTTTGAGTTCCTCTTCACTTTCTGCCATAAGGGTAGTGTCATCTGCATATCTGAGGTTATTGATATTTCTCCCAGCAATCTTGATTCCACCTTGTGCTTCTTCCAGCCCAGCGTTCCTCATGATGTACTCTGCATATAAGTTAAATAAGCAGGGTGACAATATACAGCCTTGACGTACTCCTTTTCCTATTTGGAACCAGTCTGTTGTTCCCTGTCCAGTTCTGACTGTTGCTTCCTGACCTGCATACAGGTTTCTCAAGAGGCAGGTCAGGTGGTCTGGTATTCCCATCTCTTTCAGAATTTTCCACGCTTTATTTGAGATGGCAATGAGATATTCAAGCAACAATATCCCTCAAAGTGTTTGGAGATAAGGGATAAAGCACGAGATGAGGATTAGACTAGAACTTTCATTACAGGGAGAAAAGAGCTGAATCCTGGAAGTGAATGGACAGATACAATGAAATCCTACCTTACTCTAGAAGAATACTAGAATGGCCTTTTTTGTCACAGTAGGCAGACTATATTTCTCAGTCTCGTAGTAAGCAGAGGCATGTTTTAATAACTATAGCCTCATACAGATGCCCTTTTGCTACTGTTACCATCGACAACTATCAGAAATCTCCCTAGCATCATGACACACCAACTCTAAAGAATTTTCCATGTAATGTTGGTGGTGAACTGTTAAGCTTCCCTGTGATGATATCTACTCAACCACTCGGGAAAAGCATGTCACTAAATTCCTATATATAGTTAATAAGAGGCAACACTGTAGCCAGTGTTCCGTTTATGCAATTGCCTGGTAAAAGGCCACCTGAACACATGTTGCCTGCACTGTTCACGTTCTCATTCCACTGCCCCTTCTCCTCCTCTGGTTCAATGGCTTCAGTCTGGGCCATTCAGTCCAGGCCTAAGCACAGCAGAGATCAGCACACCAACAGATACTTAGAGATAAGCTCAGGCATACCTCTGTATCACTTCCCAAGGAATACCATAAAACCGGAGGATTCAGACGACCACGGACCCACACATACATCCTCTCTCCTGCAGCTCAGCCCCATCCTTAGGTTTGAACCAATCTAATTTCTAAGCAAGGTAAAGTATATCTTTAAGCCTCCAGGCTGTTTTTCCCTGAGACAGTTTTATGATTTCTTCTTCCCTCTCAATATTTCTAAACAGAAGAACATAAGACCTTTTTGTGAATATTCTTTTTGATTTAAAGTTTTCCTTTTCAGGTTCTACAAAGAGCTGCCATCTCTATAAGGAGAATTTATTATACATCAGTGTTATTCTGAAGTACAATAGGAGCTGATTTCTTAGAAATTCAAGCACTGGAAAAATCATTGTGACAACTGGGACTAAGCACCCTTATTTTCAGTATTCTAAATACTGGAATAGTTCCCAAAGAATGGATTTTATTGCTGTAATTACAAAGTAAAGATAATTATATGAAAGTGTTGTTAAACCAAGAGTATGAATTACCACCATGGTGTGTCCAAACAAGTGTAGGCCTGACATACAGAGTAAACAGATATGCAAAGAAATTCGATTTCATCTTCAGAAAGGCCTTGTTGAGGCATTATTACTTCAAACCAGTTTTCATTTACAATAAGCAATATTCATGAACAACCATAAATACAACATTAATTTGGATACATTTTTTTAATCTAAATTATAAACAAAAAAAGACAAAGTACCATCAGTGTGGGTATGCAGCTCACCTGCCCCCTGCTATTCCCTCACAGGAGGCCTTAGCCCCCCCAAGACGCATCTATTCGTTATCCTCAAAACACATTTTGCAAATTCCTTTTTTCCATTTTGACTAAATCGTTACCTGTCCTTAAAAGCATTACGTATCTGCTCATCCTTTCTGTGACCAGCCACAGAGAACCCTCTAGTCTCTGAACTCATGTTACAGTGAGTTCATGCTGCCTTGTATTATCATTTTAAATATACTATCTTCCTGCTGCTGCTGCTGCTAAGTCGCTTCAGTCGTGTCCGACTCTGTGTGACCCCATAGATGGCAGCCCACCAGGCTCCGCCATCCCTGGGATTCTCCAGGCAAGAACACTGGAGTGGGTTGCCATTTCCTTCTCCAATGCGTGAAAGTGAAAAGTGAAAGTGAAGTCGCTCAGTTGTGTCCATCTCTTCATGACCTCATGGACTGCAGCCCACCAGGCTCCTCCATCCATGGGATTTTCCACGCAAGAGTACCGGAGTGGGTTGCCATTGCCTTCTCCGAGTGAACACACCAGAAAGAAAGTGAAGTCACTCAGTCATGTCCAACTCTTTCTAGATAACTTTTTTTTTTTTTAACAGGCAGGGTCTATGGCTGTTGCTTTTTTAGTTATCATACTATACCTTCCACAGCATGTCATGTTTTGCAGATACTTAGTATTTGTTGACTGCCAAACAGTCAGCACAGTTCTTTTGCTCAAAATGGGTGAGCTGGTACAATAATTAGAGTTCTGACAAAAACAGAGGGCATTCTCCAATGGGGTAATGCAAGATAATTTAGTGAAGAGTCTACTTATAAAAAGCATGGGCAAGGTTTATGGAAACCAGAAAGGAACAGTGGAGTGTGCCAGGTCTAGTATCAATAATCAACCTCTCCCTGAAAGGCAAGGAGAGGGTTCCCTGATAAGAGACATGGCAGTGGGTAAAGAGATAGCTAGACAGCCTGGCAGGGAGGGAACCAGGACACTGGTGAATGATCCCTTTCCTTTGCCATGTGTTCTCCCTTCAGTACAGCACCCCTTGACTGAATAGTTCTGGCAGCCAGGAGGGCCAGGGAACCTGTGAAAGCAGCACAGAAGGGTCACCACCCTTCCTCGACAGGGGTGGTGAGGACAGGGTAAGTAAGGAGTATGTCTGGAAAGACAAACAGAAGACAGACAGCTGAGACAGTGTGAGAGCAGTAGTTCAACTGCAGACACTGGCTTCAGACAGCTTACATGCCTATCTCACATCCACCGTTCAGGTAACACCACTGAACCTTTCTGATACTGGTTTCCTCACCTGATAAAAATGATAATAATATTAATCTTTACAAAGAGTATCATGGACACAGTTTTATTATATGTCAAAGTAGGTTCCACAGTGCCTGGTACAAACTAAGTACTGTAAAAAAGTAATTAATAACAGTAACAACATCTATTTGCACCCTTATGAATCCTACCTTCCTAGAAATTCTGTTCTAGAAATTGTGGTCTTCAACTTAGAGTCACTCCTGGGAATACCTGGTTTGTATGTTGTGCCTTACCTCCCTCTCCAAATGCCCATCTGCATCACACTTGAAGACTGCATAAACAGATTTTTGCTGTTCAGCTTCCCCAATCCCAACCCTAAGACCTGGTTCACGAAGGCTCCCTGCACACCCTAGTTAGAGTTTCTGGGCTACTGTTGGTACCAGTCTGTCAGGGCCAGCAGGCTAGGATTTACTGGCATTCCCAGTTTATGGATCATCAAGCCAGCCTCAAAAGCATTAAGAGACACTCGCCCAAGGACATCTACAGATGATCACCCAACTAGTCAGGGAGGAAACTAAAGGCCGAATAAAGAATGACAGGCCGGATCCTAGAATGAAAGGATGATACTGTTGGGCTCAAGGGAGTCTGAAATTCTGCAAAAAACAGGCTGCTATATGTTATCATTCACATCAAGGTTCACACTATCATACGAAGAAGCATCTACAAAGACTACAAGCAAGAAGTATAATTAACGCATAGTCATTTAAAGGTCAAAATAATCTCAGCATAGCTTCTGATGGCATAGCCAATGGAACAATCATTTGTTACATTCTCTCAAACGGCTGACACAAATACCACTTCCAAAGTCCAGTTCATTCTAGATAACAAAATTACACTTAGCTAAAGCCAGTTTAAATAGATAGTGAGCAATAACACTCAATGTGTGAAAATCAATTCACCACATTGTAGTGTTAGATCTCAGTGCCTCAGCTATTTATCTGCACATGACCACATTCATTCAGAAACACTGGCATGCCTAATGACTACTTATAAAGTAGTAGATGATCTCTATGACATCATTTTAGTAAACTTGTAGGGTTGCTAAGCAACGCATGCTCTTTACCGATTTGCTAGGGAACAGCAGACTTATCTATTTGTATATCCTTGATACGCAGTAGATTCCCAACTATGAAACCTGGCTATAACATTTTCTCTGAAGTACACAAGTCATAATCTTTATAGATTGAGACCACTGCTTGATAACCAAGGATCTAACTTTACCGTTCAAAAAAATCTAGTTACAGCTTTATTCCTTAACATAGGGCTTTGAAATTTTATACCTTAGAGATATTTTTATCAGGAATAATACCAGAAAAAAACGAGGAAATCAAATTCAATTTTCCTCTGCCACCCTCCAACTACCACTTCTCCCTGCCAGGATCTCTCATGACCCCACCCCTCGTCGACATTCATCTCCTTAGCCCCACTGCAGTAAAATGCTCCATTTCCTGTCCAAAATCCATGGGGCTTTCCAAAGTAGAGATCTCAAGTATTTAGAAGTTTAATGGAAATATTAAACCTCCAAAAAAAAAATGTGCAACGTATATTGTAGGGGGAGAGAGGGAGGCAGGGGGGAAATTACACAAAAGAGAAAACTAACCAATTTGCTAACAGTATCATAAACTATTACAGCCTTCATATCCAGGAATGTAAATCAAGAGTTATAAAAGTATTACTATAACCTAGTTATTTTACTTCTGGGATTCTAATCTAAAGAAGCAATCCAAAATATAAAAAATCTATGTGTATAAAAAATGTTCACCCCAAGTGTTTGCAAGGGTAAAACATCAGAAATCGGTAAACGTATAATAATAGAAGAACAGTTAAACTTGTTATACACATATCTTAGACCTTATGCATTCTTTAAACTGATGGTTATATTAAAGCTAGAGGTATGTTAAATCTGGAAGGAAATATAATAAACTGGTAACCATAGGACAGGAATGCAATAGTTGGATATTTTGTAAAATCTTGAATAATGAAGCTATCTTTAAAAATTATTACATTTTACCAACTGAGAACAAAGCAATAAACTTAATAAAATTTGTCTTTCAGTGTTACTTATAATTTCTATGAAAGGACATACAAAGTATTTCTGACATCGCAAGTGTATTGGGCATGAGCCTAAGAAACAACAGAAATGTGATCTAGACCTATGTACAAAAATATATGGAAATGAGATCAGGAGACAAAAAACACATGAATAACAGTGATCATAAAAAGTAACAGGGTTATCTATTTCCTTTTTTTCTCAAAGTTGTGTAATATTATTCTTTTATTTCATACTAGAAAGATTAAAGAATAGCAACAATTTTTAACACCACATAGAAACAGAGTTGTTGATAAAACGCAAATGAACTTTACGAATGTCTATATAGAGACACTGTAAAAGGATTTTATCAATAAAAGGTGAGTCTGTATAGAGAACACCACTGCCAACTGCAAAGTTTGGCTAAAGTGAAGTAGAATGTAGTTGTAAACAATCAAGTGTGAGTTTTAGAAAATTATCACAGACACATTGGAAGAAAAGTTAGAAAGGAAGTGAAGCACAAGATATCAAGGATAGAATAATTTAAGGCTAAACTCAAGGCCTGAAGAGCACTAGATGGCAAGAAGCTAATAAAAACGGGGACCTGAAGGCAGAACCAAGGAAGTACTAGTAAAGCATCTGGCCACTTTTCTATTTGATCTCAAGCAGAAAAACAAGGCACCAAGATAGAAAAGGTGCTTTGAGAAATTAGAGTATTTTAAAAAATACAGTTAATAACAGCAAAAAAATACTTTTAGAGTCTTATCTAAGAAAGACCCTTGATGAGCCCAGCATCAAACACCTAGCACTTGTCATCGGCTAGTGAACTTGACCTGTACTTGCCATATGTTTCCACGCTGTGATGTTAACACTCTAAAGTGAAATCCTACCAAGGGAAAGGTTATATATACACACAGAGGTAGACTCCAGGGTCTACAGTGCTCCATGACACTGGATAAGAGAAACAAGAAGTCATCAGTAACAAGGGAAGTAACAAGGAACAAGCTTTGATGTAAAATTCTCTAGATTGAGCCTCCTTTCTATACCCACTTTGTAACATCTTGTGTGTGTGTGTGTGTACACATGGGTGTGCTTAGTCACTCAATCATATCTGACTCTTTGTGACCCTTTGGATTGTAGTCCCCTAGGCTCCTCTGTCCATGGGATTCTCCAGGCAAGAATACTGGGGTGGATTGCCATTCCCCTCTCCAGAGGATCTTCCCAACCCAGGGATCAGACTCACGTTCCCTGTGTCTCTTGCATATTCTTTGCCTGCTGAACCATTAGAGAGGCCTTTGTAACACTATAAGCAAAAACATGTAATATTTAAGCCAATGAATATTAAACTATCGAATAGTCATTTCAGAAGAAGCTTACACACGTATACATTTAACTATAGAGAGAAAATAATTAAGAAGGATATTCAAGCACCATATATATAAATGTACACACACACCCTGCAAGAATAAACAAATCTTGCCAAAAAAGCTAATCAAAATCCAATAGTCAAAGACTCTAATCTTTTTAATAAGCTGGGAAGGTGACTTCTATTATGATATTTTAGTAATTTACATAGATTTTCACATATATTATCTTCCATAAAAAGACTGGGAGGTAAATTATTGCCTTCATTTTACAAGACAAGGAAACAAGTGACAGGTAAATTGGCAGAGCCAGACCTCAGTCCCATATCCCTTCTCTGTCTCTCTAGTAATCTGTCTTTAACACCTCCCTGTAATGATATGATTCATAGGACACTCCCCAGGCTTCAAAACTTATGAATCAGTGCTCTACCTCTCTTAAGCAAGAACACGTAACATTCCAAACATATGTTAATTCTTTAGGAAGTACATTGAAGAAAAGAGATGCAAAAAATATAAAAGCAAATTAACACCATATAATCTGAAATTTTTGTTAGAAATGTCAACATAAACTCAAGAGGAACACATGCTCTTTTTTTCCATTGGGAAAAAAACCTAGATACAGTGACCAACCAAGAAATAATAATTGCTTCCAAATCATGGTTTTCAAAGTACTATTTTCCACTAAAAGAAACCAGGGCTCCGTGGAGAACAGTGGATCCTAGTTTGGGGAAGGAAATGTACAAGCTGAGCTTGAAAGATTTTGTCACAGCAGAAAGCAAGGAAGTCTTCAAAAACTGTCAGCCTGAAGTGGCTCCTACTGGCTAAAAGGAAACTGGAGCAAACAGAATAGTAGTTCTTAAATAGACCAAGACCAAAAAGGTTTATACCCTTGTGCTCATAACATGCATATGCAATGAGAAGGTGCCTAGTCTCCTTCTTGGATTCTAGAAGGAACCAATCCAATTTCCTGAAAACTAGTGGAAAAAGAAAATAATCAAGAATTAAATTTGCCTTTCCTCTACAAACTGTCTTCTATCAGTCCCTCAGGGTATGCAAATACTTGATGACAATCTCTTTAGTACTATCCCCATTAAGAAAAGAAGAAAGAGTAATGGACTACTCCCATTTTGCAAACCCATAATGAAACAGCTCTAGGAAGTTATCTGTAGCCACTAACAAAGCCCATACAGAATACGGGACTGCTCCTGCTACTACTGCTAAGTCACTTCAGTCATGTCCGACTCTGTGTGACCCCATAGACGGAAGCCCACCAGGCTCCCCCGTCCCTGGGATTCTCCAGGCAAGAACACTGGAGTGGGTTGCCATTTCCTTCTCCAGTGTGTGAAAGTGAAAAGTGAAAGTGAAGCCGCTCAGTCGTGTCCGACCCCTAGTGACCCCACGGACTGCAGCCTACCAGACTCCTCCATCCATGGGATTTTCTAGGCAAGAGTACTGGAGTGGCTTGCCATTGCCTTCTCCGACTAACATTACATAATATACATAACTATATTATGTAATTCCTGGAGTGCAGAAAACAGTTATGAAACAGTCCCTCCCTCCCCCACAAAAATTTGAGGTTTTAGATCTGAATATCAGTTTACATAAATAAAGAGACCAGAAAAATACGTTAAACATCACTACGGAATGAAATCAGCAAAACACAGACTATAGAGAACAACAGAACAAATAACCTTATTTCTTCAACAAATAAACAGCTAGAACAAAAAGAAGTAAAGAGGACACCTCATGCGACGAGTTGACTCACTGGAAAAGACTCTGATGCTGGGAAAGGTTGGGGGCGGGAGGAGAAGGGGAAGACCGAGAATGAGATGGCTGGATGGCATCACCGACTCTGTGGACATGAGTTTGAGTGAACTCCGGGAGTTGGTGATGGACAGGGAGGCCTGGCGTGCTGTGATTCATGGGGTCGCGGAGAGTCGGACACGACTGAGCGACTGAACTGAACTGAACTGAACATGGAAGACATGAACCATATGTGATGCACGGGCCTTATTTGAATCCTGATTCAGGAAAACTAGAGAAAATACATTTATGAGTAAAAAAGTAAAAGTGTTAGTCACTCAGTAGTGTCTGACTCTTTCCTACCCCATGGACTGGAGCCCGTCAGGCTCCTCTGTCCTTGGCAAAAATACTGGAGCGGGTAGCATCCCCTTCACCAGGGGATCTTCCTGACCCAGAGATCGAACACTGAAGCTAGATTCATTACCATCTGAGCCACCAGGGAAGTCCACATTGACAACCAGCAAAATTTAAACTTTGACCTAGAAATTCATGCTATTAAATTGTTAATTACTTTTAGGATGATAATGGCACAGTAATATTTTTCAAAGAACCCTCAGATACATGGAGAAATACTTAGAATGAAATCCAACATCTGGGATTTGCTTCAAAATAAGCCAAATGATGGACATGGTTTATATCCAAAGTAAGAAAGTGATTATGTAGGATGAGGCAGCAGGGATAGTCCACTCGTCTACCTTCTGCGTATGTTTGAAATTCAATGAGATACACAATTAGACATAACAGAATTTAAATTATAGGATTAGAATGAGCTTGAATGAGATACTTCATGCGAAAAGTTTAGAATGAAATCTAGCCCAGAATGATCCAAACAGGTATGGATTATTGCTGCTGCTGCTACTATTCATGCTGCTCCAGTTACTTTGAATGCAATACCATAGCTGGGAACACCAGTCATGAACGAGAATAAAGAGTACGTTAAAAGTTAGAGACACAACACAGGCCTTCCTAAGGTTATACATTTATGCATCATTCTTATGGGTATATACAAGAGGAGGTAGAGACAGTCATCCATCAGTAGCTAATTCTGAAGGAATCAGTTCAGTTCAGTCACTTGAAGGAATAATCATGTGACTTGACTGTAGATGTGATGCCTGAACAAGGTTTTGGGAGATGACTGAATTCACTGGGGTGATCCCAACCAGAAGCAAAAACACGAAGGAGAAAGGGTAAGAGTTCACACAAACAGAAAAGCCAATCACTTTGCAGAAGCATGAGATATAAACATGTAAAACAGAGTAGGTAGGGGGAAACTTTCTAATTCCCAGAAAGCTAATTTTGTTGCTGCTCTTATTCACAGACTTTTCAAACGACACCATCTCTCCACTTGAAGTTTCTTTAGGATTTCAAAGTCATCATTCTATTCTTTTCTCCTTGCTTCTCTCTGAGCAGCTAAAAGTTTGATCATCTCTTTTGTTCTCTGAAAGCTTTGGAGGCTATCCAACTTCATGAGGTCTTTCTGAAACAAGTTCAGACGAGAAGTACATCCTATGAAACTGTATACACATATTTACCAACTATTATCACCCATCTTCTAAGTATATGCTCAATTCAGTTCAGTTCGGTCACTCAGTCGTGTCCGACTCTTTGCGACCCCATGAATCACAGCATGCCAGGCCTCCCTGTCCATCACCAACTCCCGGAGTTCACTCAAACTCATGTCCATCGAGTCGGTGATGCCATCCAGCCATCTCATTCTCTGTCGTCCCCGTCTCCTCCCACCCCAATCCTTCCCAGCATCAGTCTTTTCCAGTGAGTCAACTTGTCGCATGAGGTGGCCAAAGTATTGGAGTTTCACCTTTAGCATCAGTCCTTCCAATGAACACCCAGCATTGATCTCCTTTAGAATGGACTGGTTGGATCTCCTTGCAGTCCAAGGGACTCTCAAGAGTCTTCTTCAGCACCACAGTTCAAAAGCATCAATTCTTCGGTGATCAGCTTTCTTCACAGTCCAACTCTCACATCCATACATAACCACGGGAAAACCATAGCCTTGACTAGGCGGACCTTGGTTGGCAAAGTAATGTCTCTGCTTTTTAATATGCTATCTAGGTTGGTCATAACTTTCCTTCCAAGGAGTAAGCATCTTTTAATTTCATGGCTGCAATCAGCATCTGCAGTGATTTTGGAGCCCAAAAAATAAAGTCTGACACTGTTTCCACTGTTTCCCCATCTATTTCCCATGAAGTGATGGGACCAGATGCCATGATCTTTGTTTTCTGAATGTTGAGCTTCAAGCCAACCTTTTCACTCTCCTCTTTCACTTTCATCAAGAGGCTTTTTAGTTCCTCTTCACTTTCTGCCATAAGGGTGGTGTCATCTGCATATCTGAGGTTATTGATATTTCTCCTAGCAATCTTGATTCGAGCTTGTGCTTCTTCCAGCCCAGTGTTCCTCATGATGTACTCTGTATATAAGTTAAATAAGCAGGGTGACAAGATGATCTTAGTAGCCTTAAAATATACACTGGAAAGGTTTTAGCTATATAAAGATGAAAGTCAGATGGTAAAAATGAACTGTGATCAGTTTTGAATATAGTTGCTACATGCTTATATGCAGTTAACTTAAGAAAGCTGATTGAATGTCTCTTCATAGACAAGAATCAGAAGAAAGACTTCAAAACCATTTTATAAAAAGCTGTTTTCCTGGCCTTCCAAGGTTATACATTTATGCATCATTCTTATGGGTATATTAAATTTTTGTAAATATATTTGTTAATCCTACTTGTTCACCAACATTACCAACAGTCCCAACAGAACCTGTTCCACAGGCTAAAAACTGAACTACAATTTTTTCTCTATGAAGTAAAAAAAAAAAAAAAAAAGACTGGAATTTAAGTCCAAGTCTATTAACACTATAGACACTTAGCCAGGGCATTTCCTAAGATGATCCTAAGGTGGGGGAAGGGGGAAGGTGGAGTGCATTGCAATGTCCCTTTGGCTTCAGAGGAAGGGTTGATATTTAAAGTCCAAAAAGTTTGCCCAAGGCAGACAAGTTAGACATATACATAAACATCGAGATTATAAAATTTATGAATAGCAAAGAGTTTCCAAAACTGCAGGCAAGAGATAACTGAAGAAGAGACACTATAGTTTTAAATGTAGTGCTATTGCACAATCTTTAAAATTTCCTGGGGTTAAAAGCCTGGAATCTCAGGTATGCATAAAGAGAAGAATACATAAACTATAGTATAATCATACTAGGAAGTAACACTTATCAATAAAAAGAAACAAACTACTGATACATGTGACATTATCGGTGAATTTCCAAAAACATGCTAAGTGAATGAAGCCAGACACATGAGAGTATATATTGTATAATTTTTTTCATATGAAATGCTAGAACTAATCTCTGGGACATGGGTACTGATGGTCAAGGAGCATGAGCTAACTTTCTGTAGTGATAGAAATATTCTGCATCTTGTTAAGTTTGAGTTAAAATGGTATAAACTTTTGTCATATCTCAGCTATTGTATGCTTATTGTATGTGAACTCTATCACTAAATAAATATATAAATACTGAAAACAAAACAAAAAAGTATGGAACTCAGTGATTTGCATATTAAACACATGTAATTTACTTTGAAACACATCAATATATGATAGATTAATAGATGGACTCTAGATGCTAGGTATATCGATGTTCTTGTAAAATTCCTTTAACTTTGCTCTACTTTTGATAATTTCATCAGAAAATGTTGGGGGGAAATCTGATTACCCTAAAATAGGAGAGAAAGGGAGGTAGCAAAATATGCATATAAATTTTACTTCATTATTACAGAAAAGTTTTTTTCCCAATTTATTAGCTCCAACAGGTCTTAGTTGTGGCACGTGGGTTCTGTTTTTTTTTCAGCTGTGTCATGTGGGATCTAGTTCCCTGACCAGGGGTCAAACCCAGGCTCCCTGCATTGGGTGCACAAAGTCTTAGCCACTGGCCCACCAGGGAAGTCCCTCATTTTTATGAAGTTTACTTGGATTTACTAAGCTTTGAGAGAAGAGAATTATTTTTAAGAATCCAAAAATACAAAGAAGGAAAAGAGGATATTTACTCTAGATTTTTACATCTTCTTTTATAAGCTTCATGTTGCTAACAGGTATGTTTTTCTTCTGAGTTTATTTTTCTAATAGGTAAAGAAGAAATCTGTAAATCATATACATCTTTTACCTATATCCAAATAACATTACCATGTCTGCTTCATGAATACTTTAACAGCAACATCAACCATTGTTCCTGGAAACATCTGCCACAGCACTGGCAACTGAATGTGGAAGCAAAGTTACACTGTTTCCAAGCAGACTCATAGAAAAAACAAGAGTAAAGAGAATGGCCAGGAACGCATGCCTAAAAATTTGCCAAACATGCGATATGGTGCCAATTTCCTCTGCAGGCACAGGAGGGCTCCTCAGAACTCTGCTGCCCACTTACCTGAACTCACCGAAATTGTCCACCTGTGGGCGTTACTACTTCTAGTTGTTCGCTTCCCAAATTAGTTTTATAAAGGTAAAGTCAATTTTTTTCAAACTTTAATTTTTCCTGAGATGGACTATCAAGTCTCTATGCCAGAAATAGTAAAGCTGCCATTTATCTCACATACAGAAACTACATTTTGCACTCCATGATAATTAAAAATAGCTTTTTCTACATATCTAACTGAACCAATTTCAACTAAATTTTATAACTCTAAGCATATTTATACTCTCAGCAACCAAAATGCACGGAAAATAAAATAAGATAGCGTTATCAGTGAATCCTCATGTCTTCCTACAAAAGGGAAGTTTTCATATTATGCTACATGCAAAAAGTACTTATACAATGTGAGAGTTCAAATTTAATAAAAGCTAAAAATCTGTAAGATAACCCATTCAAAAACAAAGGTTGGATAAGTCTATTGCATATGTCACTTTAAGGCACGTGTTAGAAACATGCTTAGAACTAATAGCAATATATTGCTATAATTAGAAGGATTTAATTACTTGGAAGGAACAAAGCTAAGGCAGGTGAGAGATGTCTGAAGTCAGCTGATACCCATGTCATCTTTTATTTATTACCTTGGTTACCTATTTGTCAAGAGACTTAGTCAACAACAGCCCCTCAACCTGGCAAGGGCTGGTGGTGGCTTTCTGTTGCACAGTCACAGTAACCTTGTCTGTATGAATGGTGCATTGTCCTCTCTAGCTTGACTCTGATGGAGCCCGTTCCTCACTCCTCCCCACACAGTCACTGTGCTAGAGAACTGGTCCCTGCACTTCAGAAGATGGAACTCTTTCCTCTGACACAGCTGTCCAGGAGTTTCTGACAGAGTAGAGGGCATGCAGGGCTTCCCAGGTGGTGCTAGTGGTAAAGAGCCCGCCTGCCAATGCAGGAGACAGAATACATGTGGGTTCGATCCCTGGATCAGGAAGATCCCCTGTGGAAAGGTATGGCAACCCACTCCAGTATTCTTGCTTGGAGAATCCCATGGACAGAAGAGCCCCATGAACGGACTATAGTCCATAGGGTTGCCAAGAGTCAGAGACGACTGAAGTGACTTAACCCACACATAGCCCTGGCATCATTCTGTATTTTTATTTTTTGAATCCACGATTATGGCCCTGGCAAAGGATACAACTCTATCTTAAAAATGACAAAAACAAGTTCAGACAAGAAGAAAATATCTGCAAATTGTCTATTTAACAAAGGACTTATATCTAGAATATATAAAGAATTCTAAAAACGCAATGGTTAAAAAAAAAATCCAATTAGAGAATGGGTAAGGACATGAAGAAACATTTTATTGAAGGCAAATCAGCATATGAAAAGACATAAAATATCACTAGTCATTAGGGAAATGCAGATTAAGTCCACAGGAGATAGAAATTGTATAAGTATGCGTATGTGTGCTAAGACAAACAATATTGATAACACCAAATGCTGGTGAGGATGCAGAGACACTGGATCTTCTATACACTGCTGGAAGGAGAATAAAACTACTCCAGAAAACAGCTTGATAGCTTAAAAACTGAATGCACACTTAACATACAATCCAGCAATGACAATCCTGGACATTATTGCCATAGAAACGAAAACTCTGTCAGTTGTCCACACCAAACCTGTACATGATTGTTCATACCAGCTTTATTTGTAATAACTAAAAACTGAAAACAGCCAAAATAGCCTATAATAGATGAATGGTTAAACGTATTAAAGTATATTCATCATACCACAAAATACCGCACAGCAGTAAGAGGGAATAAACAACTGATATATGCAACATCTTGAAGTGATCTCAAAGTCATTGTGCTGAGGGAACGAAAGAGCCAGACTCAAAAGGTCGCCCACTGTCTGAATTCATTTATACAAAATTCCTGAAATGACAAAACCATAGAAAGGGAGAAAAGATTACTGTTGTATGGAAAAAGGTAAGGACAGGATAGGGGTGGTGGCATGGGGTTATGAGTTTTGACTGTAAAGGGATGCATGAGGGAGATTTTTGTGGTAATGGCATAGTTCTCTCTCTTGATTATAAAATCAACTACATATATCTACACGTGTGATTCAACAATAGACCTAAACACATACTTTATACCAATGCCAACTTCATGGTTCTGATACTGTACTATAGATAGTTAAGATTCTACCAATGAAAGTAACTGCATAAGTGGTATACAAGACCTGTGTGCTTTCTTCAAAACTTTCTATAAATCTATAACTTTTAAGAATTCTGTTTCTATAAAACAAAATTAACATCTAACATACAGCTACGAACTATTAATATATGATAACAAAAAACAATCAGAACTCACTCAGGATGAAATTTATAGTCTACCATTTCCGAAAAGATTGTCAAAGAAAATGAAAAGTCATTGAGAATATCAAATTGAGGTATCGATATTTGCTTACTTCAAGATAATTTACATTTCAATTTTAAACTATAGATTTTCTACCCACTAGTTCATTATACACTAAAGAAGTTCTAACTCTAATACAAACATTGACTGATATTCTACTATATGAAACAGTCTTTGTAGAACATAAGGATGAAGCCCAGTATAGTGTTTAAGGTTGAAGAGTTGGACAGTCTAAGTTCAAACACTGGACAGGCCACTGCCAAAACATCCTGGACAACTTACTTAGCCTCTGTGACTATTCTGCCATCTGTATATTGATTTAGAAGTGTTACAAATATATATTATAAACAACATGGTATATCACATAAGTAACAGATTATAATTAGATAGTTATCAAAATGTCATTAAATTATAATATAAACTAATCCCCAAATAAATAATCCATATGCTGTGTTTAGCCTAACAACTGGAATGCAGAAAGGCTGAAAAATGTGAGCTATTTTTATCTCAAACTTCTGATTAACCAAGGGAATGAGTCATATGTAGTTGTCTGTGAAATTAAGGGGCTGTAAGTACTTAATAGAGAATGCCATACAAGGACTATGTAAGTGTTCTGGGAATGGAGAGGAGAAAGATCATTTCAGATACAATGAAGTGATGCTGGCTTTGGGAAAGAAGTGGAGCTTGAGTGGCTTTTGAAGGACATACAGAATTTCAATTGACAGATATGGTGGGTCGGGTCTTTCAAGTCAGAGAGCATCACATGCAATGTACTGGGGAGATGGGAAAGTGAGAGGCAAGCTCAAGTTGTCCAGTATTACAAGTTACAAATTTAAGTCTAGGCTGAAGGCCTCCTGCTCAAAATTCACAGGGTCCCAACCTGGGCCACCACTAAACATCAGTGTTTGATTTGTGGCTACTATAAGGCTCATATATACTTACCCATTTAAAACAAGTAGAAATAGACCATTATTTAAGTTCAAACACATTCTAAAAGAGTGATAATTTTTGCTTCCCTTCCCCACACTTTGTCCTTTTGATGTCATATTTCACATCTTCTTGTTTATCACTTAACTGTTAATGTAGTTACAGCTGTTTCACAATTTTTTGCCTAAATCTTCATACTGAGATATTTAAGTGGTTGATACTCAGTTCTTACCAAGTACTGCCTTTTTCTAATGGGATTTACCCTTTTCTATAGATTCTTCTTTTCCAGTTAAAGAAGACCCTTCAACATTTCTTCTAGGGTAGGTTTAGAATCAAAGTACTTTTAGCTTTTGTTTGTCTGCGAAGTTCTTTGTCTCTCCTTTGATTCTAAATGATCATCTTGCTGGGTAGAATAACCTCAGTTGCAGGTTTTTCCCTTCCAGTACTTTGAAAATATCAATGATACTCCCTTCTGGTCTACAAAGTGTCTGCAGCAAAATCAGCTCCTATCCACTATGGAGAGCAGTAAGGAGGTTCCTTAAAAAAATAAAAATAGAGCTACCATATAACCCTGCCGTCCCACTCCTGGACATATATCCAGAGAAAAACTTGATCCAAAAGGATACGTACACCCCAGTATTTACCGCAGCATTGTTTACAATAGCCAAGACATGGAAACAAGCTAAATGTCCACTGACAGAAGAAAGGATAAAGACGATATATATGCACAATGAAATATTATTCAGCCATTGAAAAGAAAGAATTAATGACATTTGCAGCAACATGGATGAATCTAGAGATTGTCATACTGAGAGAAGATAGAACGAGAAATATTATATGAATTTCCTTATATGTGGAATCTAAAACCAAATTTACAAATAAACTTACTTACAAAACAGGCTCACAGGCTTAGAGAATGAACTTATGCTTGCTGGGGAGGAAGAAGGATACTGGGAAGGGATAGTCAGGGAATTTGGGATGGACATGTACACACTGCTATATTTAAAATGGATAACCAACAAGGACCTACTGTACAGAACATGGAACTCTGCTCAATGTAATGTGGCAGCCTGGATGGGAAGAGAGTTTGGGGGAGAATGGATATATGTAAGGCTGAGTCCCTTTGCTGTTCACCTGAAACTATCACGACACTGTTAATCAGCTATACCCCAATACAAAATAAAGCTTTAAAAGAAAAAAAATCAGTTCCCTATGGGGATTCTTTTGTATATGACTTTGTTTTTCTCTTGGTGCCTTTAGAATTCTCTGTCTTTAGCTTCTGTCATTTTAATCATGTATTGGTGTGAGCCTTTAAGTTCATCTTGTTTGGGATTCTCTGTGTTTCCTGTACCTTGTTATGTGTTTCCTTCTTCAGATTTGGGAAGCTCTCAGCCATAATTTCAAATAAATATTCACTAAATATTATTAAATACCTACTATGTACTACTGGAGTTGGAATTATTTTCAAATCCTCCAAAAAAAAAAAAAAGGTACACGTAAGCTTGATATTCCTCTCATTTTTATGTACAAATATCATCATTTCAACTCAGAGCTGTATCCTTAGGGCTGAAATATCAGGAATAACTTTATCCAGATGAGGCTTTAAAGGAATTGGTTGGTCAGGGCTGCACCTCCAGGGTTGTTGAGAGCCCAAGAAAAAGATTATCACATTCTATAAGAAACCTCCAAGGACAAGTACCAAAGCTAAGAGTGTGTTCTCTAATACTAGTCACCACCACTAATTACGAGGCATAGTCTGCTGGAAGGAGACTGAAAGAGGTGTCAGTATGGAAGGGGCTGTACTTACCACCCTTGTAAAAGCACTGAAAGGACAGTGTTAATCTCACAAAGAGGTGTTTCCTATTTCAACAGTGCCAGTGTGCATGGTAAGGTCAGCAAGTGAAGTGACGTCGCTCAGTCGTGTCCGACTCTTTGCAACCCCGTGGACTGTAGTCTACCAGGCTCCTCTGTCCATGGGCTTCTCCAGGCAAGAATACTGTAGTGGGTTGCCATTTCCTTCTCCAGGGGATCTTCCCGACTCAGGGATCGAACCCGGGTCTCACACATTGCAGGCAGATGCTTTACCCTCTGAGCACCAGGGAAGCCCAAGGTCAGCAAAGCTTCCCATTAATTCTTCAAACTGATACCGGGTTTGAGGGAGATGCTGAGCAGCTCTCTTCTTGTAGAAGGCAGCTGCTGAGAAGGGCATTTAGAATCAGAATCTGCATCACATAGGAGCCTAACAATACTAAGGAATCTAGATCTGTCCCGGGTGCCTAGGGTGCCCTAATGCTGAACACTACTGGATTTCTCACTGTAAAACCTGAAGCTCCCAAACTTGCTTTCTACCCTTTGCTTATCTGTTGAGGAGGAAAGCAATCCAAGATCTTCTTCCTTACCCTGCTATTAGGTAAGACTATTTGCAGGAATCCTTTAAGATTACTTGTAAGCAATAATTGGGATAAAAACAGAAGAGTTCTAAAAGCAATCACTCCTGAGTGACATTTCACAATACAGCCACTAAAATTTTTAAAAGACAACTGACAGCATCAAATGTCAGAGAGGATGTGGAGCGTCCAGAATTCTCACTGCTATTGGGTGTGTAAAATGGTACCTCCCCTGGAAAACTTCTTGGTAGTTTCTTGAAAAGTTCAAGACAGAATTACCCAATGACCCTACAAATCTACTTATAGGCATTTAGCAAACAGAAATAAAAATATATCTCCAAAAAGTCTTGTATAGTAATGTTCACAGGGACCTGAATCATTATAGCTGAAAACTAGAAACAGCCCAGATATTGAGCAGGAGAATATATGAGCACACTACTATACTGTGGTATAATCATATAGTGGAATACTACCTAAAATAAGAAATGTCCCACTAATGCACAGAATAAGAATAAATCTCAAAAATAACGCTTAGAGAAAGACTATAATAAGGAAAAGCATGTATGAGCACTGCTATATATAAAGGAGGTAACAAGCAGACCTATTGTATAGCACAAGGAACTACACTCAGGATCTTATAATAATCTATAGAGGAAAAGAAAGTAAAAAATGGAGTATTTATTTATATATTGGTTTGGTCTAAGAGTTGGGGTTTTTCCAAAACATCTTACAGAAAAATCCAAATGAACCCTTTGGGCAACCCAATATATAAGTGAATAACTTTGTTGTATACCTGAAATTAACAACATTGCAAATCAACTATAATTTTAAAAGAAAAATCATGTATGATTCTATTTACATAAAATTTTAAAATTTTATGGGGCATGAGAGAATTTTGTGGGTGATAGAAGTGTTCTTGGTAACTCACAAAGCTGACAGCATTTTTTCTCTCAATATTATAGTTTCAACTAAGAGCTGGTTCCTTGTCAAAGGGAAACCCAGAGCCATTGTCCAGCCATCCTTTTGTTGTTTTTTAGTTGCTAAGTCATGTTCAACTCTTTTGTGACCCCATGGACTGTAGGCCACAAGGCTCCTCTGACAATGGGATTTCCCAGGCAAGAATACCAGAGTAGATTGCCATTTCCTTCTCCAGGGGATCTTCCTGACCCAGGGATCAAGCCCAAGTCTCCTGCATTGGAAACCAGGTTCTCTACCACTGAGCCACCAGGCAAGCCCAAATAACTAGAATACCAAGAAATAAAATTTGGCTGAAATAAATTATTTGAGGTTATTATTCAAAAGTAACTTGGACTATCCTAATACAACACTATTATTTCTATAGTTACCCACTGCCGAGAGTCTTCTTGTCTAAATTTTTACACTTCTTTGCCTCCTACCCTGCCCAGATTTTATATTTTTAAAAAGTTCGTTTTTAATCAAAATTACTAACCACTTAGGGAACCTTCCTCTTCTCCACATACTTGACACAGAGTCAATGGATACAACTGGTACAACTCTAAGCCAAAATATTACAGCTGGCTAATCTTAAGCTATTTATTCAAAATCTGAAGAATAAAGAGAGAAACGGAGGTGAACAGGTGGGAGACATGAAAAAAGTACATCTGTTTAAAGGTTCAAAGAGATTACAGAAACTAAGAGGGTTCTAGAAGCCTTCAGCATGATAGCAATCATTCTTCCACAATAAATTAGTAAGTATTAGAGGACTTCAAAAGTGAAAATAAAGTTCCATCAACCATACAGACTCTTGCAGGTATGCCCAGGGGCTTAAAGTACATCTGGTGCTGCTGCTGCTAAGTCACTTCAGTCGTGTCCGACTCTGTGTGACCCCATATCAGAGCTCACTGCTTCCTTCTGGTACTCTCTTTTTCTCTCACCAGAGTCAATTTGTAGGGAATTACCAAATATATCTGCTTCCAGAAATGCTTAGTCTGTTAGCTAGTACTGGGGGGAAATGAGAACAAGTGGAGACTGCCATGATAGAGCAGAGGTAATGATACTAAGCAAAGGGAGGGCGTATACAAGACTGGTCATTTAAGTATTAAAAATAAAGAGATTCTACTCATAGTTTGCAGTTAAGCAAATAAGCCATCTTTACCAAGAATGAGATCTGAAAATTGGGAAAATGGCAGCATATAACAGAACAAATGAAGGAAACTAGAATATGATTATATACAGAATCTTTCAAAAATATCATCTCTTGGAAATAAAATGTTATCAAGTCATTCATACTTTAACAAATGACAAAAATACAAACTTTTGAAGTAGACAGATTGCTTTTGTAGGTCATGCTTGATGGGGTCCTAAGATTGGCTCACATGGCTGAGAAATAAATGCCCACAAGCATTCTGGTTGTCATTCTAAGCTTGCACTTAACATGAAAATAAAACAGCACTACTACAATCAGGAATGCTGGCTTATTCCTCCCCACCAACGAGCCAACTTAGAACACATTGGTTCCTACATGAAATGCCCTTTCACTCTTGTTTTTGTCAGGTCACTCATCCTGTGATGAGAAGTGCTGTAAACAACAGTTTGATACTAGTGACAACTGCCATACTTGAGATACACTCCAGACATTTTATACTTTTGCAAAAGAATAGTTGAATTAGAAAAGGACAGTCCTATATTCAGCCACCAAGAGCTGATGATGAAATGCCTGCCAATTAATTCTGCTGAGACCATTTCTCAGCTCTTATGGAGAACTTGGAGACATGAGCTCAGCAGTAGTCATGCAGTGAGGGTACTGGATGGCACTTGTTTAGAATGCTGAGTCATGTCCAAAGGGTGACCTCCTCTACTCTCAGCCTGCAACCCGGCTAAACAGCCGCAAAACCAACAGTCTGTTCAAACGGAATACAAGGAGGTGACGGAGAAGACTTCTCTAAACAAAGAGGGCAAGGACACAGGTGAAACCCTGATGATGGATTCAGGGCAGAAAACATCTTGGCAAGAAAGTACCGAGCAAGAAAAACCAACCAGCTAATACAGAAGTGATCAGAAGAAGAGATGAGGAAAAGAGAATCATTTATTCGGGAAAATATTAATTGCCTAACTACCAAATGAACACATTTTTTTTAGAAGTACAATCAAGAAAGATAAATACATCCCCCCAACAGCATTAAGCAGCAGGAGTTAAACACATACGAATCTAAAGACTGCAACACTAGACACTCCCATATAAAACTAAAGGGGTAGGTCTCTCCATCCCTTTCTGTTATTGATTTCCTAAGTACAGTCTCATGTCAAAACACTCTACTATCTATGGTTCCCTTAAATGTAAGGGAGCCTCTGAAAAGTCACTGCTGCTGCTGCTGCTGCTAAGTCGCTTCAGTCGTGTCCGACTCTGTGCGACCCCATAGACGGCAGCCGACCAGGCTCCGCCGTCCCTGGGATTCTCCAGGCAAGAACACTGGAGTGGGTTGCCATTTCCTTCTCCAATGTGTGAAAGTGAAAAGTGAAAGTGAAGTCACTCAGTCGTGTCCGACTAGTAGCGACCCCATGGACTGCAACCTACCAGGCTCCTCCGTCCATGCGATTTTCTAGGCAAGAGTACTGGAGTGGCTTGCCATTGCCTTCTCCGCTGAAAAGTCACAGTAGGAACTTAATAACTTGATAACTTTACTCCTAAGCACCAGCATTCTAAAAGAAGTTGATTAGAAAGGACTCCCTAAACCAAAGGAATTTTCCTAGGATAGCTTCCTGACCCAAAGTTTCAGGTAGTGTCATCACTTTCATCACAATGTGATCACAGTCACTAAAGGTAGCTCAAAATACTTTCAACATGTTACTCAGATTAATTCAATGACTTTAATCTTCACAATCCAATAAAGTATCATTTCATAGCTGTGGAAACAGACTCCAAATTACTTATCAGAAGTCCCTCCAGAAGCAGGGAGGTTTGGGGGAGAATGGATACATGTATACATATGACCGAGTCCCTTCGCTGTTCACCTGGAACTATCACAACATTGTTCATGGGCTATACCCCAGTGCAAAAAAAAAAAAAAAAAAAGTTTAGAAAGAGAAAAAAAAAGAAGTCACTACAGTATCAAGTGCAGACCTGGGTTTCCCATCTAAGCTCCTGTGATCCCAGAGTCCATGTTCTTGCCACCATACATATCCTATCGAGACATTAGGCCAGTAAGACGAGATTCTATAAAACTCCTAGAGGAGAACGTAGGCAAAACACTCTCTGACATAAATCACAGCAGGATCCTCCAAGACCCACCTCCCAGAATATTGGAAATAAAAACAAAAATAAACAAATGGGACCTAATTAAAATCAAAGGCTTCTGCACAGCAAAGGAAACTATAAGCAAGGTGAAAAGACAGCCTTCAGAATGGGAGAAAATAATAGCAAATGAAGCAACGGATAAAGGATTAATCTCCAAAATATACAAGCAGCTCCTGCAGCTCAATTCCAGAAAAATAAATGACCCAATCAAAAAATGGGCCAAAGAACTAAACAGACATTTCTCCAAAGAAGACAGAAAGATGGCTGACAAACACATGAAAAAATGCTCAACATCCCTCATAATCAGAGACATGCAAATCAAAACCACAATGAGATACCATTTCACACCAGTCAGAGTGGCTGCTATCCAAAAGTCTACATGCAATAAATGCTGGAGAGGGTGTGGAGAGAAGGTAACCCTCTTACACTGTTGGTGGGAATGCAAACTAGTACAGCCACTATGGAGAACAGTGTGGAGATTCCTCAAAAAACTGGAAATAGAACTGCCATATGATCCAGCAATCACACTCCTGGGCATACACGCCGAGGAAACCAGAATTGAAAGAGACACGTACTCCAATGTTCATTGCAGCACTGTTTATAATAGCCAGGACATGGAAGCAACCTAGATGTCCATCTGCAGACGAATGGATAAGAAAGTTTTGGTACATATACACAATGGAGTATTTTTCAGCCATCAAAAAGAATGCATTTGAATCAGTTCTAATGAGGTGGATGAAATTGGAGCCTATTATACAGAGTGAAGTAAGCCAGAAAGAAAAATATCAACACAGTATACTAACACATATATATGGAATTTAGAAAGATGGTAACCTTAACCCCATATACGAGACTGCAAAAGAGACATAGGTATATAGAACAGTCTTTGGGACTCTGTGGGAGAGGGTGAGGGTGGGATGATGGAGGAGAATGGTATTGTAGCATGTATATTATCATATGTGAAATGAATCACCAGTCCAGGTTCGACACATGATACAGGATGCTTTGGGCTGGTGCACGGGTATGACCTGGAGGGAGCATGTGGGGAAGAGGGAGGTGGGAGGGGGGTTCAAGAGGGGGAACACATGTACGCCCAGGGCGGATTTGTGTCAATGTATGGCAAAACCAACCAATATATTAATGTAAGGTAATTTGCCTCCAATAAAATAAATAAATAAAAGAAAACTGGAGAGTCAGGCAGATACACACACACACACACACACAAAAAGACATTAGGCCAGTTTGCAACACCAGGTAAAAATTCAGGGACATGAATATGGACCAGTAAGAGCAGCAGCTATAGTTCAGCCAAACAGTTTAACAAAGAGAAAATGGACAGGAAATTTCTATCCATGGACACTAGAAAAAATAACTTTGGGGAAAGTATGGTTATGTGGTTTAAAGTTTTAGAAAGAAACAAGAAGAATATTAATTCATACAGTTGCCACCTTCTTGTTTCATATTAGTATGCAGACTGGATCTCATCTATCTCCTGCTCAGAAGACCTAGTCTATGCCCTCCAGGAGGGTGTGACCAATTTTTTGCCTGGAAGCCATCAGAAAAAAGGTGGCATTTGAACTGTGTCTTCAAGAGAAAAAAAGAGTTGCCAGTCAGAGGGAAAGTTCATCATAGCTTCTGTAACTTCAGTCTACTACCATGATAGGCTAAAGGTGGTTTGAAAGAATCACAGTGAGGTCAGAGCACTGACAAGGGAGACCAATTTGTGTCTATAGGAGGCTCCAGGTGGCATCGTTCATCTATGAATTTACCCCAGCCTTAGTGTAACCCCTAACCTTGCAAGCTTTCGAAAAGAAATCACAAGACAGCATTACAACTTTCCAAAAGAGTAATCTTGGAAAGGAGGAGGAAATATTTGAGAAATCTGAAAGACTACAGAGAGTAAAATAGGTCAGATGACATTTTTTTAAGAGAGAAATATGACGTTTGGACACAAAGATATAAAGGTTAAAAAGAAAAATATTTCAGAGATGACGAAGTCTAAGAAAGAACTTAGCACACATTGCATATTGATATACTGACCAAGGAGAACATGAACACAATGCTGAAACAGTGTGTTGCCCTGAGCTTCAGTGGAGGCCCCACATCTCTAGATGACACAGCCCAAGCTGAGGTGCAGATCACATGAGCTCCCAGAAAATCCAGTTTAATGGCTCTTAACAACTTCACACCAAGAGGGGAAAAAGCAATCTAGTGATTGCAGACCTCTGCTGCTGCTGCGTCACTTCAGTCGTGTCCGACTCTGTGTGACCCCATAGACGGAAGCCCACCAGGCTCCCCAATCCCTGGGATTCTCCAGGCAAGAACACTGGAGTGGGTTGCCATTTCCTTCTCCAATGTGTGAAAGTGAAAAGTGAAAGTGAAGTCGCTCAGTCGTGTCTGACCATTAGCGACCCCACGGACTGCAGCCTACCAGGCTCCTCCATCCATGGGATTTTCTAGGCAATAGTACTGGAGTGGCTTGCCATTGCCTTCTCCGGCAGACCTCTGCAGACCAGCATTAATATACCAATTGAGTTAGACTTAATTGCTGCACTCTCAGCAGCTGAGGAAGGAGCTATGCTCAACCAACAAGAGAAGCACAGGCCACTCTTAGAAACAGGAGTCAAGGGGAGATGTCCACAAAGAACTCAAGGCCACAAGAGTTGGAATAAACGTCAGCCAACCTGGGAAAGCAAATATGTAAGAATATTCAGTGGTATTAGTGAAGATTACTGCTGTGTTAATAGATTAATGATCCTTCCCACAAAAGATTTCCTAACCCCTAGAAACTGAATTATCATTTCTCTGTCAAAAGTGAACTAAGGTTGCAGGTAGAAATAAGATGGCTCATCGGCTGATTTCAAAATGAGAAGCTATCCTGAATTACCTAGGTGGGTTCAACATAATTACAAAAGTTCTTTTTTTTTTTTGTAATTAATTTATATTTTATTGGAGGCAAATTATTTTACAATATTATATTGGTTGGTTTTGCCATACATTGACATGAATTCGCCCCGGGTTTACATAAGTTCCCCCTCCTGAACCCCCCTCCCACCTCCCTCCTCCCTTTATCCTCCCTCTGGGTCATCCCCGCATGCCAGCCCCGAGCATCCTATAACATGCATTGACCCTGAACTGGTGATTCATTTCACATATGACAACATACGTGTTTCAATGACATTCTCCCAAATCATCCCACCCTCACCCTCTCCCACAGAGTCCCAAAGACTGATCTATACATCTGTGTCTCTTTTGCTGTCTCGCATACAGGGTTATCATTTGCATCTTTCTAAATTCCATATATATGCGTTAGTATGCTGTATTGGTGTTTTTCTTTCTGGCTTACTTCACTCAATTATACAAAAGTTCTTAAAAGGAGGTAACTGGAGAACAGAGTCAGGGAGATGATGATGTGATATGAGAAGGACTATTGAAAACAGCGGATGGGGCCATGAGCCAGGGTATGCAGGCATTCTTCAAAAGCTGGAGAAGGAAAGGAACCAGATTCTACCTGAGAACTTCCAGGAAAGGAAAGCAACACTGGTGACAGCTGGACTTTAGGTCAGTGCAACCACAGTTGTGTTTCAACCTCCAGCACCGTCAGATACTAGATTTGTGTACATTTGTGACAGTCCCAGAAGGAAACAATGCACTGCCCAATTGTCCAGCCCCACTTGCCACTCTCCAGCAGTGAGAGTGTGAGAACCCGAAGTTAACAGCTCAGGAATGAGTAACAGGACCATGAGGTCAGAGAAGAAAGGCCAGCTTTTCCACCTGTTAGTGATGTCTCAGGGCATACCTGAACTGAGTTAAGGGCATAGCCAGTAACACTGAATGAAGTTTGATACTGTGATTCTTACACTAAACTAATTACTGACAGTCGTGTTTGACTCTGTGATCCCGCCCCATGGACTATATAGTCCATGGAATTCTCCAGGCCAGAATACTGGAATGGGTAGCCTTTCCCTTCTCCAGGGGATCTTCCCAACCAGGGATCGAAACCAGATCTCCTGCATTGCAGGTGGATTCTTTACCAGCTGAGCCATAAGGAAAATCCAAGCATACAGGAGTGGGTAGCCTATCCCTTCTCCAGTGGGTTTTCCCAACCCAGGAATCAAACCGGGGTCTCCTGCATTTCAGGCAGATTCTTTATCAACTGAGCTATCACTGAAGCCATCCTAAAAGATGCTCCTGTGAAAGTGCTGCACTCAATATGTCAGCAAATTTGGAAAACTCAGCAGCGGCCACAGGACTGGAAAAGGTCAGTTTTCATTCCAATCCCAAAGAAAGGCAATGACAAAGAATGTTCAAACAACTGCACAATTGCACTCATCTCACACGCTAGCAAAGTAATGCTCAAAATTCTCCAATCCAATAAAGCCACTGAACCATGAACTTCCAGATGTTCAAGCTGTATTTAGAAAAGACAACTGAAACTCCAATACCTTGGCCACCTGAAGAGAAAAGCTGACTCATTTGAAAAGACCCTGATGCTGGGAAAGATTGAAGGCAGGAGGAGAAGGGGATGACAGAAGATGAGATGGTTGGATGGCATCACCGACTCGTTGGACATGAGTTTGAGTAAACTTTGGGAGTGGTGATGGACAGTGAGGCCTGGCATGCTGCAGTCCATGGGGTTGCAAAGAGTTGGACACGACTGAGTGACTGAACTGAGGAACCACAGATCAAACTGCCAACATCCACTGGGTCGCTGAAAAAGCACAAGAGTTCTACAAAAACATCTACTTCTGCTCTATTGACTATGCCAAAGCCTTTGACTTTCTTGATCACAACAAACTGTGGAAAAGTCTTCAAGAAATGGGAATACTACACCCCCTGACCTGCCTCCTGAGAAATCTGCATGCAGGTCAAGAAGCAACAGTTAGAACTGGACATGGAACAACAGACTGGTTCCATGTCAGGAAAGGAGTATGTCAAAGATGTATATTGTCACCCTGCTTATTTAACTTATATGCAGAGTACATCATGCAAGATGCCAAGCTGGATAAAGCACAAGCTGAAATCAAGACTGCTGGGAGAAATATCAATAACGTCAAATATGCAGATGACACCACCTTTATGGCAGAAAGCAAAAAACTAAAGAGCTTCTTGGTGAAGGTGAAAGAGGAGAGTGAAAAAGCTGGCGTAAAACTCAACATTCAGAAAACTAAGATCACAGCATCTGGTCCCATCAATTCAGGGCAAATACTGGGAAACAATGGAAACAGTGAGAGACTTTATATTTTGGGGCTCCAAAATCACTGAAGATGGTGACTGCGGCAATGAAATTAAAAGACACTTGCTCCTTGGAAGAAAAGCTATGACCAACCTAGACAGCATATTGAAAAGCAGAGACATTACTTTGCCAACCAAGGTCCATCTAGTCAAAGCTATGGTTTTTCCAGTAGTCATGCATGGATGTGAGAGTTGGACTATAAAGAAAGCTGAACACCAAAGAATTGATGCTTTTGAACTGTGGTGTTGGAGAAGACTCTTGGGAATCCCTTGGACTGCAAGGAGATCCAGCCAGTCCATCCTAAAGGAGATCGGTCCTGGGTGTTGATTGGAAGAACTGATGCTGAAGCTGAAACTCCAATACTTTGGCCACCTGATGCGAAGACTCTTTTGAAAAGACTTTGATGCTGGGAAAGATTGAAGGTGGAAGGAGAAGGGGACGACAGAGTATGAGATGGTTGGATGGCATCACTGACTTGATGGACATGAGCTTGAGTAAGCTCCAGGAGTTGGTGATAGACAAGAAGCCTGGCGTGCTACGGTCCACGGGGTTGCAAAAAGTCGGACAAGACTGAGCAACTAAACTGAACTGACTGAATTACTGAAGAGGGCATTTTGTTACTTCAAGTTGATCATAAGCGTTTTGAGATTTGTTGCACATTTCATCCAGAAGCAAAGGAAGAACTATTCACAAGGAACAAATTTAAAGGGACAGTGGGAAATAAGAGGAAGGTTGTTCGCTGATTATGCTCCTTGAGTTTTGCTTATTCAACATGACAGCTACATTCAACGGACAAAGAATGGCAAACAGTGAGCTCAAAGAAGGGTGTAGGATGACAAATCAGAAGACCTCCTATGGTACTACTGAGAGATTTGTATATGTGGGAAACAATAATGATGAAGATGCTTAAAGCTATGTAAAAATGTCAGATAAAGGAAATGTCAAAAACAATAAAACAGGGTGCTAGAGATTAGGGATATACACACTCATGGGAGAGTAGGGATTTGTAATCGTATAAAATCAAAGATGAGTCAAACATTTTTTCTTCAGTTAACTCTGCTCCTGAATAAATGTTTGTACAAAATTCATACGTTGAAATCTAAAAACCCAACGTGATGGTACAGAGTGGGGTCTTTGGGAGGTGCTGGGGTCATGAGGGTACGGTCTTCATGAATGTGATTACTGCTCTTATAAGAAAGGCCTCACAGAGCACCCCTTGCCACCACAAGAGGTTGCAGTGAAAAAATGGCCATCAGCGAGCAAGCAGTTCCTCACCAGACACTGAATCTGTCAGCACCATGATTGTGAAAAAATAAGTGTTGCTGATAATCCACCCAAACTAAAACAAACTCCAAGAAAGGAGTAATTTCTAGCTAATACTGGTGAGTTCAACATAGGCATTTCTCTGGTAACCTCCCCGTCTCCTCTCCAGTGAGGGGGCAAAAAAAGGAATTTAAAATATAAAGTCACACAAAGAATAGACATGGTAAACACCTAGATGAGAGATGGCAATGCAGTTTGGAAGGTTGAAAGCAGGTAGATAGGTGACAAGCAGCTTATTAACAAAACTGAGACTGCAGATAACTGAGCCAGTATGGAAAGAGCCAGTAAGAAGCAGATCAGTGACTTAGGACCTGGAGGCACCAAGAACTGTGAAGGTGGAGGCAACAGTGAAAAGAGAAAACAGGCTGACACTGCACTGGCAATCATTTCCCCCAATCTAAGTGGGAATTTAGAGGTTTACTTTATGGAGAGATAAAGTCAAGGAGACTATGAACTTGGGATATGAAAGTTACAGACAATAAGCACATCTGAGAACACATAAACACTGGAAAATTAGATGAAAGTATGCATTGAAAATGAGTGAGACTTCTCCCAGCTCACTGCTTACTCTAAGCATCCTGGACACTGGTTGCCCAGGCTTATACCCCTGAGGCATAAGATTAGAGGATTCCTTTAAAACAATGGCTCTCAAGTGTGGTACAGACTGAGGATGTAGTGAAAAGTCTCCATGAAACAAAAAGAAGTTTCATAATTACACTGACATGATTTGGTGGATAAACAATTTTCATCACAAGTTCAACAGTTTTCCATCCTTAAAGATTTTCCTGATGAGAACGATGGTGATAAAACCAATTGTGATATTTTGATATTATATAAGATGCATCAACATTTGAAAGACCGGAATAACAAACAGTCAACTAGTGTTTTCCAAATGACTCGTGTACTGTATGTTACAAAATGTTACAAACTCATGCATAATTTTGATTAAAAAAGGCAATATTGGCAAATAGATTTTAAGAGTTCTTTAACAGAATTTCAGATTCCACACCGCAACTAACCTTTAAGAATTTAACCACTTGTCGATTTTTGGTGTAGTGTCAGAGAAGAATATACACATTGGAAAACACTGTTAAAATATTCCACCTTGTGCTAACTGCTTATTTGTGGGGCCAGATTTTCTTCCAATACTTAAAACAAATTTGCAAGACTGATAGCAAAGGCAGATATGAGAATACAGTTGTCTATTAAGCCAAACATCAAGATTTGGAAAAAAAAAAGTCAGTTTGTTATCTCTCAAAAACTCTTACTAAATTTTGTTGAAACAGTTATTTTACATAAAAATAAGTCATGTAAACATGTAATGGGTAAGTATTTTTTATGATTTCAGTTTTAGTTTCCAATACATAAGCATTGGTAGATATAACCCAGGGCTTCCCTCTTATCTCAGTTGGTACCCACTCCAGGATTCTTGGACTTCCCTTGTGGCTCAGCTGGTAAAGAATCTGCCAGCAATGCGGGAGACCTGGGTTCGATCCCTGGGTTGGGAAGATTCCCTGGAGAAGGGAAAGGCTACCCACTCCAGTGTTCTTGCCTGAAGAATCCCAGGGACAGCGGAGCCTGGTGGGCTTCCATCTATGGGGTCACACAGAGTCGGACATGACTGAAGTGACTTAGCAGCAGCAGCAGCAACAGCTCTATAGGGAAATGGATCAGTTAAAAAAGCAATCAAACTGATAGACACTGATGTGTAGGGGTCCCAACAGGACATAATATGACCCCTCAGGGAAAACCACCACCAGTCAGTAAGACCAGAGCACAAATTCACTCAAATAAAAGCAGGTGGTAAAGCTCACCATACATTTGTGGAAATCCTCTAACATGAACCTCGGAGTCCAAAACAACTAAAAATGAAAGACAGGTAACACCTGTGAAAAAACAAATAGGGCAAATAGCTGAAATAACTTCAAAAACTTAAATATCCTCAGAGAGATGAGAAAACAACTCCATTCATGAAGCAATAGTTACACTTGAAAATGAACATTCATAAAGCAACTTAAAAATTAAAATTTTGATAGAAGAAATTCAATAAAGATAAACCTCAAAAACTTCAGTGAAAAAAATTAGAGGGAAAATAGATTTTAAAAAGAAATTTAGAAGTGCACTCCAAGGTCCAAAATGCAAAATAGAAGAGCCAGAAATAATAAAAATTGTGTGTGTTGTGGGTGGTTATTTTTGTTTAGTCACTCAGTCATGTCTGACTCTGCAATCCCATCGACTACAGCACGTCAGGCTTATGTCCTTCACCATCACCCAGAGCTTGCTCAAACTCACATCCATTGAGTCAGTGATGGCATCCAACCACCTCATCCTCTGTCATCCCCTTCTCTGTCCACCTTCAATCTTTCCCAGCATCAGGGTCTTTTCCAATGAGTTGGCTCTTCGCATCAGCTGGCCAAAGTATTGGAGCTTCATCTTCAACATCAGTCCTTCCAATGAATATTCAGGGTAGATTTCCTTTAGGATTGACTAGTTTGATCTCCTTACTATCCAAGAGACTCTGCAAGAGTCTTCTCCAGCACCACAGTTCAAAGGCATCAATTCTTCAGCACTCAGTCGTTTTTACGGTACAGTTTTCACATCTGTACATGACTACTGGAAAAACCATAGCTTTGACTATACAGACCTTTGTAGGCAAAGTAATGCCTCTGCTTTTTAATATACTGTTTAAGTTTGTCATAGCTTTTCTTACAAGAAGCAAGCATCTTTTAATTTCATGGCTGCAGTCACTGTCCACAGTAATTTCAGAGACCAAGAAAATAAAGTCTGTCACTGTTTCCAGTTTTTCCCACCTATTTGCCATGAAGCGATGGAACCAGATGCCACGATCTTTGTTTTTTGAATGCTGAATTTTAAGCCAGTTTTTTCATTCTCCTTTCACCTGCATCAAGAGGCTCTTTAGTTCCTCTTTGCTTTCTGCCATTGTGGAGTGGGGAGAAGGCTAAATAATGTTTTCCCAAACTGAAAGATAAGTGTAAAGACTTAAAACATTAGCAAATGAACAAAACATCCAGCACAATAAATGATTTTTTAAAACCACATACATCACAAACTTGCAGATAATGGGGGATGGGAGGTTGAGAAGGTTTCAAGATACAAGGGCAGTTTTTATCAGTCAATAACAGTAAAAACTGAAAATAAAACACAAACTTCCAAATTCTAAAGGAGAATTACTTCAACCTAGAATTTCTCATCTGGATAATCAAGTATGAGAAAGAAATAAAGATATTTCCAGACATGAGTGTCGGAACAACAACAAAAAAGAATCCTCTCTCAAGAATCCTCTCAGAAATCTACTAGAGGTATTTGAAATATAGTTAAAGGAGTATCAACAAACAAAAACTAAACCATTTAAACCAGGAAAATATCTGTGACACAAAAAATTGATGATAGTATATTATATGCCCCAGCTTTGAACTATTATTTTCCAGTCCTATGAGTATAAAAACTGAATACTAATTGCCCCCAAATTTTTTAACTAATGAAGCACAAGACGCAGAGAGGGACTAACGGATGTGAATCAGGAGAAAGGAATAAAAAAGTCAATCATTTTATCAACCAAAAACATCTTAATTTTAAAATCAAGAACTATTCACTCAGGCATGCATATTGCTAAGAAATGAGAAGAAACATTTAAAGTTGAAGTTGGTTGTCACTAAAAAGTAGGAAGGTATGGAACACAAAATTGCTGATAAATGTGAAAAACTTTGTACTACATATATAGTGCAAAATGCCTTACTTGAATTAGTTCAGAATAAAATTTAAAATATCTAAAATATCAAGTAACAGATAGGGAATACACATTTAACTTTATAAACACACTTATCCAAAAATGGATAATTAGTATCTGTAATTAGTGTATATTCTGTAATTAATATCTGTAATTAGCGTATATTCTGCCAGTTTTTTAATTGGGTTATAGCTGCTTTACAATGTTGTATTCGTTTTCTGCTGTACAACAAAGTGAATCCGCTATATGTATACCTATAATCCATCCCAATTGGATCTTCCTCCCACCCCTTCCCCCATCCCACCCCTCAAGGTTATCACAGGGCACCAAGATGAGTTCCGAGTGCTATACAGCAAGTCCTGCTATCTATCAAATATTCTACACATGCTGTTGCATATGTCAATCCCATTCTCCCAGTTCATCCCATCCCCACTCCCCGTGTCCACTTGTCCGTTCTCTACATCTGCTTCTCTTATCATACAGAGTGAAGCAAGTCATAAAAAAGAAAAACAAATATCGTACATTAACGCAGATATGCGGAGCCTAGAGAAAAGGTACAGATGCATCTATCTGCAGGGCAGGAATAGGGATGCCAGTTTTATTTTAAACTAGACATCGACTCAGTGGACACAAGTTTGAGCAAACTCTGGGAGATAGTGAAGGACAGGGAAGCGTGGCGTGCTGCAGTCCATGAGGTCGCAAAGAGTAGGACACTACTCTTAGTGACTGAACAACAACAGGACATAAATGTAAAGAAAAGATAAAGATAGCCACCTGTCTAATGATTCACCAAGGATCTTAAACTAGGGATCCACATGCTGACCCAACCTGCAAATCTATGCTGTTTGGGCTAAAAGACACCACAGTAGAATTCCAAGATAACCTAGACGGTTATCTTCCCTGGTAGAAGCAAAAATCTGGCCACAGACAACCCATGTTCCATCTTGGCAACAACCAACCACAACTGAGCAAGGGCAGCCCAGCACCTTCCCCACTGAGCACCACTCACTTCACTACCAGATAGCATAGATATCTCTATGCTATTTCTCTTTTGGGGCACCTGCTGCTAAAAGACAGCAGAAGAAAGGCCAAGAACATCCTATCTCACAATCAGAAATAATGCACGTATGTCTGCAAAAATGAAGAACATTCCCATTATTTAAATAAAACAGCAGATATTTATTTTTCCAGTTGCTTGTCCAGCCCCAGCAGTGATTTGAACCTAAGGTTCCTGGTTTAAAAGTTGATAGGCTTGAAGGAAACAAACATTCAAGTCATTTTTGCTGCATCCCACAAGCTTGCATTTATATATTTTTCATATGTATTGCAAAGCTTTATTCATAATATATTCAGATAAAAATAAGATAGGCACATGAGCATATTTTAAAATAAATGTAGACTTTTTTTCCAATTTAACCTGTAACTCATTATGTTAAGAATATTAAAAATGAGACCACTTCAGTATTTTCATTTTACTTTTGATTTTGATACATATTATAATCCTATTCATGCCAAAAATCTGCAAGTTGTCAGTCTCAGAAGGAGGGTGAAGGAAGAAGGGGAGAAGCAGTGTAACTTAAAAAACAAAGCCTATTAGTTTTATTTAGATGCCACAACACCATCTCCAAATGACCTCTGCCTTTCTAAGTAACATTTTTTTAAAAACTGAAGTGACAGAAAATGGAACGTCACATTAGAATTGAAAGCATGATAAAAAGGTAGAAGTCCTAATCTACAGCTCCACATAGCATTATTCATGACAAGGGTTTCCCACTTTCTCAGACAGGGTTCAAAATGTCAGCTTGAACTATGTAGCAAATTTTAATGGGATATTTCAAAATGAGTACCCTAAGAGGGTAACAAGGATTTCTTCATCTGTGGCACATTCAGAGTGACACTAGTTACTTCTCACCGGGCCCTGGATTAAAGAAAGTCTTCCCATCCCATTACCTTTCATCCCTGATCCATTTGGGCTCTGGCTGAGCTAACCACTCCCTTGGCAGATATAGGAACCAGAATACAAATTTTGTTTTGGGTTTATAAAGCAAAGTATGGGCAAGAAAGCCCTCTCTGAAAGCCACTCTGCTCTGGTTTCAGAAATACTCTGCTAGTCGGGTGCCGCTATACTCTCTGTTGAAAGATGGCATCAGAGAAGTGGTTTGGGAGAGCAGAAAATCAAGGCATCTGGTTACAGAAAACTAACCATTTCCAGTGTAAATTGTAAAGTACCCCTGAGGTCTTAAAATCTTAGGGCAATTTTTCAAACACGTACTGAGTTTTGTATGATTAATAATATAGCTATGCGAATAATTCAAACTTAACTGCTGGGCAGCACTAACACAGGTTGGACCAACCAGACAGGTATTGTTCTCGGAATGGTCAGATTCGGGAGCGGATCTCTCTCCTCCAGAGAGCACAGCCTGTTGAGAAGTACACCACTATATCAGAATGATTCTATAAAGGCATGGGAACAAGCAGTCAGAACTCCACTGATAAATTCCATAAACTCTTGGTAATATGTGCAACATTAAACTGAAAAAAAAAAAAAAAAACAGACCACACTTAGTCATCCTGTAGCAGAAGGTATTAAGAAGAGGTGGCAAGAATACAGAAGAACTATACAAAAAAGGTCTTAATGACCCAGAAAACTCACCTAGAGCCAGACATCCTAGAGTCTGAAGTCAAGTGGACCTTCAGAAGAATCACCACAAACAAAGCTCGTGGAGGTGACGGAATTCCAATTGAGCTATTTCAAATCCTGAAAGATGATGCTGCTAAAGTGCTGCACCCAATATGCCAGCAAATTTGGAAAACTCAGCAATGGCCACAGGACTGGGAAAGGTCAGTTTTCATTTCAGTCCCAAGGAAGGGCAATGTCAAAGAATGTTCAAACTACCATGCAACTGTGCTCATTTCACATGCTAACAAGGTAATGCTCAAAATCCTTCAAGCTAGGCTTCAACAATATGTTGATGATGTTCCAGATGTAAAAATATGGAACTTTTATTATTCTTCCTAAATATCACTTTTTAACTGCAAAGCACCTGGCAAAATATTTGTGGGTTACTAAAAAAATGTTAAGTACATCATACATTATACCTTGACACTCAAAATATTTATAAAATCAAAGCTTTCTAAATAGAGTCAAAATCTTATTGGGGAAAATACCTTAAACACTTCAAATTTTACTTTAAAAACAGAAGTATAACTTTTAACCAGGATGTATCGTAAAAGCTGTGTAACTCCAGAGCAGTATAGCAAGGTATTACCAGAACTGTATTTCCATCATAATTGGAACTATTTATAACACAAGGAGACAACAGTCTTATACCTTTATTTTAAATGAGTTTCAAATTTATTTCACCCACAACATTGTAATCATTCTCCTATTAATCTGAGAAATACAAAGATTGAAATCCTTTCACCTTCCCCAATATTACCACAATCATACAAATATACGTGGGTCGGAGGGAAGATGGTGAGATTATGCCAAAGTCAAGATATCATCTGAATACTTTCCAGGTAATTGACATGCAATGAACTATGGATGTTACCAGCACTCCCCAAGTTACTGAGCCAACCAGTTGATTTATTTGTGCTAATAAAGAGTTTTATGTTTCCAGGACACATTACACTCTAATCCCATCTCCTTCCAGGCATAACCCTGAGAAAGCAGGACACAGCCAATTCAGAACAGCTCCATTTGGCTTGAGTTTCTGGGAGCAAAGGAGCACTGAGTGCAGCTTTCCTCCCAGTGCCCTCCCTCTAGAGATGCACAGCCACCCACACACACTAAAGGGAGAAGAATGGGAAAGGGCAGATTATTTCTTTCCTGGGAAAAAAGCCAGAGTGAAAGTTTTGGAGGATATAAACATATAACAGCTAGTAGAGAGCCATGGAAACCTTCTCCCCAAGCAAATGTGCTTTGCTGTAAACTTTCCTTGCCCCTCACAATATTTAGTGTTGTTTTAGAGCAAATATTTTAAAAATCTACACGCATGTGTTGTTTTAAAATTCCTAAAATTAAAAACAAACAAATTCTCCCTCATTGCTTATCTAAAACCAGCAAGACATCCACTCTTTATCACCACAAGATATTTATCAAGTAGCTGACCGCTGGGAAGACAAACTATATTGCAAATTTCTTCTTGTCCCTTCTGCCAGGATTCTAAACTGAGGGTTCCATTACATCCCTGAAACTAAGCACATGGCACACCCAAGTGCATCTTTCTGGACAGAGGCTTGCCCAAAGCCCCAGTAATCAGAGCGGTTCAAATCTTGGCTTATGTACATGTTAATCCAAAACTCATTAACTATCCCTCCTGCCATTCTCTAAACATGTGAGTCTGTTCCTATTTTGAAAATAAGTTCATTTGTATCATTTCTATTTCAATTCTGTATTTAAGGGATATCATACAAGATCACATGATGTTTCTCATGCTATTTCTCTACACACCACTATCCATTTGAAATGGATAACCAACAAGGACCCACTGTATAGCACAGAAAACTCTACTCAATGTTATGTGGCAGCCTGGATGGGAGGGGAGAACGGGCACATGTATATGTACGGCTGAGTCCCTTTGCTGTTTACCTGAAACTATCAGAGCATTGTTCATTAATTAGGTATACTGATATAAAATAAAAAGTTAAAAAAAAACATATTCACAGATTAGTCTACATTAATAGATCCTTCCAGTCATCTAGTTTGGCTGCCATAAAATTTCTAAGGAATAGAACTTGAAACAACCATTCAGAGTTAATCCCTGTCTCAGGAAATCCTTTAATACAGGTCTCAGATAGGAATGTGAGCCTACTCCCTCTACTTCAGTTCTCTGGGGACTCAGAATAGCCGATCACCTTCACAGGTGGAGTCACTCCCACCCCCTTCATTTCCTTGGTTCCCAAATCCTTTGCTTCCACTGTACTGTTTTACTTTCTATAATTACAGCACTTTCTTAACATCTATATACTTTTTCCGCACCATTCACAAAATGACATGTATAAACACAAGCACTGCTTTTAGTCCTTACAAGACTGAGTTAAACTGCTGCCAACTTAACATGTTTGGCAGAAGCCCTACCCTGCTGATACGGTCAGCTAGTCAGTGATGACAATGGATCCTTTATCTGCCCTTCTTATTTCTCACAAGTTATTCCCTAACTCTATTGGGCTTCCTGCTAGAGTATACTACTTTGAACTCCTTAAAGCAAAGTTCTAATCTGAGCCTTCAAAGGCTTACACTTTAAAACAAACTTCCCAACTGCTGTAATAGTTTTCACCCTTTGTATGTACGGTAACCTGCTTCTATAATAATATTTTTGATTACTGTTTTGTAAGCACCTAATGGTAGCTCTGGGCTTCCCAGATAGCTCAGTGGTAAAGAACCTGCCTGCCAATGCAGGAGATGTGAGTGAGTTTGATTCCTCTTAGAGGAGGGCATAGCAATCTACTCCAGTATTCTTGCCTGGGAAATCCCATGAACAGAGGAGCCTGGTGGGCTATACAGTCCATGGGGTTGTAAAACGTCAGGTGTCTGAGCACACACTGGTAGTTCCAGAACACATCTTTCTGAGTAGTTTTTTACTTTAAAGCAAGAATCAAAGTGGAGAATGGGGGGAGAAATGTCTTTATGGGAAATATATGAAAAAGATGAAAATGTTTGAGGATTTAATATTTCTAAAAAAAATCCATAAACGCAGCAGCAGGTAACATACCTGCTACTCCTTAGTTTTATGCAGTTGTTTTCCTTAGGTAAGGCAGCATCCCAGTGAGATCTAAAGGAGTCTCTATAGAGTCATCTGAATTGAATACTATAACTTAATGAGGTGCACACAGGTGACGCTTTAGCAGTTTGGTCCTATTAACCCAGCAGCATCTTAAGGGAATAGGTAATGAGGCCAGGGAGTCATCTGTGGTGGCCACTGTGCTGCGTTCAAAAACTGCTGATTCTTATTCTAAGAACATGGTAGAATCACACTTCACCACCCACTTGGAATTAGGTTTGGCCATTAGCTGGCCAGAGAAGTGTGAGTGTAACATGGGCCTCTGCACAGAAGCTTTAAAAGCCAGTGAATGGATTTCCACCTCATTTTCCCTGGCTTTCTGTAATTACAAACATGTCTTAAGCTGGAACCTCCATCAGCCAGGACCCTGAATGATATAGTGAGCACCTCTTGTTATGATCCACGAGGGGTTCATAGCATGATGGTGAAGTTTTACTTTAAGCCACGGAGGTTTGCAGATTTTTTTGTTGTTGCAGCGTAACCTAAACTTTCCTGAACCACAGCTAGTTTTAAAAACCAATATACAAGACACAGTGCTATGCTACCCCTATGGAAAACTCAAGAGATTAGTCAGAGAGAAGGTACAATTGCCCTCAAGAAGAGATTACAAGAGAGACCAAATAGAACCATGTTTTGATCTTGAAATAAGGAATGCAATTCCAACTTCCATATACGGAAAGCCCTCTAAAGCCTGTGGTCAAACCTCTTTCTAAAGGAGAGGAGAAGAAATCTCAGCTTTCCACAGCAGAATAAAGGTCAAGACAGAAAACACAGGGAATCATGAAGGCAGTAGACAGGTAAGTGAGGCTGCAGCTTGAACTCCAACAGGCATAGGCAATAAGGTTGGAAATCTAAGATGCAACACACCATGTCAGGCCTCAAATCATCAGAATATTAACAGCAACAATAAAAACCACCATTATGTCCCAACACATCTTAGGGTTTCATAACAGTTTTCATAACAACTCATTGGGGTAGATACTGTAATAATTTTTTTTGAAAGACGAAAAGCATAGTGCAGGGGGAATACATTGCCAAGATCAAAAAGGAAAGAAGTAGTAGAACCAGGGCTTCAATCCATTCAATCTTACTCCAGGATCTGTGACATTAACCACTGTTACAGAAGAGTACCCCTCAGAGCTCAGATCACCTTCTATGCAAGCAGTGAGACCCGTCTACACTTTTAGGAAAGAGTCAACAATCAGCTTCATGCTTCAAGAACATCACTTATACTGTATACAAAATGAGCCAAAGAAAGGGGACTGATGTATAGGTAGAGATAGCATTAAAAAAAAAAAAAAATCACTGAAAGGAAGCAGGTGAAAGCCCTGTATTACGATAATAACTAGTGATGTGAATCAATCAATCCTTCAGAAACCTGTGATATCGTCATAGCAATAAGCCTTCTGCCTCTTAGTGTGGGGCAGCTTAAAGATGGCTGCAAGTTCTTCACTGTTCCTCTCACTGAGTGGGAGCGGGTTAAATTCCACTATGGCTTTCTCACACACTTACTTGACAGATTATGGCAGAAATGATGCTCTGAGGCTTCTGACACCTGTCTTAAGAGGCCCTGAAGCACCTGCCAGGCTCTCTTGAAGCATCTAGAGCCCAGGGCAAAACACTAGGGGTCCCGAGTCACCTTGCAATAGCTTTTAAAGGGAAAATTTAATTTTTAAAAAAACTTAGTTTATACACTAGGCCACTTACCACCTCATAGGTTGTATTCTCTTACTCAGCTAATATTAAAACATTTTTTCCTCACGTGAAAAATTCCAGAATGGAATGTAAAAAATATTAGTACATAAGCGGCTATACAAAAAAGTCAAAATAACCACTATCTTGCTAAGAGGCTTTCTTTTAAAACCCCAAAAGTTTATGGGGAGGGCCCAGCTGAGCCCAGCAGCCTTCCAGAGACCCAAACCTATGTATGGGGCATGTGAATTAAGCCACTGTGGACCTTCCATACCAGCCAACAGCTGAGTATCACCAAGTGTCTCTCAACTGATACTCCGTGGAACAGAAGCAGCCCCCAGCCCAACCAGGCCATATTCTTAACCCTCAGCCCATGAGATATAATGAAGTAATTATGTCACGATGACACATTTCTGAATGCTTAGACTAGAATAGATAACACATTACTTACGAAAGGAACCCTGAAGTTCAACCAACTTTATCAAAATCACTGGAAGCTCTCAACGCCTCACTTCACTCCAAACAAGTTAGAATGTGTGCGCATGGGGCTGAGGACTACCGCAGGCAGCAAGTTCCACCACCCCTAGGGCTTCCTACACTGAAATCTGAGAAGACGAGACTCAAGACCATCTACACAATAGAAATGGAGCCAAGAGGCCAGGTTCACCACAACATGAGAGGTATGAAAACTTACATGGTTATCCATCGCCTGCCCCTGCTGGCTCCACAGTCCCTCCATTCTTATGGGAATCAGCGCCTAGGAGGCTTTACCGTCTCCCAATCCTAAACCCCGCCCCAAACCAATCAAGGGAGGAGCCTCCAGGTGATTCTAACAGGCAGGTAGGATTGCAAGAGGGTGGTTCATAGTTAACCATTAGTATTTCACTGCCTTATGAGCAAGAAAAAAGGGGGAGTGGGATTTTAAAAAAAAAAGCTTTCCTCAAGAAAGAATCACTTTTCCTCAAAAAAGAAAAGAAAGATTTGGCTTGATTCCCTAAAACTGCAGAGTGATCTCCAGGTACCACTTGTGTAAAACAGATCAGAAAGAATTAGAATTTTCCCCCTTCCAAAACATCTAAAATTACTTGCATATGTATATCACTGTGGTCAAATACTTTAAATATATAAAGTACATCTTAAATCTCTGAGCATGTTTCAGGGAGCAGTTTTAAGCATGTGACTTTCAGAAGCAAGTTTATATTTCTGCTTTTAAAATATCTTCTGGAAAGACTGGATTGCAAACAACTCTTAAAGGGAAAATTTAATTAAAATAAAAACTTAGCTTCTGCACTAGGCCACTCCACCTGATAAGCTGCATTCTCTTACTGAGCTAATATTAAAACATTTTTCCTCATACAAAGAATTCCAGAATGGAATCTAAAGAATATTAGAAGTGTATACAATTTGGTAACAGAGCATGGCCCTTGTCTAACTCTCAGTGATGAGAAAAAGCACTCGGGATGTCCAAAGCACAAGACTTTGGGCCATTCCCTATAAAAGAAATATTCTCTCTGAACACTGTTAATATTCAAAGATTAGAAAATGAGGTCATTAATGATAAATGTAATTCTTCTCAGACTCATCAACTTCTATTCAAGTATGAATGGAAATGACCCAGTACTTTTCAATAAATATTTATTACTCACCCAGCAGACAGTACTACCTACCAGTCAGGTAGTAGTAGGTCAGGTAAAAGGAAACCACCCAAAGTTCCACCAAAGAGGAAGCTGGATGAACCAGCTGCAATCACTTAAGTGTGAGCCCAGGTGGACATAGCCTAGAAAGGGGTGAGACTGTCTCCTACAGGGAAAAACTAAGCCCCAACATGAACAAAGATCTTTCACACCAATGGGAAGCCTTACTCAAACTTGGAAGTGTTTTTCCAAACTCCTGTTGGTTTGCACTGCATGCTTCACATCCTTTCTGTGCAGAGTTCCTTCTGGAATTAACTAAATGCACTTGTGGCAGGAGTGAATCAAGGGTAGTCTATAAAGCAAAGTTTTTATCAGGAAGGAGTTAACAGGCATTAAGGCTCTACATTTCTGTAACACATGATTAACAGAGCAGTGAAAAATGTCCTGATGTACAGAAAAATAATACTGAAGTTGAGAGGGTAAATTTTCCATGTTTTCATTATCTGTCCCTGATGGTCTTCAGGGATCGAAGCAGTTCACACAGACTTTGTGGATTACTTTACTTCTCAGCACTTAATTTGCCCCAGCAGAGACATTAACAAACAATAACTACTGAGACACTTTTTATGAGGATTCCTAAAGTAATGCTGGTGAATTAATCAAGACCTACAAATTATTTCAGCGAGAGCTAAAGCACCTTTGTTTTTTTAATACAAAATGTGCTATTAGAAAGTCAGATCCAGAAAAATTAAGAAAATTCTCAAAGAAGTTGAGAGACAGCAAATTTAATAAAATAGGAGTTATAAAGGCATAGAAGAAAATTAACTTCGATGCCTTGGGTTATATGATAAGAATCAGTATTTTCAACTTTTCTGACTTGAAAGACTATTCCATCTATACTTCCTCATTCCAATGCTGAGCAAGAAGACTCTCTTACTGACCACTTTCAAAGATAAATAAGTGAGCATGCAGCTATATAATTTAGAGAAGTAAATCTGCTCTCCTTAGAGTTTCAAAGGATGCTATTAACCTAGTGTCAGTCATACCTATGCACAAACTATTTTTCTAAAACTAGAGTGATTTATAATTATCCTGGCTCTACATCTTGATTCAAAATATTTATTGAGCATCTGCTAAGAGGAAACACCTGTGTTGGTCAAACAGCGGTATAAAGTAGTAAAGAAAGCTCCTTGCATCCTCAGTAGAGTTGGGGAAACAGCACATTCTATAAAATCCAAATGACCCAATGAGTGGTTGAGAGACACTTAATATCAATTTCTGGCTTTTATGTAATATGTTATCTTCTAACCAGACTAAGAAGTTTTAGAGTTTTGTGTGGTTTTTTATCAATCTTACCCATGATCATCACACCAATGATCACAGAGCTGCTCACACAAAGAATCCAGACTGACCTGTTTTGATTTGATTTGGTCTCCTTTTCTTTAGAAAAGAGAAATGCTGTTGGTGAGAGTTGGCCACACAGTCTGTGACAATAAAAAAACAAACAGGCTAACCCTCTGACCTAAATGGACATTTTAGTAATCAGAGATTAGACATGGAATGAATAGAACTGATTATAACATTCTAAATTCCCATGAACTTAATACCACTCAGAGTCTCACTGTCTGTTTCTTTGTGCTACTATTTAAGAAAATTATTGGGCAAGAGTTGTAGCAAAAGATAATTATGGATTGAAAACTAAGTTGCATGAAAGGAGAACATTTAGCTTGGAGAAGACATACTTAAGAGTGACAGGAAAAGCATCACCGAGAAAGCAAACAATGAAGCACCTGACATTTATATTACTTAGCAGATGTACCAGAGAAGGCGATGGCACCCCACTCTAGTACTCTTGCCTGGAAAATCCATGGACAGAGGAGCCTGGTAGGCTGTAGTCCATGGGGTCGAGAAGAGTTGGACACGACCGAGAGACTTCACTTTCACTTTTCACTTTCATGCATTGGAGAAGGAAATGGCAACCCACTCCAATGTTCCTGCCTGGAGAATCCCAGGGACAGGGGAGCCTGGTGGGCTGCTGTCTATGGGGTCCCACAGAGTCGGACACGACTGAAGCGACTTAGTAGCAGCAGCAGTGGCGGCAGCAGCAGATGTACAAAGTGTTTCACAAGCAATCTCTCATTTATGTTCCCCACGTGATGAAGTTTGTTACCCAGTTGTACACAGTAGAATACTGGAGCTGAAGGCAAATGCAGGGTTGAAATACAAACCCAGATTTTGTATCATTCTCCAAAAGGCTGCTGCTGCTGCTGCTGCTAAGTCACTTCAGTCGTGTCCGACTCTGTGCGACCCCACAGATGGCAGCCTACCAGGCTCCCCCGTCGCTGGGATTCTCCAGGCAAGAACACTGGAGTGGGTTGCCATTTCCTTCTCCAGTGCATGAAAGTGAAAAGTGAAAGTGAAGTCTCTCAGTCGTGTCCAACTCTTAGCGACCCCATGGACTGTAGCCCTCCAGGCTTCTCCGTCCATGGGATTTTCCAGGCAAGAGTGCTGGAGTGGGCTGCCATTGCCTTCTCCAAAAGGCTGCTACTTATCCTCAATCAGAAATAACTCCCCTCAACAAGGGGAACAATATTAATATCTCTGGTTGCCTGGTTGCCTCTTCCAGGTCTAAAATTGTCGTGATTATAACAGAAAGGATGGGTTTCCCAAGTGGCTCAGAGGTTAAGAATCCACCTGCCAATGCAGTAGTCAAGGATACACGGGTTCAATCCCTGGGAAAGGAAGATCCTCTGGAGGAGGAAATGACAACCCACTCCAGTATTCTTGCCTGAAAAATCCCATGGACAAAGGAGCCTGATATTCTACAGTCCATGGGGTCGCAAAGAGTTGGACACAACTGAGCACATGCACACACAATAAAAGAAAACATAGCAACCAATTCCATACCACCTTCAGTGGGGCCAGAAAAACACATAGGTTACATCAACTTTAACGTAATTAGCTAAACAAAGAAGAAATTTCCATAAATTTCTACAATTCCGTAAGAAGATAAATGTCATCTGTTTGAATAATATAGAAGGTGAAGTCTTGTCTTCAGGATTACTTTCAGAATTTATCTTTTAATTCTACAGTGACCGGGGGAATAGAAAAATTTTCATCTCGATTTTAACAAGCACATTCATAGTATTTTCACCAAGTTTCTTAGTCCTAAATTAAGCAGTTCATGAACTGCTTAAGTTTTACATTATGATTTTTTTTTTCTTGAAACAGGAGATCTGCATATTTAAGCACTAGTTTCTGATTCATGAGGAAATTCATTTGGGGGAGGCTATTTTCTAAAAAAATAAATATACATATAAGAATTCCAAATTCATATCACATCTCACAATCATTCTTCAATTAATCAAATTTGATGAGGAATTCTAATAAAGTTTTACAATTAAGTTTTTATGTATTAAAAAACAATATAGCAATCACCATTTAATATGTAAGATCTAACCACTGCACAGATGATGTTCTAAATTTGAACTTGAAAGGAAAACCCATCAGTGTGCCTGCTTGATTTCTTTAATCTATTCATGTAGGTTAATTACCTGACACTCATTAATATGACTCTGGGTTTCTTTAAATTTCTGACCATATTAACCTCTCCAACTAATCCTTATTAGAAAAATATTAAAGAGTGTTCATTTCTATTACAAATTGAATTTGAAATGATGAAACAATTATCAAATAAATGGAGTAGAAAACGAGGTTATATGCATGAGAAGATTCAATGCATCAAATATTTTACTTCCATTATTATAAAATAAAGGTCTTAAGGTCTATATTCAAGAAATGTGCTTAAAGACCAATCCTTGAAAGAAATCTCTCCACTCCATTCTTATCCACTGGGGTGACAAACAAAAACCTCAAGTTCATCATTAACAGATTTATTCAGGAAAAAAAAAATCTTATTTTAAACTAAACAATTGGACAAAAAGATTCAACCACCTAGCTCAGTAAGTCTACATAAAATCACTTAATATTATGAGTCACACATTCTGTATTACTCACCTTGCAAATAAAATGGTAAAGAGAGGCCAATAAAGTACTGGTCAAGATCACAAAAGCATGAAATATGAATGTTACTTTTAAAAACTGAAAGCTTATCTCTTCAGTTCTAGGACGAAAAATGAATTCAAAGACATTTCTTCCCTAGACAAATTTCATTAAAAATTGTCCTATTCTCTTCAACAACTGATATTTCATCTCTGTAGACTCCTTTTTTAAAGATACTATGAAGAGAGTATAACTGGTGGTATTTTATAAATGATCACTTAAATTATACGAGAGGTTAGATGGGGGGAAAAAAGCACGGAAGTCTGGATTCAGGCAATGAATGAAGAAATGGGAGATTTAAGAAAGGAGATTAAGAGAAAAGGGGGAAAGGATGTATTGAAGTGAAGTGAAAGTCCACCTCTTTGAGACCCCATGAACTATATAGTCCATGGAATTCTCCAGCCCAGAATACTGGAGTGGGTAGCCTTTCCCTTCTCCAGGGGATCTTCCCAACCCAGGGATTGTACCCAGGTCTCCTGCACTGCAGGCAGATTCTTTACCAGCTGAGCCACAAGGGAAGCCCTCATGTGGATATGTTCACTAGGATGTATGTTCACTGACTGACAGTAATAATTTATGTAACTGATGGTCACAGATAGTCAACATGTCTGGTAGCTCAAGAAACACCATGACAACATGAAATAAAAAACATGTCTGGTATCTGGGTATTGGCTCCTTTTCTTATACAGGCAACAAATTTAAGGGGCCAATGGTGAAACAATGTAAGAATTCCATGATTCTATGTTTCTGGGACAGAAGTTCTTTCTACTGAGTGTAAATCCACAAATCTTTAAAACTTGAAGGACTAACTCACTCCATTTAATTCATTAAATATTTAGAAATAGTGCCTCTGGAAGTTCACGGTTCACACACTGTTGAAGACTGACTTGGAGAATTGTGAGCATTACTTTACTAGTGTGTGAGATGAGTGCAATTGGTAGTTTGAGCATTCTTTGGCATTGCCTTTCTTGGGATTGGAATGAAAACTGACCTTTCCAGTCCTGTGGCCACTGCTGAGTTTTCCAAGTTTCCTGGCATACTGAGTGCAGCACTTTCACAGCATCATCTTTCAGGATTTGAAATAGATCAACTGGAATTCCATCACCTCCACTAGCTTTGTTCGTAGTGATGCTTCCTAAGGCCCATTTGACTCCACATTCCAGGATGTCTGGCTCTAGGTCAGTGATCACACTATCGTGGTTATTTGGGTCATGTAGATTTATTTTGTGTATTCTTGCCACCTCTTCTTAATATCTTCTGCTCCATACCATTTCTGTCCTTTATTTTGCCTATCTTTGCATGAAATGTTCCCTTGCTTTCACTAGTTTGCTTGAAGAGATCTGTACTCTATCCCATTCTATTGTTTTCCTCTATTTCTTTGCATCAATCATGAGGAAGGCTTTCTTATCTCTCCTTGCCATTCTTGGGAACTCTGCATTCAGATGGGTATATCTTTCCTTTTCTCCTTTGCCTTTCGCTTCTCTTCTTTTCCCAGCTATTGGTAATGCCTCCTCAGACAACCATTTGCCTTTTTACACTTTTTCTTGGGGATGGTCTTGATCACGGCCTCCTGTACAATGTCATAAACCTCCGTCCATAGTACTTCAGGCACTCTATCAGATTAAACCCCTTGAATCTATCTCTCACTTCCACTGTATAATCGTAAGGGATTTGATTTAGGTCATACCTGAATGGTCTAGCGGTGTTTCCTACTTTCTTCAATATAAGTCTGAATTTTGCATTAAGGAGTTCATGATCCAAGCCATAATCAGTTCCCATTCTTATTTTTGCTGACTGAACAGAGCTTCTCCATCTTTGGCTGCAAAGAATATAATCAATCTGATTTCAGTATTGACCATCTGGTGATGTCCATGTGTAGAGTCTTGTGTTGTTGAAAGAGGGTCTTTGCTATGACCAGTGTATTCTCTTGGCAAAACTCTGTTAGCGTTTGCCCTGCTTCATTTTGTACTCCAAGGCCAAACTGGGATATTTATAACAAACGACAAGGTAGTAAAACTCTTAATATAAAAAACATTTTCACCAAAAAAAAAAAATATATCTTTTGTCCATATTTTTTTCTTTCAAACTATAAATTGCCACAATCACAGGGAAACAAAATGGCAATCCATCCATATGACAGAAACTTCATCAGTACAGTTTCTTTTTTAATGCTTTACCCTCTGTATTAACAAAAATGAAAAAAGCAGTCTCAAGCACATCTGTGAACAGCACCGGTGTGATCTCTTACCAAATTCTGTAGGAACACTGAACCAAAGTTTTAAAAACGTACACATCCATTGACCCAGTAGTTGCAATTTAAGAAATTAACTTAAGGGAATAATGAAGGATACTCAAAAAATCTGAGGGACAGATGGTCATAACAGAGCTATCCATCATTGTGAAAATATCCAACATCATGTATTGCATAAACAATTTGTGACATGCGCATACAGTGTACTATTGAATACACACACATCCATGCACATATATAATACATACACACAGTTCTTTAATTTAGCTCTTACATAAAGTCTATGTGCCAGGTACTGTTCTAACAACTTTACAAATATTAATTCATTTAACCCTCATAACAATTCTGTTATATGGATCCTATGACTATCATTGTATTAGAAATGAGGAACTTGAGGCAGAAGGCTAAATAACTTATCCAAAATTACACAGCCAGTAAGTGGAAGAACTGAAATTTGAACCCTGGCAATCAACCTCTACAGACTGAGCTCTAAAGGATATTTATAACAACATGTAAATAAGTTATAGCTATCTCTAATGATGGAGATAATCATAATCTTTTAAGTAAGATTATGTTTTACCTATCTAAATTTTTTAATTTTCCAACTTAAGCTTGTATTATTCTTGTAAGAAAACATTTGATTTAACACACAAATACAAGAATATCCCAGGAAATAACAAGGGAAGAAAATGTAAAGTGCAAATCAGAAAGACAGAGAGGACAGTTTAGGTTTCAACATGGGAACTAAAGGAATGAATATAAGAAAAAAGGAGAAGGCCAAGATCAGAGCTTTCTTTTAAATCAGGTGCTCTAAACTGATACATGTCAGATACTCTAGAAAGCTATTCATTTGGAACTAAACGTCCAAAGTCTCGTACACACAACACTAATTCTGTGGAATATTAACAGACATGGTATTATAGGAAGGTAACATAATCATATGGTTTTATACACTGAATTAAACAAAAGGAAAATGATTACATTGTCAAAAGACAAACCCTCAGTGGTGCTACCAGAGGCTAATGTTTCCCAACTTATTTGTCCATGGAAACACTCTTCCAAAGATTTCCTCCTAATTGTTGCTCAGTCTCTCAGTTGTATTCAGCTCTTTGCAACATCATGGACTTCAGAACGCCAGGCTCCATCACCAACTCCTGGAGCTTGCTCAATTCATGTCCATTGAGATGGTGATGCCATCAAACCATCTCATCCTCTGTCATCCCCTTCTCCTCCTGCCTTCAATCTTTCCCAGCATCCGGGTCTTTTCCAGTGAGTCAGCTCTTAGCATCAGGTGGCCAAAGCATTGGAGCTTCAGCATCAGTCCTTCCAATGAATATTCAGGATTTATTTCCTTTAGAATTGACTGGCTTGATCTCCTTGCAGTCCAAAGGACTCTCAAGAGTCTCCTCCAACACCACAGTGCAAAAGCATCAATTCTTCGGTGCTCAGCTTTCTTTATGGTTCAACTTTCACATCCACACATGACTACTGCAAAAACCATAGCTTTGACTAGACAGACCTTTGTCAACAAACTAATGTCTCTGCTTTTTAATACACTGTGTAGGTTCATCATAACTTTTCTTGCAAGGAGCAAGCATTTTTTAATTTCATGGCTGCCATCATCATCTGCAGTGATTCTGGAGCCCAGGAGAATAAAGTCTATCACTGTTTCCATTGTTTCCCCATCTATTTGCCATGAAGTGATAGGACCAAATGCCATGATCTTTGTTTACTGAATGTTGAATTTTATGCCAGCTTTTTCACCCTCCTCTTTCACCTTCATCAAGAGGCTCCTTGGTTCCTCTTTGCTTTCTGCCATTAGTGTCATCTGCATATCTGAGGTTATTGATATTTCTCCCAGCAATCTTGATTGCAGCTTGTGCTTCATCCAGCCCAGCATTTCACATGGACTCTGCATATAAGTTAAAGAAGCAGGGTGAAATATAGAGCCTTGATGTACTCCTTTTCCAATTAGAAACCAGTCCATTGTTCCACGTCCAGTTCTAATTGTTGTTTCTTGACCTGCATACAAATTTCTCAGGAGGTAGATAAGGTGGTCTAGTATTCCCATCTCTTTAGGAATTTTCCATAGCTTGTTGTGATCCACACAGTCAAAGGCTTAGTGTAGTCAATGAAGCAGAAGTAGATGTTCTTCTGTAATTCTCTTCCTTTTTGGAGGATGCAACGGATGTTGGCAATTTGATCTCTAATTCCTCTGCCTTTTCTAAATCCAGCTTGAACATCTGGAAGTGCTAGGTCCATATACTGTTGAAGCCTGGCTTGGAGAATTTTGAGCATTACTTTGTTAGCATGTGAAATGAGTTCAATTGTCTGGTAGTTTGAACATTCTTTGGCATTGCCCTTCTTTGGGACTAAAATGAAAACTGACCTTATCCAGTCCTGTGGCCACTGCTGCATTTTCTAAATTTGCTGGCATACTGAGTGAAGTATTTTCACAGCATTATCTTTTAAGATTTGAAATAGCTCTGCTGGAATTCCATCAGCTCCACTAGCTTTGTTCGTAGTGATGCTTCCTAAGGCCCACTTGACTTTGCACTCCAAGATATCTGGCTCTAGGTGAGTGATCACAACAGTGGGGTTATATGGGTCATTAAGATCTTTTTTGTATAGCTCTTCTGTGTATTCTTGCCACTTCTTATTATCTTCTGCTTCTATTTGGTCCGTACCATTTCTGTCCTTTATTGTGCCATCTTTGCATGAAATGTTCCCTTGGTATCTCTAATTTTCTTGCAAAGCTCTCTAGTCTTTCCCATTCTATTGTTTTCCTGTACTTTTGCATTGTTCATTAAGGAAGGCTTTATTATCTCTCCTTGCTATTCTTTGGAACTCTGCATACAGATGGATATATCTTTCCTTTTCTCCTTTGCTTTTTACTTCTCTTCTTTTCTCAGCTATTTGTAATGCCTCCTCAGACAACCATTTTGCCTTTTTGCACTTCTTTTCCTTAGGGATGTTTTTGATCACCGCCTCCTGTACAGTGTTACAAACTTCCGTCCATAGTTCTTCAGGCATTCTATCAGATCTAATTCCTTGAATCTATTTGTCACTTCCACTGTATAATTGTACAGGATTTGATTTAGATCATACCTGAATGGGCTAGGGGTTTGCCCTATTTTTTTTTCAATTTAAATCTGAATTTTGCATTAAGGAGTTCATGATCTGAGCCACGGTCAGCTCCCAGTCTTGTTTTTGCTGACTGTATAGAGCTTCTCCATCTTCACCTGCAAAGAATATAATCAATCTGATTTCTTATACTAAAGCTCTACAAAGCACAATCTGGGGGAGAAATGATTTAGAATATTCCCTTCATCCCTCATTCATCCAAACTAGTACCAAGTGTCAAGTGCCTCGGGACAGACAGCCAGGCATGTGAACAACAGAGAAGACAGGTTCTGGTCCCCCCTCATTACTCACTGGCCCAACTAAGCCTGTTTACTCAAGAGTAGAAAATGGTCAACATCACCTGCTGCCAGTGTCTCTAACAGAGATGTTTAAGAACCGAAATGAGTTTGCAAAGCACATCCACACATGTTAGCAGTATAATCCTACGCAAACAACTGCCTTCTCTCCACATTCTAGGGCTAAATTGACATTACTTGTTCTGGTTGCTCACAATTCCCATTACTTTGCCTGGAGAGATGAGTTTAAAAAAAAAAAAAAGTGTTTTCAGGGGAACTCAGCAGCAAATAAATAGCATCCACAAAGGGACCATATTTATTAGTGAGGCTTGATCAATGGTTAAGCTCGCTATTGGGGAAAAAAAAAAAACCTGCCTCAGCCCCTTCCATATGAGAAAAATTATTCCATTCTCAGAAATGAGTTGTGGAAGTGGGACCCAGTGCTAGAGTCGTGTCCCCACCACAGCCTGTGAGTGCCGTGAAAGCCCAGCCATTGAATCAGGCAGGTTAATTTCCCGTACCCAATTCTCCAGCCTGCTTAATTCCTTACAAGCTTGAAATCACCATCTTTACATAAATATAAACCACAAATATAAATGTTCTCTGCAATTATTTTTCTTGCTAAGCTTATTGTTGTTCACTCACTCAGTCACGTCTGATTCTTTGTGACCGCACGGACTTCAGCACGCCAGGCTTCCCCGTCCTTCACCATCTCCTCGAGCTTGCTCAAACTTGCTAAGCTTAGCTTAGTTGAAAGATTATTTGGAGGGTGTTCTATGTTTTTGTATCTGCTAAAAGTTGTTTGCAAGCAACATTCCACATACTTTTCTACCAGACAAACAAACCTCTAAACTTCTAAAGTCAGCAAAAGGAGCCCCTTGATGAGCAGAGGAATTCATCCTTGAACCTGGAAGTCAACTAGGCAAGCATTTTATGGTCACTGTGCCAAGCAACTTAGAAAACAGTCATGTGCCATGCATTCTGATTCAGTACTGACAAAAACAAATGATACAAGAAGTGACTTGGAAGATCATGCTCAGTTAGGCAGTCAGACAGGAATCCCTGATTCAAGATTCTCAGCATCTCTAGAAAGGAAAAACAATTAGGAACAAAATAGATAGAAAAAGAAGAAAAGATGGGGCTGAACTGGTCAGTGGTTGCTGATTCTAGGAGCTGGGTGATGGACACATGGGGGTCAGAGGCTCACAATATATTCTACAAATATGTTGGAAATTTTTCACAATAAAGCTTTTTTAAAATAAAAAAGGAAACAATAGTCATTTGACAATAAAAAATTGAGGACTTTATGTTCTTGTATCTCATGATTCCATAATACTAAATGTAACTATTTATGAAATTCACTCTATCAAATAAGCCATCACAAGACCCATTGTGATACTGTATTGTTTTCATTTCATCGTCTTTACACACAGTAGTCAGAGAGCTTCTGAGAGCAGAGCACATATCCTACTCACAGCATCTAGCAAAACATCTGCAAATAATCAGTTGCTCAAAAAGAAAAAGTTTGCTGAATGAATGAATAAAATCCTACTTCTTTGTTTCACTGAAGAATTCAAACTGAGCCCAGTAGCACAGCATTCTCTCATTTCCCTTAAAACTAAATTCTGAGTCTCAATTTTGACCAGGGCTCTTGATTATTACAAAACAGTAGACAAAGCAAGAATACGTGAAACTTGTCAAATATGCCCTTATTATATCCATGATGCTTTATGCAAAGATACTCGACTCTCTGAAATAGCTTCCTCAGTAACACTATAATAAAAAAAGATCTTACAAAATGACTATTGTCAAGTGGATAAAATATATAAATATCCCACCTCTTAATAAGAACCAATATTTTATATTTTTTGGAAACTGTTTCTTTTTTCTCCCCTAACTTCTTCCTGCCATGCTTCCCTCATTTCCCCACCGCCACTATTCCACAGACACAGGCAATAATCTCACCAGCACTGGGGGGTATGGGGGTAGGAGCTACACCATTAACCACTATCTTAAACACACTATGCCCTGTGGTACCCATCCTTGCCAAAACCCTCAGACTGCATTGCAGTTTTTCATCTGTTCACTGCTTGGCTTCACCATGGGCTCCACATCAAAGATTAAGAAAGAGCAGTTTCCACTGTCAGTAGGGAAGGGAGCACGAGATAAGGCGGGGCAAACAAGCCTTTGCTGCCCTTTGGAGATCGTAGAGGGAGGTGATGTCTTTCCTCTTGGCATCTCAAGCGGACCTTCTAAGTGCATTTTCCTATAGAAATAAAGAAACTTCCATGTTACTAAGGTATAATTCTGATACACCAAGGGTCAAACAGGATTTTCTGAACTGATGCAGCATCTGAGCACCTGTGAAATGAAGAGCAAACTTTCAAACAACTCCAGAAAATTCTCAGAGCAAGCCCTGTCTATGGGGTAGACGCATGACTCTAAAGAATAGACATTTCTCTAGACAGGTCATGGCAGGCGACATTCAGACTTTGGCACTTAAAGACAGTGATGGTGAAAGAAATTTCATGAAGGCACCTGGTCAAACCACCTCACAGACAACATCATAGCTGAAGTCTTCCTCTTTCTTTAATTCTGTGCTGTTTACACTGCAGGGTTTCAAGTATTTTTCTTTTTAAACTATTTTCTTATATTTTCCTCCAATAATTAGGCATTAAGTATCTGTATAGGTCAGGGAATAAAATAACCACCAATAGAGCTATCTAAAAGACAGAAAAATGGTACTGTCATTTTGAAAGCACATTCACAGAACTCAGCGGTGATGGGAAATGGGCGATTAGGAATTCAAGTGCTACAGGCAGCAGTTCAGCACTGGATCCAAAGCACATACCCTGGAGTTCCATGGCCAGGGTACAGTCTGGGTCCACCACTGGTTAGAGTGAATGTTGGGCAAATAACTTACTTCTTGCTTGTTTACCTGTTAAGATGGAGATAAGACTGCCTACCCAAAGAATAGTTGTAAGGATTAAATTTGGCTAAGGCCCCAGCCCATCCCTGAACACAGCAAACTCTCCCCACATTGTCACCTTCTCTGAACTTCTTTCACATCCTGCTTAGAGTGATGACCATCTTAATGTCGTCACTGTTCAGTAGCTAAGTCGTGTTCACTCTTTGCGGCCGCATGGACTGCAGCATGCAAGGCTCTTTTGTTCTTCACTGTCTCTCAGTTTCCTCAAGTTCATGCCCCATCTCATCCTCTGCCACCTCCTTCTCCTTTTACTTTCACTCTTTCCCAGCATCAAGGTCTTTTCCAATGAGTCAGCTCTTCACATCAGGTGGCCAAGTACCAGAGCTTCAGCATCAGTCTTTCCAGTGAATATTCAGGGTTTATTTACTGGTTTGATTGACTGGTTTGATATTCTTGCAATTCAAGGGACTCTCAAGAATCTTCTCCAGTACCACAATTGGAAAGCATCAATTCTTCAGCGCTCAGCCTTCTTTATAGTCCAACTGTCACACCCATACATGACATAGGTACATGACTACGGGACAAACCATCGCTTTGACCATACAGACCTTTGTTGGCAAAGCGGTACCTTTGCTTTTTCATATGCTGTCTAGGTTTGTCATAGCTTTTCTTCAAGGAGCAAGTGTCTCTTAATTTCATGGCTGCAGTCACTGTCCACAGTAATTTTGGAGCCCAAGAAAATAAAATTTGTCACTCCTTCCACTTTTTCCCTTTCTATTAGTATTTGCCAAAAAGTGATGGAGCTGGATGCCACAATCTTAGTTTTTTAAACGATGAGTTTTAAGTCAGCTTTTTCAATCTATTTCACCCTTATCAAGAAGCTCTTTAGTTCCTCTTCATTTTCTGCCATTAGAGCGGTATCACCTGCGTATCTGAAGAGGTCGATACTTCTGCCAGCCATCTTGATTCCAAATTGTGATTCATCCATCCTGGCATTTCACATGATGTACTCTGGATGTAAGTCAAATAAGCAGGGTGACAATATATAGCCTTGACATACTCCTTTCCCAATTTGAACCAGTCCATTGTTCCATGTATGGTTCTAATTGTTGCTTGTTGACCTGCATACAGGTTTCTCAGAAGACAAATAAGGTGGTCTGGTACTCCCATCCCATTAAGAATTTTCCACAGTTGGTTGTTCAGTCTTCATTCCAATGCCAAAGGGCAATGCCAAATAATGTTCAAACTCCTGTATGCTGCTGCTGCTGCTGCTAAGTCACTTCAGTTGTGTCCGACTCTGTGTGACCCCATAGACGGAAGCCCACCAGGCTCCCCCGTCCCTGGGATTCTCCAGGCAAGAACACTGGAGTGGGTTGCCATTTCCTTCTCCAATGTGTGAAAGTGAAAAGTGAAAGTGAAGTCGCTCAGTCGTGTCCGACCCTTAGCGACCCCACGGACTGCAGCCTACCAGGCTCCTCCATCCATGGGATTTTCTAGGCAAGAGTACTGGAGTGGCTTTCCATTGCCTTCTCCAAACTACTGTATAAGTTTGCTTATTTCACATGCCAGCAAGGTTATGCTCAAAAATACTTCCAGTTAGGCTTCAGCAGAACATGAACCAAGAACTTCCATATGTACAAGCTGGATTTTGAAGAGGCAGAGGAACCAGATATCAAATTGCCAGTATTCACTGGATGATGAAGAAAGCAAGGGAGTTCCAGAAAAACATCTATTTCTGCTTCACTGACTACACTAAGCCTTTGACTTTGTGGACCATTTAATCCATTGTTATTACTGTGAGAAAATGTGTTGGCAAACGCTACAGAGAGGACTGTTGGTTGGTTGGTTTAGTCGCTAAGTTGTGTCCAACTCTTGCAACACCATGGACTGTAACCTGCCAGGCTGTTCTGTCCATGGGATCTTCCAGGAAAGAATACTGGAGTGGGTTACCATTTCCTTCTCCAGGGGATCTTCCCGACCCAGGAATCAAACCCGGGTGTCCGCATTGCAGGCAAATTCTTTACTGACTAAGCTATGAGGGAAGCTAGGAATTGTCTATTTCTCATCATGTTAGACAGATGCTATTATAAATCTATTTTAAACAGATACCATCTTTACTGAAATGCACAAGAAGACATGATAATGAGTGAAAATAATGTCTTAGTGAGTAAGGTGTGCAGAGTGCTGAGTTTTCTGGCCTTAGTATTTGATCTCATCCCACCGTTGCTTTTTTTCTTTTTCACTTTTAATTGGAGGATAATTGCTTAACTATGCAGTATTGGTTTCCACTATACAACAATGAATCATCCATAAGTATACGAATGTCCCCTCCCTCTTGAGCCTCCCTTCTGCACACCCCACCCCACATCACACGCCTCTAGGTCATCACCGAGCACTGAGCTGAGCCCCCTGCATTAAACAGCAACTTTCCACTAGCTAGATGTTTTATACATGGTAACGTATATATTTCAATGCTACTTTCTCAAGTCATGGCACCATGTTTTAATGAAGATAAGCTCACAACATCCTTTTTACTCAATACCTGTTTTACTTAAATCCTCAATCTCAGGCTCATTTTCATATGTGCAGTTCCTGGACTTTTGTTCAGGGGGCAAGTCTAAAGGGGCCAATCAGTGATATCCAGAGTGCCAGAATCACTATGAATATTGAGCCTTAAGACAGAGCACAAGTTCAGGGTCGATGCATGTTATAGGATGCTCGGGGCTGGCATGCGGGGATGACCCAGAGGGAGGATAAAGGGAGGAGGGAGGTGGGAGGGGGGTTCAGGAGGGGGAACTTATGTAAACCCGGGGCAAATTCATATCAATGTATGGCAAAACCAACCAATATAATATTGTAAAATAATTTGCCTCCAATAAAAAATAAATTAACTACAAAAAAAAAAAAAAAAAGACAGAGCACAGTCAAAACACTATTGTTGAGTTCCCCAGTGAAAGTTTTCAGTAAGGTCATTTCAGACTAAAACGCAGACACTGCCACTAATGTAGAGTGAGCTGGTCATGGTTAGCAAAGGGATATAAGGGAGACAAAGGCAGAAGGCAGAGCTGTGTAGACGCAAGGATATTTGCGAACAAACACATGTTCTGTATATGTAAGAACCTGGGGTCAAGCTTGACCTTACTGGCTAGTAGAAGTGAATCCATGTCATTTATGATTCCTCAGTTTTCTGACAAGTGAGATGACTCCCTGCTCTAGTTTTCTGACAAGTGAGATGACTCCCTGCTCTACTCAGTATTTGCCTAGAAAAATTAAATGAAGTCAAATAAAAATATTTCTAAACTATTGAGTATACTGGGGTGATCATCACCCCAGTCTTAGATTAGTACCCTCCCTCCAACTTAAATATCTTGGGAGAACTGGGAGCCATCAGACTATTAGAAAATTTGCGGTTTTGAAGGCAGTAAATTGGTGAGGGGTTGGACATAAGTATCAACACAAGCATTTACTGACTGATGCCAGTAGGCTGCAGTCCATGGGGTCGCTACAAGTCAGACATGACTGAGCGACTTCACTTTCACTTTCACACATTGGAGAAGGAAATGGCAACCCACTCCAGTGTTCTTGCCTGGAGAATCCCAGGGACCGGGGAGCCTAGTGGGCTTCCCTCTATGGGGTCACACAGAGTCGGACACGACTGAAGTGACTTAGCAGCAGCAGCAGCAGCAGCAGCAGCCAATGGCATGCTAGATACAACATGGCACTGTGGAGGATAGTACAAGACACTGCTTTGCTCCACCACCATCACCTCCTCGTACACACACTCTTCTGCTCACCGTAAGTTTTTCTCCCATGCTGCTGCTGCTGCTGCTGCTGCTGGGAAGCCTCAATCTACATTGAGGGTTCTTAGATTCTCACTGTCTATGGCATTTTGTTGGGTTTTGTACAACATCTGATATAGCAGTCCATGACTTCACAGTACTCTTTTAATAATAGTAATCACCACAATCTTACTTATAACATCCAAAGCGTTTCAACCTATTAAAACCTAATAGGAGCCACCGTGTATAAGATAAATAGTCACAGAGAAACAAACAAACAAAAAATCTATATAAATTACCAAAAATACAAACACAGTGGAAGCAACCCAAATGCCACTCAATAAATAATCAGATAAAAGGATGGTAGTATATCAATCTAACAGAGTATTACTCAGCCATAAAAATGAAAGCCTATCGATACAATCTGTAGCATGGATTAACCTCAAAAACATTATACAAAATGAAATAAACTAATCACAAAAGACCACATATTGGCTGTAAGACTTCATTCACATGAAATATCTAGAACAGGCAAATATACAGAGACAAAAAGTAGACTACAAGCTGTCAGTGGTTAAGGAGATATGAAGATGAGAGCTAAGGTGAATGGGGTTTCTTTGGGAAGTAATTAAAATATTCCAAAATTGATTGTGGCAACAGATTACAACTCTGAATACACTAAAAGTCACTGAATTGTACAGTTTAAATGAGTGAATTGTGTAATATGTAAACTATTTCTCAACAAAGCTGTTCTAAAAGATAAACGAGGCATAAATCATGAAAAAAGTTATATAAAAACATCAAAAATATTCTGTGAAGGAAGACAAGTTCACAAAAGTGGAATAATGGATTCTTTTATTTAAGATTATTTTCATCATCAGGTGTTCTGGAAAACACAACTGTCATCTAAAACAACATATTTTCATGGCAGGCCTTCCCATGAACAAAAACAACGAAAACACACCTTCTATTAAAAAAAATAATCATTTTAAATAAGAGTTGAATAAATGGATCAGACATTCTCGTTTTATTTGGCTAGATCATAAAAATATTGTATGCAACTCATTTCACAGATTTCCAGGGAAAATGAGAGTCACCTTTCTATTCATAGCTGCGAGAGTGCAAGACAGGTAAGCATTTTTCAGAGTAGGGTACCTTCCTAAAGGGATGTAGCTGGTCCCCTCAGACCCTTGGCCTCCAGCCATCTCCCATACAGCCTCTACCACAGAGGTCACTGCGGGGCCATCAGATACACTCTTGCCCTTCAGACTAGTCTGCATTAGATATGGTCTGCATTTCAGACCATTTAGATATAGTCATCTAAATGATGACTCTCCACCTTTATTCAGTTATCAGATCACAAAATTTCTAGTTTTAATAGAAAAATGATATTCAAATTATCCATTATGGGCATCTTATCACGTACATATATATATACATGCATGTATTTTTAAAAGATAACTTTAGCACAGTAAAAGGTAGGGAAACATTATACAGTAATTTTGCATTATGCCTTCATGATAAAACATCATTACATATGAACAAATCTTTCACAGTACTACTCCAAGAAATTAATGATGATCAACTAAAAACTATATAGGATCAACTATATAGAAATTTTTGGAAATTTTATCTAAATCCTGCTTGCTTCTGAAGGATTCTACCATTTTCATTCAGAGGCAGTTATAAAATTAAAATTCAGAAGAATTATTTTCATAACTTGCCCATCTTCCTAAGCCTGACACTTGGATGCACTTGCTTGTGAACCTTAGCCCTGAAACCCCAAAGGACATTCTTTTGCTGTACCATTGAGCTGGCAGCTATTGTTCTAATTTCCCTACTGACGAGCCAAACAGTTAATCTGTTTTAACACACAATGCATAAAAGGTTTCATTTCAGTCCAGAAAAGAGAAAGAGACACTTATAATCACTGGGCATTCATATTTGAATGACAGCTAAACATAAAGGAACATCAGGCATGCAGCCATCTGGAAAAGAGCTGGTATTCTTCCATATTATCTGTTCTCAAACCTTTAAGACAAAAGGGTCAGAGGTTGACCCAAGACTTCCATTTAGTAAGATGCTCATTTCAAATCCATCGCCATTAATAAACATTCTGTCAGCTCCACAATAAAAGACAATCAGCTCCCCTCTCTTTCCGTTTGGTTCACTCTGAAAGATGGCAAGATGGCTTCATAATAAACATATACATGCACACTTAGAATTATTTTATTTACCCAGATAAATTGTGTGTGCCTGCTTAGAAGCAACATTTTTTTTTTTTGCCAAAGAAAAAGGAACACAGTTTTACTGGATATTAATACATAGTCATTGTAACATTCATTTTAATACAAAAGACAAAGTAGGCAACCAACCTGTGCTTATTATTAAAATTGCAATATTTCCCCATTTAAGTTACTGAACCCCAACTGGAGATAATAAAGTTGTTACAAAATGCTGAAGAAAACCACAATATACACAAGAGGCTTACTGCCTATCTTTAAAACAAAACCTTATTTTATGTTGTATATATAATTTCAAATATAGTTTACCTTGTTATTTTCACTCATTCTCAGTTTCAGGGGGGAAAGAATAGCTTTTTTCAGTCCTTCCTAAGAACTAAAGGGCAGATAATTTGGCCTATTCTACTTTAATGAGCAGTATTTCAACACACACAAATGATCACAGACTCGGACAGTTTATTAAAAAGGCTGAGTTACAGTCCTTCTTAAGAGAGTTCTGGTCGCTATCAGCTACATTTTACTGGAGACAGTCCCCAGTGATCTTCTGGCCACGAGCAATGCCTTCTCTGTTCCTACCATAAGACAGGGAGGCCCTCAAGGCTTGTCCCCAGCTCCTTTCTCCCTGCCCCAGCCATGCAAGTCTGAATCTCACTATCCACACACCCAGGAGAGAGTGAGGCAAGGACTCGATGGATGGATCAGGAGCACCAGCACCCGTATCAACAAGAATGAACAAAAGCATCCATAAATGAAAGCATCCATCTGACCAGCATTCTCACTGCCTTCTCACATGCTCTTCACAGTCACAACGAGACAGGAAGGGGAAGAGACTGCCCAGGATAGCAGCTGATCCACAGCAGCCTAGAAACCAAGGCTCAGATTATCAAGAAGCAAGTCCCCACCACTCCTCAGTTAATCCATGGGCCCCAGTCTTTACTGTTGAAACTAGGGACCCTGTTGGGTTTGCTGCCCACCAGGCTTCCCATACCAGCACCCACCCAGCCAGAACACGGCTGCCACTCCTGAGCAGGGGAGGGCACTCCTATCAGCCCCACACCCAGTCCGCAATCCTCACTCTTCTCACTAAGGAAGTTGCTCTGCAGAACTAGATCTTGGGCTCAGCCCAAAGAGCAGTCCTACAGGGAGAGGGTACAGAGACAGCTCACAAGCCAACGTAGAGCCAGGAGCAGCCTGTGCCAGTGACGGTGAGAAGAAAGTTCTCTGACAGGAACCACCAAGCATATTGACACACCTAGTGAAAGTGTTACTCTCTCAGGGGTGCCCAACTCTTTGCGATCCCATGGACTACAGATCTCCAGGCTCCTCTGTCCATGGAATTCTCCAGGCAAGTATACTGGAGTGAGTAGCCATTCCCTTCTCCAGTGGAATCTTCCTGACCCAGGGATTGAACCCAAGTTTCCTGCATGGCAGACAGATTCTTTACCTCTGAGCCACCAGGGAAGCCCCTAGTTGACACGTGGTCCAGAGAAAATTATTAACAGCACCTCTTTTACTCTCCACAGTACCTTAGTCTGAATCCTAAGTGATGTGGTTGTTGTATGTATACCTGTGTGGAGGAGTCCTGGGGTTGGTCCTCCCTCCCCTTCCATGGTCCAGGACCATTCCCCCACCCTAACTGTCTTTTTCCCCCATGTCTGAGAAATGGCCAAGAGTAACTGAGCATTGCTAAAAGATTTATGTGAAACAGTAACTGGGTGGTGGGATTCAACAGAGATTAAACACACTCTCTGAAGCACCCTCCTCCACCCACACACCCCTCATTTCTTCCCCTGGCTGACTCCTACTCTTACGCAAAGTCAATTCAGGTGCCCCCTCCAGGAAGCCCTCCATGATACTGACCTCCATTCTATCCCCAGAAAGGATATCTGCATTAAGTGTAACTCTGCTTCATTTTCTGCAGCATCCCCTGCCCCTCATCTGCCTATCACTTTCCACTAGCCAGTGAGCTCCCTGGTGGTAGAGAGAGTGCCTCCTCACCTCTGTTATCTCAAGAACTCAGCTCAGTGCCTGACATATGGTGGTTCTTTAAATAATGTCCAGCATATGCTTTTTTTTTAAGTATTTTGGGGCCAGAATGTGAAGAGCCTTTAGCCCTTCCTCAGGAAATTTCAGAGTTTCATGCTGTAGCAAGGAGAAACTAGAGTAGGAAACATTTTGGAGCAGGATGACCAGATTAGTGTTTAGAAGGATGATTTGGGCCAAACAGCAGCAGATGGATCTGGAGGCCCCTACTCCGTCCTTGCAACCAAATTATCAGATAGTTGGATAATCACACTTTCACCTCATATTTCATATCAGGCCCATTTCCCTATTTCTTACCACTCCATTTCCTTTGAAAGTACTATGATCTTGCTCTTATAAAAAAACTTCCAGTTCTGCATTTTTGTTTTGACTGCTGTATTCCTTTTGCTAAGACTCCATTTGGTCCTCACCATAATCTGAAGGCTACATGGGTCACATGCTTATTTTATCCATGAAGAATCTAGTATAATCAAGCTGACTGACCCAAAGCACACAGCTGATAAATTACCATTATTTCAGCTCTAAAATATGAAACAAAATAATTCCCTTCCTAATACTCTCACTTTGTCAATGGCATTTCCCTTGCCACCTACCTAAAAAATCATGGTCATCTGAAGTCCAAATTCTCTGACACAAACTATTGCCAACCATCCTTTACATTCTTCTTACCCTAATGTTTTACTTTCTGATCCATCCAGTCTGAGCTGGGCCTCTCTGGTTCAATCAAACATATGCTTAGGGCTAAGCACCCTGTTGTTGTTCAGTTGCTCAGTGCTGTCCAACTCTTTGTGACCCCGTGGACTGCAACACGCCGACCTCCCGGTCCTTCACTATCTCCCAGAGCTTGCTCAAACGTGTGTCCATTGAGTCGGTGATGCCATCCAACCATCTCATCCTCTGTCACCCCCTCTCCTCCTGCCCTCAATCTTTCCCAGCATCAGGGTCTTCCCAATGAGTCGGCTCTTCACATCAGGTGGCCAAAGTTTTGGAGCTTCAGCTTCAACATCAGTCCTTCCAATGACAATTCAGGGTTGATTTCCTTTAGGACTGATCCTGAACAAAACTATACCTTGTCTTCTATTCTCTTCCTACTGCAGGGTATTCTCTTTCCACTGTATTCTAAAACATCCATACAAACGAATTCTGCTAGGAACACTGCCTTCATTCAGTCACACCAGTGCTAGAAAGCCTACATTGGCTCACAACAACTAAGCTCCATGTCAGTACAGTGCCATTTGAGGCCTCTTGGCCCTATTTTCTCTATTCCATCTTATTAGTGCTACCCTCCAGCATGAATATAGTCCAATCAGATCAATTTCCTTGAAAATCTGCTCCAATATCTATCCCCACCTCAAAGCCTTTTCTCCCTACCTATGTGTCAAAGTTGAGCTCTGCCCTCTCCTTTCCTATGGACATTTCCCAATCACTCTGCTTCTTGCATTTATATTTTAACATAGGGTTTGCCCCCAAAGGACCTAACGACAAGACCTCTTCTCTTCTGCCCTAATTATGCCACATGAACATGTGCTATTGTCCCAACTATATGCAACCCTTTTAGGGCAGAGTCTTGTCCAAAGCCCCCAGTTGGTCTCACTTGAATAGGTCTTCCCTAAGCACTCAGAGTGTGGCTTCATAAAGACGTACCAGATCTTAATATATTAAATTTTTAATTATATCTGCTAAGGGTTTTTGTTTTTTTTTTTAATTGGCAGGCAAAAGAGCTTGAGAGAGAAAACCAAGGCTATGCGCCATCTGGAAACCATTCCACATTGTAGGAGGGATGTCAGAGGAACAGGAAATTTTTTGAATGAAGTAGAGGTGCCCCAGCTCTGTGTCCTCTGGAAACCAGAGGTTAAAGTCCTCTGCATTGAAGGGGGACTGATGATAATTTCTAGTTTTAGATGTCATGGTTCTAGTTAAAAAAAGAAAAAAAAAAAAAAAACACTTTCTCCCGGACTGTTATTTGCAGAAACAGGAGAATAAAATTTTTGTTTAAATTTATTTAAAGTAAACTCAGGAATCCATTTTAAGTGATGTATTCCCAGTATAAAAAGAAAAGCACCTCTCTGAAGTATTCTACAATAAGATTTAATCTAAAAATAAAGATTAGGAACAATTATGCAAAGCAAATGATATTACCAAATATAATGATGTAGTACCTTTGAAAAACCATAAAAGGAACCAAAAGCCCAGTGGAGATATTTGCATTTCAAATACTGGGAGATGAAAGTTTCTACAGAAACCAAAGTAAAAAATCTAGCACTAAATAATGCTGAGTGCCTTTCCTAAAAGGAGTTCTTATGATTCAGTCCTTGAGTTAAATACACAGGTTACCTGATTACTCCAGAAGGTTTGCTGCTGCTGCTGCTGCTGAGTCACTTCAGTCGTGTCCAACTCTGTGTGACCCCATAGACGGAAGCCCACCAGGCTCCCCCGTCCCTGGGATTCTCCAGGCAAGAACACTGGAGTGGGTTGCCATTTCCTTCTCCAATGTGTGAAAGTGAAAAGTGAAAGTGAAGTCGCTCAGTCGTGTCCGACCCTTAGCGACCCCAAGGACTGCAGCCTACCAGGCTCCTCCATCCATGGGATTTTCTAGGCAATAGTACTGGAGTGGCTTGCCATTGCCTTCTCCACCAGAAGGTTTAGCATCCTCAATATTTAAAAAAAAAAAAAGTGTTAATACAGGCCAGCTTGCTCTCATTACGTGTATGATAAATGGATTTCTGTCACTCTCACATACTGTTTAGCTTGTTCTGCATGAAAGAATTCTAAATCTGATGTGACCAAAAGAACCTAGGGCCAATTCACTGAAGTCTACCCAGCAACATGAGAAGCAGTTGGTTTGAGGTCCGAAGTCAGATACCATGACTTGTCATAGTGTGTTTTTCCTACTTCAATCAAAACCACAATAGTTCTAATGTATCCCCTCCTTTGGAGTATTATGAAAGGCGTATGAGCAAATAAAAAACCAACTGAGATGACCCACAGTCTGCTCTTCTCCCTCAGAGCCTAACAAAAAACGATTGACTATGTTTGAGCTGAATGAACTCAATTTTAGTAATTCAGGGCTTTACAAAATGAATTTAGAATCAGTGAAATGGTTTTTTTTGCCTTCAATTCAAAACATAAAAAGCTACTTCTTGTATTTAAATGCCCTCATAAAGCCATCCAAATATCTTCACATTTCGATTATAGGAGAGCTCCAAAATGAAAGTATCTATCAACAATTCCATTTATCTGTGGACAATTCATTGCCTAGAATGAATAAAAAACCCCTAATAGTAATTAGATGGAAAATAGAAAATTCAATTTTTTTAAGATTCTCTCAGTTGTAAATAATGCAGTTATCTGAGCAGAATTAACCATCATAAAGTAGCCTTTTATCTTCCTTATATCCTGTAAAAGATAAGATTTATACCATAAACATTGCTCTTATAATGAGCTTTCTGGCTTGTCCATATAAGTTTTGTCTCCTCTATCTTACTGGCAGATCTTCTACAAAACCATTGGCATACCTCCCAGTGTTCAGAAAAATTACACACACACAGAATTTTACAGAACATGAAGAGTCAGTAGCTTCCTAAAACTAAATGTTTCTATTCCATTTTTATCTGAGCCATTACCCAGTACCACTGTATACCTTGGAAAGAAACTGTCATGTACTCTATATTCCAATTTCTGTTAGGAATAAACAATAGAGGTAAAATAATCACAAGATTAATAATGGCATATTTACCAGCATTGGTTACACGGATTTTTAAAACTAGGTAAAAGGGTACAAAATATTTAAAGTTTGAGATGATTATATTTAATACTTATATTAATAATTAACGAACTATGTTAACAAATAAAATCTCCCAAACACTGAGAACAGTCCAATTAACTAAAAATAATAGACCAGCCATGAGCTTCCTCCCTCACAAAACCTCCTTGTGAACCTGTTGGAAAGAAGGCAATGAATGGAAGTCAGGCCTGTGTGCTCTTTTTGATCATGAAAGCTTTCATTAACCACAGATTAATTCTGAGGAAAAATAAAGTCAGGATGCCACTACTAGGATCCATAGTTGACAATTCAAGCAAAATGCCAGAAATTAGGAGCCAATTCTAATCCTGACTCTTGCAGCATCCGTGCTGGTAGCCTTGAGGAAACATTTAAGTTCTAATGTTTAAGTACCTTCATCCTCCAAACATGGGCAAGTCTAAGTAATTACTCTCACAGCAGTTCAGAGAGCGAGGTTAACACAAGCACAGGTCTTTAGATGATGACCTACAGAAATACCAAACACCGACACTGGTGTCAGGGTAGAAGCATGTTCTTGAAAACCCCCTGTTGCCTGCGGTGCCACTAGCCCCCTTGGCTGCCTCTATCGACTATAAGACTGTCAGGTGTGCATTTACGATGGAGTTAATCAGAGTGCTATTATCAAGGAAATATGGTATTGTATTTATTTTAATAAAGCTCCCTTTATGACATCAGACTCATTATCCAAGTCTAAAGAATGCTGGGCTCTATGGGGGAGCGCCTGTTAGAACAGCAGGACAGCAGGGCTGAGCTCCACTGGGTGCAAAGTACTTGGCCCATCAGGCAGAACAAATAAAATGAAGTGTACTATTAATATAATTCCATTTTTCTTTAAAAAATAGCTTTAAATGGTATTGTAAAGCAAAATCTGTCATCTCATATACATACATGGAATCATCAGGCTTTCATGATATATCTAGAAAGTAACTAGCTCCCAAAGGAACAAGTGTTTAAGATTTAGTGCAGATATGATTGCCAGTGGATCTTTTTAAACTGGTATGTATTTTAAATATAAAGACTGCAAAAACGTGAACATGTTGAATAGGAAAGAGACATGGACCAGAACTGAAAAGGAGAACAGTAAAGTAAAAGTGTGCATCTATGCTGAGCCCTTCGATCACACCACTTACGAAAATGTATACATGGAATTATCTGCTTTTACCTACAATTTACTGAGAAACTCCTGTAAGGCCCTACTTTATGAGACCATAATCCAGAGACCTGCTTAAACACAAGGCCTCAGCACTTTAGAAAGACCACAGTCCAGGTCACCTGCTAGTTTGTTCTCAGGGTCATTCATTCTGCTCTGGAGGGATCCACATTTCCCAACTGGCTTGGCCAACAGAAAATGCTGGTGCAAGTAGAGAGCATGGTCAAACAGCAGAGAAGGAGGAATGTTTCCCTTCTCCCCCTCTGCTTCCAGTGCATCTCCAGCTCCCTGTACTAGTCTTGGCCCCTGCCGGGCAGCCCTTGGTCCCCACCATGGATCTAGCTCCTTGTAAGATTGTTCTGGCATCTGGGATCCAGAAACACCATCCGCTTCCATCATCTCTCTATCCTCAGGGGTGATGTAGCCACTGCCAACTGTTGCTGGTCCCTGAGTTGCCTCACTGTCACCAGTTTGCCTCCTCGACTCTTGCATCATCTATCTTCACAGTGCCCTACTCTAAATTCCCTATTTGTAAGGCCTGGAGTGGTTTCTGGATCCTGAGCAAAGAGTCAGGAGATTTTCATTTATTTCATCCTGTCTCTGCTCTTAAAACCATGTGACCTTGGAAAAAAATCACTCTCTCTAGACCTGAATTTTGTCATCTAAAAATGAGGGACTGAAAAAACTTAAAATCACAATGTCCAGATCATACCTCACACCAACTCAATCAGAATGTCTGGGGGCAGGAACCAGGTAACAGTATTTTTAAAAACATTTCAATGTACGTCAAAGTTTGGGAACAACCACACTAGTAAGCTAGAATGTGTGCTCATGTCTTCATTTTCTAGAATATTCTAAGATAGCAGGATTACAGTAAGAATGGCACATCTTTAAAAATTAACTCAGTTTGTTCTTAGTACTTTTACTATGCTCTTAACTAGCTATCTTAAATTTTACCCTTCACCTGTAAGCAATATGGATGCTTGATCCATGTAATGCATTTTACTCAATGTCTAATTATTCAATTATCAAACAAATCCCCAGGAGCTGGACTGGCAAGTCACCATAAACACCTTGAGGAAAAGACCTCAGCTTAATTAGTTCCAAAGGTCCCTTGGCCGAGGTCCAGCCCCAGATCCCCACCTCCAGGCTTTTCCCTTAGGAGTCGCCTGTCACTTCTGCCTCCTGCCTGTGTGAACCTCATTTCCCTCCTCGGCTCCCCATGACAGCCAGATTCTACTCCGCCGAGGACTGCCCACCTCTCTGCCTTGAATCTAACTCCATGAAACACGTACTCTTGCTTGCCTCTCTCCACAGCCCTCGCTTCCCCTCCCCTACCTTCTGGTCACCCTGGCACCCTCTCCAACCACTCCCAGCTCTGTGCACCAATGAGCTCACTGGAACATTGGCAAACAGGCCCTCACTGGTAGTGACAAGCTACCAGTGAAAGAAAATCAGCCCTGAAAATGCATATGCCAAGACCAAAACCTGGTTGAATGATAATAAGTCTGCACTACAGCTTTTCCTCAAAGGGAAATGTGATCAACCCATGAAAAGCATATTTTTAAAACCACAAATAATGACACTGGGATTCTGACACAGGGGCTCTGGGGTGGGCCAGAAGTCTCTTTCTTGAAAAAATACTCCATGGGATTCTCATGCAGGTGGTCTCTGGACCACACGTTAGGAATCATGTCACAGGTACTTCTGTTGTCCTTAAGGAAGCAAATGGCATGTATACGGATACACAGAGGCTCCTGTTACATGCTCTTTCCAGCTGTATAAAGCCTTCCTTCTACAGCCAAGTACACACAGGGACAAGCAAGGCTAGTGAGGGATTGGGAAAGCAGAGTAGGAAGGATGGGGTGGGGAGGAGCTTTCCCATAGTCCAAACTTGTCTCACACTCTCAAGTTCATACATTAATCTCCATACACTACCCATCCTGCAGGAGAGAAACCTTGAGGTTGGGTATCACCTCTTACTCTTAGGACCCTTGGAGGAAATAAGAATTTAAGCAAAAAACCAAGATAGACTACAATCTATTTTCACTCAAGCTGGTAAAGGAGCTCTGAGCATACCACCCCAAAATACACAGCTCTGGCATATTCATTATTTTGAGTTAAAGGCACTCGAGAAACAGCAGGTATATGAAGGGCACTCTGACCCTCTCTTTTATTTCTGAAAACAGGAGATAAAACTCCATGTAAAGGTGCTCTCTCTGTACCAAGATTAAAGAAAACATTCTATTACCAGATATGAGGAATCGGGGCCAAGAGAAATTGGGCAAACACACCTTGTGGAACTAACCCAAATATCTCTGGTCACCTCCACATTTACTGCCCCTAGCCCAAACGCCTTGATCTTACAATTCTTCACAAATTGATTACTTCTCTGTCTAGAAGGTATAAAGACTTCTGCTCTGGTTATTCTCTGGGTCTTCATTCTTTTGTGGGGGCTCCCATGTACATGAAAAAAAAAAATTTTTAATTTGTAAGGTTTTTTTTCCTGTTAATTTGTAAGTTTTTTTTCCTGTTAATTTGTCTTACATCAGTTGAATACTCAGGCCCAGCCAAAGGCCTTAAGGTGGTAGAAGAGAATTTTTCTCCCCTACACTTGTTTCTCCTCTTACTTAAGAGTTAAGGGGGGGAGAAAGAGTTAAGGAAAAACTAACCCAAAGAAAGAAATCAAAGATAAAAAGAAGCATGTGCCTTCCCTTAAGAAAAACAAAAGTTAAGGGTGCCAGTGAGGATTCCTTCATTCTCCCAGGAAAGCACACTTATCCAGCTGTGTTCACATGGAAGCAGACAGACCACTGCAAGGGCTGTCTTCTACTTGGCAAAGTGTAACTAAGCAGAAATACCGTATGACATCCCTTACATGTGGAATCTAAAAGGAAATGACACAAATGAACTTACAAAACAAAAAGAGACTAACAGACTTAACAAACAAACTTATGGTTGCAGGGGGGAAGGGATAGTTAGGGAGTTTAGGATGGTCTTGTATCCACTGCTATATTTAAAATGGATAACCAACAAGGACCCACCATATAGCACGTGGAACTCTGCTCAGTGTTATGTGGCAGCCTGGATGGGAGGGGGGTTGAGAGGAGAATGGATACATGTGTATTTATGACTGAGTCCCTTCACTGTTCACCTAAAACTATCACACCATTGTTAATTGGTTATACCCCAGTACAAAATAAAGAGTTCAAAGTATAACTAGGGGGACATGAATATATGGAAATAAAAGTTTTCTTTGGCATGATCAAGGAATGGAGAAGAGGGAACTGTAGAAAGTTTTTGGTTGTGTTTAAGCACTCTGTTCAGAGCTCTAAGGATTCTGGGAGATTCCTCACCTCCAAAATATTCAGGATAAGCCAAAGTTGTAAGCAAGCCACCACTTCCACTTCTCCAGGATAGGAAATTCAAAGGAGAGAAGTTTAGTGAGCTCCTTCTACAGCCCAAACCATTCACATGCATTACCTCATTAAAAACTCAACAATGCTATACTATAAGTATTACTACCCCCTACTAAAAAATCTCAGAAACAGTCCTAAATGGGATAGATAGCTTTACACATGATCTCAGACTTGAGAAGCAGCAAGTAGGATTGGAACTTCAGTTCAGTTCAGCTCAGTCATGTCCGACTCTTTGTGACCCCACAAACCGCAGCACACCAGGCCTCCCTGTCCATCACCAACTCCCGGAGTTCTCCCAAACTCATGTCCATCAAGTCAGTGATGCCATCCAACCATCTCATCCTCTGTCGTCCCCTTCTCCTCCTGCCCTCAATCTTTCCCAGCATCAGGGTCAAATGAGTCAGCTCTTCGCATCAGGTGGCCAAACTATTGGAGTTTCAGCTTCAACATCAGTCCTTCTAATGAACACCCAGGACTGATCTCCTTTAGGATGAACTGGTTGAATCTCCTTGCAGTCCAAGGGACTCTCAAGAGTCTTCTCCAACACCACAGTTCAAAAGCATCAATTCTTCGGCGATCAGCTTTCTTTATAGTCCAACTCTCACATCCATACATGACTACTGGAAAAACCATAGCCTTGACTAGACGGACCTTTGTTGACAAAGTAATGTAATGTCTCTGCTTTTTAATATGCTGTCCAGGTTGGTCATAACTTTCCTTCCAAGGAGTAAGTGTCTTTTAATTTCATGGCTGCAATCAGCGTCTGCAGTGATTTTGGAGCCCAGAAAAATAAAGTCAGCCACTGTTTCCACTGTTTCCCCATCTATTTGCCCTTGGGTGGATGCAATTCCAAGGTACTGCTCCCATCAATACCTCTGCAGGCTGCTATCAGATTGCCTAGATTCAATCTCCAACTTAGCAGCTTGGACAAGATGACTACCCTTTTTGTGCCTCAGTTTTTGCATCCTTAAAATGGGAATAGAAATAATATCAGTCTCAGAGTTCCTGAGGTGACTGAGAGGATGAATCCACATAAAGCCCTTACACAGGATTTCAGTTCAGTTCAGTCGCTCAGTCATGTCCGACTCTCCACGACCCCATGAATCACAGCACGCCAGGCCTCCTTGTCCATCACCAACTTCCGGAGTTCACTCAAACTCATGTCCAGAGAGTCGGTGATGCCATCCAGCCATCTCATTCTCTGTCGTCCCCTTCTCCTCCCGCCCCCAACCTTCCCAGCATCAGAGTCTTTTTTGGAAGACAGTAAATACTCAAGACATGGGCTGTTAGACCTAGAACACCCCCATCCTTCCCATCATATCAAGTTCCTACTTTCCACACTTTTCTGCCAGAGTTTTCATTTTTCCCTACCACTTTGCCTTTCTTTAGTACAAAGGTTTTTCTTTTTTTTTTTAATAAAAATGTGTATAGCCATTCAAGTTCAACATTTTAGTTGTATAGTAATTACAAAACATTTATCAACACGTAACAAGAACACAGCAAGGCTTTAATGACTGTGGAATAAAACCTAAAGAAGGTAGAAAAATAGGACACAACTTGCTTATAAATGTAACTCAATATTGAAAACCACTTTTAGGAGATTAGATGACCTTAGCAAAGCAGACATGCATTAGAGCAGAGTTCACCAGCCTATAACCACAGAATTCAGAGAACTAACAGCAGGGAATTTCCAATTCCTCCAAACCTGTCTTCTAATTAAACTAATTGGTTTAAAATAGGTTATACTTTGTTTATAAAGTCCTTAACGGTTCATGGTTTGACAAAACGTACCAGTATACATCCATTGACTTGTATTTTATTAGAATTAGGGACTGATAACTATAATATACAACCTGATAGTTTGCAAAGGAAATAAGCTTTTCAAAGCAGAATAACCAGCCTGGTTAAATTTGAAATTCTTCTGATAGAAATGTCATCTATTTTCCACAAGAGTATTACAATTTAAAAATATACTTTAACAAAAGATATTTTTTGCCTCCAAATTTATGATTTCTATTCCTTCAACTCCTCTCGATGGAAGGGATTCATTTTACATGCCACAGAAATTATTATTACAGGTTTGACAAAATCTCAGCTCTCTTACAGAGCCCCATTCACTGCCCTAGGGACAATTCTATTACAGTCTCTAAATTAACAAGGTCAGGTGTGAACAATATTTAGAGAGCACATTTTGAAGGAAACAGGTACTCCAAGACAGCATCTAGAAAGCAGAAATGTATAAAGTCACCTGCCCTTCAAGTGTCAGGTGATGCCCAGCATGATAAAATGTTCCCTTGCCCAGTGGAGTTATTTGTATATGTTTGCTATGTATTTTCCAATACAGTGCTTTTGATATCTCATACACTTCTGACTACCTCTGTGACAAGTGACAGTACTGGCTAGGGTCAGATGACAGAGAAAAGGAAAGGTGCAAGGCTACAGAAGCTCACCAATCTCAGAAGAAGGCAGTGAGCCCTGGATATGATCTGGGTGGGAGTCACTGGGAAGAACAGAGAGAGGAGTCTTCAGGGAGAATGAAGGGGGACAGTCATCTTGCTGGGTTACCCAGGAGACTCACCCTGGGGAAATAATGAGGAGAAAAAACACAGATGTGAAGGGCAGAGCGTCCCTCTACAACAGAGGATGAAACAAAACAGAGAAAACATTCCCTAGAACGAAGGACTGCTTCCCATCCCTTCCCCCTCCCTCTAGCAGGACCCCCTCCTCCTTCCAGGGACTTATGGCATTTTGCTTCACCTTCTTTCCCTTCACTCTTCATACCCACCTGTGTACTTATTGGTACCCACGTCCACTGTTTCTTCCAGAGTCTAGACTATGAACCTCTCCAGGTCAAGGACTGGCTTTCTATAAACGCTCGATGAATGAATGAACAAGGGAGGACTGGAACTGAATTCTTTGCGCCTGTAGGGCATTAGATAACTCTCTGCTAATAAAGTAACTTCAGGGAAGAGTCACCCAAGGAAACACAAATAAATATCAAGAACTTTTGATATACTGTCAATATTAACTCGTTACTTTTCTAACCAAAGCCTAGACTTCAATTCATTCTCATAAGGGTGGAGACGTGTGAGGGGGGCAGGGGAGTGTATAAAATCCAGGAGAGAGATGAGTATACAGTAATCTTAGCTTTTATGTTCAAGCAAAGAAAGCTACACCTTCCCCTCCACTCCCTCAGCCCCATACTGAAGCTACTAAGTAGAGAGAAGAATGCACAGCTAACCCAGAGAGCCACAGAGTCCAGACTGGCTTGCCCCAACTCTACTGGAGGAAAGCTTTGTGATAATAATTACCATTTGTTTAGTCTGCACTTACGCTTTCATATGGAGTAGGAAATGGCAACCCACTCCAGTACTCTTGCTGGGATAATCCCATGGACAGAGGAGCCTGGCTACAGTCCATGGGTCACAAAGGCAGACACGACTGAGCATGCATGCATGCACTCATGCTTTCATAATTAATGCCCAAATCAATCACTTTGACTAGTTCACCTCAAATCATACTTGTCCAATTATCCAGGTCAAAAAATTTCCAAGAATTCCTACAAGACCAAGTATAATAGAGCCAGTTTCCTTAAACGAAATACAAAGTTACCCTAATGGAGCTGAAAGGTGTGTCACAGGCACTTCTTCCAGAGGCATGTTCATCTCGCTACCACACAGCTCTGCTTACATCACCCCGGAGACACACAGGGAACTGCTCTACCTCAAAATCAGCATGGACTCTGCCCGAGGCCTGCTTGGGGCCTACGAGAGCCCTGTGCCTGTGGACAGGGCACTGGGCCTTGCTGGGTCTCGATTTTCCTGTCTCTAAAGTACAACATCAACCCTAACTGATGGTTGTGAGGATTCAATGGGTTATCAAAAAGCCTCTGTACCAGGGCCTTCACAGAGTTAATAGTAAATAGCAGCCATTCTGATCACTGTCATGATAAAGATTTCCTTTCATCCCCCTTCCCCAGCCAGCCCTAAAAAGGCCATATTTTTGCCGAGGCTGGTACTACTAGACCTGGATTACTCTTAAGTTTCTCTTCAAACAAGATCTAGTTCGAAGGCCACTTCCTCCTTCATAACCCCTCCTACCCTGGTCCCCACTGCTCAGCGCACAAATGACTACTCATCTCCATGCTGTTACCACATTCCTGAGTCTACAGCTTTATTACGATACTTTTATGCCCTGTTATCTGAGAGAATCACATTTTCCCAGATTATGACCTCTCTCATGGAATAAACATCGAAAGCTTCCCAGACTTTCCCTCGATGGGGACATGTGTTGAGTTCTTAACCACGAGCTGTGGAAACATCCACAAACAGAAAACAGTCAGAACAAAAGTGACACTTTAATTGCTTAGAGGAAAAAGCCAGACTTCAAAGACACACTTTGAATTTTTATAACCTGTTTGGTCCTTAAAGGTTTTGCATCACTGGAAAAGGCGATGATAAATCAAGCACCCAAATATTACATCATTATAATAAACTAGTTTATAGCTTTCTCATGAGACAAGAATTGCTCATACTCTTACCTCTTCGATACATACATTACCTTCTGTGTTCTGAATTCTGGCAGAAGTCATCGTTTATGAAGTCACTCATATACCTGCCCCCCACACACACACACACAAATTACGTACAAAAGCAGCGTTCTCCACACAGATGCTCAGAGATATACACTCTAGACAACATCTCAAAGCTTACTATATGTATAGACTTAAAGATGTCATCCTCCTACATTCTGGAAGGTGACAGGTCCTTAAATCTGGAATTTGTGATCCTTTGAATCCATTCAAACATAGCTTTTAAGAAACGAATGAACACAGATCACAGCTAAGCAGTCTCCAAGCTAAGACCCTCCCAGTTCCACCACCTTTTACTGTTTACTCTCCAGCCTGAAACTATCTTCTGCATAACTTTTAACAAAAGGAATTGATTCCTCTGTACTACTCAAAATACTCTAAATACCAGGGTTCTCAATCCCAGCACCGCTTGACGTTTTGGGCGGACAATTCCTTGTTGCGGGGGAGCTGTCCTCTGTGCTGTAAGACACTTAGCATGGCATTTGTGGCCTTTACCTAGTGATTACAACCAAAAATTCCTCCAGACATTGCAGTGACCCTCGGGAGCAAAACCACCCCCAACTGAGTCACTGATCTAAACAAATGGTCACTCTTTGCTAACCATCATTTTTAAAAATCCATCATTTTAAAAAACTATAATTTTAAAAAACTGGAGGCATGCAGCTCTGAGAAAAAGAGATGCTGAGTCAGAAGAGCTAGGGTCAAAGCCCCTTTCTATTTCAGGGTCGCTGTGCAATGTGATCAGGTAGCCTAGGCTTGGAACCTAGCTCTGCCGCCCAGGTGACCATAGACTAGACACTTAACCTATAGGTTTTTGTTTTCTCGCCTATAAGCTAGTGAAGATAATGGTAATCCTTCATGGAGCTGTCATGAGGGTTAAAAGTAGGTTAACAACGCAAAGTATTTAGAACATGTCTGTGTAAGCACTCCTAAAACACAAGTTTGTACTATCACTGTATCTCTAAATCCTCTATGTCTCAGTTTCCACATTTGTAAACTATAGGTAAAATTGGAAGTACAGTTGAATGACTCTAGAAAAACAAAAGGTTAAGGGTACTGGCCCGCCACATAGTTGAAAATCCACATATAACTTATACTCTGCCCTCCACATCTGTGGTTCCTCCATATCCACAAAGTCAAACAAAGTTGGATCATGCAGCACTGTAGCACTTACTATTGAAAAAAAAACTGTATATAAGTTGACCCACACAGTTCAAATCTGTGCTTTTCAAGAGCCATTTGTACTATGCTCCTGCAAGAATTAAATGTTATGAAAGCATTTGGCATGGAATCTGGCAGAAAGTAAGAATTAAGAAATATTTGTTAGCTCCAGTTTGAATTTTAAGAATATTAAATGAAGGATTTCTGTAGTGGAACTAAAAACAACACATACTGATCAATTTACAAAGCCCTTTTACCCCATCCCAAGAAAAAGGATGATTCATGACCAGAAAAGTATATATAATAAATATACACGGTATTTAAAAACACGTTTTTAAATGCCATGTATTCAGTGAGTGATATAAACACATTGTAAATTTCAGTTTTTCTAATAAATTGTATTTTAAAAAATAAATAAATATAAATAACATATATAATAAATAGATATAATAGATATAATAAATATATAATACATATGAAATATATAATTGCCACTCAGTCATTCAGTCGTGTCCGACTCTTTGCAACCCCATGAACTCCAGCATGCCAGGCTTCCCTGTCCTTCACTATCTCCCGGAGTTTGCTCAAATTCATGTCCATTGAATCAGTGATGCCATCCAACCATCTCATCTTCTGTCGTCCCCGCTTCTCCTCCTGCCCTCAGTCTTTGCCAGCATCAGGGTCTCTTCCAGTGAGTCAGCTCTTCCCATCAGGTGGCCAATGTTCTGGAGCTTCAGCTTCAGCATCAGTCCTTCCAATGAATATTCAGGGTTGATTTCCTTTAGAATTGACTACTTTCATCTCCTTGCTGTCCAAGGGACTCAAGAGTCTTCTCCAAAACCACAGCTCAAAAGCATCAGTTCTTTAGCACCTAGCTTTTTTTATGCTCCAACTCTCACATCCGTACATGACTACTAGAAAACCACAGATTTGACTATACAGACCTTTGTCAGCAAAGTGATGTCTCTGCTTTTTAACACGCTATCTAGATTTGTCATAGCTTTTCTTCCAAGGAGCAAGTGTCTTTTAATTTCATGACTGCAGTCACCATCCACAGTGATTTTGGAGTTCAAGAAAATAAAGTCTGTCACTGTTCCATTAAATAAAGGACAGAAATGGTATAGCTCTAACAGAAGCAGAAGGTATTAAGAAGAGATAGTAAGTATACATGGAGGAACTATACAAAAAGGTCTTAATGACCCGGACAACCATGATGGTGTGATCACTCACCTACAACCAGACATCTTGGAGTGTGAAGTTAAGTGGGCCTTAGGAAGCATTACTGCAAACAAACTAGTGGAGGTGATGGAATTCCAGCTGAGCTATTTCAAATTTTAAAAGATTACGCTGTTAAAGTGCTGCACTCAATATGCTAACAGATTTGGAAAACTCAGCAGTGGCCACAGACTGCAAAAGGTTAGCTCTCATTCCAATCCCAAAGAAGGGCAACGTCAAAGAATATTCAAACTACCACACAATTGCACTCATTTCTCATGTTAGAAAGGTAATGCTCAAAATCCTTCAGGCTAGGCTTCAATAACATGGGAACCAAGAAATTCCAGATATACAAGCTAGATTTAAAAAAGGCAGAAGAACCAGAAATCAAATTGCCAACATCTACTGGATCACAGAAAAAGCAAAAGAAATCCAGAAAAACATCTACATTTGCTTCATTGACTACGCTAAAGCCTATAACTGTGTGGATCACAACAAACTATGGAAAATTCTTAAAGAGACAGAAATACCAGACCACCTCACCCACCTCCTGAGAAATCTGTATGCAGGCCAAGAAGCAACAGTTAGAACTGGACATGGGAGAACAGACTGCTTCCAAACCAGGAAAGGAGTGCATCAAGGCTATATATTATCACCCTGCTTATTTAACTTACATGCAAAGTACATCAAGCAAAATGCTGGGCTGAAAGAAGCTCAAGCTGGAATCAAGACTGCCGGGAGAAATATCTATAACCTCAGATATGCAGAGGACACTACCTTAATAGCAGAAAGCAAAGAGGAACCAAAGAGCTTCTTGATGAAGGTGAAAGAGGAGAGTGAAAAAGCTACTTCAACATTCATAAACTAAGATCATGGCATCTGGTCCCATTACTTCATGGCAAACAGATGGGGAAAAATATATAATAAATATATATATATAAAATAAGTATATAATATATATATAAACTTATATGTGAATATAAAAACATATACAGTCAAGTTATTTTTCAAATTATAGTATTGTCATGCTAGATTGCTTTTGTTTGAGCAAATGCCTTAATCAGCACAAAAGAAAAATAGTTATAAAAAAGCTCCTGGTATAGAATAATTACTAAATATATATTAGTTATAGTTCCTATTATTATTATGATCCACTGACAATAACTATGACCCACCACGAGTATAGCCCAAATACACCATAATGGAAAGCACAAGAGAATTTGCAGTTGATTCAAACATCTGCGACTACCCCAAACAGAATTGGTGAGTAGGGGTAGAAACTATACATGTTTATTCTGGAAAAGCATCACTGGTGATTTCATTATATAATACACCCTCCCGCACTGACGCATGCACACCAATACACACACACACACACACACACACTTGCTGATGTCATGTTGAGTACCACTTGCCTATCGCTTCAGCTTCAGATATGCAGAAGTAACACTTCATTTTTAATTAAAAAAAGAAGTGTGCTGCACAATGCAGAGTATTCCTGGACTTACAAAACAAACGTCACTATATGAAAAGTAAGTAAGTTCAGATACTGATTCCCACTCCCGTCATCTCCCCTCTTTTACCGGAGATCACACAGAGGCACATTCAATCGTACATTGTGTCCCAAGGGGGCTGTGCAGAGTCTTTGCTGTAGTATGGACTAAGGGAGTCCTGTCTTCAAAGCTAGCAGCTTTGTGAGAGACCCAGCTGCTGGTAGGAGGCAAGTCCCTACCAACCATTCTCTGTAGGGGGCTTCAAGCTACTGTGTGACTTTAAAGAGTCAAATATTCAAAATCAAACCAAAGTCTAGACAGTGTCAGGACAAGAGTTATTAACTATGATTCCAGTTGCTACTTTGGGGACCCTAGAGAGGCTGGGAATAAAGGGGAGCCCAGAAGGAAGAGATAAGGGGCCATGAGCTATAAAAATAAATATATTAAAAGATAAATAAATAAATAAATCCATGAGGGGTGGGGGTCGAGAGGCTATGGCCTAAACTATAAAATGAGGAACACAATACTGGGAAAACAGAGAAACTGAGGGTCAGGTATCAAGGCTCCCCATAACAAGGGCCAAGACTGCCAGAGAAATCATGGGGTAGGATCAAAAGTCCTGGATTTCCATGGGGCCCGATATCTACGGGGCCAGCGAAGATGGATTCTATTAAACGGCAGGTCTTGTCCAAGACCATGAGCTGAACTAACCAGGTTAACAGCATGTTCAACCAAGTGAGCGCAGCTATTCTCAGCCTCAGACACTGTGCTGAACTCAGCCCTGGCTCCCAGAAGCACTGGTGAGCATCACAACCAAAGAGAGTGGAGGGGAGAGCAGGCATGGCCCCATATCTCCAGTGGTGATGACACTAGACTCAAGCACCATGTCATTCAAGAGCATTTCCAACTGAAGCCCATCCCGCACAAAAGACAGGGGGAAACGCCTGTTCACCTATATCACCAAACATCCAAAGCGAGATTCCAATTTGAACTGCTTTCTTAGCACGAGTGGATTTCAGAGGATTAATAACCCACATTCTCCCTTGAACTAAAAAGAAGCCTACATGCCATATTTGAATAGTTTATATATTTGAAGTCCTTTATGGTATAACTTAGGTTTTCATGGGAGTATTTTTATGTCTAGAATTTAAAAAGCAAAGCACAATAAATATTTTAAGGGCTTGCATGAGTTTGAGTGAACTCCGGGAGTTGGTGATGGACAGGGAGGCCTGGCGTGCTGTGATTCATGGGGTCGCGGAGAGTCGGACACGACTGAGCGACTGAACTGAACTGAACTGAACAACCCCTTCTATAAACCAAGAATAAATTAATTTGACATAAAGCATTAGGAGACATACTGTAATGAATGACCAGTTTCATAATCTCAGAAACTATGCATGGTGAACAACATATAGATTTCAATAAAACCACACATGTTTTTGTCTTAAGTTATATTTGATAGACAACTCAGAACCAAAGCCAGTTCTTAGGAAATTGCTAAGTGAATCTTCTTGTGGCTAATGACTGCCCCTGGCACAGCCAGAAAGAATATCAACAAATGAATCTTAATCAAATCAATGAAATTCCAAAAGCGAAAGCAGTAGAAAAGTCACTTAAAAGTAGAAAACAAGCTGAGAAGAACAATTTATTCAATAAAAATAATGTAAAGGACTAATGAGATTTAGCAAAAGATTTGCTATGTTTTTTATACATTCTTTTACCCAGTCAGCAAACTTCTGAGGGCTTATACTAGGTCCTGAGAATAAACCTCATTGCAGGACACACTTGGAGTTCAGTTGAGAAACACGTACATTACACTGAAGACATTTTCAGACAGCACTCTACATACTTTAGAATTGTGAACACACATAGTCCTCCATATCAATGTGATAACTCCATCTTACAGATGAGGAAACTGAGGCACAGTGGGTATGTAAGTTGCCCAAAGTCATGCAGCTAACACACAGTAGAGCTTATAGTTGGAACCAGCTAATCTCACTTGAATCCACATAAGTGAAAACTGTCACACTTCTTCCTCTCTATATAGATGTGTCCCCACTTTCAGTTCAGTTCAGTTCAGTTCAGTCGCTCAGTCATGTCCGACTCTCTGCGACCCCATGAATCACAGCACGCCAGGCCTCCCTGTCCATCACCAACTCCCGGAGTTCACTCAAACTCATGTCCATCGAGTCACTGATGCCATCCAGCCATCTCATGCTCTGTCATCCCCTTCTCCTCCCACCCCCAATCCTTCCCAGCATCAGAGTCTTTTCCAGTGAGTCAACTCATCGCATGAGGTGGCCAAAGTATTGGAGTTTCAGCTTTAGCATCAGTCCTTCCAATGAACATCCAGGATTGATCTCCTTTAGAATGGACTGGTTGGATCTCCTTGCAGTCCAAGGGACTCTCAAGAGTCTTCTCCAGCACCACAGTTCAAAAGCATCAACTCTTCGGATCAAACCACTGTGTAAAAATAAGGAATCTTTATCCTCTTACTGGTGTTAAGTATCCATATAATAGACTCAAAGTGTCCATTGGAGGGAAGAATAATTTGGTCAATATCAGAGTTAAGATACAAAATCCACATATTCAAGCAAGATTTATTAAGAATAAAGTATGAAATAGAGGCTAGCTGGATTTCATAGAGAACTTTGTCATAAGTTCTTTTAGAAAGACCGCACAGGAATGAAAATAAAGTTTTAGGTGACTAATAACTTGTTCGAGTCCTACCAACAGCTGTGAACACAGTTGAGCATCATCTCTGGTACTGCGGTTCTTAACTCCAACTTGGGATTTATACATAACAACCAAACAAGCAACCACATCTGAGGACCAGGTAATATTCCTGCACCCACACAGCCACACAGTGACAGAACAGGCATGGCAGCAGTGCTACTCAAGAGCAGAAGCCAAGTGAGAGTGCTAAGCTACAGACTCCGGACAAAAGAGAAGCAAAGAGCCAGTGATGGCAAAACAAAAGGCAGAAGAGCAGGCTGAAGGACAAACAGTAACCCGCACTTCCATGCCTTAGCACCCCCAAGGGCATGTGGAGACCACTCTGACAGCATGCCAACCAGAACAACCAGAGAGAGCAGGGAGTATAATCTCCCAAAGAGCAGAATCTGTCACTCATCATGTACTTACCACAAACAAAAACATGTTGTAGCTGAGCAAGTGGCAGGGAGGAAGGATGTAAATTATAAGCATAGATTCACCAAAAGAAAATACTAGACAGACAAGTGACGTGACCACCTATTCCACTGTGATGATGACTGATATAAGAGAGTCATCGAACCTCTCTTAAGCCTCAGTGACATCTTCGGAAAGATAGGAGAAAATGACACCCCCCTTCTCAGAGGCTGTAGGCATCAGATGAGATAATGCATACACACTGTCTGGTGTTGAGTAATGCTCAAAGGATGTTAAGAATTATCATCAGCACCTCTGACATCAATGTCACGATCATTATCATGACCACAAAGGAACTTACAATCTAGTGGGAAAGATACTGCGAGTGAAAACCAGTGTAGATAAAGAAAGGATGGAGACTGCAGAGGGGGGAGGCCTAGGGCCATTTCAGGGTGTCCCTGACATGTCACTTCAGTACTATATTGCGGCAATAATGACCCAGCACTGAGGATGGAAGAGCAGACAGGATGGAATGGTACGGCATCCAGACAAGTTAGGCTGTCCTGGTCATCTATGTCAACGCGTGGTCACTGTGGTTTTATCCAAAAATCATTTTTGAATCAATAATTTAAAGCAGCAGAGAAGTCTCAAGTTTCATCTCTTTTAGGAGGGCTTCTAAAACCCCAGCCCCCCAAGCAGAGTCGTCCTCTCTGATGCTTCCTAGGTGATATGTACCATCACACAGAATCATACTTGCCTACCAGAGGGCAGGAACCAGATAATATCTTGATTATACCTCCACTTACTGGCAAAGTTTCTGATACATGTTTGCCAGCCAATGAACACTGGCTCCATGAATGAACGGCTGACTTTATGAGTTTTATGGACAAAATTTAAACAGCTCTCTGGGGCATCCACCTATTTAGCTCAGTCCTCAGAGGAGCAAATAACCAAGGTACTGTCAGGAAAAAAAACTAGATACACTTATTATGTTTATAGAAGTGTTTCTGTTCAAAATAATTAAATATTTAATTATCTGTTTTAACTGATTTCTGATGTAATGTTTTAAAACATAGGTCAAATATCCCTGTTCCCACTGATCACGGGTCAGATTTATCGTTAGAACATCAGTGACTGTCCTGGGTTAGGAATAAAGAAGGTCCAGGGACTACGGATGTGGACAGAGGTCAGTTTCCTCCCACAGTGAGGAGCCCCTCCAGCTGGGTTATTTCCTCTCCCACCTTCCCCTAACAATATCTGCTACCCTCCCTCCATCACCACTGCAGGCATCCTTCTCTTTTGGTCATCTTGTCTCTGACTCCCATAGAAACCAAATGAAGATGCCAGGCAACCTATGCCTTAGAAAGATCTCATCGGAAAAATCATCTCTAGTCGAGAACACTGACAAAGTGTTTTGTTCTCTCCATAACTGACTTCTGTCACTTTTAAACTCCACTTGTTTCTCCCTCCCCAACTACGCTAGATCCATGAGGGTATCCAAAGACTGATCTCTGGAAAATGATATTTTCTTTCTTCCTAGAGAATAAAAGTTATACAATTATGAACTAACTCCTACCAACCCGTCCTAGAGCTGTCCACTGTGATGACCCTTCCTGCCTTCAGCCTGACCACTTAGTCACACCTACATGGAACCATGTAATCATGATAATTACAAACACATTTAATTCGGGGACATAATAAAGTATCACAGGCATAAACCTTTATTAATTCATGTTTCAATATTTCAGGAGTTTATAATAATTTGATTTGAATGGAAATTCATGCTCCAGTTACTCATTCACTCATGTGCTTTATTAAGTGCTTTCTGTATGCTTAGTGCTCTTTAAGGTATTATGATGGATTAAAACAAACAAGCAAACAGAACAGAATGAACCATTTTGCTTTCAAGGAGGTTACAATCTAATTAGGGAAGATGAGTTATGTATCTCTCAGAAAAATTCATTCTTCAAATAAATTAAGGAAGCGAACAGAATTTCAAGGGCTTAACTCTACTTAAAGGAGTGAAAACTATTATGAGAGAGTTACAGCTCCAAAATTGTTTGTATGGAAATATACACTGTTAATTGTTCGTGAATCATTTATTCATCATACTTCATCATAAGAGGCCCCTCAAAGACCACTCCTTGGCAGCATGTAGAAGTGAGTACTTAGAAATGTATACTTGCAAGCAATAAATGAGACACTTTAAAAAATTAGCTAGTAAGGAGCCTTAGAAATAAGTTCCTCTTCATCCAAGGTCTAGAGAGTTCAAGGGCCTTGCCCATGGTTTCAAAGGTAGTTCATATTCACAGAAGTGCTGGGCTATACCCCAGGCCCCAGACACCAAGTACAGTGCCTCTCCCAAAAGCCCACACTGGATCTATTTAACTTTCTTGGGCAGCCAGTCTAAATTAGTAGATTTTTGACTCTACATATTGCCTGAAATAGTAGAAACAAATCATACAGAAATCAGAGCTCACACCAACAGGATTTAAGTGTCTCAGTTGCAAAAGTTAACTGTCTGACCTTCAGTTCCTCCTCTAATCCATCCTGTACACTGGGCCCTGGTCAATCCACTGAAAAGATTATCTTTACCACGTTATGATCACCGCTTTCCCTTGCCTTTGACAGAAGCTTCCATTCAGGCAATCAAGACTCAGCATTCTCAAGGTTCTAAAGCCACACTGGTCTCAACTACCTGTCCTTGGAAATGGGGCCCCCCTATTCCAATCAGATGGAGATAATCCTGATCAGGACGACAAAGAAATTGTCAGATTTCACTCTACCCACCAGTCTTTGCCAAGCTAATCATAAAAGGAGGCACAAAGCCGTGTATTTATCTTCCAAATACCAACCCTAATGGTAGAATACGGTCTGGCCCTACCTAATAAACACAGCCAAAGTGTTTCTACTTCCCACCTGCATCACCTCAGGGGAGAAATGAATTCATCAAGTTTGCCATTATAAACTTTACTACACATTTAACTTTTACTAACAACTGCATTATTTATTTTTGGCTGTGCTGGGTCTTTGCTGCCGGATGTGGGTTTTCTCTAGTCGTGGCGAGTGGGGGCCGCTCTCGAGTCGTGGTACACAGGCTCCTCATTGCAGTGGCCTGTTCTGTTGTGAAGCACGGGCTCCAGGGCACCCTGGCTCCGCAGTTGCAGCTCCTGGGCTCAGTAGTTGTGGCACACAAACTTAGCTGCTCCACAGCACATGGAATTTTCCCGGGCCAGGGACTGAATCCATGACCCCTGCATTAGTAGGCAGATTCTTAATCACTGGACCACCAGGGAAGTCTACCACACATTTTAAAATCTCACGCTTTAAAATCTCAGCTCAACATCACAGGCCCAACAATGGAAAATCATGGCAAACACACAGGGAAAAGGTTTTGTTTTTTTATGTCACAATAACGATGCTTAGTTTCCCGATCTTCAAGGCTGCAGCAGCAAGGAGCCCAAGGTTCACAGAAGCACTCCCACAGTAAGCATCATGTCACCCAAATGTGTACTTTTCACCCAAATGTGTAGTTTTCTTAGTGTTCTCACTTGCTCCCCTTTCCCAATTCATTTTCATCATCACGGAACAATCTAAAGTTATATTCAAAACTATATTCCTCATGTAAAAGCTAAAGGGAAAAAACTACAATTTCTCTCCTGTTACAAAGACATATACTACATATCTTATTATGCAACCACCCACCTAAACAACATAATCATAACCAAGAATGCCAGGCACACCACCCAAGACTGTTTGCTACCTGAATGCAGGATGTTCAGGTTGTACTAAGGTCCATGGTGCACATTCTCCAGTTAAAATTCACATGGGTGTCTATCATCTGATGATCACAGCTCTACTCTGCTTCTTGGCCTCTCAACCTATATGTTTTTATTTATGTACAATATTACTTAAATATAACAAATCTACTCTCCATGAATCAGAGTTTTAAGAAGGGCATTATGATTTTTAAACAGCATGTAAATCACAGCAAAGAGATGTCCTACTATAAAGTAAAGATGAATGCCCACCACCTTTGGCTTTTTTTAAGAAAACAAAAGACATGAACTATATATCTCCATGATCATGGAGATAATTAGTGATGTTTAAAGAAGCTCCCTTTAAGAGAGCCTAAATATATAAACCCTGCAATGAAAACAAAAAAGGTGAGGCTGCATTGAACTCAGGTGAAGCTCCAATTAAGCAGCACCAATCCCAATGGATGGCTGATGAAAATAATACTATTTCAATACTAATATTTTGGGAATGTCATTCTAAATAGTGACATGTTCAGGTTGTAGAACACTAATGTCCCATACTTTTGTTATAATATTTTTTGTTAATCAAATTTCAATCATTTCTTGAAATCATGTAATCCAGGGAGACTGCTTTCCTGTCTCCCACTGCAAGCATACCAGTAGTTGTTTTCTGTTGTTGTTTAATGGCTAAGTCCTGTCTGACTCTTTAGCAACCCCATGGGCTCCTCTGTCCATGGGATTTCCCAGGAAAGAAACTAGACTGAGTTGCCATTTCCTTCTCAAGGGGATCTTCCGGACCCCCAGATCAAACCTGCATCTCTTACGTCTCCTACATTTCCGGGGGGGGTTTGTTTACCACTAAGCCACCAGGGAAGTCTTACACTAATAATAGAATGCCCCAAATGCCTAAACTCACTGTGAAGACATTTCCCAATACTACACTCCAATGAACAGTTCTTAAGTGAGGACTGGAAACCCTGGGGGCCTCAAGACCTCTAAGGAGGTCCACAAGGCCAAAGCCAGAAAAGTATTTACATATTTTATTTGTCCTTTCACAAATCTACAGTATACCCATGTTCATAGAGTACTATTCAAAATAGCCAAAAAGTGGAAGCAACTCAAGTTGTTTAGATGAATGGATATACAACAGATAAATGTTGTATATACTTAGAGTGGAAAAGAATCTAAAGCTGTACAACTGAAACTAACACAATACTGTAAATCAACTATAGTTAAATCAATTTAAAAAATCAAGAAGCAAAAATAATGTGGTGTATGGTATAAACCTACAATGCACTATCACTCAAACCTAAAAAGGAAGGAAATTCTAACATGGGCTGCAACATAGATGAACCTCAAAGACATTCTGCTAAATGAAATAAGCCAGTCTCAAAGGGTAAATGTATGATTTCACCTAAATGTAAAATTCATCGAGACAGGAGGTAGAACGGGTGATTACCAGGGACTGGGGGAAAAGGGAAAACAGGGAGTTCATGTTCACTAGTAATGAGGTTTCTGTCTGGGAAGATGAAAAGGTCCTGGGGTGGAGGATGACGGATGCACAAGTGTCAGTGCACTCCATGCCACTGAGCTGAATACTCACGAACAGTTAGAATGGTAAGTTTACGGTAGGTATATTTTACCACAGTAAGAAACTCGACATATAAAAATGGAGGGTTTGAAAAATCTGCTTCCTAAATCCATCACAGCTTCACTACCTAAATTTAAAGTGAAAGTCACTCAGTCGTGTCCAACACTTTGCAACCCCATGGACTATACAGTCCATGGAATTCTCTAGGCCAGAATACTGGAGTGGGTGGCCTTTCCCTTCTCCAGGGGATCTTCCCATCCCAGGTCTCCTGCACTGCAGGTGGATTCTTTACCAGCTGAGCCACAAAGAAAGCCCACCTAAATTTAAGGATACTTTTAAAAGAGATGAAACTGACACAGCAGAGGTCTCTGATTCATGGAAAGGAAAACTCTACCAAAAAAAAAAGGGGGGGGAGTAAAACTGTGAATAGACAAAGACATGACAGTTTTCATTTCTTTGACCATAATAATTGGTAATTTACATTATTGTATCTAATGCAATGAACATTTTCAAAAAGTTAAGTTGTAGCATCATTTTGAAATTAATCAGTGAGAATTTAAAGGAAGAATTCACAAGGAAGTGAACATTTTAAAATGCAGATGTAATGAACACTTCAAAAGTCAAACATTATTACAGTTTCTCAAACTAGAAATGAAAGAACCAACTGAAGCACCTTGCAGGCTAAGCTACTGTATTGCATTAGCTGAAGAAGTGCACACTATAACAGACTAAGAAAGCCTTGTACAATTGAGACAGCTGAAGGCCTGCTACATGATCAGTCAGTTAAAAAAAATGACGGCAGGACAGTGCTACTTCCCAATGATACTGAACTCCTCAAATGAAACATCTGGTGACAAATGTGAAGACTGAGTTAACAGTCCAACTGTAGAATTGTACTTCTGCCTTACTCCTGGATTCATCTACAGATGAATCTGAACTTGCTGTTTCTTTTCTATGAGATGACTACTTGGTGCTGACACTGACTGAAGAATTTCTTTTTGTATGTGAACGCAAATAATAAATACTGGTACTTAAATAGTCAACGTGTTGAATAATTTTTTGGAATCTCATGGTTCACCCTTGGAACAACTGTGTTGACACTTGCATTAACAGTGCAGAAGCAGTAGTGGGTAAAATCGCTGGTGCAGGAAACTATACTAGAAATCACTGTATTTTTCACTGCTACTCATCTGCATTTTTAAAGATGGTCAGTTGAACTTAAGAATACCCTTAATGAAGCAAAAAAAAAAGTTATTAATTTTTGACCCTTGACTTCACATTTTTTGACATTGTATATGAAGATTAGAAAGTCCACAGAAAGCACTTCTTCATACTGGTCACCAGTGGACACCTCAGGCAAAAGCACTCCTGTGATTGATGGAGTTGAGCTGAATTTACTGGTTTTTTTCATGGAACACCATTTTCATTTCAAAGAATGCATGACAGACAAACTAGGATTATTTATACCTGAGCTTTTGGCATTTTTCACATCAAAATGAATGATGTGAACCTGGGCACTTCATGGAAAAGAAATGACAAAATTTGTTACCAATAATAAAGTAAAAATTAAAATTTTAGAAAACTGTATCCACCACTGTGAGCTTGATAGTTTCACAATACCTTCACCTGATGATAATATCAATGTATGTGGCTTTTGAAATTGTATAATTAAATGTATCAACATTTGGAAGACTGGCATAATCCAGTGAACAAGTGTTTTCCAAATAACCAATGTATGATGTTAGAACATCACACAAGGATTGAAGATTTATTCAAAATACCACACAAAGGAATGGGTTATAACATGAGTACGAAAATTTTACTAGTATGGTATCAGATTCCACTTTGCAATTAATCTTTAAGAAAGCAAACCTTATTAAGATTCACTCCCATAATTATGTTATATAAGATTCCAACTTTAAAGATCCTCCTTGATGGCTTGTTGAAGTAATAAGCCAGTCCGGGTAAGTTCCACATGATATAGAACTGCAAGTGGCCACCAGGAAAGGAAGGTGACCTCTGCGAGGGGCCTCCAGCTATTGTAGTTCAGTCATGTCCACCTCTTTGCAACCCCATGGACTGCAGCACGCCAGGCTTCCCTGTCCATCACCAACTCCCGGAGCTTGCTCAAACTCATGTCCATTGAATCAGCAGTGCCATTTAACCATCTCATCCTCTCTCATCCCCTTCTCCTGCCCTCAATGTTTCCCAGTGGGGTCTTTTCCAGTGAGTTGGCTCTTCACAGCAGGCGGCCAAAGATTTGGAGCTTCAGCATCAGTCCTTCCAATGAATATTCAGGATTGATTTCCTTTAGGATTGACTGCTCTGATCTCCTTGCAGTCCAAAGGACTCTCAAGAGTCTTTTCCAGCATCACAGTTCAAAAGCATCAATTCTTTGGCGCTCAACCTTCTACATGGTCCAATTCTCATCTCCATCCATACATAACTACTGGAAAAACCACCACTTGTTGGATCTGCATGTAATATACAAAAAGCTTATCTACAGTTATTTGAAAAAACTTCTAAAATGCTCCTCCTTCTTCCAGTTACATATCTATGTGAGGCAGGAATTCCTTCACGTATTTCAACCAAAACAATACACTGCAATAGATTGAATAAGCAAGCAGGCACATTTGAGAATCCAACTGTCTAACAAGCAGGCAGCAAAGAGAATGGCAAAAACGTTACACTCTGTCACTCTTTTCACTGATATTTCTTCTTTTGCTTTGAAAAATATAGTCATTTTCATGACAACAGATAACCTTGTTATGGACTGGTTATTCTAAATCAATTATATATATTATTTTAATTTATCAGTTTTTCTGATACAGTAAATATGGATAGATATGATCTGCATAGAAAAGCCCTTTCAGGTCCTCTAAAACAGAAGAGTGAAGAGGGCCGTTGAGACCAGTAAGTCTGAGAACTGTTGCAATGTGCCTATTTATCTCTGCCAAATGACACTCCCCACTCCCTTCTTTCATTTATCTAGATTTTACCCATTTTTCACAGTTGGCAACTGTGAGCTCTCTCCCTACTTAATGCCTGGAGAACTCATCTGGCACCTGGCTGTTGCTCTGTTTTCGGTAAGTATGTGTGTTTCTCCAACTAAATTGGGAAGCCCTGAGGGAAAGGGACTGTGTATGGGACAGCATAGGTGCTCAAAAACACTAACTTAATTATAGACTTTAGAGGATCAATTCAAGCAAGTCCCGGGACTTCAATCAATTGCTCAAGGAAGCCAGACCACAAAGGACCTGGGATAAGGCAGAATTTGGGACAAATGTCTCAATGAAGTCATCTGAAGATTCAGCTGAGAACAAGGCCATAGATGCCATATGCACAAGTGCAGACGGTAATAGTAAGTGATAGCAGACCTTAAGACCTTTATTCCTCAATGAAACAGGAAGCGAGTTATCTGCGGATCATTTTGGAGCAAAAACTTGAGGAATAAAGAGAGTAACATTGTGGGGAAAGCAGTGAAGAATCCACAGAATTTTCTCAAAGTCTCTTACTCTAAAAATAGGAAAAATGCATTGAATTGAATACCAATTGTTAAGAGTTGAACTGTCCCCACTAAAGATATGCTGAAGTCCTAACCCTTTGTACCTGTGAATGCAACCTTATTTAGAAACAGGGTCTTCACAGATGTAAACACCTTAAGTAAGGACATTGGGGTAAGTCCTAATCTGATGTGATCTGGGTTTTTGTACCTTTTATAATGTTTGAACACTTTATTTTTTTAACAAGTAAGCATCATGCATTGTTTATTTAACTTTTTATGTTGGGAGTATAGCATATTAACAATGTCCTGATAGTTTCAGGTAGACAGCAAAGGGACTCAGCCACACACCTATACATACATATATATATATATGTATTTCTGTTTTTATAGACGAGAAAGACACAGAGGAAAGATGGCCATGTAAAAACGGAGGCAGAGATTGGAGTCACACTGCCACAAGCTAAGGAATGTCTAGGCACAAAAGAAGCTGGGAAGGGGCAAGGAAGGTTCTCTGGGAGGCTTCAAAGGGAGCGTGAATCTGCCAACATGTTAATTTTGAACCTCCAGCCTTCAGAGCTGTGAAAAATTCTTTGTTTTAAGCCACCCATTGTGGCTACCCAGCTCATGATACTTTGTCACTGTGGTCCCAGGAAACTAACACAGCAACAGAGGGCTCCTCACTATCCATAAGGACTTGCTGCTGCTAAGTCACTTCAGTCGTGTCCGACTCTGTGTGACCCCATAGATGACTTCCTAGGTGGCACAAATTCACCTGCCAGTGTAGGGAGATGCAAGAGACACAGTTCGATCCCTGGATAGGGAAGATCCCCTGGAGAAGGAAATGACAACCCATTCCAGTCTCCTTGCCTGAGAAGTCCCATAGACAGAGGAGTCTGGTGGGCTACTGTCCATGGGGTTGTTGCACAGACTCACACACCACTGACCGTACTTCACTATCCATGGTCACAGTCCCACACAGCTCTCCCCACCCACAGACAAAAGTAAAAGGAAAGGCAGAAAGATCTGAAATGCAAATTTAGTTAGCAGCAATGAAAAAATTGCTTCCCTGGTGGCTCAGACAGTAAATCATCTTCCTGCAATGCGGGAGACCAGGGTTCGATCCCTGGATCGGGAAGATCTCCTGGAGAAGGAAATGGCAACCACTCCAGTATTCTTGCTTGAAAAATTCCATGAATAGAGAAGCCTGGTGGGCTACAGTCCATGGGGTCACAAAGAGTCGGACATGACTGAGCGACTTCACTTTCTTTCTTTCTAATGAAAAATAAAACAAAACCCAAAAAAAGGGTTTTTTTTTCCTTAACTAGAGATTTCTGAACTGCAGTTTTGGTTTTTTTAAGGTTCTGAGAAAATGTCTCTGATCAAACACTGCTGTCAAAACTCAAGCCCACTGAGTCTCTATAAATGTGCCTATAAATACAGACAAGGATTATTTATCCATCTTGCATTTCCTCAATTCTTTGCTACAAAAGGAAGTAATCCAGAACCTAACATTAAAGTTACCAATACTATGACTATGTCATGATGAAAGAAATATGGGATCGCAAGTGAAATTCTTTCATTTTCTCCAAGATTTTATCAAGCCACCTGAACTTCTGGGCCAAGATGACTCCGAGTTCATGTGCTGGCCATTCAGAAAGGAGAAGACCTAAATCTTATCCATATAAGATACTTGGCTTTAAAATCCATAGACTGCAATTTAAACCCTCGTAATGCATCCGTCCGTTCCGTCGCTCAGTTGTGTCCAACTCTTTGCGACCCCGTGGACTGTAGCCTACCAGGCTTCTCCGTCCATGGGATTCTCCAGGCAAGAATACTGGAGTGGGTTACCGTTTCCTTCTCCAGGGGATCTTCCCGACCCAGGGATCAAACCCGGGTCTCACACATTGGAGACAGACGCTTTAACCTCTGAGCCACCAGGGAAGCCCTGTTAGGAATTTACCTTCAGCCTCACACTTCACCTCAACCAATAAAAAAAACAATGGGATCTTGGACCTGTGGAAATTTCTAGAGCCATCTAACTTGATGGCCCATTCAGTGCCCCCTATACATCAGGTAATCCCATTGGTTTTCTAACTATGGGCCCTAATCCCTCAGTGAGCAGTGAAATAAATTTAGTATATATTCCAACTACTTAAAAAAACAGTAGAATAAAAAACAAGAGGGTATCATTAGGGTTAAGTAAGGGTTACCATCCTCCTGACTTCATTTGTATATATGTGTTGTGGGTACTATATCATAAAGGAAAACTTATTACTACTTTATTTATCAATCCAAGTTCTGGCAGGAAACAGATGGTTCACTCCAACTGGGCACTTAGGAGTTGAATAAAGAACCTATTTATAAAGGTTTCCCCAGGATTAAGAAAAAACATTAAGGGAGAGCACTCCTAAGTAGTGAGGTCGCTACCATCTGGTACCCAAGGGGCCAGGGAATGGAGTGCACACCATTCCCAGCAGGGAGGGTTACCTGATGGAAGTTGTGTCCTTCAGTAAAGGGAGGCAGCCAGCCCATGGTAACCCAACAGAAGGGAGCTGCCTCCCGCTGGGATTCCTCCCATGGCTGACGCCAACTAGACATCTCAGAGCAAAACAGTCCACACTACTCAGCCTCCCAGGGCACAGGAGTGCGTCTCGAGGGGCAAACAGGAGGCTGAAGACACCAATACAGTTCATACCTTCATCAACTCAGTCTGACCACTTTTATTTCTGGATGCCACATTTTTTCCACATCTGCCCCCAATCCCAATCTTGAATCAAGGCTCTAACCCAATGCCAAAAAGCTGATGCAAAAGATTGGCGCCTTTATGAACTCATGATTTATGATCTCAGCTACGCCCTCAAACACTCCCTGGCAAGCCTTTCATCCATCCTCAGCCTCCCACCTCTCCTAGCCCCCACCTATGGGGCTCCTGGAGGGCACAGACCATGCCTCACTCATCTCTGGAGCCCCAAGCTGCAATGTCTAGAACACAGGTGTGGTCACTGGGTGGTCTGTAAACTATAAAGACGTAAACCTCAGAGGGCTCCCTATCCCTCATTTGCACCCATGCTTCCCATACCACAAAGCAGTGATCCCTAACCTTTTCAGCACTAGGGACTAGTTCCATGGAAGACAATTTTTCCACGAATAAGGGGTGGGGGATGGGGGCAGACATGGAGCAGGGGAAGGGGAGGAAGAGGGAGGAATGGTTTCAGGGTGATTCAAGTACATTATACTTATTGTGAACTTATTTCTATTATTATTACATCAGCTCCACCTCAGATCATCAGGCATTAGATCCCAGAGGTCAGGGACCCCTGCCATAGAGGGTCAAATTGCGAGTCTGATTTCTTTGCCCCTGAAATTCCCAAGCCCATTTCCTCTTCTGCCTCTGTATGTCTAACCTGCACTCCTACAGCCAGGACATGGAGCAGTTTCCCACCTCCATTCCCAGCTCCCTCTGCCTCCATCCTCTAGGAAAACTGATAGAAAAAAGAAAAACACTATCACCAGCCTGCCCAGAATGTTCCACTGGCTCTTCATGCTCTTTAGACAGTCCTACCAAAGGGCCCCTGGCTTGGACTCTGGCTTCCTCTTACAACCTCATTCCTACTTTGCCCTCTCACAATCAGCTTCAGAAACTGTCCATTTGGTGTTCTCTTGCCATACCCCCCAAAAACCTTGTCTATCCTCAGTTGTGGATGTGACTGGTGATGGAAGCAAGGTCCGATGCTGTAAAGACCAATATTGCATAGGAACCTGAAATGTTAGGTCCATGAATCAAGGCAAATTGGAAGTGGTCAAACAGGAGATGGCAAGAGGAACCATCAACATTTTAGGAATCAGCGAATTAAAATGGACTGGAATGGGTGAATTTAACTCAGATCACCCTTATATCTACTACTGTGGGCAGGAATCCCTTAGAAGAAATGGAGTAGACCTCATAGCCAACAAAACAGTCCAAAATGCAGTCCTTGGATGCAATCTCAAAAACGACAGAATGATCTCTGTTTGTTTCCAAGGCAAATCATTCAATATCACGGTAATCCAAGTATACACACCGATCAGTAATGCTGAAGAAGCCGAAGTTGAATGGTTATATGAAGACCTACAAGACCTTTTAGAACTAACACTCAAAAAAGATGTCCTTTTCAGTATAGCAGACTGGAATGCAAAATTAGGACATCAAGAAATCTGGAGTAACAGGCAAATTTGGCCTTGGAGCACAGAATGAAGCAGGGCAAAGGATAATAGAGTTTTGCCAAGAGAACGCACTGGTCATAGCAAACACCCTCTTCCAACAACACAAGAGAAGACTCTACACATGGACATCACCAGATGGTCAACACCGAAATCAGATTGATTATATTCTCTGCAGCCTAAGCTGGAGAAGCTCTATACAGTCAGCAAAAACAAGACCAGGAGCTGACTATGGCTCAAATCATGAACTCCCTATTGCCAAATTCAGACATAAATTGAATAAAGTATGGAAAACCACTAAAGCATTCAGGTATGACCTAAATCAAATCCCTTATGATTATACAGTGGATGTGAGAAATAGATTTAAGGGACTAGATCTGATAGAGTGCCTCATGAACTATGGACGGAGGTTCATGACATTGTATAGGAGACAGGGATCAAGACCATCCTCAAGAAAAAGAAATGTAAAAAAGCAAAATGGCTGTCTGAGGAGGCCTTACAAATAGCTGTGAAAAGAAGAGAAGTGAAAGGCAAAGGAAAAAAGGAAAGATAAAAGCATCTGAATGCAGAGTTCCAAAGAATAGCAAGGAGAGATAAGAAAGCCTTCCTCAGTGATCAATGCAAAGAAATAGAGGAAAACAATAGAATGGGAAACACTAGAGATCCATTCAAGAAAATTAGAGATACCAAGGGAACATTTCATACAAAAATGGGTTCAATAAAGGACAGAAATGGTATGGACCTAACAGAAGTAGAAGCTATTAAGAAGGGGTGGCAAGAATACACAGAACCATACAAAAAAGATCTTCACGACCCAGATAATCACGATGGTGTGATCACTCACCTAGAGCCGAATATCTTGGAATGTGAAATTAAGTGGGCCTTAGGAAGCATCACTACGAACAAAGCTAGTTGAGATGATGGAATTGCAGTTGAGCTATTTCAAATCCTAAAAGATGATGCGGTGAAAGCGCTGTACTCACTATGCCAGCAAACTTGGAAAACGCAGCAGTGGCCACAGGACTGAAAAAGGTCAGTTTTCATTCCAATCAATCCCAAAGAAAGGCAATGCCAAAGAATACTCAAACTACTGCACAATTGCAGTCATCTCACACGTTAGTAAAATAATGCTCAAAATTCTCCAAGCCAGGATTCAACAATACATGAACCAAGAATTTTCAGATGTTCAAGCTGGTTTTAGAAAAGGCAGAGGAACCAGAGATCAAATTGCCAACATCCGCTGGATCATGGAGAAAGCAAGAGAGTTCCAGAGAAACGTCTATTTCTGCTTTATTGACCATGCCAAAGACTTTGACTGTGTGGATCACCACAAACTCTGGAAAATTCTGAAGGAGTTGGGAATACCAGACCACCTGACCTGCCTCTTGAGAAATCTGTATGCAGGTCAGGAAGCAACAGTTAGAACTGGACATGGAACAACAGACTGGTTCCAAATAGGAAAAGGAGTACATCAAGGCTGTATATTATCACCCTGCTTATTTAACTTATATGCAGAGTACATCATGAGGAACGCTGGGCTGGATGAAGCACAAGCTGAAATCAAGATTGCCAGGAGAAATATCAATAACCTCAGATATGTAGATGACACCACCCTTATGGCAGAAAGTGAAGAAGAGCTAACGAGTCTCTTGATGAAAGTGAAAGAGGAGAGTGAAAAAGTTGGCTTAAAGCTAAACATTCAGAAAACTAAGATCATGGCATCCGGTCCCATCACTTCCTGGGAAATAGATGGGGAAAAAGTGGCAGACTTTAATTTTGGGGGGCTCCAATATCACTGCAGATGGTGACTGCAGCCATGAAATTAAAAGACGCTTACTTCTTGGAAGAAAAGTTATGACCAACCTAGACAGCATATTAAAAAGCAGAGACATTACTTTGCCAACAAAGGTCCATCTAGTCAAGGCTATAGGTTTTCCAGTAGTCATGAATGGATGTGAGAGTTGGACTGTAAAGAAAGCTGAGCGCTGAAGAACTGATGCTTTTGAACTGAGGTGTAGAGGACTCTTGAGAGTCCCTTGGACTGCAAGGAGATTCAACCAGTCCATCCTAAAGGAGACCAGTCCTGGGTGTTCATTGGAAGGACTGATGTTGAAGCTGAAACTCCAATACTTTGGCCACCTGGTCAAAGAACTGACTCATTTGACAAGATCCTGAAGCTGGGAAAGACTGAAGGCAGGAGGAGAAGGAGTCAAAAGAGGATGAGCAACACCAGCTCAATGGACATGAGTCTGAGTAAACTCCGAGTGTTGGTGATGGACAGAGAGACTTGCTGTGCTGCAATCCATGGGGTCGCAAGGAGTCGGACATGACTGAGCGACTGAACTGAACTGATCCTCAGTCAGAGGCAGGCAGCTTCTCACTCTCCCTCTGTCTCCAATGCCCTCCCGTCCCTTACTGCCCAGCAATTGGCCGTTCTTTCTTCTAAACCCTGCCACATGTAACTCCTGGTGAAACTGGCACGACTTCCTCATCTCTCCCTGCTCCAGAGTCAAAGGTGACCACTCCCCTCCATCTACCACTCCAAACCTGTCTACTCTACCGTGTTACCTGCCTGCACTCCTTTCTCTGCCTGATGGGGGCAGGGAACATGTCTTATTTTATTCTATATCCCCAGTGCAAAACAGAATGCTTGACCCAATGTCACTCTTCATAAATCTTCTCAGAAGTAACTGAAGTGGCGTTTGGATTGTCAGATCATCAAAAGCAACCATAGCAAAGCATCTACTACCTGGGGGTCAGACTAAGGCCTCACTGAATATGTGACATACTTTTTCATGTGATGTAGATGGCATTAAGAAACGCAGTTTTCACCCACCACTCTTAAATTAGGTGCCCCACTCTCTCTCCACCTCTTTCCCAATATAGGCCACCCATCTATAAACAGGGAGGAGTACAAATCCTGTCTATACATCCCTAGTCAGAAGCCCATCTTTGCTTAGTGGTCACTCTTTCTAGGGTTAATGTCTCTACAAATAAAGAATAGTAGCAAGACTCACTCTAAATCTCCCTAAAAAATGTATCAGAAGTCTACTGTCAGAGCTCCCCCATGTACCCTTAATTTCTGTCTCAAGTGAAGCTGGCAGATTGGGTCTGATCACTTTCCCTGCCAATATGGGTCTCTAGTCATGCTGATGGTGGCTTAGCCGAGAGTTGCAGACATCTCTTCTGTTATCTGCCTCCGTCACCAAATGGCCCCACCAGCTCCTCTCTGGAGCCCAGGACCACCTGATAAGTTTAATATATCCTTTCCTTGAGGTAAAGGACAAGAACAGTACAGAGTGTATTTACCTGGATGATACTTAGTACTGAATCTGACAGAGACGAATTGAGAGTGAAACCTTTTTAACCATCCTGTCTCTTGGTATCCTGCAATTCTGTGTCATTGCAATCCGCAAAGTAAGAGTCCAGCAATCAAAAAAATGGTGGAGCCCAGAGATAGGAGACAGAGCTAATTTGGCAGCCTCAAGAAGCAGTTACAGTGACTTTCAAAAATAAAGGATCCATCCAAATTGAGATAGTCCAGAATCATTTTTTAAATCAACATGAAATTAATAACTAAGACACTGAAAATCAAACACTGTTCAAATGTAAAGGGGAGCATGGCACAAATCTCCATGAAACAAAAACATTATGATGTTCCCTTGCTAAAAATCCAGAACTGCAATGCACTCAGTCTCGAAAATCTGCGAAGGGAGTCAACCTGTCAAAGTCTGAAGCTGTTATTTAAGACAATCAGTGCGGCAGATATAATGGGTCACTCAACTACTGCCTACAGCACATGTGGATTTGATGAGGTATTTGAAGATAATCAAGAGAAAAGTTGCATTTAGACTTTCTTTATAAAACTATACCACATATAAAGATTTCATACAAAGCAGTGTTGAATATGAGGTCATTCTCACTTTTATGAAAGAAAGCAATGTGAAAGGTGATACCATTTAACAAGCATTTCTGGTATACATACTATATATCTGATCCTGTGCTAAAAACAGGGATAGGAGAATAAATAAGACTCATTCTTTGTTCTCATATAGTTCAAAGTAGAGTGGAGGAGACAGAATGGTTGCACTCTGTGGTCAAACCCGGCCAGGTCCTCTCCTGCATTCACGTGGACTTCTTTACCAGGCCCACTGCATCTAGACAGCACACATGGCCAGTCTGACCAGTGGAATGCTGGCACAAGTGATGTCTGCCACTTCTAGGCCAGGCCCCCAGGCTTCTGTGGCATCCTCCACACTCTCCTTCCTTACCAGTTAGCACAGGGCAGGGAATCTGCAGAAAACCCCAAAACCAAAAGGAACAGCAGTAGGTGGCTGCATGGGTCATAGCCCCCATCTCCCCCTGAGAAAGCGATAAACCACTGCCCTTTGGGAGTTGTCTGTTAAGTTAGTAGACCCTGATGAGTAGACAGTATAACGTAAGATATGGTTTTCAAAATGAAAACACTGCACAGGGAGTTAGAGGAACACAAGTATGAAGCCCCTAAGTGATGGTGAGGGAAAAGGGAGGAAGGGAATTCCTAGAGAAGAGGCAGCTGGAGTTTCATCCCAAAAGGTGAGCAGGATTCACTTGGGGTGGGGGAAAATGTGAAAGTTTTACGTCACATGTGCAAATTTAAAGGGTATAAAGGAATGGAGAAGATACTTGACCCGGAAGCAAAGTGGGTTTTCACATAATAGCAGTGAAGAGCCATTTACATATCCCAGCAATATTCCAGACAGGATCAGATCTACAGCTATAAGGTCCTCAATGGAGAACAGTTTGAAAGAATTGGAAGCTAACTGTGGTGCTGGAGAAGACTCTTGAGAGTCCCTTGGACTGCAAGGAGACCCAACCAGTCCATCCTAAAGGAGATCAGTCCTGGGTGTTCATTGGAAGGACTGATGTTGAAGGTGAAACTCCAATACTTTGGCCACCTGATGTGAAGAGCTGACTCATTTGAAAAGACCCTGCCCTGATGCTGGGAAAGATTGAGGGCAGAAGGAGAAGGGGACAACAGAGGATGAGATGGTTGGATGGCATCACCGACTCAATGGACATGGGTAGACTCTGGGAGTTGGTGATGGACAGGGAAGCCTGGCATGCTGTGGTTCATGGGGTTGCAAAGAGTCGGACATGACTGACTGAACTGAATGGCAGAAAGGCCAGTTACGGGTCTGCTGCAGTTCCTCACAGTAGGAATGAGAAAGGACTGGTGTGGGGCAGAAAGGAGGAAGCAGATCTAAGAAATACCACATGGAAGAATCAAAGGACTTTTCTGACCAATCAGACAAGTAACAGAATATGGAGGATGAGAGGTCGTCAAGGAACAAAGGATTTCCGGTTTCTGAATTAGACAACCAGGTGAATGGGGGTACCAGAAATGAAGAAAGAGACTACAGGAGGATGTGTATGTGTTTAGTCGCTCATTCGTGTCCAACTCTTTGCAACCTCATGAACTGTAGCTCACCAGGCTCCTCTGTTCGTGGTGATTCTCCAGGCAAGAAAACTGGAGTGGATTGCCATTTCCTCCCCCAGGGGTCTTCCCCACCCAGGGATCAAACCCAGGTCTCCCTCACTGCAGGTGGCTTCTTTACTATCTGAACCAACAGGACAGGAGGATGGGGACATGCAGATGGACAGAGAATAAGCTGGGCTCCAACTATATATGGGACATCAAGGTGGTGAAGTCCAGAAGCTGCTGGATATTGAGGTCGATAGCAAGTTCAAGGCTAGAGGTGTGTGCCTGAGGGAAGCTGAAGCCACGGAATGGGTGAGATCCAACTGAAATAAAGGAAAGAACCCCGAGGCACCAGCACACAAGGGAAACTGTATTGGATGCACCTGCAAAGACACAGAAGACAGAGACATGTTTAGAAATTCTGCATAGAGAGAGTTTTAAAAGGTGAGATATCATAAAAATAAGGACTGAAAAGTAACCATGGCTCTTAGCTGTCATATCCTGATGATCTTGTTAAGAGCACTCTCACTGGAAAACAACAACTTACACTCATCTATTGGGATGGTAATAATGGGGACTAGAGGATAATTATTCCTTCTAAAGAGGTGTTTAACCTCAGCTCCAACTGAAGGCTGCCATGTGGGAAAGGAAAGCCCAGTAGTCTCAGAGCTTCCGATTCTTTTTTCCCTAAAAGACAGAAATATGGAGTTTTGCATGAAATCTCAATATTATTTAAACATGGCAAAAGTCAAAATATAACACTGAGCAGAACTTAAAAAACACTTCTGTGGGTCATAGCAGACCCCATGAGCCCTGTGTTTGCAAACTTAGAGGCTGCTCAATGCAAGTCAAGTAACAGAACCAAAAGCAAGTTAGAAGCATGTGCCTTGCTGATGGTGAGTCAGTCCTGTCCACATGCTGGAAAGAGCATCTAGTTCACACATTGGGAAAGGAGAGAACTGAATAGGAAATAAAGCACTCAAGTCAGTCACTGCCCAATAAACTGAAGAGCATTTTGGAAATTCAGTGTGGTCCTAGATTATGCATAAAGGAAACTTATCATCTGGAAACAAGACATCAAAACCTGAAAAATTCAGGAATTTAAGAGTTCTAATTTTTCTTCCAGGCTGCTGCTGCTGCTGCTGCTAAGTCACTTCAGTTGTGTCCGACTCTGTGTGATCCCACAGACGGAAGCCCACCAGGCTCCCCCGTCCCTGGGATTCTCCAGGCAAGAACACTGGAGTGGGTTGCCATTTCCTTCTCCAATGTGTGAAAGTGAAGTCGCTCAGTCGTGTCCGACCCTTAGTGACCCCATGGACTACAGCCTACCAGGCTCCTCCATCCATGGGATTTTCTAGGCAATAGTACTGGAGTGGCTAGTCCCACATAATATCACACCTGATTCTTGTCATTGTACAAATTCTAAAATTGATCTCACAGTCAATCAGGAGAGCCCATTGCTCTTAACTAATTCCAATCTGGGAAGTTGATCTCAACTTGTAAAACCAAAAATTATTTCAAATATCTGAATACAGAAGAGATTCATTTTGAAAGTCAATCAGATGCTTCTTTAAAAAAAAAGAAAAAAACACTATCCTCATACACATAGATCTGCAAATCTTCCTAAAAATTCTATCATACCCACTACCCCATAAACTCAGTGTTCATACTTTCAACTCCTGAACTCACACACATGCACACACTATACACTCTTATTTATACTTTTGTTACTGAACAAGTACTTCCCCTTATTTACTTACATATAAAATCAATGTTCAATTTAATAAGTTATTTGAACACCTGCTCTGAGAATTCACTCATGGAAGGAGTAGAAAGACAGTTGCTAATAACAAATTGGTCCGTAGGTGTCTAAGACATATTATCTGCTGTCAAGTGAGTTTAAAAATCAAATTAGTTCAGTGATACCAAAAGATTAGTAGTAGTGGTTCTCAATCCTAACTGGGCATTTGCATCATCTGAAGTATCTTTTTTTAATACCTATGCCCAGGTTCCACTCCAAATCCATGGTAGAAAAGGACTGAAACATGTATTATTTAAAATGTTAAAATTAGGGGCCGTGGGAAGATGGCGGACGGAAAGGGAGAAGCCGCCGCCACCGCCGGAGCCAGAGCCGGATCCGAGACTGAGTCCACGGCTCGGGGCCATAGTCCCTCATCTCCGGCATTGGTAGCCTCCGGACTGCGACCCTGTCTGTGGCAGCTGGAGACAGAACTAAGGGAGCAGGAGGTGTCGGAGGTCTCATCTTTGAACTACTGTCGGAGCATCTGCCAGACCTTGTTGCAGTATGCAAGCAGCAAGAATGCATCAGAACATATTGTGTATCTTCTGGAGGTATATCGACTTGCCATCCAAAGCTTTGCCAGTGCTCGCCTGTATTTAACAACTGAGTGTGAAGATGTCCTCAGTGCTTGGCAGATTAGTGCGGAGTTGTTTTGAATTACTGCTTTCAGTGTCTGAAAGTGAACTGCCATGTGAAGCCTGGGTACTATTCCTTCAGTCTTTACAGGAGTCACATGATGCATTATTGGAATTTGGGAATAATAACCTACAAATACTGGTTCATGTAACCAAGGAAGGGGTGTGGAAAAATCCTGTTCTTAAAATTCTGTCTCAACAGCCAGTAGAAACAGAAGGAGGACTATCTCTCAGGTCTTTTGCTCGGTGGAACACACTTTGAGAAATGCCTGGTTTAGAGGAAAGACCACCACTTTGGAATCCTTGGCAAGTTACCTAATTTCTCTGAGTATTGATTTTCCTAACCTTAAACTGGGGATAACAATACTTGCCTTGGTGGTGGTGTGAAAAATAACTGAGAGGTGTGTAAAAACATTCAAAGCTTGGTACCCTCATGAGTGTTTAAGTGGTAGTTGTTAATATTACACAAGATACTTCATTTTTCCTTGTTCTTATGTTTATAGTTCATTTCACTGTTCCTTACTATCCTTATCAGGATGTGAGGGAGGAGAAAGTGAAAGAATGAGTTTTGGTGAAATATTAGTAGCTTTATTAAAAGGTTTGGTGTTTGTGGGACTTCCCTGGTGTTCCAATGTTTGGGGCTCTATGCTTCCAATGCAGGGGGGCACGGGTTCAATCCTTGGTCAGGGAACTAGGATCCCACATGCTGTTTGGTATGGCTAAATGTAGAGTTTAAAATTTTTTTTAATGGTTTGATGGTCAAAATAAAACTGCTAAGTAATATGGGAATAATTAGCAACATTATTTTGCTCTTTGCTCTGTTAAATGAGTACAGAGATCAGAATAAACTTCCAGTAATGTCAACTGACGGAGAAGGCAACGGCAAGCCACTCCAGTACTATTGCCTAGAAAATCCCATGGATGGAGGAGCCTGGTAGGCTGCAGTCCATGGGGTCGCTAAGGGTCGGACACGACTGAACGACTTCACTTTCACTTTTCACTTTCACACATTGGAGAAGGAAATGGCAACCCACTCCAGTGTTCTTGCCTGGAGAATCCCAGGGACGGGGGAGCCTGGTGGGCTTCCGTCTATGGGGTCACACAGAGTCAGACATGACTGAAGTGACTCAGCAGCAGCAGCAGCAATGTCAACTGAACTTTTATCTGCTAAAAACAAACAACAAAAGATATCAAACTTTCATCTTCACAACCTTGGTATGTTATGTGGTATGTTATCAAACTGTTTTATTTTTCCTTTTTTCTAGTCAATAAATTGATTGCACAAGAAGGACCTTTCTTTCTGCAAATGCGAATAAAACATTTGTTGAAATCCAAAAAAAAAAAAAAATGTTAAAATTAGAGGTAACTAAAGATCAACCAAAGTTGAGAGCCCTGCAGGATATGGTTCAATTAGCCATTCACCCGTGACACGTAATTTTGATGATTAATTAACTAATTACTCGATGAGCCCCACCTTGACTACTGAAGACAATACCCTCTCCACTAACTACTTAACTGAACTGGATTTAGAGCCTCAGATGATGATAAACTACCAGGATCCAGAGACAAGCAATCCCTTAATTCTTGCCCCTTGGTCAATTCACCTCCCTAGTAGAGGTTATCAAAGGACAGGGATCAGGGAGGCCACAGGAACCTCAAAGTCTGAGAGAATTCAGAACATAATTAAAGCCTTCCCCAAAGCTCCCTCAGTTTCTTCAGTATCTTACCTACTTCTGGCCTTATCTGATGCTGATTCAGCTGGCTTCCCACATTCCACAAATACCAGCTTCCTTTGTTTCTTCTCAGTTGGAGGTGGCCAGTTCCCTGCTTCTGCTCACAAAACCCAGACTGTCCTCCTTGGGCTTCATGTACCCTTCAAACTGTAGAAACCCCAACTCTCTCCTCAATCTTGAAATCTGCCTTTCTCCCACCTAAATTATTCAGGGCCCCAGAACAAACAGGCTTCATTTACATTCATGTTCCCACTTAACGTGTTTCTTTACCTCCTTACCTCTCTACCCAGACATCTCAGAGATCATGCCCAATTTTTCAATTTGTAATTAGACTGAAGAAGATTCTTCAGACTTGATTTGCAAATCCTGCAATATTTTTCACGGAAATCAGACTTCTCCCTGTAACATACAGAACTATACTGTAAAAGACAGAATTGAGAGGAGTGTGAGGATGCGTCAACACTTTGAAGGCTTCCCGGGTGGCTCAGTGGTAAAGAATTTGCTGACAATGGAGGAGACGCAGGAGACCAGGTTTGATCCCTGTGTCAGGAAGAGAAGGAAATGGCAACTCACTCCAGTATTCTTGTCTGGGAAAACCCATGGACAGAGGAGCCTGGCAGGCTATAGTCTATGGGGTCGCAAAGAGTTAAGACACTACTGAGCACATACCCAAGCCTCGCTTTGCAAGAAACACAATAACCATTGCTATCATTGGGTTGATAAGTTATTGTAGCAGTTTATAGATGGAAATTTTTAAAAAACAAACTGTAAAAAAATTAAGAAGATGGATAAGTTCCACTGCATAATGACTTACTAGGCTCCATATTAAGGACTGAGAGTAAGGGCTTCCCTGGTGGCTCAGAGGTTAAAGCGTCTGCCTCCAATGCGGGAGACACGGGTTCGATCCCTGGGTCGGTAAGATCCCCTGGAGAAGGAAACGGTAACCCACTCCAGTATTCTTGCCTGGAGAATCCCATGGAGGGAGAAGCCTGGTAGGCTACAGTCCACGGGGTCGCAAAGAGTCGGACACGACGGAACGGAAGGACCTGGAAACACAGTTTCTGGGTTCAAATCTCAATTCTACCACATATTAGTCATATTTCTGTGCTTTTCCCCCAACTGTAAAATGGGGATATTAGTACCTCGTTCACGGAGTTAGTCATTTGATGTACGTAAGGCGCCTAGAACAGTGCCTGCACCAAGTAAGTACAATTCCTCTTGGTTCAGTTCAGTTCAGTCACTCAGTCGTGTCCGACTCTCCGCGACCCCATGAATCACAGCACGCCAGGCCTCCCTGTCCATCACCAACTCCCGGAGTACACTCAAACTCATGTCCACAGAGTCGGTGATGCCATCCAGCCATCTCATTCTCCGTCGTCCCCTTCTCCTCCCGCCCCCAACCTTTCCCAGCATCAGAGTCTTTTCCAGTGAGTCAACTCGTCGCATGAGGTGGCCAAAGTATTGCAGTTTCAGCTTTAGCATCAGTCCCTCCAATGAACATCCAGGATTGATCTCCTTTAGAATGGACTGGTTGGATCTTCTCTTGGTTATCGTGTTATTACTACTGAGTAAGCCCATCCGCATCGGCTTGCAGCTTCTGCAGCCCTCATTAAGTCTGTGCTTCCTTGGTGGTTCAGACAGTAAAGAATCCACCTGCCAATGCAGGAGATCCAGGTTCGATCCCTGGGTTGGGAAAGAGCCTCTGGATGAAGAAATGGCAACCCACCTCAATATTCTTGCCTGGAAAATGCCATGGACAAAGGAACCTTGCAGGTTACAGCCCACCGGGTTGCAAAGAGTCGGACACGACCGAGTAACACAGGAGGGCTTAAAACCTTGCGGTCCGGAGAAACAAACCGTTTTAACCTTTCACTAATTTAAAGAAACTGAATTTATGCCAAGTTGTTTTTGAAATTGAATTTTGATATTTCTGGTCTTTTCCTATCATTTTCTAAATTCAATGGATAAAAGCATGGACTTTATCAGAGTATTTCGTGACATTTTAGTTCCATTAGGAATATCATTTAATATTAGTTAAAGCCTTGCTTATTTAACTTATATGCAGAGTACATCATGAGGAACGCTGGGCTGGAAGAAGCACAAGCTGGAGTCAAGATTGCTGGGAGAAATATCAATAACCTCAGATATGCAGATGACACTACCCTTATGGCAGAAAGTGAAGAGGAACTCAAAAGCCTCTTGATGAAAGTGAAAGAGGAGAGTGAAAAGGTTGGTTTGAAGCTCAACATTCAGAAAACAAAGATCATGGCATCTGGTCCCATCACTTCATGGGAAATAGATGGAAAAACAGTGGAAACAGTGTCAGACTTTGTTTTTTTGGGCTCCAAAATCACTGCAGATGCTGATTTGCAGCCATGAAATTAAAAGACGCTTGCTCCTTGGAAGGAAAGTTATGACCAACCTTGATAGTATATTAAAAAGCAGAGACATTACTTTGCCAACCAAGGTCCGTCTAGTCAAGGCAATGGTTTTTCCCGTGGTCATGTATGGTTGTGAGAGTTGGACTGTGAAGAAGGCTGATCGCCGAAGAATCGATGCTTTTGAACTGTGGTGTTGGAGAAGACTCTTGAGAGTCCCTTATACTGCAAGGAGATCCAACCAGTCCATTCTAAAGGAGATCAATCCTGGATGTTCATTGGAGGGACTGATGCTAAAGCTGAAACTGCAATACTTTGGCCACCTCATGCGACGAGTTGACTCACTGGAAAAGACTCTGATGCTGGGAAAGGTTGGGGGCGGGAGGAGAAGGGGACGACGGAGAATGAGATGGCTGGATGGCATCACCGACTCTGTGGACATGAGTTTGAGTGTACTCCGGGAGTTGGTGATGGACAGGGAGGCCTGGCGTGCTGTGATTCATGGGGTCGCGGAGAGTCGGACACGACTGAGCGACTGAACTGAACTGAACTGAAAGCCTTGTTATGATTACAATGCTATTTAAAACGAAACTATGAGAGAGGAGTATTTTGGGAGGAGAAAAATATCACTCGCCAGTTATTGAGATTTTAAAAGCCAAAGAAGGGAGGGAGAATTTATTAGTTGCAGGTGACCTTTAAATGTCACATTCACTAATATATAAATGTAAACACAGAAAAATGTAATGTCTGGTAATAATGGTAAACTGATCAATACAATTACATTATGGGATCTGTGGTATTATAAATTATGTTCTCAATCCAGAATATTGATAGCTTTTTAACACCTTTTAAGATCAAGTTATAATGCATTAAATATCCTATAGTTAATTCCCTGGGTGCTAATTATAAGCTGATAGCTTACTTCTATTACTTGGACAGCTCCATGTATCGAATTTCTAAATATTCAAGGTTTTAGAGTTAAATTATTTTTCCACAATGTTTAAAAAATAAAAATAAGTTTATCATCTCAATAAAACAATCTTTCAGTGAAATCTGCTTTAATAATTTGTCTAGAATAGCATGGTTAGGTTTAACCTTAGACCACTTTCAGAAGTTAGGGAAATAGGATTTTAAGGACAACTGGTTACTTGTGTCACTTTTCATTTTTAACTGAATTACACATATAAACAGCATGCACTATTGTAACAAACGAAGAAAACCACTGGGTAGATACTTATATAGTTATACAGGCTACTTTGATTACTTTCCCTCTCTGCCTCAATTCCATTAGTAAAAAGTCCAGCTTTAGAGATTATATTTACTATATTAACAGACGATTCTCTATGCTCATCTTTAGCTCTTGACTGTTCAAGGAAATATACACATGCATTTATCCAGAGTGGAATTTTTTCCTGTATAATAATTCCAAGTGGAGGCACAGAGATGCAGAGATTCTAAATGCCTCAGCTATATATATTTAGAAAAAACAACTGCTTTCATGCCTTGGATAACCGAGACGACATTAAAAGAAACTACATCTTTCCATCATGAAACTGGCCAACATACTATTCCTACAGTTCTCACAGCATGAGGACAAACATTAAGAGAACCACTGGCCTTTAAATTAAAAGTTTATTATTTGTCCTATTTGAGGAAGATTTGGGGGAAACATGGAGAAGGAAATGGCAGCCCACTCCAGTATTCTTGCCTGGAAAATCCCATGGACGGCGGGGCCTGGTAGGCTACCGTCCATGGGGTCGCAAAGAGTTGGACACGACTGAGCGACTTCACTTTCACTTTCACTTTGGGGAAAACAAGATATCCCTTTGGAGGATTCCAAAAAAAAAAAAAAGATGCCCGTGGAGGCCTTCATTTAAAGTTTTCATTAAAACTTTTTTCTTTAAAGAAGAAACAGGCCCAGCATGTTACCCAAACACTCAATATGAGTTCCAGAGTCTAGCTACGGCTTCTGAATATTTAAGTCTGCCTTACACACTTACAAACACTTCTGGAACCTTAGATTTCACTTGTTCCTGGCTTCAGGGACAGAGCTGGGAACAGTCCTTGTCATCATTTCGACAGTCACCCCGGACCTGACACAGCCCACACACTTAGTAAATGCTGATAGAAAGTAAGGTGTTAAAGTAAAAATAGCAAAGGGTAGACTGGTTGGTGTCAGCACACAGCATCCTTCCACCTGACCTCCTGCTGGAGTCATTGAGAGAGGCCAGCTCCAGAAGCTGAAATTCCAAGGGCCCCATTAGTTGTAACTTCCGAGTATCTGCTACTTACACCAATCAACTTTCTAACCCAAGGATTAGAAGTAGGGCGGGCCTTAGCTGGTCAAAAATCACATCTGAGGTGAGCAACACCTTCAAGTGCTCCCCTGAGGTCTGTTCGCTCCAACATCTTCTAAAGTAGTGCTTGTCAAACTTCACTGGCCATTGCAATCACCTGGGAGCTTGTTGAAAAGCAGATTTCGAGGCCGTGGGCTTGGACCGGGTCACCAGATGTTGCCTTTCTAAGGAGCCCCCAAGTGTTTCGGGTGCTGCGGTTCCAACCACCACCCTGGAACAAGCAAGGCCCACAAACGCCCAGATCCCTCATATTAGCCACATACAAAAGTTGCGGCCACAGGTCGTGACAAATCAGGAGGTCGCCGAGGTGCTCTGCGTCCCCGGAGCGTCGCCACCCTGTCCCCGGGGCACCCGGCAGGTGCGGTGGCGGCGGCGCGCTCCCGGGGAGCCAGCCCGCAGCCGCGCCCCCTCCTCCGCCCAGCCCGCGCGCCCCCGGCGCCGCGCCCACCTTCTCGCGGGTCTTCAGGTACCGCTGCAGCGCCTGCTGTGTGAGCTCCCGGACGCGCAGCTGGCCCTCCTTGCAGGGCACCACGATCCCGGTCCTGCCGAAACACACGGTCACTTTCATCCTGGCCCCCGGCGAGCACGCCGGGCCCGGCCGAACAGGTGTCTGTCTGGGCCGGCGGGCGCGGCCCCACTCTCGGGGGACCCCGGGCGCCGGCGGAGCCCCCGGGGCGCCTCTCCCCGGCTCCCCCCTCCGGATCAGGGGCTCGCAGCAGCGCCCCTCCGCCCGGGGCAGGCGGCCGCCGGCGGGCGGGAATCGATCTGAGAGCAGGCGGCAGCGGGGAGGGCTACCTCCCAGGTGGCGGGGGGCCGGGGAAGCCGGGGGGCCGGGCTGCTCCTCCCGCTCCTGCTCCGATTCCGGCTCCGGCTCGGGCCCGGCCCAGGCGGCTGCTCCCCGCCCGCCAAAGCGAAACTGCCGGCCTGGCCCTGGCCCTGACGGCGGCGGGGCCGGCCCCAAGCCCCGGGCTGGAGTGGGCGGCGGCGGCGGCGGCGCGCGGGGCCAGAGTTGGGAGGAAACTTTTGCGCCGGATCCCAACTCCTCCGCCGCGCGCCGCGCTCTGGGCTCCCGCGGCCCCCGGGCCGGCCTGGGCCCGGCTCTTAAAGGGGCCGCGGCGCTCCCCGGGCCCGCGGTGGACTCGGCGGCGCGGGGCGGGGGCCGTGCGGGGCGGTAACCGGAGCCCGGAGACTGCTCCCCCGCCCTCGGTCTCTCCCTGGCTCTGTCCCTCCCGCACACGCACGGAGCCCTAGGGAATTGTAACGGGACCTCAGAGCTCCCCACCGGGGGATTGAAACCGGATCGCATAAAGCACACTCCAGGGAATAGCTGAGAGACTGCAGAGCTACACCCTTAAAACCGAGGGATTGGAGCCAGATTCGAGGAGAGCCCGGGAGCAGGTGCTTCTCGCCCCGCCCACCGAAAACACCTCCAGGCGTGGAGGTTCGCAGATACTGAGCTGCAGCGGTGGCCAAAGGACCTGTTAAGAATTTAGTCTTGAGCACAGCATCTCATCTGCCCTCTAAAGCTCTTTGATGGAAAAAGTGAAGGGATTCTTGGAGAAAACGTAGCAGTGGAATCTTCCTTTTAGGGAGAACACTCAATATTCCCTCAAAAGGCCTCATCCCAGACCCAGATATGATGCTGGATGTTCACACTTATCCTTCTGAAATGCGCTTCCGGTCGAACTTTTGACTACAGAAAAATGATTTTCAACACTTTTAAGCTCATGATTTGGTAGGTGTGTATCCACCGCCCATTGAAATTGGCATATCTGGGGTGGGGGAAATCGACAAATAACATCTGTACCGTTTTTGGCTCACACATAAATGAACTCCTTTAAACGCAACAATTACCCTTTAAAGAAAGTATTATTCTTACCAATTTATCATAAAGAATAGTACCCAGGAAGATTAAGGAAATGAGATGACCATAAAGTTAGTTATGCTGAGAGGAGCTCCCTTCTTCCAACATTCAATCCCTCGTCTCCCCCACACTTTTCTTCACAATCCAGCTCATCCAACAAGTTCCCCAGGACTACATCATGTATTTTTCTTAAAAAGAGATTTGTTCCACTGCCTACCAGGTCACATTAAGGCAGTGCTATCAGTTGTATTAAGCATGAAAATCTTTTCTAAAGTTGTGGTATAGTTTCTTTTTGTTACTGTTACAGTCATCAAGTCTTGACTCTTTGTGACCCCATGGACTGCAGCCTCCCAGGCTTCCTTGTTCTTCACTATCTCTCAGCGTTTACTCAAATGCATGTCCATTGAGTCAAGGATGTCACCCAACTATCTCACCCTCTGTCATCCCCTTCTCCTCCTGTCCTCAACCTTTCCCAGCATCAGGGTCATTTCCAATGAGTTGGCTCTTCGCATCGGATGACCAAAGTATTGGAGGTTCATCTTCAGCATCAGTCCTTCCTATGAATATTCAGGTTTGATTTCCTTTAGGGTTGACTGGTTTGATCTCCTTGCTGTCCGAGGGACTCTCAACAGTCTTCCCCAGCACAATTCGAAAGCATCAATTCTTCACTGCTCAGCCTTCTTTATGGTCCAACTCTCACATCCATACATGACTACTGGAAAAACCATAGCTTTGACTATACAGATCTTTGTGGGCAAAGTGATGTCTCTGCTTTTTCATGCACTATCTAGGTTTGTCATAGATTTTCTTCCAGGAAGCAAGCGTCTTTTAATTTCATGGTTGCAGTTTTAAACTTTTTAATTCATTCATACATGCAATATTTGTGTGTGTGCATGCATGGTCTCCTATGTACAGGGCCTTATATAACATCAGTGGCGTATATTTGAATGTCATCATCAAAGAGGATCATGAGGACTAAGAAGCTGATTTTAAGAAGATGTATATATATGGCTGAGTCCCTTCGCTGTTCACCTGAAACTATCACAACATTATTAACTGACTATACCCCAGTACAAAGTAAAAAGTTTAAAAAGAATTACACACACACACAAAAGAAGATGTATATTAGTTAATGTGGTTGCAAATCCAATACAAACTAAATAAACTAAAGAGAGGATCTATTTCCTTATAAAATCAGAAAAGCCAAGGAGCATTCCTTTGAGCAAGACCGAATCCAGAAACTCTGTGTCCTCATCACCATCTCTCTCCATCTGTTGGCTCTGTGTTCCTCTGTATTGTCTCCATTCTCAGACAGTCTGTCCCTCAGGAGGCAAAGATGGCCAGTCCCAGTGTTTCAAGTTTATACATTCTGATAGGCAGCCATCCCAGACATCACTGAGCCTTTTGCTTGTGAGGACTTACATATCCAAGCTTAAGTCACATACCTTCCCTCTGGCAAGACGAATGCAGCATTGATTGACCAGGCCTGATTCACCTGCCACTAAATCATATGGAATAAGAACAGGAGAATAGGGAACCAAAATAGATGAGACAAAAATAAAAATTTTAGCCATAACAAAATGTAAGATTGTTTCCCACCCTCAAAGTTGTCATAGATAGTAGAGGCACAAGATCTACAGATGCGAAGTTAAATAGAAATTACAAAACAACAATGAATGTGATAATTTTACTGAACATTATTGATTTAAAAACATGCCAGGCACTGTTCTAGGTGTAGATAGATGATCGATATTACATATGTACAGATATATGCATACATGTATATGTATGCATCATATGTTATATATCTACATTTTATTTCTCTTTGCAATAACCTTAGAAGGAAGATAATTTTTTATCTTCCTTTTAGATATGAGGAAACTGAGGCCAAGGAAGGTGAAGATCACATCCTTAGAAAGTACTGGGGACCAGCTTGGAACCTAGGGCATCTGAATCCAGAGTCTTCATAGCCACGACTGTGCTGATCTTATATGGGAAATTCCAGATGAGCAGAGTGAAGAAACAAATACTAATGCAGGACATTCATGTGTGACACTTAATATTGCATATTATATGGACAATTAGGATAGTACAGAGCAAAGGTTTTTAACTGATGAAATAGTCTTGCATGTTACCATTCTTTATGCTTCATGGTGTTTTTTTTTTTTTCTTTAATTCTTCTTCACACTTACTCCAGATTCCTCCTCTTCTGTTCAGTGAATAGCTCCTGCTCTTCTTCCCATCACAAAGTTTCAGCGTTAGCCCTTCCTCAATATCTACAGCCCAGATCCACTGTCCTTAGTGATTTGAGAAACTCCAAATGAATCACAAAGAACACCCAAGTTCTCCAGATCCCACTTTTAGAAAGAGTGGAATCAGGTCTTGTGAGTGCAGCAGAGGTTGTGAGGTGTGAAATGAAGGTGCAGCGGAGGTGAGCACAGATATGAACAAGGCATTGTACACTCCTGCACACTATGGGGCAAATGTTAATGGTCCAAACTAGTATTATAAAAACGTTTTAGTGTTTACATTTCAAGTTTATTAGATGGCCATATTTAATTTGTTACTCAATTTTGTCATACCATACATAGAAGCGATTTATCATATATTAAGAAGTGATAGAAGAGAACATAGTTGCAACACACAGAAACTCAGGCCCAGCAAATTCCTAAATCAGTATTTCATGCCCCGTGGGACCTTCTGGGCAGAAGACAATAAATAATTTGCCTTGATTGAGCAACACTAGAGGATTCTAGGTCTGGGCTCCATTTTCTTGTTTTGCCTGTTGGATAGGTAAATATTGCCTGTGGTGTGATATTTTCCCATTTGTTATCCAACAGCTTAGCAAGCCTCGGAGTAGCCTGTGAAAACGTGTTATGCAGAGAACAGTAATACTGACTGATATTAATAAACTGCTCTGTGTTATGGAAAGTATAACTAAAATGTCAGGTACCACTGGGTATGTATTGAAGAAAGAATGATAATTTTTAAAGTATAGTTGACCAGTCATCCATTCTGATGTTTTGCACTATTAAAAACTAAAATATTATTATCTTTCAAGGAATTATGTATAACAAGCAATATTTATTGCAAGAAATTAATTGAATGGAAGAGAAGCTTTTTTTGAAGATCCTTGGAGCAATTAATATGATAGATTATGTTCTTAGCTTCCTTGTTAAAGCAGGTACCAGAGTGATAGCATAAGAGAAAAATGGGTATGATTTTTCATTCTTTCCTTCCATGTTTAAAATTAAAGGGTTTGGTTTATTTTCTTTAACTTGGCAAGAATAAGTTTTTCTTAAGAGATGTTTATCTCTAAATGCCTTATGGCATTCATCTGTTGACTGTTTCTATAGGTCTCCTTATAACATAAATATTTTACACCCTAAAGAGAGTATTTTGGGCTATCAACTTTTGAGAGGTTCTTATTTATGTCTCTTCTATAAGCTAGACTTGTAAGTTTCCACAGTGTTTTACCTAGACCACCCCTCCTTATAGTGAATTCAACTCTATGAATATCCTACTTTGATTTATGTTTTCTTGGAAAAGACCTGAATCATGAAATGAGTGCCTCTTTATAAAAACAAAATAAACAAACCAACACAAAGCCAGAAAAGTGTTCCAGTTCTGTTTCATTTAGAGTTGATCACGAGTTAGATGTTTTCCCTCGTTATGTGATCTCCTTCTCTGAAGTGTATTGTTGTTTAGTCACTAAGTTGTGTCCAACTGTGCGGCCCCATGGACTGCAGCCCACCAGGCTCCTCTGTGCATGGGATTTCCGAGGCAAGAACTGGAGTGGGTTGCCATTCTCTTCTCCAGCAGACCTTCCCTACCCAGTAAATGAACACACGTCTCCTGCAATGCAGGCGATTCCTTACCACTAAGGCACCAGGGACTTCCCTTGTGGCTCAGCTGGTGAAAAATCTGCCTGCAATGCAGGAGACCTGGGTTCAATCCCTGGGTTGGGAAGATCCCCTGGAGAAGGGAAAGGCTACCCACTCCAGTTTCTGGCCTGGAGAATTCCATGGACTGTATAGTCCATAGGGTCGAAAAGAGTTGGACACGACTGAGTGACTTGTACTTTCACTTTCACTTTAAGGCACCAGGGACAACCCTGAAGTATATTAAGGTCCATGAATGCTGACCCTTAGGAAGAGATGCTACTGAGAGCATCAGGATTGCCGGAGAAAATATCAATAACCTCAGATATGCAAATGACACCACCCTTACGGCAGAAAGCAAAGAGAAACTGAAGAGACTCTTGATGAAAGTGAAAGAAGAGAGTGAAAAGGGTGGCTTAAAACTCAACATTCAGAAAACTAAGATCATGGCATCCGGTCCTATCATTTCATGGCAGATAGATGGGGAAACAGTGGAAACAGTGGCTGACTATATTTTGGGGCCCCAAAATCACTGCAGATGGTGATCGCAGCCATGAAATTAAAAGACACTTGCTCCTTGGAAGAAAAGCTATGACCAACCTAGACAGCATATGAAAAAGCAGAGACATTACTTTGCTGACAGAGGCCCATCTAGACAAAGCTTTGGTTTTTCCAGTAGTCATGTATGGATATGAGAAGTGGACTATAAAGAAAGCTGAGCCCTGAGGAACTGATGCTTTTGAACTGTGGTGTTAAAGAAGACTCTTGATAGTCCCTTGGACAGCAAGAAGATCATGGGGATTGTCCAGGCAAGAATACTGGAGTGGGTTGCCATGCCCTTTTCCGGGGGATCTTCCCAACCCAGGGACTGAACCCAGGTCTCTTGCATTGCAGGCGGATTCTTTACCATCTAGGGACTAGATATTCAGGGAAGCCCATCTAGGGACTAGATATTCAGATTTAGGGACCATAGTTTTGGAGGTGAATACATCAGAATAGAGATTATCCCAAAAAGGGAAAACAAGAGGACTTAGACCAGAACCCTGGAGAATGCCAGTGTTAAAGAGAGGGTACAGAGAAGTTACACTGTGTATGATGATGCATTATTAATTATAAGTTACTATTTTACTATGTATGTAAAGTATTGTCAATGTCAAAGATATGATAAGAAAGGGTGCTGCTGCCCTAGTGAAGACATAATGGTGGAGAACAGGAAATTGAATGTTAAAAATGGAAGGCAAGATAGTTTGACTGGAACAGGTAGGCTTCATCAGAGCACAACGCAGAGTATAAGGCTATAAAGATATGGAAGAAGGAAATGATTGAGGGCGAACTATGAGATATATACCTAGTGGCTCAGAGGTTAAAGCGTCTGCCTGGAATGCAGGAGACCCAGGTTCGATCCCCGGGTCAGGGAAGATCCCTTGGAGAAGGAAATGGCAACCCACTCCCGTACTCTTGGCTGGAGAATCCCATGGAGGGAGGAGCCTGGTAGGCTACAGTCCATGGGGTGGCAAAGAGTCAGATACGACTGAGCGACTTCACTTTCACTTTCTATGAGATATAGACTAGGGAGTCTGGATCTGTTTCACCAAAGAAATATCTTCTTAGTGCTTGAGCAAAGGTGTAATAGTCATAAAATAGCATTTGATTGTTATTATTCTGACATCTTCCTGTATAAAGAATTACAGTAGTATGTAACTGAAAGTTGGGGAGAATCCAAAAGAAGCATGCTGGAGTAAACTGCATGAAACTATATTGAAGCGAAACATCATATATGCACACAGTGTGGAATATCCCTACCTGTACATGTGCTTATCCAAAGTAACGGACTATATGATTACTGACGTTCTGCCCTACTGCTCTTCCGTGCATGGGAAGCAGAGGGTGCCACATGACTCAGAGTCTAGTCAGGCAAACTAAAAACAGACCTTATCTCAAACAGAGGGAATTGAATACAAGTTAATTTCACTGTTGATGAAAGGGGTGAAAAACCAAACAGGAAATGCAAGGCAACTTAGAGATTCCCCACAGCAGGAAGCAGCTTCTTTCTCTTGGACTGGCTGAATTTAGAGAGGAGGTAGCAGTCTTAGCAGAATCCAGAAGTTGGGCAGCCTGGCAGGAGCTAAAACCTTAGCAGGGACTACCTGGAAGAAGCTGGGAGCTCTGAGAAAGGGACCGTCCCTGGGCAACCTGGAACCTGGAGTTGCATCGTGAAAGCACGGTCAGAAGACAGAGACAGATTTGGGAGAAAGAGAGAAATACCCATACCCCAGGATCGCTTTCCACTAGTGTCTCCCACTTGCTGAACAAGCTGGAAGCATTTTAGCAAAAAGGGTGGGGAAATATTTGGGAGCAAACATAATGACTGGCCCAGAAGGTCTTTCCTGGCAGGCTTCTATAGTAATTCATAAATAGAGGTTTTAAGTCTCACAAATATTTTAGATTTAAGAAACATGCTAATAATAATTTCAATTCAATGTGGTATATTTATGAAACAGCATTTTCCCTAAATAGGTTAAAATCATGATTTTTTCAAGAGAAAGTGCTTCTACATTTTAACAGTGAAATGTATAGGCTTTCCCTTGATTGCTGAGTAACTATTAATTTCCATCATTTAAGAAATAAAAAAATTCCTACTCTTGCTCAGTCATCAGACTCAAATTAATAGTTTTGTTTAGTTTTGATTACACAGGACTATAAGCAGCAAATCCAAAAATCCTGTTAATATTGAATACTGAAGATGTCTGACTATACAATGCTATCTGATAATATTTCATTTATTTTACATGTTTTTTTTAAACACTAATCCATGGATTCATGATGGAAGCTTTGAAGACTATTTGGGTTTAAACTTGTGATTTCTTTGTATAAAATTATTTGAGAAATCCATTAATACTTTACCATGTGTTTACACATGAATAATAAGTGACTATTTCAATACTATCAGGAAAACTTGATTTAATTTCTTTTTTTTTCCTTTAAGAATGTGCACTCTTGTTAGGACATGTTAGGTACAATGTTTTGCAATTATCTTCAAACTCCTTTTTATATAACTGAAATATAAATATAATAAAGAATACAGATAAGTTATACATGAACTTCAATGTATCTCAAAAGACACAAAAGGAATAAATTTCACAGCAAATAAAAAGAGCTATCAATTTGCCAAGTGAAGTTAAGTGTTACTTGGTCAGTCGTGTCCAACTCCTTGCGACTCCATGGACTGTAACCACCAGACTCCTCTGTCCATGAAATTCTCCAGGCAAGAATACTGGAGTGGGTTGCCATTTCCTGCTCCAAGTGATCTTCCCAACCCAGGGATCGAACCACGTCTCTCCTGTCTCCTACATAGGCACGAGGGATCTTTTTCACTACCACCATCTGGGAAGCTCCATCAATTTGCCAAGTGCATAATAAAATTTTGGCACTTGATACCCCGAAACGGTGGTATAAATGATGAGTAGCATATGCTGGTCATGACCTTTACCAAACTTAATGAGCTTTTTCTAGCTGTTCAGTTCAGTTCATTCTCTCAGTCATGTCCAACTCTTTGCAACCTCATAAACCGCAGCATGCCAGGCCTCCCTGTCCATTACCAACTCCTGGAGTTCACGCAAACCCATGTCCGTTGAGTCAGTGATGCCATCCAACCATCTCATCCCCTGTTGTCCCCTTCTCCTCCTGCCCTCAATCTTTCCCAGCATCAGGGCCTTTTCAAATGAGTCAGCTTTTCACATCACGTGCCTAAGTATTGGAGTTTCAGCTTCATTATCAGACCTTCCAATGAACACCCAGGACTGATCTCCTTTAGAATGGACTGGATGGATCTCCTTGCAGTCCAAGGGACTCTCAAGAGTCCTCTCCAACACCACAATTCAAAAGCATCAATTCTTCGGTGCTCAGCTTTCTTTATAGTACAACTCTCACATCCATACAAGAGAGTACTGGAAAAACTGAAGCTTTGACTAGACGGACCTTTGTTGACAAAGTAATGTCTCTGCTTTTTAATATGCTGTCTAGGTTGGTCATAACTTTCCTTCCAGGGAGCAAGCGTCTTTTAATTTCATGGCTGCAGTCAGCATCTGCAGTGATTTTGGAGCCCAAAAAAATAAAGTCAGCCGCTTTTTCCACTGTTTCCCCATCTATTTGCCATGAAGTGATGGGACCAGATATGATCTTAGTTTTCTGAATGTTGAGTTTTAAGCAAGCTTTTTCACTCTCTTCTTTCACTTTCATCAAGAGGCTCTTTAGTTCTTCTTCACTTTCTGCCATAAGGGTGGTGTCATCTGCATATATGAGGTTATTGTTATTTCTCCCAGCAATCTTGATTCCAGCCTGTGCTTCATCCAGCCCAGCGTTCCTCATGATGTACTCTGCATATAAGTTAAATAAGCAGGGTGACAATATACAGCCTTGACGTACTCCTTTTCCTATTTGGAACCAGTCTGTTGTTCCATGACCAGTTCTAACTGTTGCTTCCTGACCTGCATACAGGTTTCTCAACAGGCAGGTGAGGTAGTTTGGTATTCCCATCTCTTTCAGAATTTTCCACAGTTTGTTGTGATCCACATAGTCAAAGGCTTTGGCATAGTCAATAAAGCAGAAATAGATGTTTTTCTGGAACTCTCTTGCTTTTTCGATGATCCAGCAGATGTGGGCAATTTGATCTCTGGTTCATCTGCCTTTTCTAAAACCGGCTCGAACATCTGAAAGTTCATAGTTCACATATTGCTGAAACCTGACTTGGAGAATTTTGAGCATTACTTTGCTAGTGTGTGAGATGAGTGCAATTGTGCGGTAGTTTGAGCATTCTTTGGCATTCTCTTTCTTTGGGATTGGAATGAAAACTGACCTTTTCCAGTCCTGTGGCCACTGCCGAGTTTTCCAAATTTGCTGGCATATTGAGTGCAGCACTTTCACAGCATCATCTTTCAGGATTTGAAATAGCTCAACTGGATTTCCATCATCTCCACTAGCTTTGTTCATAATGATGCTTCCTAAGGCCCACTTAAGAAGAAATGGCAAGAATACACAGAAGAATTTTACAAAAAAGATCTTCACGACCAAGATAATCACGATGGTGTGATCACTCATCTAGAGCCAGACGTCTTGGGATGTGAAGTCAAGTGGGCCTTAGAAAGCATCAGATGCTTATATCTTTCCTTTTCTCCTTTGCTTTTTGCTTCTCTTCTTTTCACAACTATTTGTAAGGCCTCCTTAGACAGCCATTTTGCTTTTTTGCATTTCTTTTCCATGGGGATGGTCTTGGTCCCTGTCTCCTGTACAATGTCACGAACCTCCGTCCATAGTTCATCAGGCACTCTATCTATCAGATCTAGTCCTTTAAATCTATTTCTCACTTCCACTGTATAATCATAAGGGATTTGATTTAGGTCATATCTGAATGGTCTAGTGGTTTTCCCCACTTTCTTCAATATAAGTCTGAATTTGGCAATAAGGAGTTCATCATCTGAGCCACAGTCAGCTCCTGATCTTGTTTTTGCTAACTGTATAGAGCTTCTCCATCCAGCTGCAAAGAATGTAATCAATCTGATTTCGGTGTTGACCATCTGGTGATGTCCATGTATAGAGTCTTCTCTTGTGTTGTTGGAAGAGGGTGTTTGCTATGACCAGTGCGTTCTCTTGGCAAAACTCTATTATCCTTTGCCCTGCTTCATTCTGTACTCCAAGGCCAAATTTGCCTGGTACTCCAGATGTTTCTTGACTTCCCACTTTTGCCTTCCAGTCCCCTATAATGAAAAGGACATCTTTTTTGAGTGTTCGTTCTAAAAGGTCTTATAGGTCTTCATAAACCGTTCAACTTTGGCTTCTTCAGCGTTACTGGTTAGGGCATAGGCTTGGATTACTGTAATATTGAATGGTTTGCCTTGGAAACGAACAGAAATCATTCTGTCATTCTTAAGATTGCATCCAAGTACTGCATTTTGGACTCTTTTGTTGACCATGATGGCTACTCGATTTCTTCTAAGGGATTCCTGCCCACAGTAGTGGATATAACGGTCATCTGAGTTAAATTCATCCAGTCCAGTCCATTTTAGTTCACTGATTCCTAGAATGTCTATGTTCACTCTTGCCATCTCCTGTTTGAATACTTCCAATTTGCCTTGATTCATGGACCTAATATTCCAGGTTCCTATGCAATATTGCTCTTTACAACATCTGACCTTGCTTCTATCACCAGTCACATCCACAACTGGGTATTGTTTTTGCTTTGGCTCCATCCCTTCATTCTTTCTGGAGTTATTTCTCCACTAATCTCCAGTAGCATATTGGGCACCTACTGACCTGGGGAATTCCTCATTCAGTATCCTCTCATTTTGCCCTTTGATACTGTTCATGGGGTTCTCAAGGCAAGTATACTGAAGTGGTTTGCCATTCCCTTCTCCAGTGGACCACATTCTGTCAGACCTCTCCACCATGACCCACCCGTCTTGGGTGGCCCCACATGGCATGACTTAGTTTCTTGAGTTAGACAGGGCTGTGGTCCATGTGATCAGATCGACTAGTTTTCTGTGATTATGATTTCAGTGTGTCTGCCCTCTGATGCCCCCTCGCAATACCTACCGTCTTATTTGGGTTTCTCTTACCTTGGTCATGGGGTATCTCTTCACAGCTGCTCCAGCAAAGCGCAGCCGCTGCACCTTACCTTGGACAAGGGGTATCTCCTCAAGGCCGCCCCTCCTGACCTTGAATGTGGAGTAGCTCTTCTCGGCCCTCCTGCGCCCGTGCAGCCACCGCCTCTAGGACGTGTGGTAGCTCCTCTCAGCCGCCGCCCCTGACCTCAGGCGTGGGGTAGATCCTCTCTGCCACGTTTCTGCATGTGGTCAGTTGCGCTGGAGCCGGTGTCTCAACCTTAGTTGATAATAATTCAGTAAGGGTGGACTGAATTAGTCAACTGGACTGAATTTAGGAGTAATTTAGGAGGTGAGGGTGGACCACTTATAAAATAAATCCCTAAGATTTCCCCATCCCTCCTACCATGTGAGAACACAAGAAATGATAAAATATAAACCAGGAAGTGGATTCTCACTAGACACTGAATCTACTGGCACCTTGGTCTTGTACTTCCCAGCCTTCAGACGATGAGAAATGAAATAAATTTCTGTTGTTTATAAGTCACCTGCTGCTGCTGCTGCTGTGTCACTTCAGTCGTGTCTGACTCTGTGTGACCCCATAGACAGAAGCCCACCAGGGTCCCCCGTCCCTGAGATTCTCCAGGCAAGAACACTGGAGTGGGTTGCCATTTCCTTCTCCAATGTGTGAAAGTGAAAAGTGAAAGTGAAGTCGCTCAGTCGTGTCCGACCCTTAGCGACCCCACGGACTGCAGCCTACCAGGCTCCTCCATCCATGGGATTTTCTAGGCAAGAGTCCTGGAGTGGCTTGCCATTGCCTTCTCCTATAAGTCACCTGCTGCTGCTGCTGCTGCTAAGTCACTTAAGTCGTGTCCGACTCTGTGTGACCCCACAGACGGAAGCCCACCAGGCTCCCCCGTCCCTGGGATTCTCCAGGCAAGAACACTGGAGTGGGTTGCCATTTCCTTCTCCAATGTGTGAAAGTGAAAAAGTGAAGTCGCTCAGTCGTGTCCGACCCTTAGCGACCCCAAGAACTGCAGCCTACCAGGCGCCTCCATCCATGGAGTAACTCTTTCAGTAACTCTTTCTTCTGTTAAGAAAGAGTTGTGTCACTCCTGACAATGGAATGGCTGATAAGTGTTTTGGATCCTCATCAATTTCATGTGTGCCTTAGAGAAATACTCAAAGGATATTTTAAACGATGAAAGATGACTGATGAGAGCATTGTTTATTTCATTTCTTAATCTATCACTTCAGTATAGTTGCTCAGTTGTGTCCGACTCTTTGTGACCCCATGGACGCCAGGCCTCCCTGTCCATCATCAACTCACAGAGTTTACTCAAACTCATGTCCATTGAGTCAGTGATGCCATCCGACTGTCTCATCCTCTTTATCTATCAGTCAGTTCAGTTCAGTTCAGTTGCTCAGTTGTGTCCGACTCTTTGCGACCCCATGAAACACAGCACGCCAGGCCTCCCTGTCCATCACCAACTCCCGGAGTTCTCTCAAACTCATGTCCATAGAGTCGGTGATGCCATCCAGCCATCTCATTCTCTGCCGTCCCCTTCTCCTCCTGCCCCCAATCCCTCCCAGGATCAGACTCTTTTCCAGTGAGTCAACTCATCGCATGAGGTGGCCAAAGTATTGGAGTTTCAGTTTTAGCATCAGTCCTTCCAATGAACACCCAGGATTGATCTCCTTTAGAATGGACTGGTTGGATCTCCTTGCAGTCCAAGGGACACTCAAGAGTCTTCTCCAGCATCACAGTTCAAAATACCTGTCATCAAATTTGAGAATTATGAGTGGTAATCCACAGAATATATATATATATATTTTTTACCCAGTTCTCAAACTCTGAGAGCTTACACAGTTTTGCTTTGAAGGTAATGATTCTAAGACCCTCTCCAAAAAAAAAAAAAAAAATGTGCTCACCTAACCAAATTTTTGAGCCACTGTTTAGCTTACAGTTAAGTTGAACAATGAATCCATTCTCCTCTTCTAAGATTCTCCCCTAGTCTTGATATTCTGTCTCTCCTTTTCTGGAGTAAAATAAAAATCCAATATTAGAAAAATCTACTTATACCATTTCCTAGCTAATCAGTCGGAGAAGGCAATGATACCCCACTCCAGTATTCTTGCCTGGAGAATCCCAGGGACGGAAGAGCCTGGTGGGCTGCCATCTATGGGGTCACACAGAGTCAAACATGACTGATGCGACTTAACAGCAGCAGCAGCAGCTAATCAGTATGCATCTGGATAGCTGGCTAACTTTTCAAAATTACTTCTCATTTTATTACAAATGATCTCACCTGCAACCACTGAATTTTGGTATTTTTAGTTTTAACGTCTGTTATCAGTCAGGGTTCTAAGAAGAATCAGATAGCCCACTTGAACTGGTTAATTGATGAGACTTAAATGAAGATCCCCTGGAGAAGGAAATGGTAACCCACACTGGTATTCTTGCCTGGAGAATCCCATGGATGGAGAAGCCTAGTAGGCTCCAGTCCACGGGGTCGCAAAGAGTCGGACACGACTGAGCGACAGAACGGAATGGAACGGAAATAGAAGAAAAACTTGCAGGCTTGGGCAGCTTTAGGCAAACCAATAGTGGACGGTGCAGCAATTTAGAGTTAGTAAAATGGGGAGATGGTACCATCCCTATGCAGAGTAATGTGAAAAGGAACATCAAATAAACAGTAGCCTACACAGAGATGTAATAGGAAGGAGGCTGGAGGAATAATCTCCTACAGATGCATTTCATTGGTCAAATCTATTGGAAGACAGAAGGCAAAGGTGGCCAGTAAAACTCTTGGAGCCAAGAGTAGGGTAGAAAAGAGTCGAGCGTTTCACTATGAATAATGCATCTTTAGGATGTGCAATGGTGTGGAATGTGGACTTACCCTTTTGATATTTTACCCATTCTAGAGTTGGCCCATCCATCAAGTCTGCTTGAGGCACCAAGGCCTCAAAGACTCTCTTGTGGCTTGATCTCTTAAAACATGACTTCCACTTGATAAGAAAGCCAGTTTTATTACCATTGAAGCAGCTAGACCTTTTCTTAATAATTTAAAAATTACTGCGGATGTTCAAAATGTTTTATCTGTTCTCTTAGAATAACCAAACTTTCATGTAGAACATCTATTGGTATAATCGCTTGAATAAGAACACTGAACTGAAAGGGACTATTTAATGGCAACCCACTCCAGCACTCTTGCCTTAGAAATCCCATGGGCGGAGGAGCCTGGTAGGCTACAGCCATGGGGTCGCAAAGAGTCGGACACAGCTGAGCGACTTCACTTTCACTTTCACATTTGCATTGCTACTTTTCCTAAGCATTGCTATCATATATAGCAATGTGTGTGTGTATTATTATTATTATACATTATACATATTTAAAAGATTAAAGTCAAGTGCTAGACTCATGTCAGATAGAATATATAAACTGTTTCAGACTTAAGGACAACTTATGAATGACATAAATGTTGACTAAAAGGATGCACAACTTGAGAGTTGCAAGTTAAGTTTTATTTGGGGCAAAAGGAGGACTGCAGCCCAGAAGACAGCACCTCAGGCAGCTCTGAGAGACTGCTCCAAAGAGGTACTGGAGGAAGGTCAATATATAAGTTGTTGGTGAAGAAGGAGTTCAGGGCAATCAAGTGCTTACTTTACAGGAGGTTTTCTGCTAGTCACCAGAGAGAAGCTGATGTTATCATGAAGGGATTTAGTGTTTTTCTAGGTGTGTGGCTCCGTTGTTCAGTCATGTCCAACTCATGTGACCCCATGGACTGCAGCACACCAGGCTTCCCTGTCCTTTGCTATCTCCCAGAGTTTGCTCAGACTCATGTCCATTGAGTTGATGATGTCATCCAACCATCTCATCCTCTGTCACCTCCTTTCCTCTGCTCTCAGTCTTTCCCAGCATCAGGGTCTTTTTCAATGTGTGTTCCTCACATTAGGAGGCCAAAGTATTTCTAGGCAGGGAGAGAGGCAAAGATTGAGATCATGATGGTTCCTGAAAATATCTAAGTATCTTAAAGACCTGTTCCACCAGATTGCCTAGAGCACAGAGTGCCTGAACTCCCTGAACTCCCCCCTGAACTCCCTCAGGGGGTGTTGAAGGTCAACAGCTACAGCAGCACATGGTTCAGTCTCTGCAGAGGCAGATGGCAAATGCCATTCGCAAACACATATTTGTAGTTGACATAAATTTATGAGCAGATTGTTAGAGATTTGGCTTTTCAAGCTTGTGTCCTCGGGTTCAATGTGGTAGTGGGTAATGGTGGAGAAAATATGTGGAAAATCAAGACCTATTTTCAGATTTATTTTCCTAAGATCTTTTAAAGAGTTGTTACAAACTTATCAACGTATTACCCATTTTAAAATGTATCACTTTTCAACATTGCTCAAGAGGACAAGTCACTGCTTCTTCCTACGTTTTGTGTAGAATGGAAGTGCCCAGAGTTTTAAATTTCACCTCATGTTCTCCTTATGATCACCAAGAAAATGTCTTTCATCTCTGTACAGGTGATATCAGGGAGCTTTGAGCAAAACAATCAGAATAAAATAATGCACCAAAGGTCTAGATGCCTTGTCTGTTTCCAAGTGGGGGACACTTTTGAGAACTGTTCACATAGAACATTACAGTTGATATTAAAAAGAAGGGTAAGAACATCCAACTTTAGAAAGGAGGGAATTTTGAAGATACATAAGAACGATCATTAAAGCACCTCAGTTCAGTTCGGTTCAAAAACTCAGTTAAACAAAGCAAATCAAAGGATGAGGCCAGAGACAGTGAATACAAAATCAGAGTCTGGAAGGACTGGCTAATGAGCTTCCAGGTTAAGTTCCAATCAAAAGATTAGAGAAGAGCTGTCTTCAGAGCCTGGCAATCATCATGTTTAAAGCTGTGACAAAGACAATGACATTAACATATCTAAGGGAAGAAAGTGTTAACAGAAAATTCTCAGTGGGGGGCAGCATTCGGCAAATGAGGAGGGGACCAAGAAGAAGGCCTGTAAACCCCAACCAATGACCAAGAAAGAGGTGCCCTCACCAGATTCCAGTCATCACCTCGGCTAGTGCTCTCCTCACAAGGGGGAAGAATATATTTCAAGCACTCTTAGCTGAAGAACCCTTCATTAAGAAAATCAAATTCCCATTTGTTTGTACTTAATATTCACCAAGCAATCTTGACTGTAGGTTGCATTTCCGTCTGTTTGCCTCAGGGAGAAAATGTGAGATTCAAACACCACTTCATGAATGTTTAGTGTAAGTGGTACCTTGAAGCCTCATGCTTCAGTTAAGGACATTGTATACAGGCTGCTGAACTGCACGCCTGGGTCCCAAGCTGGACTCTGCCACTTCCTACCTGTGCAACTTGCTCAACCTTTATGTGTCTTGTTTCCTTGTATTAAGGAGAATACATTATATAACTCATAAGTGGAATCTGATTTTTTTATGAAGATACAGATGAGCTTATTTTACAACACAGAGACAGACTTTCGTAATCTAATGGGAAATGGGGTGGGGAGGGATAAATCGGGAACTTGGGATTACACACACACACACACACACACACACACACAGGATATACAAGATACCAACAAGGACCTACAGTGTAGCCCAGGGAACTCGACCCAATCTTCTGTGATAACCTATATGAGAAAAAAAAAAATCTAAAAAAGAATGAATATATTTATATGTATAACTGAATCACTTTGCTATACACCTGAAACTAACACAACATTGCAAATCAACTATACATCCAATAAAATTTTAAAAAATAATTGAACCTATGTACCTTTTAGGGCTTCCCAGGTGGTGCTAGTAAAAAAAGAACCCACTTGCCAATGCAGGAGACTTAAGAGACATGGGTTTGATCCCTGAGTCAGGAAGATCCCCTGGAGGAGGGCATGGTAGCCCACTCCAGTATCCTCGCCTGGAGAATCCCATGGACAGCAGAGCCTGGTGGCCTACAGTCCATAGGGTTGCAAAGAGCCACGCATGACCAAAAGGTCTTAGCACATGTACCTTTTAGGATTGCTGTGAGAATTGATACAAGATTTAAGACAAAAAAATTTAGAGCAGTGCTTTTTGTCATATTTGTCAATTTTTGTGAATTCAGTTGGCTTGAGTCAATTGCCCAAGACTTAATTATTTGAGGGCACTGAAAAGGCTTTCTATGTAGACACATAGGCTAAGAATCTGTGCCTCTCTCATGATGGAATTCTTGGAAATCACCTCTGGACAATACTGCCTTTCTGTGGGGATGAGGCTGGGGGAGGGGGAATGGTGCAGGATGGGGTGGGAATCCCTACAACTTTATGACCAAAAGAAAACACTGCTCCATAATATTCAGTTTGGGGGAAGTCAGGTAATTTCGTCTGGCTCTGTGGCAGCTTTCCAGCCTCTTTCCTTGCCTTTTTCCCCCTTGACCTTCATCCAGGTGGGAAAAATCCAGATTCTAATGTGATAGAGCTGAAAGTCCTGAGAGAAAGTACACTGTGCACACCTAAGGTTTTATTGCTCAAATTGCTTTCCCCACGGACTCAGGCTCCAAGGCCAAAGTCCAGCTTTTGAGGAAGTCTACTCTCAGAGGCGTGTCTGTCACCTGGTCTAAACTGCCCAGAAGCAGGAAAGAGTCCCTCAGTTCAGTTCAGTTCAGTCGCTCAGTCGTGACCGACTCTTTGCGACCCCATGAATCACAGCACACCAGGCCTCCCTGTCCATCACCAACTCCCGGAGTTCACTCAAACTCATGTCCATCGAGTCGGTGATGCCATCCAGCCATCTTATTCACTGTTGTCCCCTTCTCCTCCCGCCCCCAATCCTTCCCAGCATCAGAGTCTTTTCCAGTGAGTCAACTCTTCGCATGAGGTGGCCAAAGTACTGCAGTTTCAGCTTTAGCATCAGTCCTTCCAAAGAACACCCAGGACTGATCTCCTTTAGGATGGACTGGTTGGATCTCCTTGCAGTTCAAGGGACTCTCAAGAGTCTTCTCCAACACCACAGTTCAAAAGCATCAATTCTTCGGCGATCAGCTTTCTTCACAGTCCAACTCTCATATCCATACATGACCACGGGAAAAACCATAGCCTTGACTAGACGGACCTTGGTTGGCAAAGTAATGTCTCTGCTTTTTAATATGCTATCTAGGTTGGTCATAACTTTCCTTCCAAGGAGTAAGAGCTTTTAATTTCATGGCTGCAATCAGCATCTGCAGTGATTTTGGAGCCCAAAAATATAAAGACTGACACTGCTTCCACTATTTCCCCATCTATTTCCCATGAAGTGATGGGACCAGATGCCATGATCTTTGTTTTCTGAATGTTGAGCTTCAAGCCAACTTTTTCACTCTCCTCTTTCACTTTCATCAAGAGGCCTTTTAGTTCCTCTTCACATTCTGCCATAAGGGTGGTGTCATCTGCATATCTGAGGTTATTGATATTTCTCCCAGCAACCTTGATTCCAGCTTGTGCTTCTTCCAGCCCAGCATTCCTCATGATGTACTCTGCATATAAGTTAAATAAGCAGGGTGACAATATACAACCTTGATGTACTCCTTAAAGGTTGTCAAGCCTGAGGGAAGCCAAAACCTAGGGTATAATGTCAAATTCTTGTTCAGAAAGTAAAAGTGGTGCTGGCTAGGATTGAGGGTTAGATTTCTGGTCAGTACAGCAAGAGACAAACAATTTGAGCAGGACCAAGAAACAGAGGCTGAGTTACTCCTAGTACAAGGTAACCCAGCACCAGAGTTGTGACAAGATACTCTGCTGTGTTGTGCTCTGAATCCAAACAAATGCATGCAACAACTTTGAAAAAGATCAAGGCACTGTGTCCACAATTGTACCTCCGCATCCACAAGTCTTCTAAATGAGTTCCTCTAAACTGGAGCCATCTATCTTCTTTCTCCAAATTTTCCACTAGAAGTTGCAGATCTACCAATAAAGATTTTATTTAGGATTCTGTTAAAGCATAACTTCTTCCACAACTCTCTGTTTATCCCCCTGAACCCTGACTTTGGAGAAAACCATCATTAGTCTCCAACAAAAATCACTTTGTATCCATACTGAGCTCTCCATTTCTTTTCCCAGAGAATGATCTTGACATTGTGCAACTAATTCTGCTCTCTGAACACCAGCCGTCTGCTTATTCCTCCCTCACTGTATTTCTGAAGATATTGTATACTCACCTGAAACACCATACCAGTCAGGGACCTGGCAGGAGACAGATGGTGTACTCATAGGGTTAACTGAAAGAGTTAATAATGCAAGGACAACTAGCAGATGTGGGCAGAGTAAGAAGACCCTGTAAGGGATACTGTTAGAGATTAGTTAACAAGAAGCCTACTGGTACAAGCCCTGAAGCTGCAAGAGGACAAGGAGGGTACCATACCAGATCCCAGATAGAGCCATGGCAAACAGCTATAAGACAGCGTCTGCGGCCACGGGAAAAGTAGCCTAGTGACTTCCAAACCTACTAGGTTCTAGAGAAGCTCAATGTGCAAGATAGCAGGGAGAATGAATAACCCATCTTCTCTCTTCTATTCTCTAATCATTTGTAGAACCTCTTACTAATATTTGTCAAATTCAACTAGACACCACGGGCAAGGATGACTTTAGTGATGTAGTCCATGGAGGCTAGCTTCTCCTGAGGCATGAAGTACGGATGGCAGAGAATCTAGAAAGTAAGAGAATAATTCACATAAACATATTCCGTTAATGTTCTTTTAAACTATTTATAGAGTCTTAGGAATCCCTTTCAGTGGGGGATTGGCTATATAGGTATTCCTTTAAAATTTTTACATTTTTCATAGATTACAAATACTGTATGTATTACTAGTTAATCAAAAGGAAAATGAAAGGAAAATATCCTTACCTTGATTCAGCCAGTCAGTTCAGTTCAGTCGCTCAGTCGTGTCCAACCCCCTGCGACCCCATGAATCACAGCACGCCAGGCCTTCCTGTCCATCACCAACTCCCGGAGTTCACTCAAACTCATGTCCACAGAGTCGGTGATGCCATCCAGCCATCTCATTCTCTGTTGTCCCCTTCTCCTCCTACCCCCAACCTTTCCTAGCATCAGAGTCTTTTCCAGTGAGTCAACTCGTGAAAGCAATAAATACTCAAGTAGAAAAATCTAAAAATACACAATAGCATTTATAGGTAAGAAAATAATAGTAACCCATAATTCTGTTACCCAAAGCTAACTACTATTAACACACTATTGGTAGAGTTGTGGGTTCTACTTTTTATATTTAACAACATATCATCAATATTCCCCTGTGTCACCAAATAGCATCTGAAAACATTATTTTTTTAGTGGTTGCATAGATTGCCATCTTTTGGATTCACCAAGATGTGTGTACCTATTCCATTAATGTTAGCATTTAGATAGATTATGTCTAATTTTTCACTGTTATACATAATATTAAAATGACTAACCTCATATGTCAATCTGATTATTTTCATAGAAGAAAGTCTTAAGAGTAGAATTGCTGAGTATCGCATTTCATAAACATTTCAGAAGGCTTTATGCATATTGCCAAATTAAACTCTACCAGCAGTATTTAGGAGAGCCCATCTCCCTAAGCCCTCAACTCCTCACATTTAACTTTGCTTGTACAGTCAGGTAGAATAATGGTAATGAACTATACAATAGCGGAGATGGCAATAATATGGCAACTTTGCCATATTATTATTATTCCATAATTATATTGAATATTCTTCAATATAATTAATGTTATTCAATAATATGGCAGCAAGTCAGAGGAAGAATTGCTGATTTTAGAAGAGAGAGTAGAGAGAAGGTTCTGAGCACAGAGGATTTCATTTCTCATCTCTGGGACCAGGCAATTCTTCTAGCACAAAGAAAGTGCTCATTAAGTTTCTTAAATGAAGGAATCCAATATTCCCAGCTTGCACTCTGCTTGGTGAGGATGATCCAAATGGAGAGAAAAGCAAAAAATCCACCCTGGCTTGTCCTGTAAGCAAAACCATCTCTCCTAGAGCTGTGAGCACTGAATGAGCATAGGCCAGTCTTGGGCAGCAGTGCTGATTTTAGATACTTGCCCAGGACCATTCTTGAACCACCGCATCCTGCTTTTATTCCCCTTAATCTCCAACCTCTCCTTCTTCAGTTCTTGGTGTCTGCATTTGAACCTCCACGCTGTAACCATCATCAGTTCAGACAGACCCACTAGGCTTGTGTTGCAATTAAACACTCAAAGTGGCTAGCCAAAACTACCTGAGCTTGGATCCCAGCTCTATCACTAACTAGTTGTGTGACCTTAGACCAGCTATTTAAATTCCTTGGGCTTCAATTTCCTTATTCAGATGAATAAGTCTGACTATGTAGATGGGGCTGCTTAGTAGCTCAAAACAACACAAATTTATTTTCTTTCAGTCTGAAGGTCAGAAGTCTGAAATAGTTCTCACATGGCTAAGATCAAGGTATTGGCAGAGCTCCATTGCTTCTGGAGATGCTGGGGGAAATCCCTTGCCAGCCTTTTGCAGCTTCTGGAGGCTTACCACATTCCTTGGCTCACAACTTCCATCTTCACATCCCCTTCTCTGATGCTGAGAGTCCTACCTCCCTCTCATAAGGACCCTCTGATTTTGTTGGACCGACTCAGATAATCCAGCATAATCTTCCCATTTCAAGATCCTTGACTTAATCCCATCTGCAAAGTCTGTTTTGCCACAGAAGGTAACATATTCACAGGTACTAGCGCAAGGGTGGTGTCATCTGCATATCTGAGGTTATTGATATTTCTCCCAGCAATCTTGATTCCAGCTTGTGCTTCTTCCAGCCCAGCGTTCCTCATGATGTACTCTGCATATAAGTTAAATAAGCAAGGTGACAATATACAGACTTGACGCACTCCTTTTCCTGTTTGGAACCAGTCTGATCCTATAAGACTAGTTAAATTCTGAGGCAATTCCCAGAGTTTGAATATGTTTCTGAGTGGGCTCAGCTTGGGCCTTGGGGTGAGCAGGTGGAAATGAAATCCTGGTTCTGATTAAGAGCACACATCTACTCGTTCCCAGCCTTAGACTTCCTGAAGGTTGACTTCTGCTTGACTAGTTTTTAATTCATGATTATTCTCCATTGGGAGAATCAAATTGTCTGCCAGCAGCTGAAAAGCAAGGTATTATTTCACTAGGACTGAGTAAGTCAACTTGAGGGAGTAAAATTTATAGTGTACTGCAGAATACAAGAACACAGTGGGCACTAATCTGAAAAGAGAGAACTTGGTAAATTATTGACAGCCATTTGCAAAACTCATTCAACCTAACCCAACTTATCATTCTCATATACTCAATCTTATATGATAGAAAATGTTAGCCCTATGTTGACAGTAATTTGGATTATTAAGATAAGAAAAGCCTGGGCTTTCATAATTTATATGGAGAAGGAGCATGTTACAGAAAGCTGAACAAGTGTGACTACACATATTGCTTATTTGCATGACCATGAACAAGTTAGTATGTCTTTCTAGCTCTCTGATTATTTATCTGTAAAATTATCTGTGAAATGGGAATACATATACCTACCGCATATGATTCTGGTTATGATTAAATAAGACAGGGTTCTAAAGTGCATAAAGATGGTGTCTGGTAGTACTTCTGGTGGATTGTCTAGGGCTGGTTCATCGATAGAATAACCATTCCCTTCAAAATCCAGGCAGTTCTGGATTATAATGTGTCAACAAAGATCAGACATGGCAGCATCCTCTCTGCGGTCCTTTGCAGATCTCCTTTCAGAGATCCTGCACTGTAGTTTGTGATTTTGCTTTGCTGGCTAGGTTCTCATAACGTAAAGACTCTCCTGAGAGCTCTGATTATTCTACCCATGCTAGTACTTCAGGGAAGTAGTTTGTGACTGTTTCTTGAGCAGCTGCAGGCTTCCAGCCCCTCTTTGCCCCAGCTTGGAGTGGCTCTGTTTTCTGGCCAGAAATGGTACAGTACCAAAATATATCTATGGAAGTCGCCCCTAAAATTAGACAAAATAGGTTTGGAAATAATCTCACTGAAACAGACTCTTCCTTATTTAAAAAACAAAACAAAACAGAAGTTATTTTAATTCTATTTCTCTACAATGTTCCAAACTTCCTTAGTGAATTACAAAGGCAGATTTTATATTCTGGCAAAATGAGATTTTAAAATTTGTTTATTTTTTTTTAAACCTCAAAATCTAATAATTATTTTTTAAAACTGGACTCTATTGTGTTTTATGAACCTCTTCAATTAATCTGACAAACTTAAATTTACTGCTATTACCATTACTAGTCTGTGTTATTATCCAATCTGTTCCTCCCTTTATGATTTATTGAGGTTGGATCGCCTGTTGAGGTTAACAATTAGTTTTTCATCTATTTCTCCACAAATTACTCCACTACATACATATGCCAAAGCTATAATTCAAGAAAGATAGTCAATGACATGGTCTCTCAATGTACTTTCCAATTGTTTGGGTATTTTTTAGATTGATTTTGTTTAAGAGTGTAAATTAGTTATTTTTAGAAATGTTTGATCTTGTTCAATCTCTCTACTGGACAGTCTAGAAAAATGAGGTCTCAGAAGCTTGGACAGAGAGGGGTTAGAACTGGGGTAGGCAAAGAGTTGGACATGACTGAGTGACTGAACTGAACTGAGGCATAGGAGGAAGGGGACCTAAACGTTGATTTCTAGGCTGAGGTGAGAAGCAAGTCAGAAAACGAAGACTTCATGGGTGGAAAGCAAGATGATAAGAGCTGATGTTTATTGACCCCTTATATCTCAGCCCTTATTCTGTGTCTACTTATTTTATTTACTTTATCTTTAATCCATAACCCTAAAAAGTACCCATTATTATTAAATCCCTGTATCAGCAAGTGCCCCAGCAGAATACACTAAGCATGAGAAGGTATGATCCTGAAGACAATTTGGTGAAAAGAATATACACAGGTATGTGGACATCCCGATATGGATGGCAAGGTACCAGGGACTAGCAAAGGGTGAGCTGTTTCGACCTGAAGGAGAAAGGGGAGGACCAGTGTTACCAGAGATGGTGATTGCTAGCATCATGGAGGCAGTACCAAGTCCAAAGCTGATCTCAGAGGCCTGTGGCCACTGTCAGAGTTGCAATGATGAGAGGTAAGAGAGGATTAAGAAATAACCCGCCCTCTCTCTCTTCTACATAGTGATAGTCTATTGGCTAGACCCAAGTGAGTTGCACTGATGATATCTGTAGGGGTTGGACTCCCAGGGCAGAGAAGAAAGAACTATGGGCTTTGCTGTGAGTGAGAGCGAAGAGGAAATAACCAACACTATCACTTCCCTGGTGACTCAGATAGTAAACCGTCTGTCTACAATGCGGGAGATGCGGGTTTGATCCCTCGGTTGGGAAGATCCCCTGGAGAAGGAAATGGCAACCCACTCCAGTACTCTTGCCTGGAAAATCCCATGGATGGAGGAGCCTGGTGGGCTACAGTCCATGGGGTTGCAAAGAGTCGGACAAGACTTCACTTTCACTTTCAGCCTCCATTTTATAGATGAGGAAATTGTGGCTCAAAGAGGTGAAGCCATTTCCCAGTCATAAAGCTCAGAATTGGTGGGGCTAGGATTTACCACATTCTCACCCAGTTAATTTGAAACCACAGCCTCTGGAAGATTCTTCAGAGAAGTAGGTTATAGGGTAGGCACAAGTCAAAATCCTCTGAATGAACAGAAGAAAAGGACTGAGGTAGGGGAAGCCTGTGGCTGAAGTTATAGCTGAATTCTAAAAGAAGAGCAGTTACCTTCAGATGAACTTATTGAGAAATAATCCTTTTACAGAAAGAATTCTCTTCATTTGCAGGGAAATGCATTTGCACAGAAATTTTATAAAAGTTCTTGTGGTTATGTGGCCTGATGCCATATATCTAGATGAAAAATAAATTAACTGGATCTCAATATTCAAATTTTTGACAGAATATTTCAGTGAATTCACCAGCCAATTCTTATAAGAACTAAAATTTGGATCAATCTTTGTAGTTTCAACAAAAATTTCATATACTCATCTAAATTATATAGCAACCTTGCTCTCTAAACATTACTATGCCAATTTTATAGATGAAGAGATTGAGTCTCAGAGAAAATACATGACTTTTCTGACACCCAAGAGCTAGTCTGTAACAGACCCAGGTCTTAAAACTTCCATCTTCTGTCTGTAAGCCCCATGTTCTTTCTAATTCACCAATCAACTTCTTAAGCAAAGAGATACTATGGATCTTAAACAAACTTAAAACACAGAAAACCGAAACAAAACAATATTGCTATTGTTCTTTGCCAGGGATTAAAATCAAAACATAATAGTTGTATTTGCTTTTAACTTTGTATTTCCACATTTCCCAGCATTCTGAGTGCATGCCCAGTGTTCAGTCATGTCCGACTCTTTGAGACCTCAGGGACTTTTGTCCACCAGATTCCTCTGTACTTGGAATTTTCCAGGCAAGAATACTGGAGTGGGTTGCCATTTCCTACTCCAGAGGATCTTTCCCACCCAGGGTTGAATCCACATTGTCTCCTGCATTGGCAAGCAGATCATTTACCACTAAGCCACCTGGAAAGCTCCCAGCATTCAACATCAGGCAAAATAAGACAAGGAGGAACCAGAAACCCCTGTAGAGTACAAAGTATAAGGTGGACCCAGCCCCTATTATCATGCTTGCAGACATCATACTCAACCCCAAGTCTGAACAATAGCTCTGGATGGTGTTATACCTAAGCTTGGTCTCCTTTTTACCAGGGAAGTTGTCTAAAGTCAAAGTTAAGTATTGAGAATAGAAGGAAGAAATGGAGCCTTTCTCTCAGAGCTAACATGAAGAGGGGCACATAGGAGGCTTTCAATATATATCATAATAATAAGTGAAAAGCTATTTTAGTTCGATATCAACCACCAAACTGACATTTTACCAAGACATCATCATTCACAAAGCAAATCAAGGACTTCACAGTTTGTTTATTTACTCCTGGGGCCAATGGGGTATGTATGTAGAAGCCGTTTGGAAGTGAGAAGTATCCTATGAAAGTAAGATGATGTCACCACTACCTCTGTTACCAATGCCACTGCTTCCATCGTATTTGTCCCCTTCATCCCCATCAATATTTCTGCATCATCCGTGTCACTGCACGAAACTACATGCTCAAGTCAAATTCATAAAAACAGCTTATTGTGGTAAATATTCTTTGCTTTCCAGAATTATCCGCTAGGCTTCTATGCACTAGGGACAGCATCAGCTTCATCACCCCCTGGCTTCCTGTTTGGTCTGGCCAATGGGAGGGCCAGCAGGAGACTGTGGGGCAAGAGAGGTCAGGGTAATGTTTCTTCAGTTATTTTCTCAGTGTCTTTCTCTTGGGGCACCCTAGTTTGGCTTGGTCTCTGTAACACAACACAGCCTCGACCTGCACCTCTAGCAGATTTGTATCGGGTGGCCCTCTCCTGCCTATATAGATTTTTCCTACTTGAGTAAATATCCCTACAGCTCACAATTTAGGCCTAGGCTGGTGCTGGCTTCCCACTCTTTGCCCGTTCCAGCGTGCTTCACTATTTCTTGCTGAGTCCCCTGAATCATGCCTATACCTTTGTAAACAGCATCTTAACCAAACTCTTTTTATCGACCCCTGCTAAGTTCTGTCATCTGTTTTCCTGCTGGAATCTTGACTGATATAGACAACTCAGCTTTTCAGTGTTGAATGATAAACATGTAGTGATCTGAGAAGATGCTTTTTCTGCTTATGCATCAGTGCCCTTCTTTTCCCTTTTCCCAAACATTCTAGCCACTTTTAACCCTTCCTGTAAAATGAGATTATGGCTCATCTCCTATGGCACAGACTGCAGCCTATAAGGTCTGGCAGCTGCAGAAGAATCCAGTGATGGGGCACCCAAGTCAGCAGCTTGCCCTGAAATGAGGGGAAACAATACAAGAGAGAAAATTACTTACTCTGTGTCACCACCAAGGAAATAGAAAATACTGGAAGGGGATGAGGGCAGAGAGATAGAGCCTAGGGGTGGAAAAGAGGGAGGGAAAAAAATAAGTAAAAGAAGGTGAAAAAAGTGGAGAAGGCAGCAAAGGCATCCATAGATATTAAAATACAAGCCAAAGGAAATCTGAAATCCAAAGCTAGATCATTACAGAAAGCACTTGAGATCTGAGTCCTCTGGAGGTGCCTGTATAGATGGTGGTGAACTGACAAGTACCAGAAGCCAAGAAGAGGAGGATATGGTAGAACTGGGCCATTATAGGAGCACGGGGTCAAGCAAGAAAATGCATTATATTCGCTCAAGGCAGACACCAGATGTTTGATTCCTAATAGGTGATTAGACTCACTACTTGATTCATTTATATAAATTTTCCGCTTTCCAAACAGATATTAACATCATGTAGACATAAATGGTAGCTGGATATTTTTGCAAAATGAGCTGAAAATCATTAAGAGGAAATAGCTGGGGGTCTTTGCCTCTCAACTGCTACATCCTGTTCTATTTCTTCTGATGGAATATAAGGAAGACTTCGATATGCTCCTGAGACCCCTAGGTGATCTGTATTTAAAAGCACTTTCACCTGGAGCCGCACAGTAGGGAATGCACTTCAGAGGCTGATGGCGTGATTTAATTATGCGGCTGTTTCCCTGTGTTCCTTGTGCTCCCTGAATGGCATGTTAATACCCTGCCAGGTGGATGTGCAGGATGGAGTGGTTTCCCACAAGCATCCTTGCTGTATTTCATCAGATCATGCAAAAGGGAAGATAGATGAGAAATCATCAAACACACCAAAAATTATATCATGATGATTAAAGATTAAGGAATTAACAAGTGAAAAAGTCTAGAGATCTGCTGTACTCTGGAGACTTCTGTTATCAGCATTCCAATCTGGTGTTTAGGTCTTCACATACATGTGAGCAGATGAAAAGTTTCAAATGACATTAAACATAGCTTGAGAGAAGGGAATCTCAGTATATACATTCCATATTTTCCCCTTTTAGACATTTATCTTTAGGGTGATGTATTTTTATCACTTATTTCTCAGTTTTCTAATATCTAGCTTATTATGGTGCATGTGTCTTATTGGCTTGAATGGTGCCAATTAAAAAAATCCACACTGAAGGATGGATCTCTGTTTTTTTCATATAGCTGTTCAGGTTTTTCTTCCTTTTAGAGTCAAAATGAAGTGTAAACATTTTAAGAGCATTTAATTCCAGCACATATATATTCATCATTTGAAATTGGAATGGATTTCCATTTTGTGCTATTAAAATAAATGTACTATTCTCAGACATTTAAGGGCCTATGACTGCTCGATTTCTCTTCTATTATCATCTTTAGTTCATCAACCAAACCATAGTTTCTCATTCATTTTAGGACATAATCCATTTTGTTGTGTGTGAAAGAAAAAAGTGAAGTCACTCAGTCGTGTCTGACTCTTTGCAGCCCCATGGACTGTAGCTTACCAGGCTGTTCCGTCCATGGGATTTTCCAGGCAAGAGTACTGGAGTGGGTTGCCATTTGTTGTGTGTATACTGTTATAAATATGAAATCAGACACCAGTGACACTCATTTCTCTCTCCTTAAGCCCCTCGGTGTCTGGGGTGAAAGTAAAAGTCTAATGGGAATCTGTTTTTATAATTTTTCGGTGGTTATCTTTAATCCTTTTAATTCAAGATCCTGGAGCTATTTAATTCTTATATGTAATATCATTAGAATAACAATAACAAATGTATGCAGAATACTACAATACAGTGCAGATAGTTCTATAGTAATGATACAAATACCTGTTAACACTTACTGAAGGCTGTGACGGAGACTACAAATTATTCTCAAGGGCTGTTTCTCTTTTGTTTCCATAAAAATCTCCTGGTTTTCAATTGGTGGTTGCCCCCACATAAACATAATATTTGCCAGCGCCCATCTTGAATCAGTGGGTGACCTTGGGAAAGTCACTCAGGGAAGAATGACACAATGGAAAGTCCATGAATGCCCAACATGGCAGAATGCCACTCAACCCCTGGTCTGATACCTGTGAACTACTTGGACCTGGAAGAAAAACAAACTCTTGTCTTTAAAAATCACCCCTGTGCAGTGCTAAGTCACTTCAGTCATATCTGACTCTATGCAACGCTATGGGCTGTAGTCTGCCAGGCTTCTCTGTCCATGGGATTCTCCAGGCAAGAATATTGGAATAGGTTGCCATGCCTTTCTCCAGGGGATCTTCCTGACCAAGGGATTGAACTGGTGTCTTTTACATCTCCTGCAATGTCAGGCGGGTTCTTTATCACTAGTGCCACCTGGGAAGTCCAATATTGGTGCTACTTGGGGGTATGTCAATGACTTGCAGCTGAGCCTACTCCTGAATAGTACACATGGTCCCCATCACAGACACTGAGTTGATGCTTTAGCTCTTTTAATGTTGATAACATCCCTAAGATACAATTATTTTCCTTATGTAACAGGTGAGGATATCAAGGCTTAGAGGGGCCGAGTGATTTGCCCACCACCACGTTGTTGTGGAGTGAAACCAATTCTATCTGATACTAGAGTCTGTGCTCTTAACTACTCTGGCTCCTCAGGGTTAGAAGGCAAGCAGGGAACTGATGCCTCATTTTTATAGATAATAAAGTCAAGGCTTATAGAGTGAGTATCATCTTCAAAGGTCTCTCAGCAAGTCAGTAGCAGAGCTAGGACTGAAAACTAGGTCTTTTGATGTATTGTACCACACCAGCTTTTGTAGGGCTAATGTAAGCCTAGGAAATGTAAACATGATGGTGACCATTCTCCTGGAATGCTCTGGCTTGTCACTAACTGCACCATCTGCCTTGCTTCATCTTTGATCAACCTTCACCTTCTAGTCACATTTGTAGTAACTAAGCCCCAGTTTTCCCCTCCATTGTATGCCTGGGGCTTGCCCAGTGGTCCAGCATCTCTCTCAAGGGCTTGTGGTTCCCATGGTTGAATCCTGTATTCTCTCTTTTGTTGGGCATCCATCCCTACTTTTCATGCCTGGTATTGGACCACACTGTTCTCTCATCTCCTTCCTGACTCCCAGCCTGCTACTTGGAGCCACACTGTTCTGCTCCTGACACAAACAAGACCATGCTCGGGGGAAAATAATGATAGGGTGAGTATATTATTTACTGCCTAAATTGGGACACTTTTCCTTTTGAGAGAATAGTAGGAAACTAAGAAAGCTGATCGCCGAAGAATCGATGCTTTTGAACTGTGGTGTTGGAGAAGACTCTTGAGAGTCCCTTATACTGCAAGGAGATCCAACCAGTCCATTCTAAAGGAGATCAATCCTGGATGTTCATTGGAGGGACTGATGCTGAAGCTGAAACTCCAATACTTTGGCCACCTCATGTGATGAGTTGACTCACTGGAAAAGACTCTGATGCTGGGAAAGGTTGGGGGCAAGAGGAGAAGGGGACGACGGAGAATGAGATGGCTGGATGGCATCACCGACTCTGTGGACATGAGTTTGAGTGTACTCCGGGAGTTGGTGAGGGACAGGGAGGCCTGGCGTGCTGTGATTCATGGGGTCGCGGAGAGTCGGACATGACTGAGTGACTGAACTGAACTGAACTGAAGATATATGCTCCCTTGTGGTGATGATATAATACATAACATTGATTACATATTTGCCACATGCCAGGCATTTTTCTCAGTGCTGTTTGTGCATTTCTCCATTTAATCCTCACAACAACCTCATAAAGAAAGCACTTTTATTAGTCCCAGATGGCAAGTGAGGAAACTTAGGTAACCCAAGTAAGCCCCCTGCCTAAGGTCACCCAGGTAGCTAATGAGAGAGACAGAGTTTGGGCTCAGGCAGCCTGGACCGAGTCTTTACTCTTAGCCACACTGCACAGCCCTCCACAGGAGCCCTCTGTAAATTCTCATAGCAGTTCTAGGGGACAGAGCCTGCTCTTTACCTTTTTCCTGCTTTATTTTGAAAAAAAAAAAAAAGTGAAGCTTATGCAACAGTCATAATAGTACAGTGAACACTTGTATACCCTTACCTCCATTCACCAACTGTTAAAATTTTGCCACATGTGCTTTCTTTCCCTCATTCCATGTGCATGCATGTGTGTGTTTAATTTTTTCTTTTGGAAACAAATGAAAGCAAGCTGCAAACATCATTCCGCTTTACCCATAAATACTTAAGCGTGTATCTCCGAAGAATAAGGATCATCTCCTAAATAGCCTCAACATGATTATCATACTCCAGAAATTTAATAGTAATACAATCATGTTACCTAATAGGCAGACCATGTATACTTAAATTTCCTCAGTCATCCTAATAAGGTTCTTTATAGCTATACTTTTTATCATGGATCTAATCAAACATCATGCATTGCATTTAGTTGTCATTTAGAAAGTCTCCTCAATAGATCTAATACACAGACAAACAAGAAAGAAAAGACAGGGTGTGCATCAGACACCTGATGCTCTGATCCTGTCCCCCTGGCTCACCTAAAGATGCGATGTCACCTACAGTGGCTGTGGACATTTTCTGTGCAAAGACAGCTTCTTGCTTCATGTGTCCATCATCTCAGGCTCTCTGCCTTAGGGCTTTCTCTCGTCCAGCCTGTGAGTAGAGCATCCTAGAAGAGCTGAATACTTTATCCTCCACCCAAGGATAACTCTTGATCAATGAAATTCACCCTATGATCTAGCAACTCTACTTTTGGGTATATTTCCAGAGGAAACAAAACCAGGTTATTGAATAAGGCATGCCCATGTTTATTGCAGCATGACTTACAATAACCAAGATATAGAAACAACTTAAGGTCCATAGATGAGTGAAAGGGTAAAGAAGATGCAGTATATTTATACCATGGAAGATTATTCAGCCATGAAAAAGAAGGAAACCCTGCCATTTGTGACAATATGGATTGATCTTCCAGACCTATGGCAAAGTGAGACAAGTCAAGCAGAGAAAGAGAAATACTGTATGACATCACTTACATGTAGAATCTTAAAAAGCTAAACTCCTAAAAACAGAGAGTAAAATGGTGGTTACCAAAGGCTGGGAGTGAGAGAATAGGAGATATGTTGTCTACAGACACAAACTTGCAATGAATAGACAAATGCAGAGCAAATGCAGTGTACAGTGAATATAAGCAACAATATTGTATTATAATCAATAAACTTGCTAATAATCTAGATCTTATTTCCATCACAAAATAGAAATGATAATTATGTGCAGACTAGATAGAGTGCTGACTCTTCTATAATGGCAATCATACTACCATATACAAATGTATCACATGTATATATTAATAATATGCAGAGTACATCATGAAAAACACTGGGCTAGATGAAGCACAGGCTGGAATCAAGATTGCTGGGAGAAATATCAATAACCTCAGATATGCAGACGACACTACCCTTATGGCAGAAAGTGAAGAAGAACTAAAGAGCCTCTTGATGAAAGTGGAAGAGGAGAGTGAAAAAGTTGGCTTAAAGCTCAACATCCAGAAAATTAAGATCGTGGCATCTGGTCCCATCACTTCAATGCAAATAGATAGGGAAACAGTGGAAACAGTGGCTGACTTTATTTTGGGGGGCTCCAAAATCACTGCAGATGCTGATTGCAGACGCTTACTCCTTGGAAGGAAAGTTATGACCAACCTAGACAGCATATTAAAAAGCAGAGACATTATTTTGCCAACCAAGGTCCATCTAGTCAAGGCTATGGTTTTTCCAGTGGTCTTGTATGGATGTGAGAGTTGGACTATAAAGAAAGCTAAGCACCGAAGAATTGATGCTTTTGAACTGTAGTATTGGAGAAGACTCTTGAGAGTCCCTTGGACTGCAAGGAGATCCAACCAGTCCATCCTAAAGGAGATCAGTCCTGGGTGTTCATTGGAAGGACTGATGTTGAAGCTGAAACTCCAATATTTTGGCCACTGATGCGAAGAGCTGACTCATTTGAAAAGACCTAGATGTTGGGAAAGATTGAAGGCAGGAGGAGAAGGGGACAACAGAGGATGAGATGGTTGGATGGCATCACTGACTCAGTGGACATGGGTTTGGGTAGACTCCAGTAGTTGGTGATGGACAGGGAGGCCTGGCGTGCTGTGATTCATGGGGCCGCAAAGAGTCGGACATGACTGAGCGACTGAACTGAACTGAATAAGTATATCAAATCAACATGTGAGTCAAATTTACATAATATTACATATGAAATGTATTTCAATTTTAAAAGGTTTTAATGAAGTTCACAAGTTCATGCACCGATGACCCAGCTTCCTCTTCCTTTGGTGGGACAGCTCAGACTGATTCTTCATGCAACATCATGGACACGAAGTCCCAGATCCCCTACCCTCAGCCATAACTTTTCCATTTGCACAAGTTGAGGGGTTTTTTCTCCTTTCTTGTCCCTGTCTTCACTTGTGCTTCTTGGGATTAACTTCCAAATAAACTACCTTCAACCAAGTGCTTATTTGAGGGTCTTTTGTGGGGAACCCAAAAGTTGCCCACAATCACACAGCTAACTTGTGGCAAAGTCAAGATTTGGACCCTGGCAGCCTAGCTGCAGAGCTGATGCTCTTAATTCCTGAACCAAACATCATTTTATACACGAAGAAACTTCCCTAGTGGGGATAAATGACTTATCTCAGGTCTAACAGTCAGTAAATGAGGGCTGAAATGGAAATGCAAACTCATATTTGACTTATTCTCAAACTCTTAACAATAACACTATTATAAACTCAGTGGAGCCTCAAAAATATAGGACTTGACCCTAAGGATGGCAGAGACTAGATGCTTTCCCTCTTCAAATATTGAATTATAAAATTATTTTTTCTTTATAAAAGTTATGATTTTGTTTATTATAATCTATAAATCAACAAATAGTCATCAAACCATGATCGAGCTCCAAGGCTGTGCTGGTTACAGGGGTAGTCCTTAATCCCTGCCCTCAAGGAGATTATAGTTTAGTGGCTGTTATTTATTACTGTGGTTACTCAACAACGTTAATAATAATCTCTCTCTTTCTCTTTCTCTCTCTCTCTCACACACACACATACACATGTAAACAGGACCTCTGACTCTCAGCAGAGAGAGTTTGTCATTCCCTTTTCTTTTCCCCTCAGATCCCCATAAATACTCTTGTTATGGTACTTCTCACACTTCACTGTAGTTGCCTGTTTATGGATCTGTGTCTCCCACTAGACTCTTGAGTTCTGCAAGGGCAAAGATTCTGTTTTATCCTCAGCACCAAGCTCTGGCCTTAGCAGAAAGCTAATAATTTATCAATTTCTTCCATATGGCCAGGGACTGTGAGAAACACATTAAGTGCATTGCCTCATTTAATCTGGAGAACAATCCTAGGAGACAGCATCTATTATTGTGTTCATTTTACATATTCTTTAATAGAGGCTTAAGGAGGGGCTAAACAACCTCCCTCTGGCCACACAGCTAGTAAATGGCAGAGCTGGGATTCAATCCTGATATTCAGTGTGACCCTTTGCACCTTTCTACACTGGATGGTCCCATAGCTAAACTCTTCTAAAGCCAGAGATCACTGAAAATGGTTCTGATCACTTTAAAATTGTGCAAATGATGGCTGCTGCCAAGTCTCTCAATATGGGCTGCACCCCCCAGCAGATGAGACAGCTGCCTTGTCTCAATTAACCTTTACTGAGATCGAGTTGGTTGACATTAGCTCCCTAAGCACCTCTTCAATCACTCATTCACTCATTCATGCATTCATGGGTTTTCATTTCAAATCGCTCCTTTGTGAACCAAGTTGGGAAATTCTCATTTTCACACATCACCTATTTTGATGGATTCTGCTTAGTTATTTTCTATTTTCATGATTGACCAGCAGCCGTTTATACATTTTTCCAACCATCATCTGCTTTGCAGCAGTGGGCCTTCAACCTGTGATTGCTTTCAAGGAGGTATATTGCCAGTAGTTGTTTTTTTGCCTGTGGTTCCCTGGTAACTTCAGTTTTCAAATAAAATTGAAATGAAATTGAACAAGATAAATCTTTGTCACTTTTGAATCTATGAAATTTTGGTGTATATATGTGTGTGTATGTATATATATCTCTATATAGTATTTAATATATATTAGTATTCGGCATATATATGTAATTTACACATATTTAGATTATATATATATTAATATATGTTTATCATTTATATTTTGTGTGTATATATATCTTATCGGAGAAGGCAATGGCACCCCACTCCAGTACTCTTGCCTGGAAAATCCCATATATCAAATCTAGATTATAAATATGTAATTTAGATACATGGTCTCACTTTGGAAGATAAGGTGCCAAAATTTCAGCACCCTCGTTAGTACTGATGAGGAAGTTGCTGCCCATTGACTTGAGGGGTGGAAATGCCAGCCACAGACATTCCCTGTGGCCAAGGTGGTTTTATACATAAAGTTTTATTGGAACACAACCATGTCCATTCATTTGTGTATCATCTATGGCTGCTTTTGTGCTACATTGGCAGAATTGAGTAGTTACAAGAGATCATGTGATCTGTAAAACCTAAGTGATATACTATCTAGTTCGTTGCAGAAAAAGTTTGGAACAGAGAAAAATGTGTGGTTATAAGATCTGTGTTTGAACTCTGTCTCTGCCACTTAATAACAGAATATTTGGGCAAATCATAATCCTTCTGAACTCTGGTTTTTTGATCTATAAAATTATGTTTATAATGAATAAAGAAATATAATGAAAATAATTTTTAATCAGTAATCTTTTATCTGAATGTCAACTGTTGTGGGGAGAGAAGCATGGATAGCTATGTCAGTCAGCTCTTGCTGCACAACAAACTATTCTAAGAATCAGTGACTAAATATAAAAATAGTTAATTTTTTTTCACAAGTTTTCATCTCTGTTGGGTATTGACTAATCATGACTGTTCTCAACTGAATAGATTTTCTGATCTCTCCTGGGCTCAGTCACACACTTTGTGGCTGACTGAAGGGTGGTTTTGCTGTTCTTGTTTCTCATTCTCTTCCTGAGGCCAGTGAATTAACCTAGGCAAAAACTGGTCAACCATGTGTAAAAGAATGTCTTCCCATAATGATGGCAGAGGCACAAAGAGAAAGCCCAATGCTGTAAGCATTTTTGAGGACACTCATCATTACTGCTAGTATCACATTGGCCAGAGAAATTGCACATGGTCAAAGTCAGGGGCAAGGAATTATACCCTAGCCACAGCAGAGTCCACTGCAAAGTCACAGGGCAGAGGGTACAGATTTAGGGAGCAGTGAAACCTTAAGGTCATCAAGGCAATGTACTGATACTAAAACTATTGTTTGAAGAGATGAGCATTCTCAAACTGTAATGGTGAGAGTGCAGCTTGGTACAACTTCTATGGACAGCAATTTGGCAATATATAAGAAAACCATTCTATATGGGTATAGCTTTTGGCTCAGCTATCACATTTCTAAGAACTTACCCTTGGTGAATCAATCATGGATGTATCAAAGATTTATCATTAAGGATGTTTACTACAACATGGTTGATAAGGGTTAAAAACCTAGGGTAGACACAAATGTTAAAAAATGGAGGCATGGCAAATAAATTATGGCCCATCCATGTTAGGGAATAATATGGAGCTACTGAAGATGAGGGTAAAGAAAAACAATACTAACAAAAATATGCATGATATACTGCTTAGTGAAAAAGGTTATAAAACAACTTCTATAACATATTCATGTTTTGTTAAAAAAATGTATATATATGCATAGATAAAAGAATGCATTTATACTTAAACATAAACTGTGGTTATATATGAAAAATAAGATTAGTAATGAATTTTTATTTTCTTATTAGTAATTTTTGAATAGTCTTAATTTTCCACATCTTGTATTACTTTTGTAATAGAAAATTCAGTTCAGTTCAGTTCAGTCGCTCAGTCGTGTCCGACTCTCTGCGACCCCATGAATCACAGCACGCCAGGCCTCCCTCTCCATCACCAACTCCCGGAGTTCACTCAAACTCATGTCCATAGAGTCGGTGATGCCATCCAGCCATCTCATTCTCTGTCGTCCCCTTCTCCTCCCGCCCCCAACCTTTCCCAGCGTCAGAGTCTTTTCCAGTGGGTCAACTCGTCGCATGAGGTGGCCAAAGTATTGGAGTTTCAGCTTTAGCATCAGTCCCTCCAATGAACACCCAGGATTGATCTCCTCCAGAATGGACTGGTTGGATCTCCTTGCAGTCCAAGGGACTCTCAAGAGTCTTCTCCAGCACCACAGTTCAAAAGCATCAATTCTTCGGCGATCAGCCTTCTTCACAGTCCAACTCTCGCTTCCATACATGACCACGGGAAAAACCATAGCCTTGACTAGATTACTTTACACAAAATATAATTAAGTAACTTACCTTTTTTAAAAATGTGGGAAAATAGTAAGATAGTAGCAATCATCATATATGCCATGGATTGCTGATTCTTGCTTTCAGTTTTTTTCTTTGTCTTCCTGGAGGCATTGTAAGATAACATGCACTTCACTTATTGATTGAAAATACATTTTATTCCAAATGAGTAACATGTTGGACAGGAATCATTTGTGGCTATGTAGCCATGCATTACTTGTACTGTCCTTGTTTAAGTTATTTATTGTGACTTAGAAATATGATTATTCTCTGTCTCTGCCTGAACATCTTTTATGTATACAATTGTCTTGTCACTTGCAAAAGCCTATGTTTTAAGTTTGAAACACCTAACAGAAGGCAGATTACAAAAGCATTATCCATGTTTGTTACATATAAGTGTTGGAAAATAATATAATTGCAATGTTTGATATATTGGAGGAATTAGAAAATTAGATTCAGGCTACATATATGACTCACTTACATCCTTTTCCTTAGTCTTGGTCTATTCTCATATTTCATGCTGTTGTGAAGGTTTATACTGTGGAGAAGGAAAACTGATGCCTTTGAACTATGGTGTTGGAGAAGACTCTTGAGAGTCCCTTGGACTGCAAGGAGATCCAACCAGTCCACCCTAAAGGAGATTAGTCCTGGGTGTTCATTGGAAGGATTGATGTTGAAGCTGAAACTCCAATAATTTGGCCACCTGATGTGAAGAGCTGATTCATTTGAAAAGACTCTGATGCTGGGAAAGATTGAAGGCAGGAGGAGAAGGGGACGACAGAGGATGAGATGGTTGGATGGCATCACCGACTTGATGGACATGGGTTTGGGTGAACTCCGGGAGTTGGTGATGGACAAGGAGGCCTGGTTTGCTGTGGTTCATGGGGTCGCAAAGAGTCAGACACGACTGAGTGACTGAATTGGATTGAATTGAAGTTTCTCTTTCCATAGCGATCCTTGGTTCATACAAATAAATCCACAAAGTGTTAAAAATATTCTCAAATGAAGACCATTCATGAATGTTTATGGATGTAATATGGCACTAGATGAGGTATTAAGAATACCTAGAAGGCAATGTAACTTGCCTTAGACACACAGGCTACCTATTTCAGAGCAAAACAATAATAATCAAAAGTAATAACAAATATGATCATTACAAGTATCATATGCTTGGCCAAAAAAATGGGGTAGTAAAAACCATTCAAAAACAAGCAGTACATATATTCAAGTTCTGCCCCCAGAAAATATATCCCACTAACATTCATACATTCATTTTCTTAAATAGCTTTTGTGCACACTGAAAATGACAAAAATGTGCTTGAAGTTTATGTGATCATCACAAGCTGCTTAATAGAAAACAGGGGGCTGGATAAATAAGTGGTGGTATCACAATAGAAAAGAATGCCGTATAGGATGAAAATGACCAAACTGTATCCACAGTTATTAATACAGATGAGTCTTGCATAAATAACATTTAACGAAAAAGCAAGTTGCAAAAGTGTACCTATAGTACACTTAGTGGCTCAGACAGTAAAGAATCTGTCTGCAATGCAGGAGACCCTGGTTTGATCCCTGGGTTGGGGAGATCCCCTGGAGAAGGAAATGGCAACCTATTACTGTATTCTTGCCAGGGAAATCTCTTGGATAGAGGAACCTGGTGGTCTATAGTTCATGGGATTGTGAAGAGTCAGACACTACTGAGCACCGTTAGTTGCTCACAACATAAAAGAATGCTATACATGATGAAAATAAACAAACTGGATCCAGAGTTATCAATGAGGAAGAGTCTTACATAAATAATATTTAGCTAAAAAGCAAGTTACAAAAGTGTACCTATAGTACACTTAAAATATTCCATTTCTATAGCACTTTAAAATAATGTGAAAATGATGGTAAATATTGCATATATTTGGTTTCCCTGGTGGCTCAGACAGTAAAGAATCCACCTGCAATGCAGGAGATGTGGGTTCGATCCCTGGGTTGGGAAGATTCCCCTGGAGGAGGGTATGGCCACCCACTCCAGTATTCATGCCTGGAGAATCACCATGGACAGAGAAGCCTGTTGGGCTACAGTCCATGGGGTTGCAAAGAGTCAGACACAACTGAGCAACTAAGCACACACACATTGCATACATAGCTCCCCACACATATATTACCTATTTACTAGTTACTCACTATCTATCTATATATTAGGAGGGCATTCAGTTCAGTTCAGTTCAGTCGCTCAGTCGTGTCCGACTCTCCGCGACCCCATGAATCACAGCACGCCAGGCCTCCCTGTCCATTCAGTTCAGTTCAGTTCAGTTCAGTCGCTCAGTCCTGTCCGACTCTCCGCGACCCCATGAATCACAGCACGCCAGGCCTCCCTGTCTAGCACCAACTCCCGGAGTACACTCAAACTCATGTCCACAGAGTCGGTGATACCATCCAGCCATCTCATTCTCTGTCGTCCCCTTCTCCTCCATTAGGAACTGTAAATTCCAATTTCAATGAAGGAGTTATTGTTGAGTGAGAAAAGGGTGAGTGCATTTAGGAGAAGTTCAAGTGCACTGACAAACAATTCTTTAGTTAGATGGTGAGTGAGATGGAATTTATTATATTATTCTGATAACTTTCTATGTGTCTCGAATATGTGGTACTCAAATAAAAGTATAAATGGTCTAGACAGCTCTGGTAGATGGCCCTCGATCTAAGTGTGATCTATAAGAAGAAAATACTTTCATTGATGATAGATAAAATGTTGACAGATTGAAAAGGATTTACAGCAGTGCATTAAGGGAAACTGCTTTAAGGTAAGAACTTGAACACAGTTTTTAAGAATATGAACTCAGTGTGACTATATTGACCAAAGATGTTTTGTCCATCTAGCCCATTTATGCTGTCACCAAAGTTTGTATGGACGGCCCTGAATTTCAAGAAACTGCTAACTGAATATTGGGGAAAGTTTCCATGCCTGAGAATTTAGTGCTGTTAATCTTCTGCCACATTTGTGCTAGGTCCATTAGACCATTTCAGGTCTTGCCTGTTTTTATTACTTGTTATATTTCTAGTAAAGTTAAAGCTCTTAACACTGCTTGGGTGCCTATGGAGTTGATGAATTCCTCCACTGCTGATGGTGTCTCATGCTGATCCTCTAATGGGTGCATTGAAATATAATCTGCTGGGTTATTTTCTTTCCCTGGCCCATGCACAATTTTATAATCATAACCATGTAGATATTGTAAACCCCATCACTCAAAGCACATTGTCACTGTGAACTGTGAACTGCCAAATATTGTCATGAATGCCTGATGATCTGTTACCACAGTAAATGCCGAGTCATAAATGAATAAGTGACAGTCTATGAAAACTGGGAGTGTTGGCAGGCCTCTGTCAAATGCCTAAGGTAGATTTGGACCCTCTAAAACTTGATCTTGCATAGAAGAAAGTCAGAGCACTTTCATCTAGGTTGAAATTTAAACTATATTTTCATCGATTCAAGAAAGCCTTCATAAATCTGGTGGCAGAGTCTCTTTTTTTTAACTGCTAGGTAATGGTCTGTAAGTTTGGATATTGAAAAGCATGCAAGAGTTATTACCTTCATTTCCATTTGTCAAGTGGTGAGGAATACACAAAATTATTTTACAATGCTTGGTGTTATAAATGCCTCCCAGCCAACACAGCAGTACAAAAGCCAGATTTCTGACTGGGTCCCAAATTCTAATTTCTTGAGGAACCGAGATGTGTTTGGTTTTGGTATCTCAGCTTCTCCATCTATGAAATGGAGATAGTGATAGCAAATTTCTATGTCCTGGGGTGTTGTAAGGATTGATTCATGTTCAGAAGCAACTTGGAAATCACTCTATGGAAGCAAGGAAAACAAATTATAGGATATCTACATTTTGATTTTTCTTTTTGATACAGTAAAGTTCAATTATCAGTTTACTTTACTCCATTTTCTTGTTTTCTTTTTGTTTTCATATCAAAAGAAAAAGAACACTAAACTTACTCTACCAAATGTTTCATACAGCTTAGGGATTAGAGAAGCTCTTATGTGCTAATGAGTGCTAAAGATAATGGAATACTTGCCATTTCTAACAAAATTCACTTTATTATGCTACTCTTTGATGTGTTTAAAGAACATCGATGACTTTTCTACTCCTTCAAAGATAAATGTTTTTCAGCAAAACACATAAAGGACACTTAGGATTTGAACACAAATGACTTGGTGCACACAAGATTGACTCAGCATGTAAATTCAATATGTATCTTTTTGGCTCTGATTCTTTTTATCTGATATCCCGGTCTTAATTGTCAGGTTTCTGTCTTGTTTTGTTATACCTGGCACCCCAGTTATAGAGATATGGTCCTGCATTCTCGCACCCATGACCCTTTGTGGCACATGGCAAGGCAGTCTTTTGTTCAAACCTCAATGCTGTGTCCTTTCAGCATTTCTATCAGTTAGCTGAGTGAAGAAATAAGAACAGTTCAGTGAGTGTCTACTCTATTGCAGAGGCTGTGCTAAGTATTTTAAGCATTTCTTCTTCTTTACCTGCCACTACAGTCCAATGTTGTATGTTCCTTTCATAGATGAGGAAAGCGCTCCAGAGAGGTGAATAACTTTCCTAAAGTCCTGCAGAGCTAGGAAGTAGCAGAAACAGGTTTCAAACCCAAGCCTGTTTAGTGATCTTTTGCTTCCTCTTTTCCTTTTGTTCAGTTTGCGAATAAATCACTACAAAAGTCTGAAGTACACCCACAATTCTGAGATGCCTCTCCGTTCAAAAGGTGGAGATAATTTTCTCCATAGAATTTGGCAGCAGTGCTCTGAGACTCCCAAGACGCATCAAAGCATTGCAGCTTTCTTCTTGGTTCAGGCACTCTGGGGGAAGCCAGACACCAAGCGGGAGGACCCTAAGCTCAGTACTCAGTCCACATGGCCTGAGTACTCATGCCAACAGCTAGCACCAACTTACTTGTCATGTAAGCAAGGCAACTTGGATGTGGATCCTCCAGCCCAGTGAGGTCCTCAGGAGACCGTAGCTCTGTCCTACACCTGGACTGCAACCTCATGAAACGTCCTGAGCCTCAATCAGCCAGTGAAGCTGCTTTCAAATTCCTGACCCACAGAAACTGTATGAGACTCTAGATGTTGATTGTTCTCTTAAGCTGCTAAGATTTGGAGCATTTTGCAACACAGCCATATATCAACTAATAGAACAGATAGCAGAATTGGCGTGTGAAGTGACCCAACAGTTTAAAATTTAAGTCAAAATCATAAGAAAAGTTTTAAACAGTTACTGCTTTAGATAGTTAAAATCAATTATACAAGTTCAATTGCTCATATGGGAGCAGTTCATTTTAAAATAACCGGAAAATTGATCACAACTTCAAGTTGAGTCAACATGTGATTAAAAAAAAAAAAAATCAATGTTTGGGTGGTCTTGGGCTGAATTCATGGAAATAGAGTCAGTTCTTCCCTGCTGGTTCTTTTTTTTTTTTTTTTTTTGGAAAAATCAAAACATAGCTGGAAACCCAGTGAAGCATCATTTTAAAATCTGGGGCTCTTTGATCTGGAGAAAGACCAATGCAGATAGTTTTTCTGTCTTTAACTCTGTGAAGAGTTATAGCACACAAGTGCTAGAGGATTTGTTCTGTTTTATTCCATGGGACAGACCTAGAGTCTGTTATAGAAAACTGTCCTCGCATTCAGCACAGGTTTAGAAGAGACTATTGCCTGCATGAGAGGTTAGACTAACTCTACAACTATAATTCTGTGTATGTGTGTGTGTGTTGGTCGTTCAGTTGTGTCCAACTCTTTGTGATCCCATCAACTGTAACTCACCAGGCTCCTCTGTCCGTGGAATTTTCCAGGCAAGAGTACTGAAGTGGGTAGCTATTCCCTTCTCCAGTAGATCTTTCTGACCCAGGAATTGAACCCAGGTCTCCTGCATTGCAGGCAGATTCTTTACCATCTGAGCCACCAGGGGAGCCCATAATTCAGTGTATTAGAACCCAATTCTGATGCTGGTGGTAGTGATAGAAGTCAGCGTTGCAGCCTGAACTATTCATGTACTTCTTCATTCATATCTTCAATGTAATATCAGAAGGACCCACTGCTTTTCATAAAATGCACATGTAATGTGACTGAGGGTTTATCCTCCTACCCTTGCCTGGAGGGGTGGGGATTATCACTCTTCTGGGAGATGTCTGTTAGTTGGGGAGACTTGCCAAAGAAATAAGTTGCTGTATTTCTGAATGCCATCTCAACTGTAGTTCCTTTGAGAAAATATATACTGTGCTTGTTAAAAGTCTTAAGAAGTTTTATTTTCCACTTTAAGTTCCTTCATATAAAATTATGCAAAAATTCAAAATGTGTTCATGTCATACATATTATTTTTAGTGTAATCTTTTTTCCTCATTTTTTGATTCCACCCCCTACTCTTCCTACACTAAACCTCCTCACCCCAAGTGTTACTTGTGTTACATTCCAGTATATGTGTATATACATATATATATATCCTTCCATATGTCTCTGCACACTCATACACGTCTAAACACTTAAGTACTAAATATATCTGCATAGACAGAGGGGCATTTTTGGTATTAGTTTATGAATGTGAAATCATATTACACATAATTTCCTTCCTCTTGCTCGTAATAGTTCTCATTTCCACTTGCAATGCACAAGAAGAACCTTTTGCCCAAGGTGTTATGGTGCTTATTTTTTGTTGAACCAATACATGCTTTCTCATTGTTGCTTCAGTTCATTTTCCCCTCACTTCTTTTGAACTTCTTTTTTTATGTTTGTTGTTATTTGGATTTTACTATTCTGCAAATTGCCTATTTATATCTCTGGCTCATTTGCTATTGGGTCTTTTCCTTGTCAATAATATAAGGGGTTCGGTACATTATACAAGTCTCTTTTGTGAGAGTGAGTGGATAAGCAGGGCTTATATAAACTGTAATAAGTATGAAGAATGAATCATGAAACTCTTGCTTTTTACTCATAATTCCTCATGAATCCTTCTCTTACACCAACTCTGACATATGGACAGAATGATGGGACCATGATCATTTTTATTAGTAGAGCTTTAATAAAAATTACGCAAAAATAAAAATTATATATTTTCCTCCTATATCCTAGTAGATTATCTTGTATACCCTGGGGGTATATACACACTTAATTTCAATAGAAATGACTATTTCACAATTAGCATCACTCTGATCTTATTCCTTGCCAGATAATAACACTCTTTGTAAGATCTAACCTCTTAGTGAAAGAACATCTGGGTCATATGAATAGCACCATTCTACAATAATTTCTCTCTGATCTCTCTGCTGTGTAAAAAAATGTTTTTTTCTGATCCACATATTTCTTCGTGATTAGAGTAAAAGGAAATTAGAGAGTGAGCCAGGCGAGGGACTGTTTAAGGTCATCTGCCTCACATTCAATACAGCAAGACAGCAGTAAGTCCAAAAATTGCATAGATGAGTCAGAAAGCAAGATTAAGTAAGTGTAAGGTTTAACCTATAAACTTGTTGGAAATGGGCCACAAATTTGGGGCTGAGCTTTCTTGTAGCCGAATGGAAACAGAAATGCAATTGCCTGTAAACTTCACAGTGGATCACAAGTTAAATACCAATCATTTGCTTAGGCAATGGCTCAAGTAGCCCTACGATTTGACCAGAGATTAATTTTTTTCCCATAGGGCTTTTCGTGTCACAGGGGATGTATGTTTGTTCCTTATTTTTTCTTACCTAACTAACATGTGGGGGATGACCTGGGCCATTTCCTTGGTTCCTTCTAGCTTTTTTTGTGTCCTGACATTTTGCTTTATTATTATAAAGCTTTTGTTTTGTAAGTTCCCAAATATTATCTGATAAGACGTGGACTGTGGGCATATTCTTCTGATCCTATTACTTAGTTTTGTAGAATCTGGCAGAGTATAAAGTACAAAGTGAGAAGACCTTGCCTTAAAGATTAATGGAGGTCTTTGTAAAGACTCTTTGTGTTTTAAATTCAGGCTCTGGAACCAGTAAAGTGTTTTTCATATCAAAATACTACTTCTTTAATCATCACCATCTTTGGGTATAATCACCTCTCTCATGATATAATGAGCCATTTTGCTCACAGTTGATGTAGGAATTTGCTGACTTGACAGCTTTAGGTGGAATAGCTCTAATAGTGGTTTGTTTTTATTAATATGTTTTTCTTTTAAAGCCTTTTTAGGTTTACAGAAAATTAAGGAGATAATACAAAGTTCCCATATACTTCCTCTCTCTCTCACTCACAATTTCCCCCATTACTCATATTAGTGTAGCAAAGTTATTACAATTAATGAGCCACTATTGATTATTAACCGAAGTCCATAGCTTACATTAAGGCTTACTCTTTGTATTGGGTATTGTCTTTGTCTATGGGTTTTGCCAAATGCATAATGTCATCCATCTATCATTACAGTATCAAACAGGATAGTTTCACAGTCCTGACTTTAAGGAGAGTAGCTCCAATAGTATCTTATCACCTTTTAATATTGTGTGTAATATTATCTCATTAATGCTCAAAGACATAAATTATATGATACACCAGACACAAGTACTCACCAAATACGGTATATTTTAATTTAGCATATGGCCAGTATTTCTTTCCTAGTTTAGGATATGTACTTTTGTGGGACTTCACTGTCATTTTCCACAGACATTTATAAAACTTGGGAATTCATCTGGATGCTCAATTCTATTATCAATTTATTATTCCAAAAGAACACATGGTAGCTTAGCACAACATTTTGATGTTACAACAAGATGTCAAATTAAACATTCAAGACATAGCACTTAACCAGTCTTTTCCTAGGGAGCATTGCACTATTTCTAAATATTTAATGAATTCAATGGAGTGAGTTAGTCCTTCAAGTTTTAAAGAGTTGTGGATTTACACTCAGTAGAAATAACTTCTGCCCCAGAAACATAGAAGCATGGAATTCTTACTTTATTTCACCATTGGTCCCTTAAATTTATTGCCTATATATGAAAAAGATCCAATGCCCAGATACCCAGGCACCAGACATGCTTTTTATTCCATGTTGTCATGCTGTTTCCTGAGCTGCCAGGCAGGTTGAGTATCTGTGACCATCAGTTACATAAATTATCGCTGTTAGTCAGTGAACATACATCCTTAGTGAACATACCCACGTAAGAGCTTCCCTGATGGCTCAGCTGGTAAAGAATCCGCCTTTAGTGCAGGAGACCTGGGTTCGATCCCTGGGTTGGGAAGATAACCTGGTGAAGGGAAAGGCTACCCACTCCACTATTCCGGCCTGGAGAATTCCATGGACTGTGTAGTCTATGGGGTCTCAAAAGAGTCAGACACGACTGAGCAACTTTCTCAAAGAGAGAGATTTATATTTATTACATATGAACACATATTTGTTGATTTCCTACTATGTGTTAGGTATTGGGCTAGGTGTAAGAACAAAGAGACTAGTGATGAGACAGATGATAGCAATTATAAGACAAAGTAAACATACACGGACATAGCATTTTAGAACTTGAGAGTAGAGAATTCGTCCATTTTATAGCTAAGTTGAGGCTAAATTTGGGTCAATATCAAATGAGTAATAGAGCCAAGAATATAATTCTTAGTTAAGCACTCCCCACACCACGCCACCCCCTCCTTTGTTTCTGCTTAGGTAGCATTGCATTGTTCTGACAGATTTAAGACACCTTTACTATTTTAATTTGTGCCAATTCTATTCCTTGGGATGATTAGGGGAGAAGGAAGATGCCTACAGAATTCTAGTGAAGTTTAATTTGTCTTAGATTAAATTGAAGCTAAAATTGTTAGCTGAAAGACATACATAAGGAGGTATGAAAACCCAAGAGTGTTGTTGCTTTTTTCCCCAAGTTTGTAACAGACTAGAATTTCATCACTGGAGTTAAAAGCATTGGGGACATGTTGAATTACTTTTCTGATTGTATCTTTACAATTTTTCAACAGCCGAGTTTATTTTAGACATTAATCTTTGAGGCTGTCTCAAGAAAATACAAAAATAAAATGTTTCTCAAATAACAAGATCTTGTAACAAGTTCTGAGGGTCACCTTTGTTCAAATCTGGCTCAGAAAATATGGATGGACCATTGAGCAATTGAACTGTGTCAGGTAAAATTGACCAGATAATACATGTATATCCTTCCTTCTATCTCTTGATCTGAGTGATTCACACCAATGCAAATTCTGCCCTACCTCTATTATTCAGTTTAGGAAGAGAAAGGATAAAAGATATATTAGTGCATGGTACTGGATCAGCCACTGTCCTGATTTTATCTCTGCCGTTTCCATTCTTTTAAATTAGATTCTTCATTTTTCTTAAGGTTTCACATTTCTTCATTTTTATCATGCAGCATCAATAATTTCTCTACATTTGCAGGTAAGTCAGGCTGTAGAATATATCAACTGTATTTTTTAATGGTGCACATGAAATTGTTCTATTATATCTCAAAGGCAGAAGACTGATTCTCTTAAATTACAAATAAATGTACAATAGAATATTCAGGGATCCTAGAATTAGAACAAATGGTACATAATCTAACATATGCAACAGAATGTTTTCTCAATGGCTAAAACTTGTTTTTATTGTCTAAATATCATTAAAGAGCTTTAAGTTGTGTTTAAAGTGAACTAATAGAGTTGAACACACATTTGTAAGGACATGTGTGTGTTAGTTGCTCAGTCGTGTCCGACTCTTTGCAACCCCGTGGACTCTAGCCCACCGGGTTTTTCTGTTCATGGGGTTTTCCAGGGAAGAATACTGAAGTGGGCTGCCATTCCCTTCTCCAGAAGATCTTCCTGACCCCGGGATCAAAGCCAGGTTTCCTGCATTGCAGGAGGATGCTTTACCATCTAAGCCACCAGGGAAGCTCATATTATATTATGTATGGAAGGACATTATATTATAATTGCTTCCCAGGTGGCTCTAGTGGTAAAGAACCTGCCTGCCAATGCAGGAGACATAAGAGATGCAGGTTTAATCCCTGAGTCAGGAAGATCCCCTGGAGGAGGGCCTGGAAACCCTCTCCAATATCCTTACCTGGAGAATCCCATGGACAGAGGAGCCTGGCAGGCTATAGTCCATAGGGTCGCAAAGAATCAGACATGACTGCAGTCACTTAGCATACCATATTATATACTAGCCATGTTCTGGGATTTCCAGGTGGCTGAGTGGCTGAGTGGTAAAGAATCCACATGTTATTGCAGGAAACACCAGAGACCTGGATTCTATCCCTTGGTCAGGAAGATCCCGTGGAGGAGGAAATAGCAACCCACTCCAGTATTCTTGCCTGGAAAATCCCATGGACAGAGGAGCCTGGTGGGCCACAGTCCCTGGGGTCCAAAGAGTCAGATACGACTGAGCGCTTGAACACACAAGCACCTGGCCATGTTTTAGGAAGCTTTTCTTCTTTGCAAGTGTCCTGCTTCTGAGGATTTGCCTTGACGATGGTCCATCTGAACCAGTGAAATAATGAGTTGCAAAGACCTCAAAGTAACTCCTCTTTGTCTTTTGCAGTTTATAGCAGTGCTTTCATATAATTATATCATTTTGATCTTGTTAATGGCCACATAAGGAATATGACTCGCAGCACCTTATATATTGCACATATGGTCCTTCATCCCAAAGGCTGCTAAATAGAAAGAAAACTAACACTATTAAACACCTACTATGACTCTTTTTACATCTTTCTGTTACCAGGAAATATAAATGTTCTGAACATGAAGCATTTTCCATTTTAATCAATAACAACCCATCAGATTGAGAAGTCATGAGAAATGTAACAGGAAGAAAATGAAATAAACCTCCAGCTATGTTGCAAAAGGAAGTAAACTAACCTGAATTGCAGAGATAATTTCAACTTTTCTTAACAGAGTCTGGAAATACTATTTCCTAGAGCCCTCCTTCTCACCTGGTTATATTCATACAGCACAACCATCTATTTGCATACTTGAGCAGAGAAGTGAACTCTAATCCTTGTAGTAAACTGTCACTTGGGATGGCTTACCCAGATGCGCCCTGGGGCCACCAACTAACAGTTCCTTCCTAGGAGGCTTCCTATCTCCCTGCCTCAGGTGGTCTATTGGTCCTGAGAACAGGTGGAACCAGTGAATGGGGTAGACTGGAAAGGCTGGGAAGTTAATGTCCCCAGAAGTGAGCCTCAACCAAGGAGGACTGGGCAGTGGCGGATGTGTTCAGTTGGGTCTTCCGAGAAGCAAATACTAAGAGAAGATTTAAAAGGCATGTGGAGGAAATACTATGAAAGCAAACAGGGAGGAGACATGGAAGGCTAGGAGAGCTGTGAGACGAGGATGCAAGTTTGACCCTGAAGGAAGCTGACAAGAAAGTTGGGCAGAGGCATCTTCATCTTACGTAGCAATGCGGCCTAAAGACCATTCAGCGAAGCTGCCAGGAAGTCCTCAAGCCAAAGTTCCCAAGAAAGTAGTCCCATGTGCCTCGGCAATATGTCTGCCTTATCCCCACCGCACAGTCGCTGGTGGGCAGCCCCTGAGCAGTGTGGTCTCAGGACAAATGTGGTTGAGGATTTCAGAGCACTGGTCACTGGACCCTCAGCCAATGAGTTTCCTGAACAGCTGGCTTGCCAGGCACATTCACCAGGCTGCAACAGTGTATGAAAATCCAGTTATTGTCCAGGGTCCCCAAAATATTACCAGTACAACTACCATGTGATCTAGGAATCCCACTTCTAGCAATCCAGGGGGCACTTCTGAGGTGGCTTCCACACAATTCCTCAGTGGGTGCCAGAAGGGATGAGTCCTGGTTGCCCACTGCAGTTCACCACTTTCATTGGCTCTCCTCCTCCCTGGCTTCACTTTACTCTCTCACCATCCTTCCTTGGTTCCTTCCCGAATAAACCACTTGCACCCAGATCTTTGTCCCAGGGTTGGCTTTTGGAGAAACCCCCAGTAAGACAATGCTTTTCATTCATTCTTTAAAAAAAGAAAAAAAAAGTTACCATTGATATGTAAAAATCTGTCCCTATTTAATGTACAGCTCCTGAGTTTGGCTAAGTATACAACCATGAAACCATTTTTACCATCAAGGTTATAGACATATCTATTACCTCTCAAGGTTTCCTCCTGTCTCTGCCTGAATATCATTATCACATCCTTTTACATGCAAGAACATAATGTAAAGATTTACCCTCTTAACAAATATTAAGTATACACTGTATGTTGTTGGACTTCCCTGCCAGCTCAGAGGATGAAGAATCTGCTTGCAATTCGGGAGACCTGGGTGTGATCCCTGAGTTGGGAAGATCCCCTGGAGGAGGAAATGGCAACCCACTCCAGTATTCGTGCACGGAGAATTCTATGGACAGAGGAGTGTGGTGGGCTATAGCCCATGGAGTCACAGAGGGTCAGACACAACTGAGCGACTCACACTACTACTATGGCTATAGGGTTGTTAGTTCTAGGTATCATGTTATGCAGCAGATCTCCAGAGCTTATTTATTTAACACAACTGAACCTTTGTACCCTTTGATCATCGCCATTTCCCCATTCCTCTGCCTTTGGCAGTCTCCATTCTATTCCTTGCTTCTATGAGTGTGACTATTTATTTTTTATTTTACTTTTTTGCCACCCACATGGCTTGTGTGACCTCATTTCCCTGACCAGAAATTATACGCTGGCCCTTGGCAGTGAAAGTGTGGAGTCCTAACCACTTGGACCCCCAGGGAATTCCAAATGATTTTTAGATTCCGCACATAAATGAGATTATTTACTATCTATCCTTTAGTGACTGGTGTATTCCACTTAGCATGATGTCCACCAGTTCCATCCATGATATTGCAGATAGTAGGCTTTCCCTCTTTATAAAGGCTGAATAATATTCCATTGCACATACATACTATGATTTATCTATTGATTTGTCAAGAGACACTTGGATAATTTCCATATCGTGGCTGTTATGAATACTACTACAATGAACATGGCAGTGGAAATGTTTCTTTGAGATCCACGTTTTATTTCCTTTGGATACATACCCACATTTATTCATTTAAAATGAGGGGCTGTCCACCCACTGTAAAATTATGATAACCATGCCAGAGGAAGCATGAACATAAGCCAGGCTGCAGACATCAGCTAATCTGGTGAATAAAGTCCAAAGGAGGCCATATTGATGACCATTCTTGAAAAAATCTCCATTTATACCCATATACTACATTTTCAGTATCCATTCATCTGTAGATGGGACATTTAGGATGTTTCTTGTTGTTGTTGTTTTGTTGCTCAGTCCTGTTGCCAGGCTCCTCTGTCCATGGAATTTTGCAGGCAAAAATACTGGAGTGGGTTGCCATTTCCTACTCCTAGGGATCTTCCCAACCTGGAGGATCAAGCCTGCATCTCCTGCATTGACAGGTGGATCCTTTGCTGTTGAGCCATCAGGGAAGCCTTAGGTTTTTTCCGTTTCTTGGCTATTTTGAATAGCACTGCAATAAACAAGGGATGCAGGTATAACTTCTAGATTCTGATTTTAGTTCCTTAGGATAAATACCCAGAATTGGGATTGTTAGATCATATGGTTGTTTTATTTTTAATATTTTTAGGAAACTTCACACTGTTTTCAGTCATAGCTGTGCCAATTTATATCTCCACCAACAGAGTAACAGGATTGCCTTTTCTCCACATCCTCACCAACACTTATCTTTCGTTTTTTAGGAAGAGCCATCCTGACAGGTGTGAGGTGATATCTATTGTGGTTTTCATTTGTGTTTCCCTGATGATGAGTGATACCGAACACCTTTTCATATGTCTGTTGGCCATCTATATGCTGGAGAAATGTCTATTCAGGTCCTTTGTCCATTCTTTAACTGAGTTGATTTTTTTGCTATTGAGTTGTATGAATCCCTTCAGTTCAGTTCAGTTCAGTTCAGTCGCTCAGTCGTGTCCGACTCTCCGCGACTCCATGAATCACAGCACGCCAGGCCTCCCTGTCCATCACCAACTCCCGGAGTTCACTCAAACTCATGTCCACAGAGTCGGTGATGCCATCCAGCCATCTCATTCTCTGTCGTCCCCTTCTCCCCCCGCCCCCAACCTTTCCCAGCATCAGAGTCTTTTCCAGTGAGTCAACTCGTCGCATGAGGTGGCCAAAGTATTGGAGTTTCAGCTTTAGCATCAGTCCCTCCAATGAACACCCAGGATTGATCTCCTTTAGAATGGACTGGTTGGATCTCCTTGCAGTCCAAGGGACTCTCAAGAGTCTTCTCCAACTCTGAATATTAACTCTTTATCAGATATATGATTTGCAGTTACTTTCTCCCATCCCCTGAGACAATACTTTTCAATGACCTTTAGTTACTGAGAACATTTTCTCTGTTTACCTTGAAGCGGGTGCTTTTGCTGTGGCTCATTTGGGGAGTCATTTTTATGCTCAAAATGGGATTATTGAACCATTAAGAGGGTTGGTCATTACCTACTGGTGGGCACCAAAGGTATCACTAACTCTTACCCTTCATGTGAATCCTACCACCTCCCTGATTTCATTTCCTGACCTCTACCTAAAGAGGTTTGACTGGAACTGAAAATATTTCTTTGAAATCAACACAAGCTCAGAGTAGCCTGGTGTGCTGCAGTCCACAGGATCATAAAGAGTCTGTTAGGGTCAAAACATTAAACTAAAATATTCAGGAAATACTGTATTTTATCTTTATGAGCTTCATATGGCTTAAGTGTGTTTTGCTTGATGATTGAAAATGGATCACAGTGGCAAGAATAGAAACATCTGACTACCATCACCAGGCCCATTCCCTAAGCCCAGGAGATAACCTGCATTCCCACTCTAGCAGAATAGAATGGATTTGAGTTCAAGTCCTGCTGTATTGAACCCTATATTAGAAAAGTCACCAGTCAAATGGTCAGAACAGAGTCTAGTCCCTGACTTCTTGCGTTAGGTCTCACAAGTTGCCCTAAAGTTGCTATGACAACAGAGATGAGTGTCCTGCATATGAACTGACCTAACGTGGAGGTCACAGGGAGGCCACCCAGCACATCTTAGCTCCCTGTTCTGTTACATCAAGTGAGTCAAACAGAACCAGCCTGTGTTTGTGCACTCCATTCTTGCACACTGCCCTCCTGACCTCTTCCCACGACTGCTATTCACGCTACAACTGAGTACCATTCCTAAAGAATGTCCCATCCCGTTTCTGAGACTTACAGCAGGACACAGTCATGGTGGCCCTCTTGGGAAGGGCTCAATCCCAATTTTCCTTTATTTATGTATTTTTAAATTTCAGCCCCAAATTATAATGCAGGAGGGAAACAGTTATGGTATCGCCAAGGTTTTATTATACTAATAAATAAGCGACGATATCCATTACCATTATTTGCATGGGCATAAATATATTTCAACAACCCAAATTAGGAAGAAAATTATTTTAAAGTAAAGGAAAATTGTTTCCAAGGAAAGGTACTTTGTAAATTTATACTGTCATTGTAGTTCAATAAAGCAGGACTTGAACTCAGATCCACTCAGGATTCAAACTCTGCCCCTGAGCTCCAGAGCCTGCACTTTTAATCCCAATGTTTTACTGCAGTGGTTCCCAGAGCATTATCTAGGAACCAGTATCACTGGGGAATTTGTTGAAAACGCAGACTGTTGGGCCCTATCCCAGCTACTGAATCAGAAATGGGAGGCAGGAGTCCAGCAATCTGTTTTAACAAACCTGCCAGAAGATTCTGGTGCGAGCTAAAACTTAAGAACCTGTGTTATATGCCATTCCAAGACATGCAGCACTAATATGCTATTATTTGTTTTCCATTTATTTTATACTTCTTTGGAAAAAATACTGTATCTTCCCTAAGGACAAGACAGAATTGGGTTCTTCAACTTTTATTCTCCACAGCGTAGGTCACGTTGTGGATCTCCATAAAACCATAAATTGAAAAAGCAAATGCTCCCCTTTGTCTTGGATGACTTAAATTCAATTGTCTAGAAAGATGAGATGCTAGATAAGAGGACCTTTTGAGATTCTTCACATCTCTGGCACCCTAATATCATTTCAGTCTTTCATTCTGTGGATTTGTGATAATCAGGAATTACATGAATATAAAACTAATATAGCATTTTGCTTGCATGTGTGATAATCATTAAAACACAGCATGAATCACAGCAACATATGGCATTTAAAAATAAGCTTTTCAATTATGCCAGGAGATGCAGAGCTCACTTTGTTATCACAGAGTGCGTAATATTGCTAAGTAAAGATTTGAAGAAAGCGACTTTCTTTAGAATACATTAGAAAGATTCCTTTTTCCTGCACACAGCATTAGCACAGAATCTATCTCACTGGTGCAGAGCAGGAAGACAATTCTCTCAACTACTTTTATTATTTTAATTAATTATTTTATTTTAATTGGAGAATAATTACAATATTGTGATGGTTTTTGCCCTACCTCGACATGAATCAGCCAGGGGTACACATGTGTCCCCCCATTCTGAAACCCCTCCCACATCCCTCCCCATCCCATCCCTCTGAGCACCCCAGAGCACTGGCTTTGGGTGCCCTGCTTCATACATCGAACTTGCACTGGGTCACCTATTTTACGTAACTACTTCTAAAGTAAAGCCCTTTAGAAGTACATAGTATCACTGCTATGAGTGATATTACAGAACAGAAACCTTGCAAACCCATAACTAAATTACATTTTATGTGATCGACTCTAAATATTACATGTGATTGAGCACACATAATATGCTTTGGGAAAAATCAAGACTTATAATTATAAAGAGAATATGAAGTGGCATGGATATTCTGCAGTTTCTTATCAAGTCTTTAATTGAAGACTTCCTTCATTTCACTATCTCAAGAATGGCATTATATGCCCGTCACTGAAAGGAAGAGATAAACAAATTTGATGCTCATTTTAAATCTCTTTGCCAGTAACAACATCCTTCCCCAATCAGCCTAAGTTCTTATACAGAATTTGTTAGATTACTAAAATTTAATAATATCTATTTACAGAGAATCCAAAGCATACTTTACTATTAATAATGCACTCCCAAATGTCCTTATTATTTGCTAAATGTAATTGGCAACATACACTCAAAAAGTTCTACCCAGTATGATTTCTCTAATAATTTTTTTTTTTTTTGAAGAGGCTATGTCTGCATGGAGCAATGTGCTAAGAAGATTATTTTCATTGAAATGTCTGGTCATTTCAGAAAATAAATAAAATGAACATTTTTGTCAGATAAATTTGCTTTATTTTCACATCTTCAACTTTTAGATTCAAATTACAGAATTAACTTGGTTATTCCGGAGGTATAAGATCCATTCATTTGGTTTAAATAAATGAGAAGATTTTTGTTATAAGGTCTTGACTTGCTTCCCAAGGAAGCAGGCAGGCTCAGGAGTGGAAAACTGGAATGAAGAATTGAGGCGACCTCCCCTGTCTTCACACACGTGGGCTCTTGTCTTTGCTTATACTAATTAATGGCCCTCATCCTCCCTTGTCTCCACTGAGTGGCTGACTCAGATTCCCCTAAAGCATCTCGCTAAACATGTGGCCTCCAAGGCAGCCACCAACCCGCATGGCATGTATGTGTCAATTAGAAATAGGCTTCCTTCTTCAATAACTGTAATTCTATCAGTCAGAGAATTATCATAATACAATGATTTTGTAGTTATAAGACTCTTTACCACTGAAAAAAATTGTCAAATGAACATACAACATTTACGATGTGAATGGTGGCCCCCTTCCTTTGGATGTGATGCCCGAGTAGAGGGCATAACCTGCTCCATCATGCAGTGCCCTGGCTCTAGATCTGGTTTACATCTCTTCAGTTCAGACCTACATTTGGAAAGGAAGATTAACCAGGAGAGAGCCATGTGACAGACTCACTCCTCTGTATGCAAATAGGAAGGGGTGTGTTCAGGGACAACATGACTGCCAGATGGGGTGATCAACCATCACAGCTGGCCTGGAACTGAGGGATTTTCAGGGCAGGGACAAAAGATAAAACTGAGAAAGTTCTGGACAAACCCAGATAAGCTGGTCACTCTGCAGTGATGGCTAACTCTTCACAACAGGTGCAGTCCTCACCAACAAGTATAAGAGAGACTTTCAAAGAGGATACAATGAACATCATAGGCTTTACTGTTTGGCAGTGAATTACTGAAATGACTTTGTTATTTTGAAACTGTGGAGGCTCAACCCTACAATACTTTTATTCCATTTGGCTTTACTGTAAAATAATCCAATCTTTATTTGGATATACTAGGTTATACATAACTCTGCTATTTCTTTTCTGTTCAAATTCTATTCCAACAAAGGAATTATTGTTCTATATTAAATTTGTTTTTTTTTTGTCTTGACATTTTGCATAAGTTAATGTTATCATTGCTTTTTCTTAGGAAGTTTTTGAAATGTTCTATTAAAAAAATTATTTCAAAGAAAAAATATGTGTTTGTTAACTGGATTGTGTCCAGTTGTTTAGTTCTCAGTGAAGATATTTATATATGACATTTAGACAAATAATAAAACATTTAGTTTCTCAAGTTAATGTTTCTGTCCAGTCTGATATTTAACACATAGAAGAAAAAGAAGTGAAGTAGAGTTGGGTTTCTTCTCTGTTGAAGGGCAAGGAAGGACAAGAGTTATCCTTGGAGCCCTACTTTTCAACAAAAAAACAACTTAATTTAGGCTTATAATTTATATCTTTTACCTAAAATCAAACCAAAGAGAAGCAACAATAAAATCCCTTACTTTCAATTAACATTGCCATCAAATTGGGTTTTAATCTATAACCTACTTCAAGTCCTATCAGAAGAGGACTTATCAGAAATCTTAAACGCCCACTGAGGAGTGTAATTGACCTGATATTAAATTTTAGAAAAGGAAAATACATTGGATAATTAAAACAAGAGTCTTAAACGTACTTTAGTTCCTGCTGAGGGACCAGGTAAGTCATTGAGGAGGAGGAAAGCAGAGACTAAGAAAGGAGACAGGAGAAAGTATTTGGAACAAAGTGAGAAGGTCACACTCCATGGTAAAGAGGAATAGATGGTGAGAGGCAGATAAGGATAGGAATAGAAAGGAGAATAAAGACACCCCCAGGAGATTCTGAAAAGAGCTAGTTTTTAAATCACTAGAAGCTCAGCAAAATGGGCTGTGAAACAAGACAGGTGGAGTCAAATCCCACTCTCATCCTATATCAGCTCTGTGACCACATTTCTTCTTGTTTGAGCTGCAAATATTCCATCTATAAAATAGATGGAAATGCTTCCATGGAGCTGTTGTGAGGATTGCACCTACCATGTTTGAAGGTCTTGGAACATAATCGTTGCTCAATACATGGGTTCCTTTATTCCTGTTGTGTCTTATTCTTTACTTTGAGAGTGTTACCATTATCTTTGAAATGCTAGTTATTAGATTTCATGTTGCTTTTAAATTTTAACATAGTTAAGTAACTATTTATGGAAGCTACCATAGAAGATGCCATGCTGGGTACTAGAGATAAAAAGATAAAATATTATTCAAACCTCAAGATCTCAGAGCTTCCCAGGTGGCGCTAGTGGTAAAGAACCTGCCTGCCAATACAGGAGACATAAGAGATGTGGGTTTGATCCCTGGCTTGGGAAGATCCCCTGGAGGAGGGCATGGCAACCCACTCTAGTATTCTTGCCAGGAGATTCCCATGGACAGAGGAGCCTGGCGTGCTGCAGTCCATAGGGTTGTAAAGATTGGACATGACTGAAATGACTTAGCATCCATGCAAGATCTCAAAATCCTAGTACAATGGGAGAACTGAATAGATAGAGGTATGTTTTAGGCAGGTGTGGTTAACAAGGCTATAGTGGCTGTGAGAGAGCTTCTTCAAGTCCTAAGATGAGCCTTCAGTTCAGTTCAGTTCAGTCGCTAAGTCGTATCCTACTCTTTGCGGCCTTCTGGACTGCAGCACATCAGGCTTTCCTGTCCATCACCAACTCCCAGAGTCTACTCAAGCTTATGTCCATTGTCGGTGAGGCCATTCAGCCATCTTATCCTCTGTCATCCCCTTCTCCTGCCTTCAATCTTTCCCAGCATCAGGGTCTTTTCAAATGAGTCAGTTCTTCCAATCAGGTGGCCAAAGCATTGGAGTTTCAGCTTCAACATCAGTCCTTCCAATGAATATTCAGGACTGATTTCCTTTAGGATGGGTTGGCTTGATCTCCTTGCCGCCCAAGGGACTCTCAAGAGTCTTCTCCAACACCAAAGTTCAAAAGCATCAATTCTTTGGTGCTCAGTTTTCTTTATAGTCCAACTCTCACACCCATACATGACTACTGGAAAAACTATAGCTTTGACTAGACAGACTTTTGTTGGCAAAGTCATGTCTCTGCTTTTTAATATGCTGTCTAGGTTGTTCATAACTTTTCTTCCAAATTTGAATGGGCTCACAAATTACTGATGTAGCCTGTTACTTTGTAAATTTTGAGTCAGTAGGTCTCAAATGAGTCCTGAGATTCTGCATTTCTAACAAACTCTAAGATGATGTCAAGGCTGCTGGTCAGCACATCACACACTGAGCAACAAGTGCAGAAGTGGTTCCCAACCCTGCTGGCACATTAGAATCATCTGGGGGAGTGTTTACAAAAATGATTGGTGCTCGGTTCCCACTTCTGAAATAAACTGATTGCATTGGTCTAGGGAGAGACCCATGCAAACTTAGGCTTTAAAGGCTCTCCAGGTGATTCTAATGTGTATCCAAGATTGACACCCTGGTCTTAAATAATGAGCTAGACCAAGAGTCTTTGACAAGAAGACAACTTTGCAGAAAGAAAGAAAAGCATGTGGAAGAAGTATGAATGTGTGGATCCAAATAATGCATTTAGGAGATTACTCATCATTCAATTTGAAGTTATGGTTGGAACACAGGATAGGGGTGGAGATGAGAGATGAGATTGGATGGGTAGGCCAGGGCCAAATCATGGAAGCCCACACTCAGGACTTCACCTTTTTTCAATGGACAATGAGGATTTGGTAAATTGCTTTAACTAATGGAGTGCCCACCTATCAAATGTTTCTTTGACAGGTGGTTTGCTTCATCTCTGTTAAGTACAGAAATTCTCAACCCTAGTTACATATGTCTTTTACCTTTTAAAAACCTTTTTATCATGGTAAAATGTATATAATAGGAAGTTTATAACGGAAATTAGTTGTAATTTTAATTATAATTGTTAACTATTTTAAGTGTACAATTTAGTGTGCAATAAAAAACATTCACAGTATCAGTAACCATTACTGCTATATATTTCTGAAACTTTTCTATCATCTTAAAGAGAAGCTGTCTAACTGCTAAACCTTTCTCTTCCTCCTGCCCTCCCACCCCAGACTCTGGTAACTTCTATTTCGTGTCTCTATGAATTTGCTTATTCTAGATGCTTCACGTAAGAAGAATCATACAGAATTTATTCTTTTGTGTCTGGCTTATTTCACTTAGCATAAGGTTTTCAAGGTTCATTCACATTATAGCATACATCAGAATGGCATTCCTTTTCACAGCTGAATAGTGTTTCACTGTGTATATACACACATCTTAATTATTTATCCATTTGTTGATAGACACGAGTTACTCCCTATATTCGAATATTGTGAATAATACTACTAAGAGAATGCAATTCTAGTTATTTATTAGAATAACATGATAGGTATCACCGCAGGGCAGACAAATTTGATATTCTGGAAATTATGTGCAATCATGGTTGTGGCTTTAAACCTCCCACAAGTGATTCTATTGCACAGCCAGGGATGTGAACCACTGATTTATATACAGCTAATTGAATCAAAGTCCCTGGAGCAATTCCTTTAAGGGCTATTTCTCAAGACAATGTGTAGGATTTAGTGTATAGGTGATCACCTGGAGAGCTTGTTGAAAAGGCCTGATCCCAGTTTCCAGACTGGGGAGAGTCTGATTCATGAAGTCTTAGACAGAACTTAGGAATCTTGTTTATAAACAAGATGCCTTTTAGGGGATTCTAATATAGGTGCGCGTAAGGGGTCGCAGAGTCAGACACGACTGAGCGACTGAACTGAACTGAACTGAACTCCACCTTAAGGAATGCTGACTTCCAAGATTGTTTAGCTTGACGTAGAGAAACTGTATGTCCTTGTGACATTCTGATGACTATGCCATTCTGCTTTTAAATTACTTGAAGCCATTTGTCATATGAGAAACTAAAGGAAAGCATAGAGATGGCTCAGAAAAGTTCTTTGCTGTTACAGAGAAAAAAATCCAGGACCAACTGAAACTTTAGCTCTTATGGTGCTTATTATAAAAATAATGCTCTATCCACAGAGCTGACTTAGGGATTCTGATTCATTTGTGAGTTCTGTCCCTTGTTGTATGAATTAGTCCTGATGTTTGAAGGATTTTATAATACATGTAGATTGCATCTACCAGTCAGTTAAAAAAAATAGGTGTTAAAAATAAACATCAGTGCCTTATATTTTTCTGACCCCTATTTTGTATTGTGTCACAAATGCACATAGTATAGTGATATTTATCCAGTTTTGCCTAGATTCATTTAACTGGCATTTATTTTATAATACTTTAGATCATAATATTTAAATATACAATATAAAAAAGGTTAGACTATATAAAAATTATACACTCATAACTTTTTTTAAGAACAAAAACATTCTTTTTTACATGCTTTGTTGTCTCAAATCCCACTTTCAGGGGTTTTGATCAATTATCCCACACCTAGATGCCTACATAATAGAGTGACAAAGCATTTTGCACATCCTTGTGTTCACTACAATAAAAAAACTTTCAAATTCTTTCAACCTTCTTCTCTGGTTATTGCATCGCAAGGTTATTGGTATTTGATGTGTCAGACATGAGGAAAATTCTGTCTTTACAAGCATGGGCAGAAATGTTCTTCACTTAAGTGTAAAATTATGAAGGATGTAATTTTGCACTCAAACTTCGATTACAATAATTCTTTCAATTAACATGCCCTGTTTCTTGTTTGCCTGGGCCCTTAAATCTGACAGTCTTTCTTTCTGTAAGAGAACTAATAGAATTTTGCCAAAATACAGCTTGGAGAGAAATGAGGAGTTGGCAGTTTTACTACTCCTTTCTTATTTTTATTATCCTCTAAGTTGACCCCTTGTGTTTTGACAACTTTCAAAAAAAATGCTCTCACAATTTTGCTGTGCCTCAAGAATGACAAGTTCATGGTGAATTCTGAGTGTTTTGTCAAAGCTGAGTCACACAAGCACATGGTTTCTTTCTGAGGACCTCCTGGAATGGACACAGAAAAGTACTTATGTGACAACTTTGAGAGTGAGTGTAAGTGATACAACCTTCTTCCTTTGGTTCCTGAAATAGGGATACCCAATATTCTGGGACTAAACCCTACAGAGGATCTGGTCCTCTTGAAGGGTCTTCTGGGAAAATCTTATCAAGATGATGATAGAATGCAAACCATCTCTTAAGAGGGAGAGATGATAAGTGAATTATGGATGTCTAACCTAAAGAGAAAAGAGATTCAGTATGGGACCTATTCACTGTCTTCCAAGGCCAGGAAGAATGCCAGATCTTGCTGTCCATGTGATGCTGTCCATGCAATGAGGGCATGATTCTCTAAATCATGAAAGCAGCCTTAGTGCTTGGAGTCGATTTCTATTATTTACCAATGAGCCTGGTCTCTGGGACTAAGGAGCAAAGTTACTCTTGAGACCTTTTCCTGGAGTCCAGCCAGTAGCTTTCACCAGCTGCAACATCATTGTCCTGGCATTTGATTTCAGACAATAGCATCCTATAAAACTATTTGAGTTTGAATAAGAGGGAAGATTTTTACTTTTTTTCCCCTTTCCAATGGGAGCTTATTGTCGAAGCCATAAATACTGAAAAACTATTAAATTTTAAACTAATAAGACCATAGAAAACATATCTTCCCAGTGGGAGTTCCCAGCCAAAGTTTCTGTAAAGTCTCCAGCAGACTCAGTGACCTTTTGAAGGACTTCCTGAAACCCATGGGGTGTTTGATGGATATTCATATCGCCACGCTTGTCAAACTAATGTCACTCAGTAAATACAATGGGTGATACAACAAAATTAATTATTTAAATATTATTATTAGAATAAAAAACACTGTGCATTTTTGTGAATGCCACATCTTTGTTGGAATAGGCAGTTCCTTGAGTAACTGATACTAACAGGGAAGCACTTACATTGCATGTCATTCTTTGTGTTTACCTGACCTCAGGGTCAAAGTTATGTGCAGCTGAGACTCTTGTTGGTCTTCAATTGTCAGCCTGAAGGGTGTGTATGCTCACCAATCAACTAACCTTCCTGCGGCTCCCTTAGAACTTTCTCATGCAAGCTCCCCAAGTTTCATTTCATTAATAGTCTCCTAGAAGACATGACTCTGACTTGCTGTGGTCATTCTGTCGCTCAGTCATAATCATGAAAAGGGATAACGTTTCCATGGAGTCACCTCTACCCAAAGTCAGGTTTTCAGGGTTGCTGGTCTGAAAAGCAGATCTTGTTTCCTCAGCCAAAGTCATACTAATCAAACACATAACAAATCGATGTCTACACCAAAGGATTAATTTCCATGAAAGCTCAAACCACCTCATTCTACTGGATAATCATTTCCCTAGATCAACACATCCTGTCCCACTGAGCAAATGTATATGGGAAGGTGCTTGATTATCGGAGGGTCACGTTGGTGACTATATCATCCAAGCACAATGATAAGTGTGATGAATAGCATCAAACAGCTGTTGAGTGCTGACTATGTATTGAAAGTGAAAGTGAAGTTGCTCAGTCTGTCCGACTCTTTGCGACCCCATGGACTGTAGCCTACCAGGCTTCTCCGTCCATGGGATTTTCCAGGCAAGAGTACTGGAGTGGGTTGCCATTTCCTTCTTCAGAGGATCTTCCCAACCGAGGGATTGAACCCAGGTCTCCCGCATTGTAGGCAGATGCTTTACCGACTGAGCCACCAGGGAAATCTATTATGTATTAGGTGCATCCTCAACTGGGCTCTAGTCATCATGGACTTCTATAGTCCTTATGTGCTGCGCAGTGTTTGAAATGCATTCATATTTCACTGTCCATGGGGTAAGTAATATTATTATCACCATCTCCATTTTACAGGTGAGAAAACAAGCCCAGAAGGTTTGAGTCATTGACCTGGTAAGAAAGAACTGGGGTTTGAACGCAGGCGCACCTTCTGTTTTTGCTGTCTACACCCCTCTGCTGCTTGTGTGTTTCTAATGCACTTTCACATTTTGCCCAATGAGCCCCTCTTCCCAGATGACTGACGTGAACCCTGAAACATTGGCCCTCACACTCATTTTCTGGATTTCTAAGCTGTAAATTCCACACAGTTGACATACATTTTCTTAGGCTATGTTAACCCCATGATTAGCCAATGCCAAGACCTTATCTTACTGCTTTTAGCCTGCACCTTCCCTGTCCATGTGACTTTTGCATGTATCTGATCTTATTCATCACATGCCAGCTTTATTAGTCTGTCTCTCAGGGTGCCAGGGATGCCCCTCTAACAGGAGGACCCGCATTATATTTCCTACACGTATATTCAAAAGTGGGGCTTCTCTGGTGACTCAGGAGTTAAGAATCTGCCTGCAATGCAGGAGACAGGAGTTTCATCCCTGGGCCGGGAAGATCCCATGGAGAAGGAAATAGCAACCCAGTCCAGTATTCTTGCCTGGGAAATCCCACGGACAGAGGAGCCTGGCAGGCAACAGTCCAAGATGTCACAAAAGAGCTGGACACAACTTAGCAACTAAACAACAACAACAACATATTCAAAAGTACCAAGAGAGGGAATTCCCTGGTGGTTCAGTAGTTGGGACTTGACACTTTCACTGCTGGGGCCCTGGGTTTGATCCCTACATCTGAGAACTAAGATCCCGCATGCCGCACTGCATGGCCAAAAGTAAATAAATAAATATAAATTAAAAAAAGTATCAGGAAAATTTGCCCACTGTGAAACACATCAATTAAAATTTGAAAGGGACGAACAGGGGAGAATGTGATGAACAAATCATAATATTCAATATATTCTGCATAATACATAGTCCTAGAATCTTTGCTAATATGATTTATAAATTCAGCTCTCATTTTATTTTACTTTTCTGAGGACCATGCACAGCAATACACATTGAGTAAGAAGCAGCTACTGAACTTGGAGAACTGTGTAAACGGTGGAAAAAGAAATGGGTGTATAAACCACGTACAAGCCAAAGAGACAGCTTGTAATTATTCCTTCACTTCTCTGAGAGAAAAATAGCAAATAATGTCAATGGAACAGGCACTTGCAATGACAGAATTCTGTCAGTATCAGTTGGTGGAGTATATTCCATTTGCTGGTCAATGCACTTTCTGATAAACAGAGACTGTAGCTGTGCTTATGCAATGGCAAGTAAAAAGCTCCTTCTGAACAGTCAGGGGCTTCCAGACGTTGCAGCATTTATTATAATGTGTTAAAAATAAGATTTAAAAATATAGTTCTCACATTTTTTCCGGTTTTAGCATTGTGACAACAATATCTGAATCTATCTTCTGTGGCTTAAATAGTTTATATACATTAAGTATTTCACTTGAAGTCTGTATAGCAAGCTGAACTTTGATTATTCCTGGCATTATTTTGCAATTAGTATGGTACCAATGAAAGTAGCTGTTGATTGTTGTTGTTCAGTTGATAAGTCCTGTCTAACTCTTTGCGACCCCATGCACTGCAGTCCGCAGGCTTCTTTGTCCTTCACTATTTTCCAGAGTTTGCTCAAATTCATGCCCATTGAGTTCGTGATGCTATCTAACCATCTCACCCTCTGCTACCCGCTTCTCCTTTTGCCTTCTATCTTTCCCAGCATCAGGGTCTTTCCCATTGAGTCATCTCTTTATATCAGGTGGCCTAAATATTGGAGCTTCAGCTTTAGCATCAGTTGTTCCAGTCAATGTTCAGGGCTGATTTCTTTAGGATTGACTAGTTTGATCTCCTTGCAGTCCAAGGGACTCTCAAGAGTCTTCACGAGCACAATTCAGGGCTCAATCTTCTTCCATACATGATTATTGGAAAAGCCATAGCTTTGACTATATGGACCATTGTTGGCAAAGTGATGTCTCTGCTTTTTAACATACTGTCTAGGTTGTCATAGCTTTCCTTCCAGAGAGCAAGTGTCTTAATCTCATGGCTGCAGTCACCGTCCACAGTGATTTTGGAGCCCAAGAAAATAAAACCTGTCATTGTTTCCACTTTTCCCCCTTCTATTTGCTATGAAGTGATGGGACCAGTGTCAGACTTTATTTTGGGGGGCTCCAAAATCACTGTAGATGGTGATTGCAGCCATGAAGTTAAAAGACGCTTACTCCTTGGAAGAAAAGTTATGACCAACCTAGATAGCATATTAAAAAGCAGAGACATCACTTTGCCAACAAAGGTTTGTCTAGTCAAGGCTATGGTTTTTCCAGTAGTCATGTATGGATGTGAGAGTTGGACTGTGAAGAAAGCTAAATGCCAAAGAATTGATGCTTTTGAACTGTGGTGTTGGAGAAGACTCTTGAGAGTTCCTTGGACTGCAAGGAGATCCAACCAGTCCATTCTAGAGGAGATCAATCCTGAGTGTTCATTGGAAGGACTGATGCTAAAGCTGAAACTCCAGTACTTTGGCCACCTTATGTGGAGAGTTGACTCATTGGAAATGACCCTGATATCAGCTGGGAGAGATTGGGGGCAGGAGAAGAAGGGACTGACAGAAAATGAGATGTTGGATGGCATCACCGACTCAACAGACATGAGTTTGGGTAAACTCCGGGAGTTGGTGATGGACAGGGAGGCCTGGCATGCTGCGATTCATGGGGTTGCAAAGAGTCAGACATGACTGAGTGACTGAACTGAACTAAGCTAAACTGATGGGACTGGATGCCATGATCTTAGTTTTTTGAATGTTGAGTTTTAAGCCAGTTTTTTTTCCACTGTCGCTGGATGTTTTAAGTAACTAGAAATAAAAGTCAGATACTTTGAATACAATTAAACCATTGAAGAGTCCCTACAAAGGTCTGTCTAGTCAAGGCTATGGTTTTTCCCGTGGTCATGTATAGATGTGAGAGTTGGACTGTGAAGAAAGCTGATCGCCGAAGAATTGATGCTTTTGAACTGTGGTGTTGGAGAAGACTCTTGAGAGTCCTCTGGACTGCAAGGAGATCCAACCAGTCCATTCTAAGGGAGATCGATCCTGGGTGTTCATTGGAAGGACTGATGCTAAAGCTGAAACCGCAATACTTTGGCCACCTCATGAGACGAGTTGACTCACTGGAAAACAGTCTGATGCTAGGAGGGATTGGGGGGTGGGAGGAGACGGGGACGACAGAGAATGAGATGGCTGGATGGCATCACCGACTCTGTGAACATGAGTTTGAGTGAACTCCGGGAGTTGGTGATGAACAAGGAGGCCTGGCGTGCTGTGATTCATGGGGTCGCGGAGAGTCGGACACGACTGAGCGACTGAACTGAACTGGAAGGTAAAATGACCAAAGCAAATCAGAAGTCTTTTTTGAAATCAGAGAAATACAAATGAAAAGTTGTTCAGTGAGTTTCTCAAATTAGTAAACGTGAGAAAGCTCGACTTTTGTAAAAGATCTGGGATAGAGATACACTTTCAATAGAAGTTGGCACAACAGATTGACTGCAGCTTCCTGGAGGACAATTTGGTAGTAGGTTTTGGGAGCTTCTGAAGCATAACTTGTCTCTCTTTCATGCAGGAATTCCAGTTTTGGAAAAAAACCTAAAATGTAACCTAATAGAGACCAAACTACATGGTCTCTTACACAGGTGCATTGCTGTGTATAACAGTAAACATTTGACAGTAACTCAAATGCACTACAGAAGGGAAACAGCTAAAACAAGTTGTGGTATCTTAAGAAATGTAACAATCAAGCAAGTATTAAACATAAATATGTGAGCTTCATTAACATATGGAAAAATGTGAGTGAAAAGAAGAATTGGAAAATAATATCAACCCAAAGACCTAATACACTGAACTACGGAATAACTTTTAAGTGTAACTTACTTAAAGCCTAGAAAAAAATCTATGGATGTAGGAGTTAAAATTTTACTAGTGTGTGTTTTGATTCTTTATTAATTTCATGTTACTTAAATTTTCCTTGGCTTGCTCAGTCGTGTTATATCAAAACAAATGTAGGAACTAAAGGAACACATTTCAGGAATGGGTCAATCTTATATCTAAATGGAATTACTCCAAACATGTCTGATGTGATCCCGAATGGAGCTGCCTGGGAACCCCATCTGATGAAAACATTAGGAGAAGGCACATGGGGAATAAAAAAAGGAGAGGAGTACATGCATGTAAGGTCGGGAAAAATAGTCTGAGCATTCATCATCCTTGGCTGAAACATACAGCTGAGAACCACCCCACCCATAACTAGTCACAAATGCTCTGCCAAAATAAAAAGTAAAATAGCAGCATGTGCTGGAAATTTTTCTGTTTTTATGATACGCAGAGAGACATTTTCTTTCATATATTCCCTTCCTTCAAACTGCTGAGAATCCAGCCCTTGCTTTGCTGTGATTTCAGACTTTTTTCTGGGCAAATGTTCGACTTCTTTTTCACCCTGCACAGTGATCTTCAGCATCCAGGCTGAAGGTGTCTGTTTGATATTTCAAAAATATACTTGGTACACCAGAGCCTCTATTTCCATTTAAATTTCCCCCTCCCTGTCACCACCATTTACCATTTACTGGGTGTTCTACATATAGTCAGATTTGCTTCAGTTGCTGTCATTACGAATATTAAAAATAGAGTTTCAAATGAAAACACACATCCTTCTCTATGCTGTACATTTCTCTGAGAAGCACAACACTGCATAATTTCTCAAATGCAATCCCATTTTCATCTTGCCAGCAATTTGGCAGTTCTCAAAAGGTTACTGCTCTGAATTTGTTTTCTTTGTAATCTTGTAGTCCATTTGTTCTGCCTTAATGCTGAAAATCTATGTAAGATCTTGACCTCCATATGCCATACACCAGAAGATTTACCCTTTTCTTTAAAGTTTTCTTCTACACTAAAATGAGAACAAAGAAAGCATTTCATGACTTGTTAAAATGTCATATGGATTAGACATTTAAGGTTAAAATCAAGGGGGTCTCAAACCTTAGGTAGGGTTTAACTACCTGCTGTACCTCTTAGGGCTGGTTTTTTGAAACTATAAATATCTTTCTAAGTTTCTAGGACACATACAAAAAATTAGTATCCTTGAAAGGAAAGGTGCAGTTAACCTATCAGTCCTTTTAGTGACATTGCACTGAAGGTAATTCATCTGTATTTTAATGACCATGTAAAAGGGATGGTTACAGGGTTGTAAACAAAAACCCAAAAAATGAAAGCTAGCCCAATGTACAAACCAGTGGGGGGATGAGTATTTAAATGAAAGGGTCACTTTCTGTGTCATCTGCCCATTTCTTAAGCATTTATGGGAAACTTAGTGTTCCCAAGCATCCATGTGACACCAGGTTCTGTGGGGCCAACTGACTGTAAAGGTGAGTTTCCTAACCTCAAAGTTGTTTTTTAATTGGGAGAGAGAGAATGAACACTTCTAAAATAATTAGAAAATAAGAAATGTTTAATCCTGTGACTACATAAGTATTTAGGGACAGGAAAAAGCTGCTGGTTGGAGGGGCAGACATGTTTTACAGAAGAATGGGAGAGTGAGGTGGGCAATGAAGAAGAGAATGGAAAGAGATGAGCTAAAAGCTCACAGGAGGAATGTGGGGTGGAGCACACAGGTGCTGGAGTGGCAGGCAGAGGGACAGCATAGGCAGAAATGCCAGGGAAGGATGGCTAAGGTGAATGGTAGGAAACGCGGTTAGAGAAGGAGGGCTGGGGACAATGATGGATGTCTGCACTCCGTATGGTAGGCACTGCGGGGAGCCACTGGGGCTTTGCTAAGAGAAAATGGTACTCTAGGAAACCTGTTCTAGTCCTGGCTACGGATAGCTGAATGCAGAGATGAGGGTTAGAGAGTTCCTCTCACTCATGCAGACATGAGTCCCATGCATGTTTCCTTTCTTGGAGAGAGAACAAAGGCAAAGGTTGAGGGTGGAAGTCCTTCACGGTGGTTCCCTCTAAGGAACAGAGTTAACTGAGGTGGAAGGGGTAGCAAATGGGGCACTTTGCATTTGATGTTATACTCTTTATACACTTCAGGACAATTGTGTGTTTGTGTGTGTGTGTGTGTGTGTGTATGTGTTTTGAAAAGGCTATGTGTTATTTTTATAGAAAAATTTAAAATGTAGCCCTAAGATTTATGGAGGACTTTGAAAATGATGACATGGCTGACAATTGGGGTAAGCATGGAAAGAAGCTGGCTTCATGTATCTGTGCATACAGGACTTCCCAGGTGGCTCAGTGGTAAAGAATCTGCCTGTCAAGAGGGAGACACGGGTTTGACCCCTGGGTTGGGAAGATCCCCTAGAAAAGGAAATGACAACCTACTCCAGTTTCTTGCCTGGGAAATCCCATGTCCAGAGAATCCTGGTGGGTTAGAGTTCAAGGGGTTATAAAAGAGTCAGACATGACTTAGACACTAAACAACAACAGCATCTGTGCACACACACACACACATACACGCATACGCGTGCATCTTTCCAGGTCCAATGTGCACAGCACACATTTCCTTAATCAGCTACTTTCTGTCTCCCAGATCCTGATTCCTTATGGACCCGCCCCTCTCCTGTGATGTCTCCGTCACTCTATCTCTGATTCCTCTCTGCCAAAAAGATCTGGGTTTTGCAGTGGCTTCTCAGTTGTCACGGTCTACTTGAAGATATTCTGCTGAGTCTTTCTCAAGTTTCTTCAGCCTGAAGTCCCCACTGTCTTTGCATCCTCCCAGTGCCACGAGGGCTGCTCTGCGATCTATCTTCCACACTTGTCTGACTTGGTGAAACTGACTTGCAGTCTAAAGTGCTCCAGCGCTGGTGGCTTGGCCTGACGCCAGGACTTCGTTGACTGCAGCCCAGTGTGTAGATTGATGTTCACGGGGCCCACATTCGCTAACGGGTAATCAGGCTTTCCAACTGATTTCATAATTTATAGAAGAGATGGCCCTGCCCCTGTAATATGCAACAGTGGCATCATACATATGAATTAAGAGACTGCAAAATAAATCAAGCCCCAGAACCTTTAGAGGCTTCTTGTGTGCCAGCTGGTCAGCGGGAGCTTTGTGATATAAACAGTAAACAGTGAACAGGCAAAGATTTATTTGTTTGAACTCTAACATGTATGCCTGACTTTGCATTGAGAAAGCTCTGGGGAGAATGCACCACATTTTGTGGGAACAGACAAGAGGTGGAGAGAAAGGTGGTTGGAAGAGGTGATTTGGCCAACATTAATCACAGAACAGCAATAGTTTCTTTAAGAACTGAGGTTAAAACTCCTAATGCATGACCACAATAGATGTGTATTTACGGATAAGATGTAGCCTCATGTGGATAGACTGTTAGCTATCCAATCCCATGAAAATTTTTTATTTTTTCCCCCTGTTAAGTTCTGAGCCTTTCCAGAGAAATAATGTGCCTGTGAAATAATAGAACTTTATTTAATGCTTTTTTCATCAAATCATATAAAAATAATTAGATTACAAAAAGTCAAAAGCTTTAACATTTAAAATTTTTTATGAAATTGTAGGACAAGTATTGCTTATGATGTTCTGAAAAAGAAGCCTTGAAACCAGGCAAAATCTATAAATTTTAAAGAGTCATATGTATTTTTTTGGTCCTAAACTTAAATGCTAAAGCTGAAGCTTCAATACTTTGGCCACCTCATGAGACGAGTTGACTCACTGGAAAAGAGTCTGATGCTAGGAGGGATTGGGGGTGGGAGGAGATGGGGACGACAGAGAATGAGATGGCTGGATGGCATCACCGACTCGACGGACATGAGTTTGAGTGAACTCTGGGAGTTGGTGATGGACAGGGAGGCCTGGCGTGCTGTGATTCATGGGGTCACAAAGAGTCGGACACAACTGAGTGACTGTGAACTGAACTGAAACTTAAATACTTTGTTACCATAAAAATTACAAAACATTTTTAGAAGTAGGATGAAATGTATACTATTTATGAGATTTTGGATAAAATCAGAACACTTGACAAAAATTTTCAAGTAATTTTACAGTTTAGGGAAAATTTTTCTCTACAAAGAATGACTGAGATTCCAGGAAATTCCAGGCACTGTGCCAGAGGCAAAACCTAAAGAAGACCGATGGGTCCTGCCTTTTAAAGCTTATGTCCTAATGGGAAAAACAGAAACAAATAGTAAACAAATACATGAAATAATGATAATATGTAATACTTTCCATGAAGGCAATAAACAGCATGTTGTGAGAGATCTAGATGGTGGGCAAAGGAGGTAGTCAGGGAGGACTTCTTTGAGGTGGTGACATTAATGCTGTGATTTAAAGGATGCAGGTGAGCCAGTAATGCCCATATGTATGGAAGCACATTCCAGGAGGAGGGAACAGTGAGTAGAGATAGTAAAAGGAGGTCATTGTACTTGGGGCTGAAATTAGGGGATTATTCCCTAGTGGCTCAGTCGTAAAGAATCCACTTGAAATGTAGGAGATATGGGTTTGATCCCCGGGTCAGGAAGATCCCCTGGAAAAGGAAATGGCAACCCACTACAGTATTCTTGCCTGGGAAATCCCATGGACAGAAGAGGCTGGCGGGCTACAGTCCAAGGGGTTGCAAGAGTCAGACATGACTTAGCAACTAAACCACCACCATCAGGGAGACCCTGGCCTGTTCTTCTGGGATCTTTATGGCCATCACAAGGAACTGATGCAAAAGAAATCCACAGGAACATTTTGAGTAATAAAGAGATCTGATCTACATGCTCCCATTAACATTTTTAAGGGCTTATGTTGGCTCTTGAGAAAAGTGTATTAGAGGGGACAAGAGCTGAAACAGAGAGTCCCAGGAGATTGGTGGGGCCATCCAAGGCAGAGGGGATAGCAGCTTGATGTGGTGGATGATATGAAGATGGGGAGAAATAGGCATACTTGAGTATGTTTGCAGATAAATCTCACAGGACTTGGATAAGGACTGAACAACTAGAAGAGACAAATCAAGGATGAACCCTAGGTTTTTGGCTTCAGTAATGCTGGACAGCACTGCTATGCACTGGGGTGAGAAGTCTGATGGAGGAACAGACTTGGGGAAGAGGAAGAGGATCAAGAGGATCTGATCAAAGTCTAGGCTGAGGTTCCTATTCAACATCCAAGTGAAGATGTTAAGAACAGGGAAGTGGATATGAAGTCTGGGTTTGAAATACTGATAGGAGAACATCAGCATGGGAATTTAAAGCCAAAAGTCAGGATGAATTCCTCTAGGAACAGTGGGTGGATAGACAAGAAGAAGACCTAAAATTAAAAATAGGTAGAGAAAACACCAGGAACTGGAATATAGAAAACCATGAGTATATGCTGTTTTAGGAAGAAGAGGAGACCATGATTAACGTCGATCCTGAAAATTCAAGCAAGATAAAGTCAGAGAAACAGACTTTGAATTAAGTAACCTAGAAAATAGCAATTACAGTAAAAATGAAGCCAGAATGAAGTTAGGTGAAGAATCAGTGTGAGATAAAGTTCTAGGTGCAGCAAGAGTAGCAACTCATTTGAGGAGTTTGGGTGAAAAAAAAAAAACAGCAAAATGAGAGGTGACTGAAGGGGGAATACATAAGAGCACAGAAGCCTGTAGTTTTTGTGCATTTTAAAACAGATATTTAATACAGAACTGATTTAAATGCATTGCGATACATCTACACAATAGAATTATACAGCTGTAAAACATAATGAGTAAGATGTGTACCTTTAAGTGAGAAAGTCAAGTGCAGAATAATTCTAGTATGCTACCTTTGTTTTCAAAAGGGGAAAATGAACATATTTATTTGTATTTGTAACTACATCTATGCATAAAGTATTTCAAGAAGGATATGCTAGATGGTGAAAATGCTGCCTGTCTCTACAGTAGAGAATGAAGTAATTTGAACACACTTGGGAAAGGGAGGCTCTCCTTTGTAAACCTTTTTATACCTTTCAAAACTTGAATGATGTAAATGTATCACCTTTCCAAAAATTAAATAAATAGCCTCTGCTGGAACATATTTTGGTGACCAAGCAGAGACAGAAATCATTTGATGGTGCAGGAAATAGAAATGATAACTAAGGAGTGATGTCTACTAGGAGTGAGAGGAGGTGGGTATCAGAATCCCCGTGAAAGAAGCCCACTTGGCCACGAGCAGGGACACTCTTTCCTGTACAATAGAATGTAACAGGCAGGTTTTTACATTTGGTGATAGAGGAATAAAGGTGTTTTGCTCAGATGGTATTTATTTTGTGAATGAAGGAAGAGATATCAGTTGTGTGCAGAGAAATGAAAGAGGTAGGGAAAGTTTCATGGTCTCAAAAGATGAGCCGTGCTCACTAGGGAAAAAGAATATCATTGATGAGCAAAACTGAGTGGTCACAAATTGAAAGCAACAGTAGTTAGTCTGGTTGTTTAATATTTTCCAGACACAATGAGCTGGCTGGGTGTGTGTCAAGCCAGGGGGTGGTTGAAATGTTACCATTTCCATTCTGATCAAGGCCAAGCAGGGAAGAAATTTAGGATATCTGCATGTGTGATTCAGGAAAGGACCTTGGAATCTATCTGGATAAATTGGAGAAAGAAGACCAGGATAAAGGCCTATGGATAGTTAAAAATAGGAGGATCCAACAAATTGGAGATATCATGATATGGATGAATTGTTGCAATGGAGGTACACAGCTCTCTCAAAAGAGAGTGACAGGACTTCTCTGATGTTCTAGTAGTTAAGAATCTACCTGCTAATGAAGGGATCATGGATTTGATCCCTGGTCCAGGAAGATTCCACATGTGGGACGGCAAATAAATCTGTGCACTGCAACTGCTGAAGCCCCTGAACCCTAAAGCCAGTGCTTTACAACAAGAGAGGCCACTGCAATGAGAAGCCCTCACACTGCAACTAGAGAAAGCCCAAGCACAGCAAGGAAGATCCAGTGCAGCCGAAATTAATGAATTAATTAATTAAAAAAGAAAGAGAATGACCTAGAAGGACAGGGAATGGTGACTAAGAATGAGATCTAGAAAGAGTTTCGACAGACCAGAACACAACCAAGTGAAGAGATGGCTGAGGCAGATGGAGGAAAATGACGGTGGCAAACATGTGTGCCTGCTCAGTCATGCCCGACCTTTGTGACCCCATGGACTATAGCCTGCCATGGTCTTCTGTCCATGGAATTTTCCATCAAGAATACTGGAATGGGTTGCCATTTCCTCCTCCAGGGGATCTTCCTGACCCAGGGATCGAACCCACGTCTCCTGAATTGCTGGGCAGATTCTTTACCACTGAGTCAGGGACCAAATAGGCCCTCCCACCCCCCAACCCGACACACACAAACTGGGCTGTTGAATGGGGCCTTGGGATGTTCAGTTCAGTCGCTCAGTCGTGTCTGACTCTTTGCGACTCCGTGAACCTCAGCACTCCAGGCCTCCCTGTCCATCACCAACTCCCGGAGTCCACCCAAACCCATGTCCATCGATGATGCCATCCAACCATCTCATCCTCCGTCGTCCCCTTCTCATCCTGCCCTGAATCTTTCCAAGCATCAGGGTCTTTTCAAATGAGCTGAGTGCTGAAATCCTCCATAACGGTGCGGGAAGGAGTGGTGACGGCTGAACAGCTGAAGTGGGTAGTAGACGTCTTGAGCTTCACCTGAGTGGGGTTTTCTAAGGAGAAAAGAGAAATGGGCTGGAAGCCACAATGATAGGGGAGGGGACAGGGGGAGGAAAGATCTACAGAGAGGCATGTGTGCCTCTCCCTGAGGGGACATAGGGCCTGAACTATCCTCACGGAACAGAGTAGTTGCAGGAGAACTGAGAAGAGTTTGAGAAAACCCAGGCATTTCCTGAGAAGGCCTGTGTCCCCGAGGGCACAGTGACATGTAACTGATAGACATCTCCTACCTTCTTTGACCTCATTTCTTTCTCACCCAGCCAAACAACCACACCTTTGCACCTGAAGCTAAGGTTCTTATCTTTTGACCTGAATCCCCTGGCTCACTACAGATTCAAAGTGGTGCCAGGTGGAGCTTAGCCATGGCTCCCTAGATCTCTGTGCATTGGAGGACATCACCTAGCAACTCAGAGGTTTTTGGGTGGTGACAGAGTATAGCCCAGGGGAAAAGAGATTCCATGGAAGCCATGCAAGGTAAGGATTATACTGACAAATTGTTGTCAAAAGTTGAGCATACCATTGTGCCCACATGCAAATAGGTACAGAAAGCCTCCCTTGGGCACCTGGGCTTTTGCACAATAGGTATGTAGTCCTCTGCCCATACTCAGAGCTAATTAATGCACCTTAGCACGTTAGGCGGAGAAGGCAATGGCAAGCCACTTCAGTACTCTTGCCTAGAAAATCCCATGGATGGAGGAGCCTGGTAGGCTGCAGTCCGTGGGGTCGTTAAGGGTCGGACATGACTGAGCAACTTCATTTTCACTTTTCACTTTCATGCACTGGAGAAGGAAATGGCAACCCACTCCAGTGTTCTTGCCTGGAGAATCCCAGGGATGGGGGAGCCTGGTAGGCTGCCGTCTATGGGGTCGCACAGAGTCGGACACGACTGAAGTGACTTAGCAGCAGCAGCAGCATGTTAGGAGATTGCAGATGAAATTAAAATGCTTGCTCCTTGGAAGAAAAGCTATGACAAACCTAGACAGCATATTAAAAACAAAGACATCACTTTGCTGACAAAAGTCCGTATAGTCAAAACTATGGTTTTTTTCCAGTAGTCATGTATGGATGTGAGAGCTGAACCATAAAGAAGCACCAAAGAATTGATGCTTTTGAACTGTGGCGTTGAAGAAGACTCTTGAGAGTTTCTTGGACAGAAAGGAGACCAAACCAGTCAATCCTAAAGGAAATGAACTCTGAATATTCATTGGAAGGACTGATGCTGAAGCTGAAGCTGCAATACTTTGGCCAGCTGATGGGAAGAGCTGGCTCATTGGAAAAGACCCTGATGCTGGGAAAGATTGAGGGCAGGAGAAGGGGGCAACAAAGGATGAGATGGTTGGTTGGCATCACTGACTCAATGGACATGAATTCACGCAAAATCTCCATGAGATAATGAAGGACAGAGAAGCCTGGTATGCTGCAGTCCATGGGGTCACAAAGAGATGGACACGACTGAGCGACTGATCAGCAACAACAAAGTACCTTAGATTGGGTTGCCACTGGTGGTGTAGACTGTGGGATAAAAGTGCAATCGAGAATGAGGAGAGGAGGAAGGAATTATGTCCAACTGTTCTCCAATTCTAAAACCAGAACTCATTTCCTGTAGTGGTCAATCCATAAGTTGTAAGGCCTCAGGGTCCTGAGGAGGTCCTTGTGGAGTGTCTGAGTCACACATCCCAAGAGCCTGAGGCAGTGAATAAGTTTACCTTAAGAGCCTCAATAATCAGGGTCCTCACCATTGGAAAATGACTTGAAGAGCTTGAGAGCTTAAAGGCTTAATTATACACACATTAAGCAGCCCTTGCAGCTAATACTTTCTGCCGGAGACAGACTGAAAACCAGAAAGCCTTTTAAAAACTTGCCACCTCTTTTTCCTGTGCCCCCAAACTCTGCAACTCTAATAAAATCCCAAAGAGACCTAATATCAAGCCATTCCTTGCTTTACCACTTGTTTCATGGTCTTGAATGTATCTTGGACCTGAGTCAATCAAGCATCTTGGCTCATCTCCCTAGAGTTTCTAGCTTGAGTACCAACTGTATCCTCTAGCATACAAGGTTCTGAGTTCAGGCTCTGTTTGAACCTGGCTTTCTTCTCTCTCAAGGTCACAGACTCATCTTTAACTGATGCCAACTCTAGGAAAAATTTCAGCCCAAGTAGAACCTGATCAGAGAGTCTGGTCCACAGCTAGTGCACAACAAGGGCTGTTTTTCTTCTTCTATGATCATATCCTCACCAGTCTTGAGGCATTCTTACAAGCATGTAGTCTTGGCATTTTTCCCACTCTTTCTTCTTTCTGAACCTCTTAATATTGCTAACAGGATATACAGAAGTGGTTGAATTTTTCTTCCCTTCCTCTATCAGCTGTTAAACTATTGCATCAGAGAATTGGATTTACTATAATGATTAAATATAAAGTGTAAAAGCAAAGAGCCCAAGAATCCCTTGGACTGCAAGGAGATCCAACCAGTCCATCTTAAAGGAGATCAGTCCTGAGTGTTCATTGGAAGGACTAATCTTGAAGCTGAAACTCCAATACTGTCGCCATCTGATGTGAAGAGCTGACCCATATGAAAAGACCATGATGCTGGGAAAGATTGAAGATGGGAGAAGAAGGGGATGCCAGAGAATGAGATGGTTGGATGGCATCACCGACTCAATGGATATGAGTTTGGGTAAACTCTGGGAGTTGGTGATGGACAGGGAGGTCTGGCGTGTTGCAGTCCGTGGGGTCACAAAGAGTCAGACATCACTGAGCGACTGAACTGAACTAAACTGAACTGAACTGTAAGAGCAAGTCAGGGATGAGATGCTAACTCATTGTTATGGTTAGAAGTGAAGATACGTAGGCAATATTGGGAGAAGTTTCACCTGGGGTGAAAGTGAAAGTCGCTCAATTGTGTCTGACTCTTTGCAATCCCATGGACTATACAGTACATGGAATTCTCAAGGCCAGAATACTGGAGTGGGTACGCTTTCACTTCTTCAGGGGATATTTCTGACCCAGGAATTGAACCAGGGTTTCCTGTATTGCTGGTGGATTCTTTACAAACTGAGATATCAGGGAAGCCTCAATTGGGGTAGTGTTGCAGAAAAGAGAATTGTCATGAGAGGATGGTCACATCCCAGGTCACATCTGGATCCTCAGGACAGTTGCTAGGTGTGGGCTCTTGGCTTCGTGTAGAAAAGAATTCAAGAGCGAAATAATAGAGTAAAAGAAGGTTTTATTCAGGAAGATACACACTCTGTAGACAAACAGCGGGCTGTCTCAGAAGACAAGAGAGACACCCACCAGGGGATGGGGTTGTCATTTTTTATGGGAGGTGGGGGTTACATAGTCTAATGAGTGGGAGGAGTATTCCGGATATTTTGGGGAAGGGGTGGGGATTTCCAGGAATTGGGCCACCATCTGCTTTTTGACCTTTATAATCATGGTGCAGGTAGATGTATCATTTGGCTTGCTGGTGTGTTACAATGATCATAGCACACTGAGGCTCAAGGTCTAGTGGAAGTCAACTTGTCTGCCATCTTGGACCTGTTTGGCTCTAATCAGTTCATATTGTGTCCTCGGGCTTTGTCATTCTTTTAGAGACTGTGCCTTGCCCCCTTCCGTCTCAGTAGGGCAGATTTGCACCAAAAGGCATGGCACTAGCTCTTGATGGTTTATGAAAATGTAGCTCTCCACCAGTCACACTGGCAATAAGGAGCAAAGAAGCAGCATAGGATTGGACTTCTGCCACAGGCTCAAAAAAATTTAGGAATACCCTTGGCTTGGAATAATTAGATAAAAGGATACTTCATGTTGTTCTAGTTTCCACGGGCACCCCTCTGTTCCTAGGATAAAAGGGCTTGGCCGAACAAAGGATCAGATGGCAGAATCCCAGTTCATTGCTAGGAACCGGTCATGCTGAAGAAAGTATGACTCTAGACAAGAGAGTGACATGAATGGCCTAAGGGATCTTCCAGAGCACATGAGGCCTTTCTCCTCAGTTCTAGTACTCCCTTCAGACAGAATGATATTTTTAAAAAAGTAAAACACAGAAAAATTTAATGGGAGGAAAATGAACCTCATGTCATTGCAGGGTATTCAGCCAGCTACTGCAGTGTTTGTCTTGACAGCCACATGGAGATGCCGAGCTGGGGGAAGCTTCTATGCTGATGATATGCACATGTGCATGCTAAGTTGCTCCAGCTATGTCTGACTCTGTGTGACCTTATGGACTGCAGCCTGCCAGGCTCCTCTGTCCCTAGGGTTCTCCAGGCAAGAATACTGGAAGGGGTTGCTGTGTCCTCCTCCAGGCAATCTTCCCAACCTAGGCATCCAACCCACGTCCCTTAAGTTTACCTGCATTGGCAGGTAGGTTCTTTACCACTGGCACCACCTGGGAAGCCCCAGTGCTGATGACAACCTATGTAATAAACACAGCTACCTACTAGCCCTGGCCCCAGTGGAAGACCTCTTTGAATAGGTGCTGCTTGAACAATGCCTCCCCGTGGCTCTTCGCATTACTTGTAAAAGTCCTAATTACTCACTATTCTCATTTTCTATAGGTTCATTCTCTCTGATCTGGTAAAACTGAAATTTTACTGAGTGACCATGATTTTCATTGGGAGGATATGCAGGTAAAAGGTATGTGTGTTGATTTCCATTTATGTAGTAAATAGAGCTTCCAACACAAGAACACTAAATTAGGCCTTTGAATCTAAATATCATGTGATTCCCATTACAATTAGCTGGAGCCCTACTTGTGCATCCATAACCAAGTAATGGTAGCATGAATTGCAGAATTGGCTCATTAGACAGCCACTTCAATCTTCCCCTAGAAATGGTGAAATTGTACAGCTGATATGATAACAGGTCTTAAATAGCAAAGAAAAACATGAAATTTAGTTTACTCAATCTCTAAGCAGTTTAGGATTCACATATAGCAATACTATATATAATGTAGATCAATAACAAGGACCTTCTATATAGCACAGGGGACTATAATCAATATCTGATAATAATGTATAATGGAAAAGAACCTGAAAAAGAATATATGTGCATGTATATGTGTATGTATAATTGAATCACTTTGCTGTATATTTGAAACTAACACAACACTGTAAATTAACTGTACTTCAATTTTAAAACTTTTTTTACATGCAAGAAAAAAAAAAACTACAGTGTGTCTTTTTGGTATTTGACAGCCTTGGAGCATATTTTCCTATTCCAAGGGTTAGATGCATAAAGTACAAAAGCAAGGGAAAGAACCACAACCAAACCAATATTTCCCCTAAGATTGAAAAAAAGAAAAAGATACCACTTCATAATACATGATACAACTCCCACCCTTAGCAAAACAATATTTTAAAACTAAAATTATATTGTAATTAGCCTTTCAAACATGTGAACACTTCAATATAGGAGTCCATTAATAATCTAACTGCTGCTGCTACAAAGCTTGTTCCTCCCACACGTGTAACTTAATTAAACTCAGGGCCTCATATTCCAAGCGTCAGTCATGAAGAACAGGTGGCTCCCAACTTACAGATAATGCAAAGATGGATCTTGCTCTGACTTCACACGTTCAGAGGAAATTATCTAAATGTCTTCCTTGTTCTTTCTTCTGGCAATTTCTATTTCAAACACACATTTGCTTCTACTATATAGGATTTAAAGTTCAAGTACTACCTAGGACAAGTCTAATGAAAATTAAATATATGTTTATATAATGGCCTGTGTCAGTCCTTGTACAAAGATTGCAGCAAACCCTTTCTTACAGAGCTAGACGGTTAGGTTGAGAATCACTGTGTGATTTCAAGGATGCAGAGAGATGACAAATAAAAGCAGTAACCTCTAAGAATCTTTTCCCTCTTCTCAAATGCGCTATAAGTCAGGGACATCAACTCAAAAGCCTGGAAAAGCAGGTGTGGCTGGATTGAGTGAGATGCTGAATGTAGAGGTGGCAGGGATGTGTGGGGCTCACTGGAGAAGGCATGCCTTGTCTAGACAGTGGCCTCCATCCCACTCCAGCCAGTCCTTCACCAGAGTCTGGTTGCCAGTTCATCTGATGCTTTAGGAGAAATAGGGATTCCAATTTTTAGGTGAAATCTTTTAATTAAAAAAATATGGCAGCTAATTAAAAATATAAAAGCCATTATTGGGACAAACCAACCTTTGCTGACAAAGGTCTGTATAGTCCAAGCTACAGTAGCTTAGCTGGTAAAGAATCCTCCTGCAATACAGAAGACCCCGATTTGATTTGTACATTGGGAAGATCCCCTGGAGAAGGGATAAGCTACCCACTCCAGAATTCTTGGGCTTCCCTGGTGGCTCAGACAGTAAAGAATCCACCTGCAATGTGAGAGACCTGGGTTTGATCCCTGGGTTGGGAGGATCCCCTGGAGAATACCCACTCCAGTATTCTTGCCTAGAGAATTCCATGGACTATATACTCCATGGGGTCACAAAGAGTCAGACACGACTGAGCGACTTTCACTTTCACTGTTTTTCCAGTAGTCATGTATGGATGTGACAGTTGAACCATAAAGAAGGCTGAGCACCAAAGACTTGATGCTTTTGAACCGTGGTGTTGCAGAAAACCCTGGAGAGTCCTTTGGATTGCAAGGAGATCAAACCAATCAATCCTAAAGGAAATCAACCCTGAATATTCATTGGAAGTACTAATGCTGGAGCTGAAGCTCCAATACTTTGGCCACATGATGTGAAGAGCCGACTCATTGGAAAAGACCCTGATGCTGGGAAAGATTGAAGGCAGGAGGAGAAGGGGATGACAGAGGACAAGATGACTGGATGGCATCACCAACTCAATAGACATGACTTTGAGCAAGCTCTGGGCGATGGTGAAGGACCGGGAAGGCTGGTGTGTTACAGTCCATGGGGTCACAAAGAGTCAGATACAACTTGGCAACTAAACAACAACAAGAACAACAAGGATTGTATAGGCCTAGACCCATCTTTGGGGACTATCATTGATTAAGACTTTCATCTGCTTTGCTGTCTAAGAAGGGAAATGTTTGAGGTTATTAAGCAGACATGCTTATCCATGATCTGAGATAAGCCTGTTTGAGTAAATCCATAATCTGAGAAGAAGATTTAAGACAGGAGAAGATGTCCTACCAGTAAGTGGAGGAGAAATGTGTCTGAAGGTACTAAGCCTCGAAAGTCAGAAGAGAGAGTCTATTACAATTAAAAGATGCCAATCACAATGGTGACAGGGATACAATGGCACAGAAAGAAAGCTAAAGTCCATCTCCACATTCTCACTGAGCAGATTTGGCACTGTGCTGCCCCTGTGGACACCGATGGCTTTGAGGACAGCACTACCCTTGTGCACTCAGCCTTTCATTGGCTCATCTTCATATCCTCCATCAAGCACCTGAATCTCCAGGGTTTTCTCTCAGCCTGGACAGAGAGCCAGAGTGTTAATCCTATCTGCCCTCCAAAGAAAGCCTTCATGTGATAATAGATGGGTAAAGGAACATCAATGCCCCAGGTTCCCCACTTTTAGGGAGGACCACTCACACTATCCAAAGAGCCTCCCTGTAGCATTGAGCTGGAGCAGCCACAGTGGTCACGTGTTCAGAGGGCACCCTTTACTGTCTCCCATCCTGTCTTCTTTCCCCACTCCCTCCCTGGTACTTCCTAGGATCATCTCTCAAATCAATTAAATACAAATCCATGTTTCAGGTTCTGCTTCTGGAGGAAACCACACTAAGACTGTGCACCACCATGAGAACATCTCCTGTATGTCCTGCTTGTCTGAGCTGACCTGAGCTCTTGGAAGATATTTTTATATGACTTGAGTCAGTTGTAAGTGTTCTCCTATGCACAAAATGGGGGTTATTTTTTAAGAGCTGCTACTGCTGGGAAAGGTTGGGGGCGGGAGGAGAAGGGGACGACGGAGAATGAGATGGCTGGATGGCATCACCGACTCTGTGGACATGAGTTTGAGTGTACTCCGGGAGTTGGTGATGGACAGGGAGGCCTGGCGTGCTGTGATTCATGGGGTCGCGGAGAGTCGGACACGACTGAGCGACTGAACTGAACTGACTGACTCCAAGCTCAAAGTATTACTACGGAGATCAAAGAGGAAAATGTTCATTAATGTCCTTTATACGTTGGAAAGTGTTCCACAAATGTGATTTTTAGACGTCTTCTTGTTACTAAGATGTAGTAATGGTGTGTCTCCAGGAGCGAAGATGGGAGTGATAGCAAGGGAAGAATGAGCAAGGTGAGCTGCTTTGCTGAACTGCCTGGTGAGTCTCAAAACAAAAATGTCTGGCTGCTTGTGGCAGCTTTTATGAGATGCCTTCAAATTTATGACACTGCAACAAGGTCCATCAAGGTGGCGCTGTGGAGGCATGTACTATTTACAACGTATTTAATGCGTTTGGAAACTGAATTATCGTTCCCAGGACTGGGGAAAGATGAGAGTGGCTGACACAAGGCATAAAACCACAGCTTCGCAGAGAATTTCATCTGCGTAAACTACAGTGACTAATTTAAACAATGAAGTATTTAGTGCTTCTGAGCCTATTTATAGTAGAAAATTAATGGGTCTTTTACACTTGATTTAATGGCCTTTTAAAGCCAGTAAGTATAATCATGCCACCATCAAGGGAATGAGTGATACTTACAGATTGAATGATGATTAACTATAGGAAGAAGGGGACAAATTTTTCTCTAGCACTTTGACAGGTGAGGTAGCCTTGAGGTTTAGCTGGAAACAAATAACTTATTTTTGTGGGTATGTATCTGTGTGAAGCTGGAGGCTTTAAACACTGTGGGCAGCAGGCAGAAGGCATGGACTGTTTACCTCTTACAGCAGCTGCAATTTCCTTTTTAGGGTTTCTTGTAGTAGAGCATGGTTTCAGGTGATTTGCTTTTTTTCCCCTCATAGTGCTAGGTATTCCCCCCTCAACCCATGAACACAGGCATTCTATTCAAGAGGAAAACCCCTAAAGAGCTATCAACACTTAAGGTTTTTCACTGACTTCATAACTTGCCCCTGGCTTTGATAGTTTTCAGCAAAGTATTGTATGCAAAAGAGAGTCTTGTTAAAAATATTTAAATATGAAGCCAGGCCTACATCAGGTTTCCTTAATGTGGGCACTATTTTAATTTGAGGCTGAAAACTGTTTGGTTATGGGGCTATCCTACACGCTGTAGATGTTTACTTGTCCTGGAGTGTGAATCAGAGAGTGGTTGTAAACTGTGTTTAAGAGAGTGGGGTTTTGGGGTTAGCAGATCCAAGCTATTATATATAGGATGGATAAACAGTAAGGACCTACTGTATAGCACAGGGAACTATATTCAATGAAGTGAAATAAACTCAGGAGCATGCTCAGTTGTGGCTGACTCTGCAACCACATGGCCTGTAGCTTGCCATATTCTGTGATAAACCATAATATAAAAGAACATGAAAAAGAATGTACATATATATATATTCATGTATAACTGAATTACTTTGCTGTACAGTAGAAATTATCACGACATTGTAAATCAGATATACTTTAATAAAAAAGTACTCTCACTTGGGGCTTGCTGGGGTATACTGAGACATGCTTGAGAGACAGAGGATGTGATGCGACCACCAGCTCTGCCAGTCCCTTAGGACTGAACTGTTTCCTCATCTGCTATGTAGTACCTACCCTTAGAGTCCTGTGAGAATTAGAATAGAAAATTGCTATCTAACGAACATTTACTGTGTTCTAAGCCCAGTTCTCGGAGAAGGCAATGGCACTCCACTCCAGTACTCGCGCCTGGAAAATCCCATGGACGGGGGAGCCTGGTAGGCTGCAATCCATGGGGTCGCTAAGAGTTGGACACAACTGAGCGACTTCATTTTCACTTTTCACTTTCATGCATTGGAGAAGGAAATGGCAACCCACTCCAGTGTTCTTGCCTGGAGAATCCCAAGGACGGGGGAGCCTGGTGGGCTGCCATCTATGGGGTCTCACAGAGTCGGACACGACTGAAGCAATTTAGCAGCAGCAGCAGGCCCAGTTCTAGGTGTTTTGGATGAATCAATTCATTTAATTCCCATATCAATCTGTGGGGTCTGTCCGTCCGTCCGTCCGTTCCGTCGCTCAGTCGTGTCCGACTCTATGCGACCCCGTGGACTGTAGCCTACAAGGCTTCTCCTTCCATGGGATTCTCCAGGCAAGAATACTGGAGTGGGTTACCGTTTCCTTCTCCAGGGATCTTCCCGACCCAGGGATCGAACCCGGGTCTCCCGCATTGGAGGCAGACGCTTTAACCTCTGAGCCACCAGGGTAGATACTATAATTATCCCCATTTTAGAGCTGAAGGAACATAAACCATTTGGTTGTAATTTCAGGGGCTCCAAAGAGCTCTGGTACCATAGTCCTTTATGTCTCAGCATAGAGAAGAATTCAGCGAGAGCAAAGCTGATAGATAAGAAGTGATTTGTTAGAATAGGATGCTTGTGAGGCTTACAAGCAGGTGAGTGAGAAATGCCACACCCTGAGAGCTTAGTGGGCTACAGTTTTATAATCAAAGGAAAAGTTGGGAGGGGGAGAACACCTCCTATGTCTTTCTGGAGCAAACCTCATGTTTCTAACATTAGCTCTTCCTCCAGGTTGGGTAGGGGAGTTTTCTTGTCCCTATATGGTCAAGCTAGGTTCACAAATTGTTGTTTTTCATGTGTGCAGAGAGCATATCCTAGGGATCATGAACTTACTGAGCTCACTGGGCAGGATGTGGGTCTCAAGCCACCATTGTTTTATTGTTTGGGGGTATGTCTTGTGCTTCTGTTGCTTGGTTTTGTTGTTAAGCCAGCTTGCTTGGTTTTGTGGTTGAGCAAAACCGATTTCTTGAATAATCATTAATTTGCCGGTGGTTGTTGTTCAGCTACTAAGTTGTGTCCAGCTCTTTGTGACAGCATGGACTATGGCACACCAGGCTTCCCTGTCCTTCATTATTTCCCAGAGTTTGCTCAAATTCATGTCCATTAAGTCAGTGATGCCATCTAACTATCTCCTCCTCTGCCATCCTCTTTTCCTTTTGCCTTCAATCTTTCGCAGCATCGGGGACTTTTCCCATGAGTTGGCTCTTCTTATCAAGTGGCCAAGTATTGGAGCTTCAGTTTCTGCATCAGTCCTTCCAAAGAATATTCAGAGTTGATTTATTTGAGGATTGACTGGTTTGATCTTGCAGTCCCAGGACTCTCAAAAGTCTTCAGGAGCCTCCGATATTTTTTCTACTTACAATCCCCTAATGGGATTAACTATTTAATTATCTACTTTGTCCCTTTGTTTCTTCACTGGTGGCTCGGATGGTAAAGCATCTGCCTACAATCTGGGAGACCCGGGTTTGATCCCTGGGTCAGGAAGATCCCCTGGTGAAGGAAATGGCAACCCACTCCAGTACTCTTGCCTGGAAAATCCCATGGATGGAGGAGCCTGGTGGGCTACAGTCCACGGAGTCGCAAAGAGTCAGACATGACTGAGCGATTTCACTTTTTTTCTTTCTTTTCTTTTGTCCCTTTACTCTGTCCCTATCAAATGGAGGGAATGATGTCATAAGCAGTTTAGTGACAGAGTTGGACTATGAACCTAGGCACCATGGCTTTCAAATCTCCATTTCTACCTCCATATCACACAAGCCCCTTTGAGTGGATACAACAGTCCCCTGTCCATCTGTGGTTTTACTTTCCATAATTTCAACAGTTACTTGCAGTCAACCACTGTTTGAAAATATTAAATATAAAATTCCAGTAATAAATCACTCATGTTTTAAATTTCATACTGCTCTGAGTAGCCTGATGAAGTCCCTCACCACCTGACACCATCCTGCTAGGGATAATATGAATCACTCCTCTGTCCAGAGCATCCAGCTCACTGGTCACTTAGTAGGTGATTTGGTTACTGTCATAAAATCACAGTGCTTATGATCAAATAACCCTTATCTTACTTAGTAATGTCCCTAAGCATAAGAGTAGTGATGCTGGCAAATCAGTTATGCCAAAGAGAAGCCATAAAGTGCTTCCTTTAAGTGAGAAGATGGAAACTCTCAATCCAATAAGCAAAGAAAAAAAGATTGTATGCTGAGGTTGCTAAGAGCTACAGTAAGAATCTTCTATCCTTGAAATTGTGAAAACAGAAAAAGAAACTTGTGCCAGTTTTTCTGTCGCACCTCAAACTACAAAAGTTATGGCCAGAGTGTGGGATAAGTGCGTGGTTAGGACGGAGAAAAGCATAAGATTTATAAAATAAGATATTTTGAGAGAGACCACATTCACGTAACTTTTATTACAGTATGTTGGATAATAGTTCTATTTTATTTATTTTTTTCTTTTTTTTTTAATTGGAGGCTAATTATTTTACAATATTATATTGGTTGGTTTTGCCATACATTGACATGAATCCGCCCCAGGTGTATATGAGTTCCCCTTCCTGAACCCCCCTCCCACCTCCCTCCTCCCTTTATCCTCCCTCTGGGTCATCCCCACACACCAGCCCCGAGCATCCTGTAACATGCATCGACCCTGAACTGGTGATTCGTTTCACATATGACAACATACATGTTTCAATACCATTCTCCCAAATCATCCCACCCTCACCCTCTCCCACAGAGTCCCAAAGACTGTTCTATACATCTGTGTCTCTTTTGCTGTCTCATATACAGGGTTATCATTTGCATCTTTCTAAATTCCATATATATGCATTAGTATACTGTATTGGTGTTTTTCTTTCTGGCTTACTTCACTCTGTATAATAGGCTCTAGTTTCATCCACCTCATTAGAACTGATTCAAATGCATTCTTTTTAATGGCTGAGTAGCACTCCATTGTGTATATGTACTAAAGCTTTCTTATCCATTCGTCTGCAGATGGACATCTAGGTTGTTTCCATGTCCTGGCTATTATAAACAGTGCTGCAGTGAACATTGGAGTACATGTGTCTATTTCAATTCTGGTTTCCTCGGTGTGTATGCCCAGGAGTGTGATTGCTGGATCATATGGCAGTTTTATTTCCAGTTTTTTGAGGAATCTCCATACTGTTCTCCATAGTGGCTGTACTAGTTTGCAATCCCACCAACAGTGTAAGAGGGTTCCCTTCTCTCCACACCCTCTCCAGCATTTTATTGCATGTAGATTTTTGGATAGCAGCCATTCTGACTGGTGTGAAATGGTATCTCATTGTGGTTTTGATTTGCATCTCTCTGATTATGAGGGATGTTGAGCATTTTTTCATGTGTTTGTTAGCCATCTTTATGTCTTCTTTGGAGAAATGTCTGTTTAGTTCTTTGGCCCATTTTTTGATTGGGTCATTTATTTTTCTGGAATCGAGCTGCAGGAGCTGCTTGTATATTTTGGAGATTAATCCTTTATCAGTTGCTTCATTTGCTATTATTTTCTCCCATTCTGCAGGCTGTCTTTTCACCTTGCTTATAGTTTCCTTTGCTGTGCAGAAGCTTTTGATTTTAATTAGGTCCCATTTGTTTATTTTTGCTTTTATTTCCAATATTCTGGGAGGGGGGTCTTGGAGGATCCTGCTGTGATTTATGTTAGAGAGTGTTTTGCCTATGTTCTCCTCTAGGAGTTTTATAGAATCTGGTCTTATATTTAGCTCTCTAATCCATTTTGAGTTTATTTTGGTGTATGGTGTTAGGAAGTTGTTCTAGTTTCATTCTTTTACAAGTGGCTGACCAGTTTTCCAAGCACCACTTGTAAAAGAGACTGTCTTTTCTCCATTTTATATTCTTGCCTCCTTTGTCAAAGATAAGGTGTCCATAGGTGCGTGGATTTATCTCTGGGCTTTCTATTTTGTTCCATTGATCTATATTTCTGTCTTTATGCCAGTACCATACTGTCTTGATGACTGTGGCTTTGTAGTAGAGCCTGAAGTCTGGCAAGTTAATTCCCCCAGTTCCATTTTTCTTCCTCAAGATTGCTTTGGCTATTCGAGGTTTTTTGTATTTCCATACAAATTGTGAGATTATTTGTTCTAGTTCTGTGAAAAATATCATTGGTAGCTTGATAGGGATTGCATTGAATGTATAAATTACTTTGGGTAGTATACTCATTTTTACAATATTTATTCTTCCAATCCATGAACACGGTATATTTCTCCATCTATTAGTGTCCTCTTTGATTACTTTCACTAGTGTTTGATAGTTTCCTATGTAAAAGTCTTTTGTTTCCTTAGGTAGATATATTCCTAAGTATTTCATTCTTTTCATTGCAACAGTGAATGGAATAGTTTCCTTAATTTCTCTTTCTATTTTCTCATTATTAGTGTATAGGAATGCAAGGGATTTCTGTGTGTTGATTTTATATCCTGCAACTTTACTGTATTCATTGATTAGCTCTAGTAGTTTTCTGGTAGAGTCTTTAGAGTTTTCTGTGTAGAGGATCATGTCATCAGCAAACAGTGAAAGTTTTACTTCTTCTTTTCCAATTTGTATTCCTTTTATGTCTTTTTCTGCTCTGATTGCTGTAGTCAAAACTTCCAGAACTATGTTGAATAGTAGTGGTGAGAGTGGGCACCCTTGTCTTGTTCCTGACTTTAGGGGAAATGCTTTCAGTTTTTCACCATTGAGGATAATGTTTGCTGTGGGTTTGTCATATATAGCTTTTATTATGTTGAGGTATGTCCCTTCTATTCCCACTTTCTGGAGGGTTTTTATCATAAATGGATGTTGAATTTTGTCAAAGGCTTTCTCTGCATCTATTGAGATAATTGTATGATTTTTATTTTTCAGTTTGTTAATGTGGTGTATTACGTTGATTGATTTGTGGATATTGAAGAATCCTTGCATTCCTGGGATAAAGCCCACTTGGTCATGATGTATGATCTTCTTAATGTGCTGTTGGATTCTGATGGCTAGAATTTTGTTAAGGATTTTTGCATCTATGTTCATCAGTGATATTGGCCTGCAGTTTTCTTTTTTGTGGGATCTTTACCAGGTTTTGGGATTAGTGTGATGGTGGCCTCATAGAATGAGTTTGGAAGTTTCCCTTCCTCGGCCATTTTCTGGAAGAGTTTGAGTAGAATAGGTGTTAGCTCTTCTCTAAATTTTTGGTAGAATTCAGCTGTGAAGCCGTCTGGACCTGGGCTTTTGTTTGCTGGAAGATTTCTGATTACAGCCTCTAGTTGTGTGCTTGTGATGGGTCTGTTCAGATTTTCTATTTCTTCCTGGTTCAGTTTTGGAAAGTTGTACATTTCTATGAATTTGTCCATTTCTTCCAGGTTATTCATTTTATTGCCATATAATTGCTGATAGTATTCTCTAATAATGCTTTGTATTTCTGTGTTGTCGGTTGTGATCTCTCCATTTTCATTTCTAATTTTATTGATTTGGTTCTTCTCCCTTTGTTTCTTGATGAGTCTGGCTAGTGGTTTGTCAATTTTATGTACTTTCTCAAAGAACCAGCTTTGGCTTTGTTGATTTTTGCTATGGTCTCTTTTGTTTCTTTTGCATTTATCTCTGCCCTAATTTTTACGATTTCTTTCCTTCTACTGACCCTGGGGTTCTTCATTTTTTCCTTTTCTAGTTGCTTTAGATGTAGAGTTAGGTTATTTAGTTGACTTTAGTTTCCACTGTTTCCCATCTATTTCCCAAGAAGTGATGGGACCAGATGCCATGATCTTCATTTTCTCAATGTTGAGCTTCAAGCCAACCTTTTCACTCTCCTCTTTCACTTTCATCAAGAGGCCTTTGAGTTCCTCTTCACTTTCTGCCATAAGGGTTACTGCCATGCAATAACCTCTGCATATCTGAGGTTATTGATATTTCTCCCAGCAATCTTGATTCCAGCTTGTGCTTCTTCCAGCCCAGCGTTCCTCATGATGTACTCTGCATATAAGTTAAATAAGCAGGGTGACAATATACAACCTTGACGTACTCCTTTTCCTATTTGGAACCAGTCTGTTGTTCCATGTCCAGTTCTTACTGTTGCTTCCTGACCTGCATACAGGTTTCTCAAGAGGCAGGTCAGGTGGTCTGGTATTCCCATCTCTTTCAGAATTTTCCACAGTTTATTGTGATCCACACAGTCAAAGGCCTTGGCGTAGTCAATGAAGCAGAAATAGATGTTTTTCTGGAACTCTCTTGCTTTCTCCATAATCCAGCGGATGTTGGCAATTTGATCTCTGGTTCCTCTGCCTTTTCTAAAACCTGCTTGAACATCTGGAAGTTCACGATTCACATATTGCTGAAGCCTAGCTTGGAGAATTTTGAGCATGATTTTACTAGCATGTGAGATGAGTGCAATTGTGCGATAGTTTGAGCATTCTTTGGCATTGCCTTTCTTTGGGATTGGAATGAAGACTGACCTTTTCCAGTCCTGTGGCCACTGCTGAGTTTTCCAAATTTGCTGGCATATTGAGTGCAGCACTTTCACAGCATCATCTTTCAGGATTTGAAATAGCTCAATTGGAATTCCATCACCTCCACTAGCTTTGTTTGTCATGATGCTCTCTAAGGCCCACTTGACTTCACATTCCAAGATGTCTGGTTCCAGGAGAGTGATCACGCCATCGTGATTATCTTCATCGTGAAGATCTTTTTTGTACAGTTCTCCTGTGTATTCTTGCCACCTCTTCTTAATATCTTCTGCTTCTGTTAGGTCCATACCATTTCTGTCCTTTATCGAGCCCATCTTTGCATGAAATGTTCCCTTGATATCTCTAATTTTCTTGAAAAGATCTCTTGTTTTTCCTGTTCTGTTGTTTTCCTCTATTTCTTTGCATTGATCGCTGAGGAAGGCTTTCTTATCTCTCCTTGATATTCTTTGGCACTCTGCATTCAGATGCTTATATCTTTCCTTTTCTCCTTTGCTTTTCACTTCTCTTCTTTGCACAGCTATTTGTAAGCCCTTCTCAGACAGCCATTTTGCTTTTTTGCATTTCTTTTCCATGGGGATGGTCTTGGTCCCTGTCTCCTGTACAATGTCACAAACCTCCATCCAGAGTTCATCAGGCACTCTATCTATCAGATCTAGACCCTTAAATCTATTTCTTACTTCCACTGTATAATCACAAGGGATTTTATTTAGGTCATATCTGAATGGTCTAGTGGTTTTCCCTACTTTCTTCAATTTCAGTCTGAATTTGGCAATAAGGAGTTAATGATCTGAGCCTCAGTCAGCTCCTGGTCTTGTTTTTGCTAACTGTACACAGCTTCTCCATCTTTGGCTGCAAAGAATATAATCAATCTGATTTCAGTGTTGACCATCTGGTGATGTCCATGTGTAGAGTCTTCTCTTGTGTTGTTGGAAGAGGGTGTTTGCTATGACCAGTGCGTTCTCTTGACAAAACTCTATTACCCTTTGCCCTGCTTCATTCCGTGCTCCAAGACCAAATTTGCCTGTTACTCCAGGTGTTTCTTGACTTCCTACTTTTGCATTCCAGTCCCCTATAATGAAAAGGACATCTTTTTTGGGTGTTAGTTGTAAAAGATCTTGTAGGTCTTCATAGAACTGTTCAACTTCAGCTTCTTCAGCATTACTGGTTGGGGCATAGACTTGGATTACTGTGATATTGAATTGTTTGCCTTGGAAACGAACAGAAATCATTCTGTCGTTTTTAAGATTGCATCCAAGTACTGCATTTTGGACTCTTTTGTTGACCATGATGGCTACTCCATTTCTTCTAAGGGATTCCTGCCCACAGTAGTAGATATAATGGTCATCTGAGTTAAATTCACCCATTCCACTACGTTCACTCTTGCCATCTCCTGTTTGACCACTTCCAATTTGCCTTGATTCATGGACCGAACATTCCAGGTTCCTATGCAATATTGCTCTTACAGCTTCGGACCTTGCTTCTATCACCAGTCATATCCACAACTGGGTATTTGTTTTGCTTTGGCTCCATCCCTTCATTCTTTCTGGAGTTATTTCTCCACTGATCTCCAGTAGCATACTGGGCACGACTTGGGGAATTCCTCATTCAGTATCCTCTCATTTTGCCTTTTGATACTGTTCATGGGGTTCTCAAGGCAAGTATACTGAAGTGGTTTGCCATTCCCTTCTCCAGTGGACCACATTCTGTCAGACCTCTCCACAATGACCCGTCTGTCTTGGGTGGCCCCCCACGGCATGGCTTAGCTTCATTGAGTTAGACAGGGCTGTGTTCCATATGATCAGATCTACTAGTTTTTTGTGATTATGATTTCAATGTGTCTGCCCTCTAATGCTCCCTCCCAATACCTACCCTCTTACTTGGGTTTCACTTACCTCGGTCGTGGAGTATCTCTTCACAGCTGCTCCAGCACTCTGCGTTCAAATGTTCTTTTGATGAATCTGTGGAGGAGAGAGTGGTCTCGCCGTCCTATTCCTCTGCCATCTTGTTCCTTCCAATAGTTCTATTTTAAATTTAGTTACTGTTGTTAATCTCTTACTGTGCTTAATTTATAAGTTAAACTTCATTGAAAGTATGCATTTTAGGAAAAAACATAGTACATATAGTGTTGGGTATTATCCACAGTATCAGGCATCCATGGGTTGGGGGGTGGATCTTGAACCCCCCACCCAAATAACAGGGGACTATTGTATAACACTTTGTAAAGGTTAAAGCAAGAAATCCATTGTTAATAACCTTCCAGGTCATACCCAGACCCCTGTCCCTGGGGCCAAAACATCTGAAACATCCTAAACATCTTAGTAAGGAACCTCTTTGCTTTGATATTTTTCATTTGCATTGTTTACTTTCTATTTCTACAGATTAAAATTCTATGCATCCTTTGAGACCTAGCTCAAATGCCACTGCCCCCAAGGAGCCCCTCCCCTTAATTCCTTTTAATTACTGCCACAGGAGCTTCACACCTCCTTGGATCACCTTCACACATTATACTAATATTATGGAACTCATCATCCTCTAAAGCAGTGCTTATCCCCACTCTAACAGAAAACTCCTTGTGTTCATAAAGGACCCTCGCAGTGACAAACTCTCACAGAAGCTGACACAGAACCTCATCGTTGTACCTATTGAAAGTGAAAGATTTCTAAATTAATGGAGAGATTTCTAAATTGAGAGAATCATTGGATTCAACAACGATGCTTTCTACCTGTAACCATTTATGTTTGAGTTTGAGTAAACTCCAGGAGATGGGGAAGGATGGGGAAGCCTGGCGTGCTGCAGCCCATGGGGCTGCAAAGAGTCAGACACGGCTGAGTGACTGAAAAACAAACACCACCTTGTACCTCTATTTTACAAGTGGAGCAATGGGAGGTCGGTGGGGAGGATAAGTCACTCCCTACAATAATTTCACTAAAGAGAGAAATCTTCAGTCTCTCCCTGCACCCAGGAGCAGAGAAGATACAGATGCTGTAAGCACCAACAGAGCACAGAAGTCAGCTGAGCATAGCTGCTTGCATAAAATAGTGAATGAATTCTGCTGAGTGATCCATGGGTGACAAGAGTCCTGCAGGTTGTCATCTACCATAGGCAACTCTCTTCTCAATCTAGGGAACACTTTCCTACTTGGTTGTTGTTGGGTTATTGCTGCTGAATACCACCTTACACTGATGGATGATTTGCCATAGATGTTGAAAAATACCTCATTGATCACATTTTACCAACTGTTCAGGCAAGAGATCATGAGAGGAGAGAACGGCTGACATGGGCCTGATGACTTTGCTTACAATAGCTTTTTGTAGCTGTCATTATCTGGGATTTGCTCCTGTACTCTACAGTGTCAATTTCTTGGAGAGATTGAACAGGGCTGCCAAAGGCATTCTTCTTTGTCAGAGGTTGCACTTATTATTGAGTTTGTACACAGGGCAACATTTATCTCTTGTGGCAGTGTTGCTGCCCTGCTTGCTTTTCTGATACCAGATCTGGTCCCAGTGAAGTTTAAGGAAGTCTTGTTAGAGCAGAAGGAGTGGGTGTTGAGTGAATGAGACTAATTAGCTTGAAGATGTGTGATCAGGGTGTCAGCACAGTAAAGTGCCGTAAGGTTGGAGAGTCAGAGGGCTTCCACAGCTGGAGATGTTCCGAACTAACTCATTGAGATCATGATGTGTTTCTTAGATACACCTTTGGTTGCCCTTTATTCCAGACTCTGCTTCTCAAAGATGCAAGTCCACACGAATTCTTTATTAATGAAAGGCAATAGCAACAAAGCAAGTAGTATTTGATTTCTTGGTGATACATGGTGTTTGGAAATTTTTTAATTAACTTATTAATTTATTATTATTTTTTTAATGTGGACCATTTTTAAAGTCTTTTTTGAATTTGTTACAATCTTGCTTCTGTTTTATGTTTAGTTTTCTTGGTGGAGAGGCATGAGCATCTTAGCTACACCAGGGATCAAACTTGTATGTAATCCCTGCACTGGAAAGTAAGGTCTTAACTACTGGACCACAAGGAAGGTCTGGGTTTTTTGTTTTTTGCTTTTTTTTTTAAATAATAATCTAACTGCATCCTAATGCAAAATATCATCGTAACACACACAGTAAAATCCAAGATTCTGGTTAAAATGTCCTTGTCTCATGGGTTATTTTTCCCTTTTCTATCTCTCTTTATAATAACCAGGGGACCAGCACCTCCCTGAAAGAAGAAGCAAACTCTCTATCAGTTGCATTATTAATTTCTAACTAATTGCTCTATAAGACCATATTTTATGATGCAAGGGGAAGATAGAATGTAATTTCTACTTCTGATGCAAGAGGCAGAAATAGCCCAACTTTGATGAATGATCAATGTTTGAGCATGCAAGTAGAAAAACCCTTCTCTTGCTTGTAAGTGTGATCCAGATGTGAGTGAAAACAAACAAGTACCTAACTCTTAAGTATCCTAAGCTAAGCAACTCTGCTTAATTTTCTCCCCCAGGCACAATCATATAAGGGGGAAAAAATAGCGCAGCAACTTGACAAGTTTTTTTTTTTTTTCCAAAGGTTTATTTGTTGCAAGCAACCAACTTTCCTTCTATCTCTGACTTTTCACACCATGTGAATTCAGAACACAGCTCCTGTTTAAAAATAATATTTCCTCAGAATAGAAAAATAAACTTGCCTGTACATGGAACATTTCCAAAGCGAGAACATGAACAAACAGGTTTTTAATTTCAGGTGGAAAGTAGATCTTTTGGCCCAAATTTAATTGCAGATAAGAAACTCCCTTGTCTAGGACTTAACTAGCTACCGTCCAATGATGGCTTATTTTATATACACAAATTAAAAGAAAGTATTTGTTTACAGAGGAAAGGGATAATTAGTCATATGTAACACATTGATACATTCGGAGATGTTAGTATTTCAGAAATCAAGTAGCTGAGGAAATTTTTGTCATCGTCTTACAGTCCAAGTACAAGATGACAGACTCCTGCAAACAAGTAGCATTAAAACGCTTTCCGTGTAAAAATCAACAACCTAAAGGGCTATCCCTTACAGTGCTGAGTAGAGAACTGCTTGCATGACAGCTTCCAACCTCCATGAGAGTTTAATCCTTATGAACTGTATCTTTCCCAGATAACTCTCTATTCCAAAGAGCAAGAGTCTGACTTCCTGTTTTATAGTCTGCTGGGTTTTGAAAATTGGAAGCACATTGTTCAATTAAGAACCAATTAATGTGACATTCCAGCATGAAAGCATTGAGGCAAGAGAAACCCCTTGCAAACTAATCAGTTTAAAGTTTCATTGACTCACAATGCTGTATTTTAAAGACATGAGTGTTTTGCATTCACATCCCCTCTACCTCTTTGAACTTGACTGAGTTGATGACCTATGCAGGTTCAAGTTGGGCCAGGATCACATGGTGACCCACCCAGAGCAGCTCAGTCTCTGCAGAAATGTGCACACCTTGTGTGTACTGTCTCTCTCATGTTGGTACTGTCATTGCTTCCCTGCTGATGCTTTTGTTTGCCGTGCGACTCAAAAGATAAATAGTAACTGGAAACTCAAAAGGTATACATCACAACCCAATTCTCTTGAGCACAGTTTGTGCCCTTGAACTTCAGTTTCCTCATCTCTTAAATGGAAGCAACAGGATCTATTAAATGGAACTAAGTGAAGTATCTTGCTCACTACCAGAGAAGAATAAACCCTGGTTTTTTGAGTAAATGCCAACCTCCGCAATTAGTCCATCAACTTCAATTCTTCTTGCAGTTTCAATTAGATTGAGAACTCTTCCCTGGTTTCCACTCAGGCTGTTGTGCAACATTTCTGCAAGGCTAACAGCTGTCTTATTCCACCCCAGAGAGAGCTCTATTTCAGCTGCTCCTGCATTCGCAGTTCATAAAGCACTCCGGGATCTAGTGGGTGAAAGGCACTCTTTAGCACTGCAAGATGATATTTGCTAGTAGTAAATAAGGTATGGTAAAAGGCAAGCAGTGATGACACTCTTTTTAACAAGTCACTCAACACTCTAGTTGCATTCACTGTATCAAGAACAAGTTGAATACCAAAGAATTTGAAGTGATAGATTTCATAGAGGATTTTTTTTTAATGTCCAAAGCTCTCATAAAAGAAAAAAAAAATACCAAAGATGGAAGCTCACAGTCTCTCAGCATCATCTCTCATTTCAAAATGAATGCACCAGGAGATATTCTATACTGCTGTTTGGCAGATTGATTTAACATCATTTAAGGCAGCTTTTCAAATAATATTCTAAAAGAGATGGTTTTACCCACATTCTAGTCTGACCCAGACAGCTATTAATATATTTGATTCCTGTTTCCTTCACTCTGTCCATTCATTCCCATTGTCATTCAGCCGTTCTCACCTCCCTCCTCTGTGCTCCTGGTATTCAGTTCAGTTCAGTTCAGTCGCTCAGTCGTGTCCGACTCTTTGCGACCCCATGAATCACAGCATGCCAGGCCTCCCTGTCCATCACCAACTCCCAGAGTTCACTCAAACTCATGTCCATCGAGTCGGTGATGCCATCCAGCCATCTCATTCTCTGTCGTCCCCGTCTCCTCCCATCCCTAATCCCTCCCAGCATCAGACTCTTTCCCAGTGAGTCAACTCTTCGCATGAGGTGGCCAAAGTATTGGAGTTTCAGCTTCAGCATCAGTCCTTCCAATCAACACCCAGGATTAAATACTGCCTCCGTAAGTTCTCCTTAGAATCTCCTCGTGGCATATCTGTTGCTTATTGTCCATTTGTACTCCTGCCCATCATTTTTCCTGCTCTGAGCCAGAGAGCCTAGCCCTGGTGCCTCCTTCACCCAGGCTTCCTTGACAGCTGGCATTAGGTCAGGTTTCGTCAATGGGATTTAGGAGGGGGGAGGTCCAGGTATTTCTTCCTCTTCTCTCCTCTCTCCTCTGCTTCTTTCTTTTGCCAGGGTCTTCATCCCTCCATGCTATAGCTTCTAGTACCAGCTTCTCATCTAGAGCTCTAGCCAATATTTCCTTCCCTTGCCCTTCTTCCTAGTGGCAATAATGAAATTCTACTGTTGCCAGTCTCTGCCTGCAGGTTTCTTTACTCCTGTTCATACCTCTGCCATAAGTCCTTTCAGTTAATGATTTGCGCTGGATTCTGAGTCCCAGGGAGCTAGGACTCTGATGTTACTCCTTTTTATCTCACATGCACACAAATGAAAAGACAAATACAAAACTGTGTTGAATGCATTTGGGACTTTTATTATCTGATTTGAATTGGTTGACTACTGCCTGAGCTCTCTCAGACTCTGAATGTACAAACCCTTATTTCTGTTCTTAGTTATATAATGCAACTTATGTCACATGATAGAATTAATCATGAAGGAATACTATTTTATTTGGGAATTATGTTGATATAAAGGTAGTAATGAAGTAACAATTTTAATGATGAGAAAATTATAATTAGTCATATCCAAATACTTTAATAACAGTGAAAGTGAACTATTAGCCAAAATAAAACTTCTATTTATTCTTTAAAAATAATGAATGTCTTTAATTAGCTACTACTGGTACTAGTAGCTCTCTTGGGGATTAAGTCTAATTTCAGTATTGTCCAGAGGAGTCCTATTAATTTAAAAGGTAGCAGGTATTTAGTAAAAGAGTTCAACTTGAGGAAGTATAAATTTACTCTCATTACATTATAAAGGATTATATTTTTTTTAATGGTAACCAAATATTCATAGTTTGTATACTTCCTTTCACATTATAATATTTGTCATGAAGATGAATTAACGTTGTGCCATTTTCTGCTCTTATTACAATCTTGGGCCTGAGATGAAATATTGGATGTTTAATATTTTTACGAATTATAGCAGAAAACTGTATGATGTTGACCTTTTTAATATTCTAGTCGCTGACTGGCTGGCATTTCCACTCCTCCTCTTCCTGCAACAATTTCTACTAACATGGAAGAAAAGTTTAGAATAGATAGCCAATGAGAAAGCAGAGTATTAAAGGCCAACAGAGTAAAATATTTTCTATAAATTCAAGAAGATTAAGATATTAATATTCAAATACTATAGCTCATAAGCAAAATATGTAATTAATACTTATAAAAATAACCCTGTATTAAAATCTCATTAATAGGATAAAAGTACAGCATGATTATTCAAGAGTTAAAATAATCTACTCAATATTTTATAACAGACAGAATATTTTTAAAAAATCACTAAAAATGGACACAAAGATCATTTTCCTTTCTTATGGTAAAAATAATGTATTATTTCTTCATCAATAGTTCTAATATGAACAGATAGCTACAGACATGCATGGAAACTTATTTTAAAAAGCTGTAATGCTATTCACTGTTTAAAGAATTCTTAATTTAGATTTTGGCAAATAAAAGCGCCCAAACATTTAAAATCTTATATTCATATTCACTGTTTTATCTAGCACATTTTAGTTGTTCAATAAATTATTGGCTGAATGAATGTACATGCAGGAAAAGTAAAACAAAGTATAGAATTATAACAGAGCTTGCATTTTGGGGGGAGGGGTATATGAATATCTGGCTTCCCTGGTGGCTAAGTGGTAAAGAAACTGCCTGCAATGTAAGAGACCCGGGATCAATCCCTGAGTCTGGAAAATCTCTTGGAGGAGAAAATGGCAACCCACTCCAGTATTCTTACCTGGGAAATCCCATGGACAGAGGAGCCTGGAGGGCTACAGTCCATGGGGTCACCAAAGAGTTGGACATGACTTAGAGACTAAACAACGACATAAGAATCATCACAAACAGTAACAACAGCAAAAATAAGAAAAGGATTATAAACTACTATCGGGCTTTATGGTTCATGGCGTGTCATTCTTCTTACAGCACCTGATACAAAGTGACTCTTCAAAAATGCTGCATGAATAAATGAGGAAAAGGGAAAAAAGAAGCAGAAAAGGGTATTATTCATGGTGTGTAAATTGCAGTATCACCCATCTGTATTTTTAGTCTGTTTGGCATTCTGGCCTTTCAGGAATAGTCCAGTCCTAATTATTAATACTACCCATCCTCCACCATTTTCCCCTCATACCATGATCTTGGATGACAAAGAAGTCTTCCTCCTTGGATACTATGTTTGAGTGAGGTGGGCATTTAGCACAATCAGGGTTGATATAAATCTACATGGAAGGACTGATAGGAATACTGAGTGAGAAATATGATGCTCTTCTTTTCCTGGTTCCCTGGCAGTGAGGACAAAGTATCCCTGAACTTCCTGAGGCCATCTTTGCCACCAGCCAGAGATGATCAGCTGGAGACTGAAGCCAACAGAGGAGAAAGCAAAATTACTAGGTGAAGAGAGGGAGAGAAAGGCATGGTGACATTATTTCAATGCCTGGATAGGGCTTTATTTAAAACTCATGCCACCTCTTGAACGTCTCAGTTATTAATTCCCTTTTTGCTTATGCTAATTAAGCTAAATATGAGTCTGTTACAGTTGGAAGACTCTTAACTATGGAGTTATTGTGAAGCTTTCTAAAAATCCACATGCACCCCAAGCATTAAATATATACTGAATAATACATACAACTATTTTCAAATGAATGTGGATGCTTTGGTTAACAAATTACAAATGTATATGAACCCAGAACAATTTTGTCATTACTGAGTAGAAAATGACAACCCATCCCAGTATCCTTGCCTGTAAAATCCCATGGTCGGAGGAGCCTGGCGGGCTATATATAGTCCATGTTGTCACAGAGTCAGATGTGACTGAGTGACTGAACATGCACTTGTAAACTACTGCACACTAAGCCATCATATGTGTGTGTACGGTAAAAATAATCTACACTCGGAGATCTTCATACTTAAACAAATTAAGAAAACATCTTAAATCAATCTGTGATCTATTAGTATTATAATTAACCACAGTTAATTCTCCTAAGAGCTAAGTTTCTCTGATCTCAGAACATGGATGTAGGTCTTACCTTGTCTATGAATCAGTCATTAAACATATATCATTATTTTCATATGCAGAGCACTTTACAAGGTGCAAAGACAAATTCAATCTTATGGCTGTCTTCAAGAAGCTTAAAAGCCAGAGGGGAGGACAAAGGATACACACATGACATGCAAGTCAACAACACCAGGCCAAAGTAACTTTTAAGGGAATGGTGCCAGCCACAATTCTCAAGGAATTTGAAGCTCATTTATTTTGCATATGTAAGAATGGCAAAATGGTAGAAGTTGATCCTAAAAGAGTGTCCATGAGACAAGGAGATGCCCAAAACAGTTCAAAGCTCACTCTAAGATGCCTGCAGTTCCTGAGCATGTGAGGCTAAATTCTGCCTTGCCATTTGCTGGTCCTGTTGCATAACATGTTCTTTGCTTTCTCATAGTGGACACCTCTCTACCCTCCCCACACCTACTCCAACTTTAAGTCCTTCTTCAGTGTTGTCCATTTTGCTAAATCACATTGTTGGTCTTGACCTCTACCCTGCCCTCTGCCTCTGGTGGCTGAACTTGGGGACTGCATCAACCAAGCTTTCTGGTCTCCTGGCTTCCATTCAGGCTGAGCCAATGGGAGGCCTTGGTGGGAGCTGAGAGCTGGGAGGGAAGACAGGACAAGGATATTTCCTCTTTGGCACCCTCCCTTTGGGTCACTGCAGGGTGACGTAATCCTTCAAACAAAAGCCATAACTGCTTTCTCTGAGTCCTGGTAGTACCCTTTCCTCTTGCTCCTTTTAGGTTGAGAGCTGGAAATGACTCCACAGTTGGTGGCTTTACCATCCATTGTGTGCTTTCCCTAACTCTACCACATTTTTATAAAGTATCCCTTCACTAACCTCCCTAACTGATAAGTTTCCTCTTTGAATCCCATCTCGCTGGTCCTTCACTGAACCCCAATTGAAGTGCCTACTCCTTCCTTTGTCCCCACTCTTATCCTTGTGATCCCATGAATCATACTCCACTGCCCACTTTGTTTCCATGTTCATCTCCTCTATTGTCTAGAGCTCCTAGAGAGTAGACTGTATATATTCCCCAATCTTAGGGCCATAGCAAGTGCTTCGATGCTGAATGAATGAATTAACAGCTGAGAATACTGCCCTAAGTCAAAGTAAGTACCACAGATGTTCATATTAGAGGAGTGGGAATTTCACAGTATTTTGAAGGGTATAATTCTTGCTTCATCATGGTGAACTCTATCTTGTCCAGGGTTTGATCACTCAAAGCTTACCAAGGTTAGAAAATCCATTCTTTATTTCACTTAGACTGTAGTTAATTTGTTCAAATTTGCCAGACTCAAGAGATAAGGATTTTTTTCTAATAAAGTAATTCCATGTTAATAGTGGATGATAGGAACTGTAATTGCCAAATGGATAGCAGTTATTTTCCCCAGAATTTTATTGTGAATTTTCAAACATAAAACTTTAGCAAATGCAAAACACCCTCATAGTCACCTCCTAGATTTAATAGTAACATTTTTTTTCATTTTTACATCATTTAGCCATCTATGTTTATAGGTGTGCATGTATGTATATGGGGCTTCTCCAGTGGCTCAGCAGTAAAGAATCCACATGCAATGTAGGAGGTGCAGGAGATACATGTTCAATCCCTGGACTGGGAAGATGCCACAGAGGAGGAAACAGCAACTCACTCCAGTATTCCTTTGTTTTTATATATAGTGAAAGTGAAAGTCACTCAGTCATGTCCAACTCTTTGTGACCCCATGGACTATACAGTCCATAGAAATCTCCAGGCCAGAATACTGGAGTCGGTAGCCTTTCACTTCTCCAGTGATCTTCCCAACTCAGGGACTGAACCCCAGGTCTTCCTCATTGAAGACAGATTCTTTACCAGCTGAGCCACAAGGGAAGCCCAAGAATACTGGAGTGGGTAGCCTATCCCTTCTCCAGTGGATCTTCTGGACCCAGGAATCTAACTAGAGTCTCCTGCATTACAGGCAGATTCTTTACCAACTGAGCTATCAGGGAAGCCCTGATATTATATATATATATATAATATTATAATAATATATTAATTATAATATTTATTTATTTATTGGCTGTGCTGGGACTTCATTGCTGCTCGACCTTTCTCTAATTGCAACTAGTGGGGGCTGCGGTGAAAGGGCTTCTTGTTGTGCAACAGGGGCTCTAAGGCATGCTAGAGCCTTAGTAGCTGCACCTCTCAGGCTCTAGAGCACAGACTCAATAGTTATGGTGCATAGGCTTAGTTGCTCTGAGGCATGTGGGATGTTCCTGGATCAGGGATCGAATCTGTGTCTCCTGCATTGCAAGAAGGATTCTTAACCACTAGATCACCAGGGAATCCCTCCCACTCCTGTATTCTTGCCTGGGAAATCCCATGGACAAAGCAGCCTGATGGGCTACAGTCCATGGGGTCACAAAGTGTCGGGTACGACTGAACACTCACTCATGTATATATACACATATTACATTTACAACATTTTTTGCTTAACCATTTGAAAATAAACTGCAAACACCATTAAAGCTTCACCCCTATAAACTTCTGCATGCACCTCTTAAGACTGCACAACCTCCTTCTAACCACCCTACCAGTATCATAACTAAGAACACTAGCAAGAGTTCCCCGATAACATCTAATATGCAGAGACACAGTGTATTTGCCAGCTAGACTTGGGAAGCAGGGGCACCTTTGGCCCTCAGAGCTGCTCTGATTTAATCTCAATTTTATCTGGCCTGCAACATTTTTTCCCTAAATGTCAATATCTGTCAGCTTCTGCTGCAAATGTTGAGATCTACACATTTAACTGCACATGTATCTGAGAGTCAAGAGTAAGGGGAGTTCTTTCTGGGCTTCTCTGGAAGCTCACTCTCAGGGATGGGGCCAGGACTGCCGGAGACAGCAGGCAGCAGGTTCTCAGCATAAAGCAGCTGTAGCTGTCCCTCTTTTATTTCTTCATCTTTTTCTTAATCCTAGGCCAGGATATCTTTCTTTCTCTGGGCTATACTTCTTTTTCCAAAAGAAAGGGAGGAGAAACATCTAGCTGTTAAAGATGACTCTCCTATGGACCATCTGAAATAATCCAAGCCACTCCAGGACTCTTGTGGGGGGTGCCCTGGCCCACCCTCTCTCACTGACACTCAGTGGTTATGCTAAAATATATGCTTTAATTGTTGCATCAGTCAAAAAGCTTTATGTCCTTGATTTTTAATTTATGAAAAAAAAAGTGAAGTCCCTAAACTAAAGAATTTTAGTCATTTTCATCGACAATTTCCCCTCTTTGCAGAGCAGTGGACTAGCTATTTAAAAAAAAAAAAGTTTTTCACACTTTGGTTGAAATAACAACATGGCAAATGGAATTAGGCTTGAGGTTTGAGGGCTACTTGATAAGTATTAACTTAGCATGAGGGGAAGTAGATGGTCTTCAAGGACCTCCATTGTGCTGGGGGCAGTGATCCACCAAGCACACAGGAGCAGTGAGTCAGTCTCCCAGGGGTCATGTCCTCTTTCCTTCTCCCTTTACTGACAAGAAAGTGCTGGTAGGAGGGGACATGGGTATTGTTCCTCTCTCTCTGCTTGTTATGGGCCCTCCAGTTTTGGGTCCATCTCCACAAAGACCCCAGATCCTGCAGGACAACCAGTCCTTTCATGACACCAGTTACCATTAAGTACTTCTGTTAGCACAATCTCTTCCCAATTTTCCTCTATTAACAGTCTCTGATCCTCACCTCATCATCCACTGTTTGCCTTCATAGATCTCTGCTGTGGAGCTAATTTCCTATATTATATATACCTTATAGAGATGTGCAGTAGTTTCTGTTTCCTTAGCTTGACCCTAACTAAAACATCTTCCAAGGATGGCCACTTGGGTAGCTTCCCATAAGAATGGTCAGGACGAATTCAAATTTAAATGAGGATTTTCTTCCTAAGTTATTTAGTGCCCACTATGTGTAAAGCACTAGATCTAGGCACAGGAGAAGCAAATAAATAAATACATATATATTTAAGTAGCTCACAATTTGGTGGAGGAACTATATCAGCAGATAATTTTAATAAATGGTGATAAATGCTATCAGGACACAGAAAGTGTATTCAGAACGCCTTCACAGTTTTGCTTTACTGTTTACAGGCTACCTTTGGTGATGTGGCATAGGAAACGAGCACTAGTTAAGAGACAGGCTAGGTCTATTATCACTAACTAGTTGTGTGGTTTGGGGCAAGTCATGAAACCTCTCCAGGCCTCTGTTTCTTCATTTATGAGATAACACATGCATTTTCCTTCTAATTGCCATCACTACTACTATGACATTTTCAATCTTTCATTTAACAATTCAGAGGACCCACTAGCTTATTTAAAGTTCTTTCAAGAGTATGACTCACCCCTGTTTAACCTAGGAGTCCTGCTTTTCCAGCTGAGTATACAATACAGCAAAACACAGAAAATCATGGGCACACACACAATTTGGCACTCCAGGGCCTTTCTGGGGGGATGCAGGGATAGCAACTTGAACAACTGGATACAATAGACATCATCATCCAAGAATCAGCTCAGAAGCTGGAGGAAAATGATGAAGAGCCCCCTGTCCCCAGCTCTGAGCTCTAGACACACTGGTGAGGTGCATCCAGTTTGAACAAGGACAGGTCTTCCTGGCTGAGTTCTTCATAGACATCTCCATGATTTCACAGCCCTTGATTGATGGTTCCATTTCAGTAGGAACAAAACAGTTTCTTAAGGGGGAGCCATACAGGAAATCAATTATTTAAATGTATTCTTAAAAGTACATTCTCACCAATATGATTTTTAAGTTACTACATCATCTAGGATAATAAATCCCTTAATCAATTAAACTGTTACACTTGAATATTTAATTCCTGCCAAAGAAAAGTGAAAGTGAAGTCGCTCAGTCGTATCCAACTCTTAGCGACCCCATGGACTGTAGTCCACCGGGCTCCTCCATCCATGGGATTCTCCAGGCAAGAATACTGGAGTGGGTTTTCATTTCCTTCTCCAGGGGATCCTCCCGACCCAGGGATCGAACCCAGGTCTCCTGCATTGCAGGCAGATGCTTTAACCTCTGAGCCAAAGTACAGTTTAAATATTTTTTTCCAAATAATATTTTTATGACAATTGAATATACTGAAGGGCCTCACAAGACCCGACGCTTTTGTAGAAGAATAATGACTCCTTTAGTAGATGACAAACTGATAATAAGACATTTTCAGCCCTACAGTATTATTATAGGTGCTGGAGGTATAGTGGTAGACAGACCACCAGACAGAGACTCACCGCAATGTAAAGAAAGTGAAGGGAATCTAAGATGGAAAAAATATAGTGGTTGGTGGGCCTTTTAAAGCAAATTTGCCATATTATTCTCAAGAGAGTTATGATTTTAAAATGTACTGCAAATACATGGAGAAAATTCTGCTTTATTTCTATTCAGTGTTCAGCACAAACCAGGTTTAAATTTTGGCAGCAAATTGAATTTTAGAAACAATGAGTTTCAGCCCTGTGCATTATGGGAAGTACAGCCCACTTGCTGAGTCCTCTGTTCTAAAGGGGAATGGTACACACTTTGTATGGCAGACCAGAGGCTCTTCATTTCCGTGCAGAAAGTAGGTTTCACATCACAGGAAGCTCCTGCTTTTCTTTTTCTCAAATGCTCCTTAGGTTTGTGCTCAGAATGGAAGGGCCTCCCCTGCGCCGCGCCCCCCCCCCCACCCCGCCCCGTCCCCCTTTCCCACGGCCCTAGAATCTGTGTCCTTTACTTCCTGGCAGTCATCAGCTGCTGGGTTTTCCTTCACGTCTTTTGTGAAGGCAGGAAACACAGAGGAGGTGCCTTGGAGACTGAAGGCAGCTTGCGCAGTGGCATGACCTCTGCTCCACCCCACTTGGCTCTCTGCCAAGGGCACAGGGGCAGTCATGTGACCAAATCTGATCTTCAGATGCAGAAGAGTCTCCCTGCCCCCACCCTGGCTACACTAGTACTCAGCTATTGGAGTCAGTTTTGTTCCCTGAAACCTAGAGGGGTTTTTTGTAGTTTTTTTAATTAGGTCTGATGACAGGAAGGACTTAGTGGATACAGAACTTCAGCAAAATCTGCAGTTAGATATCTGTGACATTCCAGATATAAAAAATGCCGGGAATGCACACTTCACACTGTCTTATTTAAACAGCACTCTCAACCAAGGGTGCTTCATAAAACACCTTCAGCTTTTAATTGCTTTATTGTGTTCTTAGCCACAGTCTTGACTGAAATAACAGAAGGTATGAATCTATCTGTTAAAATTAGTTTGCCTGTATATAACAGAAATGCTTTCAATGATGGTGACTTACACAAAATAGAAGTTTAATTTTTATTCATCTAAAAGGAAATTGAGACTAACTCAAGTTCTTTGTAGCTCATTTCTCTGCCATTCCTGGAATGTGGGACTAGAATAGTTTTAGTTTTTAAGTTTAGGGCACCCTTTATAGCTTTAACACCCTTAAAAATTACTCAAGCCTCTCAAAGAGCTTTTTTTAATGTGGGTTACTATGTTAAAAGTGAAAACTGAGAAATTTTTTTATACATTTATTTTAAAATAATACTAAACCCATTGCATATAAACATTAATAACAGGTTTCTGAACATTAATGATATTTTCAAAAACAAAAGAAGTTATTGAGAAGAATAACATTGTTTTACATGTTTTTAAATCTCTGCTGCTTCTGAGTCGCTTCAGTTGTGTCCGACTCTGTGCGACCCCATAGATGGCAGCCCACCAGGCTCCCCCATCCCTGAGATTCTCCAGACAAGAACACTGGAGTGGGTTGCCATTCCTAGCTGACTTAATTAGAATACAATGTGAATCAAATATCTATTATTGCATGCAATCTGTTGCAATGTATTACTTTGGTTGAAGTCTATGAAGAAAATTCTAGGCTTCACATAAATATGTGATTGGAAAAAGGCTTTAAACCTCCCACATGAGAGTTTAGGAGATCCTAGATGCTGGGAGGGACTGGGGGCAGGAGGAGACGGGGACAACAGAGAATGAGATGGATGGATGGCATCACCAACTTGATGGACATGAGTTTGAGTGAACTCCAGGAGCTGGTGATGGACAGGGAGGCCTGGTGTGCTGTGATTCATGGGGTCGCAAAGAGTCGGACACAACTGAGCTACTGAACTGAACTGAACTGAACTGATGTGTCCTCAGTCTACACTTTGAGAATTACTGTCTTAAACCTCAAAATCTAAAATAGCTGCTGGAGCTCCAGCCATTATATCCACATTCAAGGTGTCATAATAGAGAAAAGTTTGAAGAAAAGATTGGTACTCTGCCTTTAAGAATACTTGGAAGGCTCGCCGCATTCCTGCTTACAGCTCTTTGGCCAGCTTTTTCACATGGCAACATTTAACTGCAAGAGAAATGTTTTAGTAGGACAGCAATGTGCTCAGCTAAAATTCTCTTAAAAAGAAGGGGAGAAAAGCTACTGAGAAGCAATTAGTAGTCTCTGCCACAGGAAGCGTGAATTAAAAGCATTCCAATGACCCAAAGACTTTATATGCTGTTTCCATGACTGCAAATTACCAAAACACCACAGATCCCTTTAGGAGTCTCCTGTGAAGAAATTATTGTTTACTTTTTAAATGATTGGTCTATAGTGTTCAAGTGCATTTGAAATTATCTGCAGAGGAATGGGATGTGAGATAGAAGTCACCAGCTAAGTAAAAGACACAAAGTCTGGGCTTTCTGACCAGAACCAGCTTGTGAAATGGAAATGAAAACCCTAACTAAAGAAGGAACACGGTGCTAAGATTTTACTGCAGCTGTACGGACATTTCTTTGTCTTGAAAGACTTTGAGTAACCTTCAAAGAATAGCTGTCAAGAACAGAGTTTGTTGGAAAAGAAAAGACCATTTTCTTTCTAGTAAAGAGTGACAGCACAGAAGTTTCTTATAGTTAATAAAAAAAAAAAGTGTTAGAAACTAATTTAAGAGAAAAAGGTGCTATTATTATCCCTGTTTTTCTGATAAGAATTTGAGACACAGAGAAGTCCAGCCACTTACCTAAAGTGATGAAGCCGATGAAGGCTAATTTGACTCCATACTCCAAGTTCTGGCACCACTAAACAGTCCTACATGTATAATCTGAGGGGCACCCGAGGCAAAATCTTGAGAGGGTCCACTGGATGAAATAGAAATTTATCACAATACAATTTCGTAATAATGAAATGTTGTGAGTGAGTGAAAGTTGCTCAATCATGTTCGACTGTTTGCGACCCCATGGACTGTAGCCTGCCAGTCTCTTCTGTCCATGGAATTCTCCAGGCCAGACTACTGGAGTGCGTAGCCTTTTCCTTCTCCAGGGGATCTTCCCAAGCGAGGGATCAAACCTAGGTCTCCTGAATTGTAGGCGATTCTTTACCATCTGAATCACCAGGGAAGTGAAATTTAATGAAAGCCACGTATTTTCTGTAACTGGACGCTGTTTATTTGAATATGTATTTAGTACTCTGTGTTTAAAAGGAAGTATTAGCTATTAGTAAACAATGTCCTTTCAATTTGTTAGACTGATCTTTCTGCGAATGATTGTTAGTTCATCAAGGTAACCTCGTACCCTCTCTGCCCCTCTCTTTCAGTAATTCCAACTGAACCCTGCAGCCTCACTCACTGCTCTGACTTCAGTTGCCTCTTCCCTCATTAACCCAGTGGCAGGCACCTAAAGTAGGAACCTATATGCCTAACAGGAAGGGGAACCTAAAACGAAGTAATCAGCCTCATGGGACACATGTTAATAACCCAAACCTTTACAGCAGAGAGTACAAATTGGTAGCCTGCAGGCAAAATTTTGCTTCAGTTCAATTCAGTTCAGTCCCTCAGTTGTGTCCGACTCTTTGCAACCCCATGAACTGCATCACGCCAGGCCTCCGTGTCCATCACCAACTCCCGGAGTCCACCCAAACCCATGTCCATTGTGTCGGTGATGCCATCCAACCATCTCATCCTCTGTGGTCCCCTTTCTCCTCCTGCCCTCAATCTTTCCCAGCATCAGGGTCTTTTCAAATGAGTCAGCTCTCTGCATCAGATGGCCAAACTATTAAAGTCTCAGCTTCAACATCAGTCCTTCCAGTGAACACACAGCACTGCTCTCCCTTAGGATGGACTGGTTGGATCTCCTTGCAGTCCAAGGGACTCTCAAGAGTCTTCTCCAGCACCACAGTTCAAAAGCATTAATTCTTTGGCATTCAGCTTTCTTTATAGTCCAACTCTCACATCTATATATGACTACTGGAAAAACCATAGCCTTGACTAGACAGACCTTTGTTGACAAAGTGATGTCTCTGCTTTTTAATATGCTATCTAGGTTGGTCATAACTTTCCTTCCAAGGAGCAAGTGTCTTTTAATTTCATGGCTGCAATCACCATCTGCAGTGATTTTGGAGTCTCCCAAAATAAAGTCAGCCACTGTTTCCACTTTTTCCCCATCTATTTGCCATGAAGTGATGGGACCAGATGCCATGATCTTAGTTTTCTGAATGTTGAGATTTAAGCCATCTTTTTCACTCCCTTCTTTCACTTTCATCAAGAGGCCTTTGAGTTCCTCTTCACTTTCTGCCATAAGGGTGGTGTCATCTGCATATCTGAGGTTACTGATATTTCTCCTGGAAATCTGGATTCCAGCTTGTGCTTCCTCCAGCCCAGCATTTCTCATGATGTACTCTGCATATAAGTTAAATAAGCAGGGTGACAGTATACAGCCTTGACGTACTTCTTTTCCTATTTGGAACCAGTCTGTTGTTCCATGACCAGTTCTAAGTGTTGCTTCCTGACCTGCATACAGGTTTCTCAAGAAACCTTTTGAGGTGATCTGGTATTCCCATCTCTTTCAGGATTTTCCACAATTTACCGTGATCCACAGAGTCAAAGGCTTTGGCATAGTCAATAAAGCAGAAATAGATGTTTCTCTGGAACTCTCTTGCTTTTTCCATGATCCAGCGGATGTTGGCAATTTGATCTCTGGTGCCTCTGCCTTTTCTAAAACCTGCTTGAACATCTGGAAGTTCACGATTCACATATTGCTGAAGCCTGGCTTGGAGAATTTTGAGCATTGCTTTACTAGCGTGTGAGATGAGTGCAATTGTGCAGTAGTTTCAGCATTCTTTGGCATTGTGTTTCTTTGGGATTGGAATAAAAACTGATCTTTTCCAGTCCTGTGGCCACTGTTGAATTTTCCAAATTTGCTGGCATATTGAGTGCAGCACTTTCATGGCATCATCTTTTAGGATTTGAAATAGCTCAACTGTAATTCCATCACCTCCACTAGCTTTGTTTGTAGTGATGCTTCCTAAGGCCCCCCTGACTTCACATTCCAGGATGTCCAGCTCTAGGTAAGTGTGAGTGATCACACCATCGTGATTATCTGAGTCGTGAAGATCTTTTTTGTACAGTTCTTCTGTGTATTCTTGCCACCTCTTCTTAATATCTTCTGCTTCTGTTAGGTCCATATCATTTCTGTCCTTTATTGAGCACATCTTTGCGTGAAATGTTCCCTTGGTATCTCTAATTTTTTTGAAAAGATCTCTAGTCTTTCCCATTCTATTGTTTTCCTCTATTTCTTTGCATTGATCACTGAGGAAACCTTTCTTATCTCTCCTTGCTATTCTTTGGAACTCTGCATTCAGATGCTTATATCTTTCCTTTTCTCCTTTGCTTTTCACTTCTCTTCTTTTCACAGCTATTTGTAAGGCCTCCTCAGACAGCCATTCTGTTTTTTTGCATTTCCTTTGCTTGGGGATGTTCTTGCTCCCTGTCTCTGGTACAGTGTCACAAACCTCTGTCCATAGTTCATCAGGCACTCTATCAGATCTGGTCCCTTAAATTTATTTCTCACTTCCACTGTATAGTCATGGGACACATATTAATAACCCAAACTTTTTCAGCAAAGAGTGCAAATTGGTAGCCTGCAGGCAAAATTTTGCTTGTGATATGCTTTATTTGGTTCATAGAGTGTAATTTAAAAAGAATTGATTTTGGGGAGAACAAAATCCCAAACCAAAAATTTCCCTAAGAATCCAGATGAAAACCTCTGCCTCTTTCAGATAGGCCACATTCTTTCCAGTTTCAGCTTAGCCCCCAGCACACCTCACCTCCCACACCCTGTCTCTCCATGCCATTATGTTACCTGTCTGTCCCCTGCAGACAGTGGAGTTTTCACCCCTGTCTTTACAGATATTAAACTCCAAATCGTATTAAACCCCATATTCTACGGTAGCAGAACCTGTTCTGAAATGATTCCTCCTGCAATTTTCAGTTGAACTGGTTACTTAGTCACAGCTTATCCGCGAGGTGGGTTCTGCAGTCAATAGAAGCATAGAAGGTAGAAGCCAAATTGCCTGCTGGTGGATAAATGATGGACTGAACATGACAGGTCCAGGCCAATCACAAAATAATGGGGCAAGTATCTGGAATATAGTAATAAATAGCCTGGTCCCTACTAGAAGCTGAAATGTTTTTGATGAAGGGTTGATGGTACACAGGGAGAGCTTTACTAGCTGGAATGCTGGAATTTCTGTTCTGCTTTGATTATCACTATCCTACCTGTGAAGGTCATTGTTATTCACCAACTATTTCTGGCTCTCTGACTTTGGGTACGTGGTAGGCTTGCACTCCCTACCCTCTTGCGGTTGGGTGGGGCCAGGTGACTAGTTCTGCCAAATGTGTTGTCGTTGGAGGGACATCTATCACTTTGGGCAAGATCATATATCTGCCAGAAAAAGACTCTCCAGATCCACCTTTTCTCTGACATGATGACCAGCATTGTTTGAGATGGTGACAGCTCCATTAGTCTAGAATTCTGAGTGTCTACAACGGGCAGAGGCTTGTGCCAACCTATAATAGACATGTTACAAGGACAAAATAAAACTTTATTAATAGCCACTAACCCACTAAGTTATTTGGAGGTTTTAAGTTTGTTTGTTTTGCTTTTTAAACTGTAGTATAGCTGAGATAGTGACTGCAGCCATGAAATTAGAAGATGGTTGCTTCTTGGCAGGAAAGCTAAGACAAACCTAAACAGTGTCTTAAAAAGCAAAGACATCACTTTGCTGACAAAGGTCCATATAGTCAAGGCTACAGTCTTTCCAATAGTCATGTGTGGAAGAAGGCTGAGTGCTAAAAAACTGACGCTTTCTAACTGTGATGCTGGAGAAGACTATTGAGAGTCACTTGGACAGCAAGGAGATCAAACCGGTCAATCTTAAATGAAATCAACCCTTGAATATTCACTGGAAGAACTGATGCTGAGGCAGAAGCTACACTACTTTGGCCACCTGATGCAAAGAGCCAACTCATTGGAAAATACCCTGATGCTGGGAAAGACTGAAGGCAGAAGGAGAAGAGGGAGACAGAGGATGACATATTTGGATGGCATCACTGATTCAATGGACATGAACTTGAGCAAACTCCGGGAGATGGTGAGGGACTGGGAAACCTGGCATGCTGGTGCAGTCCGTGGGTGGTAAAAAGTCGGACACTACTTGGCAACTGAACAACAACATAACCTAACCAAGTCTGACTAAAATATTCACTAAATAGTAATAAATACTAAGTTTTTTTAAAATCTGATTTCAGTGATTTGAGTCATCAATTTAAAATAGTAGAAATGAACCTATTTTCAGGGCAGAAATAGACATAGATGTAGAGAACTGAAATGTGGAATGAGGTAGGAGGGGAAGAGGAGGGATGAACTGGGAGATTAGGATGGACATATATACTACCTTGTGTAAAATAGGTAGACAGCTAGTGAGAGCTTGCTATAAAGCACAGGAAGCTCAGTTCAGTGCTCTGTGATGACCTAGAGGGGTGGAATCGGGATGTGGTGGGAGGGAGGTACCAAAGGGAGGGGATATATGTATACATACAGCTGACTCACTTCATTGTACATCAGAAGCTAACACAAGATTATAAAGCAATTTACTGTAATTTTTAAAAAAGCAGCAATGAAAATGCTTCTTTAGGTTCTAGGTCACCCTGAATCTGATTCTAGATCCCATTTTTGAAATCTGCTGTTACCCATGAATTCTTCTGCCTTTTTAGTCTGTATCCTTTATCACTGAACTGGTCAATAACAGAGCTTTCCTTTTCTCTTAGGGAAAAGATCCAGCAAGTATCAAGAAGTAGCGTGACTTCTGAAAGCAGACTAGCAAGGTCTTTCCAGGGCTACATGTTGCAGCAGCCTGACACACAGAGCCCACAGAGAAGTAAAACCAGTGTTACCCAGCTCCTCAGAGCCTTGGCACAGTCCCACCTATAGCACTTCTGTGTGTCTGGTGGTTACAAAGCTTGGAAAGGCCCAGGACCTACTGCTCTTTAGAAAGACCTGAACTTGACCAAATCCAGTCTGCAGTGCAACCCAATTTTTTACAGGTTTCTTTCTCTGTGTGCGTATGTTAACATCGCATCTGTAATTTAATTTACCTTCCAAACTAGGAATGCACTTTATATTGTTGCTGTCAATATTTTAAAAAGAAATCTCTTTAAAGTTTATTTTTCAAAGTGCAGGAATTATCCCCAGGGACCTACTGCTTGGAAGCGTATGATCTCATTTGTTGGCAGAAATCACCTTTCTGAATGGGAAAAGCTTTCCTCAGACCTTATTTTAGACCGTTTTGATCTGAAAAAATCAGCTTGGGATGCTCACTAGTGGTTTTAATGTATTATTGGAGAAGTTTGTATTTGAGTAGCTCTTCATTCTGAGCTTTTTAATATGATGCTTAAAGTATTTCAGTAAATCTAACAAGTGCTGTTTAGTAGGCAGGATGGTCCAGTTGGTGGTTTCATAATTCATTTTCTTTATCAGCAAATAATTTATTGAGCATGCACTAGACTATGACTGATCTCCTCAGCAGACAGGACTGTGCCTTGTTCAATGAAAGTGCCTTATATTACAGGCACTTGTAGCCTAGTGCCTGCAGTATAATGGGTGTCCAAGATATGCTTTCATAATTACTACTCAAAGTGCCATGCAAATGCACCCAGAGAAACACAAGAAGTCTTTGTATTTGATGAATTAATAGTCTAGAGGATTAAAGTAAATGTACAAAGAATTGTAGTCTGTGGCAGGAAAGAAAGAATGACTTAAATATTAGCAATGTGAGACTCTTGAGAGTCCCTTGGACTGCAAGGAGATCCAACCAGTCCATGCTAAAGGAGATCAGTCCTGGTTGTTCATTGGAAGGACTGATGCTAAAGCTGAAACTCCAATACTTTGGCCACCTCATGTGACAAGTTGACTCACTGGAAAAGACTCTGATGCTGGGAGGGATTGGGGGCAGGAGGAGAAGGGGACGACAGAGAATGAGATGGTTGGATGGCATCACCGACTCAATGGATATGAGTTTGAGTGAACTCCGGGAGCTGGTGATGGACAGGGAGGCCTTGAGTGCTGTGATTCATGGAGTCACAAAGAGTCGGACACGACTGAGCAACTGAACTGAACTGGATGTGAATATTAGCAATGTGAATAGAAGTGTGATGAAGCAAACTCCCACCTGCTATATATTTTACACATGGTAATGTATATGTTTGTGTGTGACACAGGGAGTTCGACCCAGTGCTCTGTGACAGCCTAGAGGGGTGGGATGGGGTGGGATATGGGAGGGGGGCTTAGGAGGGAGGGGCTTATGTATACCTGTAGCTGATTCATGTTGAGGTATGGCAGAGGCCAACACAATGTTCTAAAACAATTATCCTCCAATTGAAAAAAAAAGAAAGTGTGTGATGGAGAAGGAAGAGACATGTGATGATCCAAAATTAATGCTGGGACTTGGGGTCCTGGGTTCTGCTGAGTCTCCACTGACAAGCGCTATGACTGTAAGAAAGTTGTTCAGCCTTTCCGAGCCACTGGGTATCCAACTGTTAAGTGAGGAACTGACAACCTTTTGACAGTTACAAACTTTAAAAAATTGATCGCCCTTGCATGCATTCTTAAGAATTTCAAATACCACTGATAGAGCAAAAATTCTCCACTGTTTTAGCTTCCTCCCATAAAATTTGGTAAGTGTGTTTTCATTTTCCTTCACCTCAAAGTATTTTCTGATCTCCCTTGTGGTTTTATTCTTGGACCCATTAGTTATTGAGAGTGTGTTGCTTAATTTCTGCATTTTTGTGAATTTCCCAAATTTCTTGTTATTGATTTCTAACTTCATTCCAGTGTGATTGGGAAACACATGCTTTGTATTATTTCAATACTTTTTAATTTTTTGAGATTTATGACCTAACATTTGGCTTGTCCTGGAGAATGTTCCATGTACACTTGAGAAGAATATGTATTTGGCCATTATTGAGTGGAGTTTTCTACAAATGTCTTTTAAATATAGTTTTTTCATAGAGTAATTCAAGCCTAATTCCTTGCTAATCTTTTGGCTAGTTGTACTATTCATCACTGAAAGTGATATATTGAAGTTTTCCATTATTGTTGAATTGTCTAATTCTCTCTTCAATTCTGCCTGTTTTTGCTTCATGTATTTGGGGTGCTCTGTTGTTCAATTCAGTTCAGTCACTCAGTCGTGTCTGACTCTTTGTGACCCTGTGAATCGCAGCACGCTAGGCCTCCCTGTCCATCACCAACTTCTGGAGTTTACCCAAACTCATGTCCGTCAAGTCGGTGATGCCATCCAGCCATCTCATCCTCTATCATCCCCTTCTCCTCCTGCCCTCAATCCCTCCCAGCATCAGGGTCTTTTCCAAAGAGTCAACTCTTCACATGAGGTGGCCAGAGTATTGGAGTTTCAGCCTCAGCATCAGTCCTTCCAATGAACACCCAGGACTGATCTCCTTTAGGATGGACTGGTTGGATCTCCTTGCAGTCCAAGGGACTCTCAAGTGTCTTCTCCAACACCACAGTTCAAAAGCATCAATTCTTCAGCCCTCAGCTTTCTTTATGGTCCAACTCTCACATACATACATGACTACTGGAAAAACCATAGCCTTGACTAGATGGACCTTTGTTGGCAAAGTAATGTCTCTGCTTTTTAATATGCTATCTAGGTTGGTCATAACTTTCCTTCCAAGGAGTAAGCGTCTTTTAATTTCATGGCTGCAGTCATCATCTGCAGTGATTTTGGAGCCCAGAAAAATAAAGTCTGACACTGTTTCCACTGTTTTTCCATCTATTTCCCATGAAGTGATGGGACCAGATGCCATGACCTTAGTTTTCTGAATGTTGAGATTTAAGCCATCTTTTTCACTCTCTTTCACTTTCATCAAGAGGCTTTTCAGTTCCTCTTCACTTTCTGCCATAAGGGTGGTGTCATCTGCATATCTGAGGTTATTGATATTTCTCTTAGCAATCTTGATTCGAGCTTGTGCTTCTTCCAGCCCAGCGTTTCTCATGATGTACTCTGCATATAAGTTAAATAAGCAGGGTGACAATATACAGCCTTGACATACTCCTTTTCCTATTTGGAACCAGTCTGTTGTTCCAAATCCAGTTCTAACTGTTGCTTCCTGACCTGCATATATGTTGTTAAGTATATTTATATACTTATACTCTGTTGTTAAGTGTATTTATATATATACACACACACACACGCTGTATATATATATACAAAGATATATGCATTTATTTGTGCAGTATATATTCTATACATCTATATAACACATATATTTTACAATAGAATATAGCTATATAATGTATGTAATAAATAATACCTATATATGATGCCTATATATTTACAATATTTTCTTGACTCTTTTATCATTATAAAATGTCCTTCTTTGTCTCTAGTAATAATTTTTGTCTTCTTTTATCTTCAGCCACTTCAGCTCTCTTAATGATCATTGTTCATCTGTTATACTTTACCTTCAGTATATCTTTTTCCACTATTCTACTTTCAATGTATCTGTGTCTTTGAATCTAAAGTATGTTTTTTGTAGACAGTATATATTTGAGTCAAATTTTTTTTAACTCATTCTGCCAATCATTTCCTTTGACTGGAATGTCTATTCCATTTATGCTTACTATAATTGCTAAGCTAGTTTTATAGATTGTGCATCTTAAAATTCATGTGTGAAAACCCAAACTCTGAATGTCTGCACAGCCAGCCTCTTTATAGAGAAAAAAAAAATAGATTTGTTTGGTTCATAGTGTCAGTGTTCTCAGTTCAGCATCCCTATGCCCTAGCTTTCCATGAAGCTGAAGTGATGGCAGGACAAGAATTCTTGCCAATGAGGTAGAGGCAGAAGCTTCCTGGGACTTCTGGAAAAGTCCCGCTATCAAGAAACATCCAGTATTCCTTGTTTCTTTTATTTATTTATTTTGCACTCCTGCTTAAAATGGAGGCATGAAACTGAAGGTTGGGCAGCTGGTCTCCCTAGAGGCAATGAACATGAAGGTAAGAACATGTGGTTAGGAGGCTGAAATATAAAGCGGAAGGGAACATGGGTCTTCTAAGCCTCCACGTCTCATGTGAAGAAAATAAATCCCTGGTGATGAGGCCACTATTTTTCAGGTGTCTGTTACTTGCTACAGAATGCATCCATAACTTATATTCATCAATTTTAAATACTACCTATATCATGTACCAAATGCCCATAGATACATGATTCTTTTTCTACACTTTTAAGCTGTCCCACTGATTTTTAGAATATATTTCTATGATAAAATCACACTCTTTTAACAGCTATAGATTTATGGTATGTTTTGCAATCTGTTAGAGTAATACTTCTTTTTTTTTTCTTAAAGGCCTTAGTTAATTCTGTCCATCTTCACTTACATATGAATTAAAAAAAAAAAAGCTTGTCAAGTTCTGTGAAAATTCAGTAGAACTTTGAGATTACTTTGAATTTATGGATTCATTTGGGAAGAATTAAAATCTTTAAAATTTTCAGTATTTCCATTTAGGAACATAGCATAGTTCTACCTTTATTTAGATCTTCCATATTTATTTAGATTTTTCATATTTATTTCAGTAGTTTTAGTTTTACTTACATAAGTTCTGCACTTTCTTATTAAACTTATTGCTATGTATTATTTGGTTTCTATTGTGAGTGGGATTTTTTTCCCTATTGCCTTTTCAAATTGTTTTTTGCTAGTTTGTAGCAAAACTATTATATTTTTATTAGCTTGATTTTGTATTCAGCTAGCTGGCTAGATTATTTCCCTTAGATGCTTTCTAGGATTCCCATTTCAGCTCTAAAAGTGCTAGAAATTAGGCGTTACAGAACTTTGTAATTGGAAGGTGATACTTGGTCAAGGTCAGAGGAAAAGCTTCATGAAAGGGGTGAGATTTCATTGCTATCATTATTTAAGACTAATTTTTCTGGTGGGAATATCTTAAGTCTGTTTATTTTTAGCGACAGGCTATTTCTGCTTCCTTCAGGCTCCTCTACATTTTTTATTATTATTATTTAATTCCTACCTGCACAATTATTTCCAAAGATTCTATTATATGATAGGCTGAATAAGCATTGCATCAAAAATTCCTGTAGACATCTCAGCATTGCTCGCAGTGTTCTTAATGTTAATCAATAACATTTTTTGTTCCCAAATCCAAAGAGCTAAGAACTGAATTCCGATTTCCTTACTAGAAACTATGTTGGAAGACAACAGCCAAGCTTTTTATTAAACATTTTAGACTTTTGGCTTACTAGGTTGAAATTGAACTTAGAATGGTTCTGAAAGACTGGCTGGTAGCCAAAAAGTCTTATTGTCTTCTTTTACTCCACAACCCTCACTCACATTCCCAGATCCCTAAGAAATGTGTCTTCCATTGGTAGTGTTAAAAAATATTTAGCACTCAATCCCCAAAGTCTTGCTTTCAATTATGGGAATACACATGCTTTAATGGACCAGTGTTCAAAACTTGGACTTAACCATGACAGCTGTATTGCATGTCATGCGTGTATCTTCACATCTGGAACATTTTAGGCCCTTCCAAACTAAATGAGCAGTGGGGGAGAGGAAGGGAGAGACGGGAAACTCTCTTTTCCAAGTCAATAAGTCTCTGAAATATTTCCTTAAACTCTTTGAAGATATCCGAGGGATAGTGATCTTTGAGTCAAGAGGCCTGTATTAAAACCTGTCTCGACTATTTAATAGCCATACCATTGCCATTATTTGTCCTCAACCTTCCTAAGTCTTGCTTACCCTCACAGGAATGTTGTAAGGGGAAAGTGAGATGAGGTTGACAAAAGAACCGCGTAAACTGCAAAGTGCCCTGCAGAGGTGAATTGTTAGTAACTTCAGAATGCTGAACACTATTCTTTACCTGCTGTAATGTGCTTAGAGATGTATAACCCAAAGATGAAAAGAACCCCAAATGGTCCCAACACATAAGAAAATCATATTTCAGCATGATGAAAATATTTATAAAATATGTCACTGCAAGGAGATCCAACCAGTCCATTCTGAAGATCGATCCTGGGTGTTCATTGGAAGGACTGATGCTAAAGCTGAAACTCCAATACTTTGGCCACCTCATGCAAAAAGTTGACTCACTGGAAAAAACTCTGATGCTAGGAAGGTTTGGGGGTGGGAGGAGAAGGGGACGACAGAGAATGAGATGGCTGGATGGCATCACCGACTTGATGGACATGAGTTTGAGTGAACTCCGGGAGTTGGTGATGGACAGGGAGGCCTGACGTGCTGTGATTCATGGGGTTGCAGGGAGTCAGACATGACTGAGCGACCGAACTGAAATGAACTGAATTGAAAGAAAAACTCATGACTTCATGATGAAATATCAATGAAAATGTTCAAAAACAAATGATAAAATATAAATACAAAGTAGTTAGCATTGTTTTGATGTTCGAACTAGTGATTTCAAAATCTAAAGAGAAAAAAACCACTGTGACAGCTTGATTGAATCCAATGAACAGAATCACTTCAGTCTTATCAAGCTCCCTACTTAATATCTTTCCCTAGTGTTAGAAAGCATACCCTTTTCTGATTGGTTAGATTCTGTTTCTCGACTGTGTGTAGGAGGCACTGACTTTCAGATGATCATCATCATTACCATCATCATCACATTAATTTCTGTTGCTGTTGTAACAAATCCCCTCAAACACAGATTTATTATTTTGTAGTTTTAGAGATCAGAATTCCCAAATGGGTCAGCAGGATGTGTTTCTTTTGGAAGCTCTAGAAGAGAATCCATCCCTTGTCGTTTCCAGATTCTACAGGTTGCCAGCCTTCCTTGGTCAATGACTCTCTGCATCCGTCTGACCTCTGCTTCCATCATCACATTATCTCCTTTGACTCTGATCCGTCCTGCCTCCCTCTTGTGGGCATCACATCACATCAGCCCACCTGGATAATCCAGGATACTCTTCCCCCATCTCAAGACCCTTAGTGACCTCTGCAAAGTCCCTTTTGCCATGTAAGGTAACATACTCACAGGTTCCTATGGAGGTGAGCATCTCTGGGGGAGGGGTTTTATTCAGCCCATCACAATCATCAACAATACTTAACATGAGTATTTTTTGTGTGCCAAGCATTATTCTAGCAACCTCAAATGCATTAAACCATAAAACCCTTATGAGAAAGACATTATTCTCTCTACCTTAAGGTCATGACATTGAGGCACAGAGAGGTTAAGTAAATTGCCCAAGGTCAGACAGTTAGGATTTCAACCCAGGTGGACTGACTCCAGAGCCCAAACTCTTCACCAGTATGCTTGTGAAATGTGAACAGATTGGTGGACCAGACTTTGAGGAAGCAGGAGCTCCTAAATATAGTTATTGAAGAGGCTGTGATTTTATAGCAATGATGGTAATATCTTATATTTTTAAATTGTGGTTTATAATTTCTAAAGCATATTCTCAGCAATTTCTATGAACTGTCCCATAATCCTATATTGCAGAATAATCTTTCTTTTCACTAAATCTTCTTCATTTTCGATTTATTTAAATTGCAAGGGTTCATAATATGTCTTCCACTGGAATTTGTATACCTGTGTATTTGTTCTGTTTGTTCAATTGTGAGATCCCTAAGTAAAGGTAGAAACAAACATCCACTCCATAAATAAAAACAAAACCCAAAACAAAACTTAGTATAGTTAGTTGAAACTGATAGCATTCATAAATATATGTTCAGTTCAATAGTGTACACAAGTGAAAGTTGTTCAGTGATGTCGAACATGGGACTGTAGCCCATCAGGCTCCTCTGTTCATGAAATTCTCTAGGCAAGAATACTAAACTGGGTAGCCATTCCCTTCTTCAGGGGATCTTCCCAACCCAGGGATTGAACCCATGTCTCCTACATTGTAGGCAGATTCCTTACCATCTGAACCAACCAGGGAAGCCCAGTATACATGAGACCTAGTATTATTTTGTAAGTAAAACAGAACCTGCAAAATAGATATGATAGACTGTTTCTTGGTGACCCCAAAGAACATGCCTTTCAGTATCCACACCTTTGAGCATTCCCCTCTCATCTGAGTCTATAACTTCTTTGACCAATTGAATATGATGAAAATGATGCTTTCTTCCTCTTGGAAGGGTGGCCTGGATTTGTACCCAGTGACTTACAGGTCCCTGGATCTGGGAAAGAACTGAGAATCTGTCATTTTCCAGGCCCCTGATGCTGGATAGTCTCAAGAAATTTCTCAGAGCATGGTCCCTGAGAGCACTAGGGACCTGCACAGGGTAGGAGGGACTCAAATAGGGCTGGTTGCTGGGTCCCAGAGAGTCTGGAAGCTGCATACCACCTTGGGAATCTCAGGCAAGAGCCTGACAGCCCAGCGCTGGTGCAGTGGAGGCCAAGCACAGAGCCTCCTACTGGACAGCAAAGGCTACAGTAGAAAGCCCAGGAGGGATTGCTGGGACCCCTCCCTGAGGCTTTTCTTAATTGCTTAAAGGGTAGAATTCATGAAAGATATCAAAAAAAGAAAAGGGGTAGATCTCATTTTCACACATATGGTGGGGTAAGCCTACCCCGTGGGTGCATGCTAAGTCACTTCAGTTGTGTCCAATTCTTTGCGACCCCATGGATGTTAGCCCACCAGGCTCCTCTGTCCATGGGATTGTCTAGACAAGAATACTGGAGTGGGTCGCCATGCCCTCCTCCAGGGCATCTTCCCTACATAGAGATCAAACCGATGTCCACTTATGTCTCCTGCATCGGCAGGTGGATTCTTTACCACTTGGGAAACCCCCAAGCCCACCCCAGTGTTGTTGAAATGGACATGTTTAGTGAATGATGACTGTGTGCCTGGCCTTTGCAGACGTTTCTCCTTTGGTGCTGACAACAGCCCTGTTATCAAGTACACCAGGTCTCAAAGCTGGACATGTTTGCACTTCAAAACACAGATCCACCTTTACCTGAAGCTCAGGCTTAGCCATCCCCTTACATCTCTTTCCCCAACTCTAAACCCAATTTTAAATTTGAATCAAATTTAGCAATTTAATCCTCTGATGCTGGGGGGTGAGGTGGGGTGAGGTTCAAAAGACAGGTTTAGGAAAGTTTTTCTTTTTAGGCCCTGCAGAAGAAAACCATATGCAAACATCAAGTGTTCCTGGATTAAAGAGAATACATTTCAAAGGGAGTTGTTATCTTTTCAGGATTAAATGCCCTCCTTTTTAAAATCCTGGGTTTGAAGTTTTAAACATAGACAGCCAGTTTGGAGGCATGCTGGCTAAGAATAGGTGTCTCTTCCTACCACACGCCACCCTGGTCTTAGCCCTGTATCCCCTTGTCCAGGTCGCTCTCAGTCACACCTAAGTCACCATTTTTGGACAGAGTCTGTGGACGCCATGAAGGGCCTGTGGGCACCAGAAATCCAGTATACTCACAGGAGTCAAAGATGTTTACAACGTGAATCAGCAATTAAGAGTAACATCCACCACCCCCCTACAAAAGTCACATCTTTCATACAAGCAATACTAATTATGCTGTTTAGTTTTGTTTTTCCAAGGCAAATGACAAGAAAAATGTATAACCAAGGGAGTGGTTGACAGAAGTGAAGAAATATGAGACAACTAAAACTGAGAACAAAAAATAATGAGAAAAATGATTAAAAGAACTGAATTGTGTGGCTTGCTTTACTGGTAATGAGCCTGAACTAAGTGAAGCAGTTGGATGTATTTATGGAAACTACAGGAGAGCTGGGGGAAGCAGACTCCTTCCAGTCTCTTACTGGATCTTGTTCCCAAACTGGGTAGGTAATATAAGAACAGGGAGTGAGAGGGCTGCGCGGGGGCCACCCTCACTGTGGCCCGTCAAGAGAAGCTGGTCATGTAGACAATTCCTCTGCCCTTAGATTCCACCCTGTCTGGACTTATCTGGAATTTCACACCCATTCATACTCACATATTCATTACCTTCCTCCGTCCCTCTTCCTCAGACTTGTCGAACAAGAGTCTACTTTCCACCCAACATTAGTTTCCTATGTAACAGATTACCCCAAATTGGGTGGCTTAAAACCAATAGCAACTCATTCTCACATAGTTCTGGAGACCAGAAGTCTGTAATCTAAGGTGTTGGCAGGACTGAAATCCCATTCAAGGGTATAAAGGAGAATCCCTCATGGCCTCTTATGGCTTCTGGCGACTCCAGGTATTACCTGACTTGTAGCCACAGAACTCAAGCCTCTGCCCTGTCTTCGCATGGCCCTCTCCTCTTCTCCCTTTGCCTTTCTCTTATATGAACGCTTGTCTTAGGATTTCAGGCATGCTCAAATAATCCAGGATGATCTCCTCTGGAGATTATCTTGACTTACTGACATCTGCAAAGACTCTTTTTCAGCATAACATCCCACCAGAGGTTTGGGGTAGACACATCCATTGGTAGGAAGCCATCATTGAACCTCTTCTAAATTCAAAGATTTCTTACACCCTAGGTAAGAGAACAATCAAAAAGAAATCCATTCACAACCCACCAAGGCATTTTGTAGGATACTTTTTCTTGCCTCTCCAGTTTTCTTATAGGCCAAAACTGTTTAAGAGCATCATTCGTGATCTCCTTCTCAGATCTTCCTTGAAACTCACAATCCATTTGGCCTTAAGGTTTTACATATTCAGCTCTCGTTCTAGTAGGTATATACCTTTCATAATCCTTCGTTACTTTACTATGTAGTTCAATTTAGCTTTCCAGACCAGTGGTTGTACATCCTGGTTTGTCTGAGACAGTCCTGATTTGAGCCTATTCAATCTTCTTCTTGCCTAATTCATCTAACACTTAAAGGACCAAACTCCCTTGAACTCCTCCTACTTTAAAAGTGTTCTCCCCTGCCTTCATGAATGCCACATTTTGCATGAGTCATTTGCATCCTCCAGCCCAACAGGCTTCAAAGAGACATTTGCCCCTGAGTGTTTCTCCAAGTCAGATTTCTTCAAACACTATTTCCAACCTCAACAGACCATTATATTGGCAACTCTACAAGTGGAATACCTGATATCAGTATTCTTTGTTAAAATTTATTTTATTGAACTGTAGATGACTTGTAATGCTGTGTTAGTTTCTGTTGTACAGCAAAGTGATTCTGTTGTGTGTGTGTGTATATATATATATATTATTTTTCATATTATTTTCCACTATGGTTATAGTATAGTGAATATAGTGCTCTGTACTATACAGTAGGACCATGTTTATCCATCCTGTCTATACCAGTTTGCATCTGTTAACCCCAAACTCCCAATTCATCCCTCCCTTATGCTGTCTCCCACTTGGCAATCATAAGTCTGTTCTCTATGTCTGTGAATCTGTTTCTATTTCATAGATAGGTTCATTTGTGTCATATTTTAGATTCCCCATGTAAGGGATATCATATGGTATTTGTTTTTCTCTTTCTGACTGACTTCACATCAGTTCAGTTCAGTTCAGTCGCTCAGTCGTGTCCGACTCTCTGCGACCCCATGAATCACAGCACGCCGGGCCTCCCTGTCCATCACCAACTCCAGGAGTTCACTCAAACTCATGTCCATCGAGTCGGTGATGCCATCCAGCCATCTCATTCTCTGTCGTCCCCTTCTCCTCCCGCCCCCAATCCCTCCCAGCATCAGAGTCTTTTCCAGTGAGGCAACTCGTTGCATGAGTTGCATGAGTTTCAGCTTCAGCGTCAGTCCTTCCAATGATATGGCACATCTTTTCCATCCATTCGTCAGTCAATGAACATTTAGCTTGTTCCCATGTCTTGGCTATTGTGAATAGTGCTGCAGTGAACAATAGGAATACATGTATCTTTTGAAGTACAGTCTTGTCCAGGATACTTGCAAGAATGAGACTGCTGGATCATATGGCAACTATATTTTTAGTTTTTTGAGGAGCCTCCATACTGTTTTCCATAGTGGCTTTGCCAATTAACATTCCCATCAACAGTGTAGGAGGGGGTCCTTTTTCTCTACACTCTCTCTAGAATTTATTATTTGTGGCCTTTGATAATACTATTCTGAGGGCCAGATGATGGTACGAAAATGTAGAATAATTTAAACTCAATTTTACAAGTATCGTTTTAGCTTCTGCCATATTGAGAATCTCTCAGGTCAGGAGAGGGAAAGAAGAGGCGAAAGAAAGGGGTGTATGTGTGTGTGTGTGTGTGTGTGTGTGTGTGTTTAAAGCAGGGACACACTACAACCACATATTGAACCCATTTCTAAATGGAAACTTTTGTAGGTAAGTGAAATAAGTGAACACTTTCAATCTACTAAAAGAAAAAGAGAAAATTATCAGTCAAACCAATTCCTCAATGTCATGTCATCAAGAAAGGAAAAATTGGTTATCTAAAAAAGATTTTTTTACAGCTGTCTTGATCCTATACAGGCACAGTCCAATTTGAAAGTATTATTCAAAAGAACCAAACAGATTTGAGACACTGTTAAACTTAGTTCTGCTCTTGAACATCTTGTTTCACCTGTTCTGGTTTGAAATCTTGTCTTAGCTTGTTTCACGAGGACCTTATGAAGCGTTCCCCCTGCCCCGCACCCCAGAAAATGGAGCAATACAGTCGTTAAGCCCATTGTCTCCTCCCAGCCTTGCTCAGACTCAGAGCACAATGCCTGGACACATGAGGCTGCAGATTGTTATTCACTGCTCACAGAGAGGCCAAGTGAGTTGGGATTAGCCTCAACAATGCACCCTGCTATTTGCTATTTGGCCAGGAGCAAGGTTCTCATCCAATACAATGCTTGCGCACATTCAGCTCATTGCTTGTCTGTGCACATCCCCACATGCAGGGAGGACTTTTACAATCCAAAGTGACAACCGTGTGTCCTTGGCTCTGTTCCCACCAGGGACAGGAAGGAGACTTATCTGCTCTCTGCATTCTATCTCCTTGGCTGCTGACCCTCTAATGCATTTATCTGAGCAAAAGACTTGAGTTTGCTTGTACTCTTTGAACAGACATCTTGTGCTGGTTATTAAGGCATTTTCATTATTAAAGAAGCATTTTGACTTTACTTCAAGTGGGCACAAAGGTATCCAGGCATTATGACAAGAACTTCACTGGATCAATACTAGAAAATTCCTTCAAGCAAAGGGAAATCAAGATGAAGAGAAATATGGCCAAGAGAGTTATATGTGGGGTTTCTCAGGTGGTGCAGTGGTAAAGAATCTGCCTGCCAATGCAGGAGACTCAGGAGATGTAGGTTCAATCCCTGGGTCAGAAAGATCCCCTGAGGTAGGAAATGGAAATCCACTCTAGTATTCTTGCCTGGAAAATTCCATGGACAGAGGAGCCTGGTGGGCTGCGCTCCGTGAGGTCACAAAGAGTCAGATATAACAGAGCACATCGACAAGGCTGTGTTTCTGAATATAAGCAAGAAGTTTGAAGAATAGACTTAAGTTTTATAAAAGAACAAGACTGTTGCATTTGGAGTGCTAAAATTGTTATAAAATTTCTAGTCCAGGTCTTTTAAAGTCTTGTCTCCCTTCAGTCCTTATTTGACTAGATCCCTTTTGGGGGTGAGGGTAGAGGGTGAGGGACTCCTGACTCATAGGAAGCCAGTGTTAACTACCAGTACCTGCCAAAGAGCTATCGTTTTAAGTCCAAATATGTATTTCAGCAACAGAGGCTGACAGAAACTAACCATCATTTTTAATTTAGTACCAACAGGTATGCAATGATCACCAGTGTGTGAAGAAACCTCTGTATGAGAAGTTTACTCACCCAAGTTATCTCCTTGTTGTGCCTAAAGCAAAAATCAACCCTTCTAATCAATACCTGTATTACTTTCCTATTGCTCCTGAGACAAATTTCCCCACCATTACAGGTTTTAAAGCACAGACTTAGTATCTTATAGTTCTAGTGTCCCAAAGTCCAAAATGGGTCTCTTTGGGGAAAAAAAATAATCAAGGTTTCAGCAGAGTTACTTTGTTTCTGGAGATTCTAGGAGGAAATACTGGGTTGGTCAAAAAGATCATTGTGTTTTTTTCTGTAAGATGTTATGAACTTTTTGGGCAATGCGATACATTTCATCTCCTTTTTCAGCTTCTAGAAGTTGCCCAGAATCCTTGGTTAATGGCCTCTTCCAGCAATCTCACCCCTCTGACACCTACATCTCCTTTTATGACCCTCCTGTCTCTCTCTTTCTCTTATAAGGACCCTTGTGATTACATTGGGCATACTCAGATAACCCAGGTCATCTCAAGATCATTAATTTAGTCACATGTGTAAAATCTTCTTTCCCGTGTAAGGTAATACAGTCACACTTTCAATGATTAAAACTTGGACATCTCTGGAGGCTATTATTCTGCCAAACACAATACCTTTTTCTATATACAAACTGGAAGTTATTAGACATTTTTGTATTTAACTCTTCTTGCTCTACTCATCTCAACTAACCACCTGAGCCTTCTTTTCCCCAAAGTATTTATTTGTAGCTTCCTACTCCTTTATATGATTGAGAGCTTCTTGAAAAAGTAGGTGCTGTGTTCTACTTACTTATTATTGTATTCTTCAGAGTCCTTAGCATGATGAAAAAAATATCAATAAAATGGACTTACTGAAAATTTATCACTTGCTCATTGAAAGACATCATTGAGTAGTGGGGCAAAATTAGATGGAATTTCTGCTTCCAGAGATGCCTAAATAACAGAGACCAGATTTACCTTCCTTCCTGAAACAGCTAAAAAACTGGACAATATATATGGCACCACAGTAGTGAAGAGACATTGAGCCCTGAGAAATGGGAAATATATGCATAAGCCCTATGCTTGCCCTGATTTGCTCCCTGGAGGGGGTTTCTGTGAGGCAGAGAGAAGGGGATAACAGGGAGAACACACTGATGGAGTGTGTGTGGACAGAGTTTGCAGGGCAGAGAGTCAGAGGAGAGAACAGAGATCTATAGAGGGTCCTGCTTGAGTCTTCCACTAAGTACTGATGAGTGCAGGTCTGTGAGGAGACTGTCTAGGTCTGGGGAAAGAGCTCTCTGAAAAGATTAGAACAGTGCCAGGAAGTCACACAAAGTCGGAAATGGTTTCTGTTCTCACCAGATAGAGTAGAAAACCTCATAATTCATGGGGCATCAGGTAGAGTTCTCAGAGTCTCAGCGTAAGTTTTAAGACAAAGATACCCTAGAATAAAGTCTGCTCTAGTTCCACATAACAAAGCTCAAAAGCAAATTCTCAAAGAGTAGTACTGTTTGTAAGTAACTCTACTGCATCCAGAACAAAACTCAAAGATATTTACAGAAATACAACAATATCCAGCCAATGAAAAGGTAAAATTCACAATGTCTGACATTTATTCAGAAATGAACAGAATTAACATTCAAAAGAGGTCAAGTATGACCCATAATGAGGACAAAAATCAATCAATAGAAATTGATCTAAGAAGTATACGTATAATAGAATCAATATTGTAGATAAGGTATTAAAAAATTATTATGACAATATCTCATAATTTCAAGAGGCTAGAGGAAAGATTGCACATGAAAACTAGTCACAAAAAATACACAAAAAGAACCAAATTATCTTCCAAACAGGAAAACTATTGGGTTGGCCAAAAAGTTTGTTAGAGTTTTCCTTAACAGCTTATAAAAAACCCAAATGAAATTGTAGGCCAACCTTCTACCATATCTGATATAAAAAACACAGCAGATTAAACACTGGAGGAAAAAAAAAGATTAGTGAACTTGAAGACATAGCAATAGAAGCTATCTAAAATTTCAGATTCTGAAAGATGATGCTGGGAAAGTGCTGCACTCAATATGCCAGCAAATTTGGAAAACTCGGCAGTGGCCACAGGACTGGAAAAGGTAAATTTTCATTCCAATTCCAAAGAAAGGCAATGCCAAAGAATGCTCAGACTACTGCACAGTTGCACTCATCTCACACGCTAGTAAAATCATGCTCAAAATTCTCCAAGCCAGGCTTCAGTAATACATGAACCATGAACTTCCAGATGTTCAAGCTGGTTTTAGAAAAGGCAGAGGAACCAGTGATCAAATTGCCAACATCCGCTGGATCATGGAAAAAGCAAGAGAGTTCCAAAAAACATCTATTTCTGCTTCATTGACTATGCCAAAGCCTTTGACTGTGTGGATCACAATAAACTGTGGAAAATTCTGAAAGAGATGGGAATACCAGACCACCTGACCTGTCTCTTGAGAAATCTGTATGCAGATCAGGAAGCAACACTTAGAACTGGTCATGGAACAACAGACTGGTTCCAAATAGGAAAAGGAGTATGTCAAGGCTGTATATTATCACCTTGCTTATTTAACTTACATGCAGAGTACATCATGAGAAATGCTGGGCTGGATGAAGCACAAGTTGGAACCAAGATTGCCAGGAGAAATATCAATAACCTCAGATATGCAGATGACACCACCCTTATGGCAGAAAGTGAAGAAGAACTAAAGAGCCTCTTGATGACAATGAAAGAGGAGAGTGAAAAAGTTGGCTTAAAGCTCAACATTCAGAAAACTAAGATTATGGCATCTGGTCCCATCACTTCATGGGAAATAGATGGGGAAACAGTGGAAACAGTGGCTGACTTTATTTTTCTGGGCTCCAAAATCACTGGAGATGGTGATTGCAGCCATGAAATTAAAAGACACTCCTTGGAAGGAAAGTTATGACCAACCTAGATAGCATATTAAAAAGCAGAGACATTACTTTGCCAACAAAGGTCCGTCTAGTCAAGGCTATGGTTTTTCCAGTAGTCATATATAGATGTGAGAGTTGGACTATAAAGAAAGCTGAGCACAGAAGAATTGATGCTTTTGAACTGTGGTGTTAGAGAAGACTCTTGAGAGTCCCTTGGACTGCAAGGAGATCCAACCAGTTCATGCTAAAGGAGATCAGTCCTGGGTATTCACTGGAAGGACTGATGTTGAAGCTGAAACTCCAATACTTTGGCCACCTGATGTGAAGAGCTGACTCATTTGAAAAGACCCTGATGCTGGGAAAGATTGAGGGCAGGAGGAGAAGGGGGCAACAGAGGATGAGATGGTTGGATGGCATCACCGATTCAATGGACGTGGGTTTGGGTAGAGACTCAGGCAGTTGCTGATTGACAGAGAGGCTAGGCGTGCTTCAGTCATGGGGTCTCAAAGAGTCAGACACGACTGAGTGACTGAACTGAACTGAAAAATAAAATCCTGAGAGAATTTTTTAAAAATGAAAAATAAAATGAATAGAGCATCACTTGATGGAGGGGACAACTTTAAACATCAAGCATACATCTAATTGGAGTCCCCAAAGCAGAGGAGAGATTTTCAGTTCTGATCTATTTTGAATAAAATTGCTATGAATATTTATAATATATGGATGTATGCTTTAAATTCTCTTGGGTACAACATCCAGGAGAGAAACTGCTGGGTCCTAAGGATCATGTAAGTTCAACTTAAAAAAAAAAAAAGTCAAATACTTTTCCAATGTTGTTTTACCATTTTATGCTCACTCCAGCAATGTATTAAAAATCCCAGTTTCTTTGCATTCTTGCCAATTTATTTACATTATCACACTTAAATTTTAGCCATCCTAATGTTGATGTAGTGATACCTCACTGCAATTTTAATCTGTATTTCCCTGATGATTAATTTTGTTGAGCCTTTTTTCATAAGCTTATTGGTCCTTCATATATGTTTCTTTATGAGATGTCTTTTGAAATCTTTTCCCTATTGTTTTGTTGGTTGTTTCTCTCCTTATTATCAAGGAGAGTCAAACATAAGTATTACAAATATTTTCTTCCCATCCTGACCTTTATCATTTTTAAAATGATATCTTTTTTTTAATTTTTATTTTTATTGGAGGCTAATTATTTTACAATATTATATTGGTTGGTTTTGCCATACATTGACATGAATCCGCCCCGGGTATACATGCAACAAATTACACATTTTTAAAATAAACAGTTTGATCAGGTTCAACATATGTGTACACCCATGAAACACTGATTCCAATTAAGCCAATGGACATTTCCATCAAAGTCAACAGTTTCCTGGTACCCCTTTCTGAACACTGCTTTACTACTCTTCCATGTCCATCCCCAGGCAACTATCAATCTTCCTGGGTCACTATAGATTACTTTGCATTTTCTATACTTTTATATACCTAAAATCATAAGTATTACATCTTTTTGTAGCTTTTTTTCACTAGCATAATTATTTTCAGATGCATCCACATAGTTTGCATGATAATATTTCTTTTCTTTTTATTGCTGAGTACTAGTCCATTGCATAAACATTGCACAACTTTTGTATTTATATATCTGATGATGAGCATTTGAGCAAATTCCAAGTTTTGGGTAGTAAAAATAAATCAAATGACTATTTATATAATAATCTCTATATGCACATATGTTTTCATTTCTCTTTGGTTTAAAATCAATGACCTCAGCATCCACTTTAAGATATAGAAAAATAAAAGCAAATGAAATGTATAATGAACATTTAAAAAGAAACGGTAAAGATGAGAGCCAAAATTAATGAAATTAAAAACAGAAAAATGTGGATAAAATCAATAAAGACAAAATTTGGTTTTTCAGAAGATAATAAAATAATAAACTTCTAGCAGACTGACAGACTAATTAGGAAAAGAAAACACCAATGGCACACACACATACACATATATGTATGTGTCTGTATATATGTATGTATTTGGTTGGCCATAAAGTTCATTCTGGCTTTTCTTGAACATCTTGAACTTCACAAAATGAAGAATGCCTGACATTCCAAAAATAGTGTAAGAACATAAAAAGCAAAGACTCAGAATAGGAGAAAATATTTACAAACTGTATATCTGATAAAAAGCCTATATCCAGAATATAAAGAACTCTCAAAACTTGATTTAAAATAAAAATCCAACCCAAGTTAAACACTGGCAAAGATTTGAACAGTCACTTCATGGAAGAAAGCCATTATATGGATGGCAAATAAGGACATGAAAAATGCTGATCATTAGTCATTAGGAAAATGCAAATCAAAATCACAGCAAGATATAATCATGTTCCTATTAGAATGTCCACAGGTAAAAAGATGGGCTATGTGAAGTATTGACTATGCCAAAGCCTTTGACTGTGTCGATCACAATAAACTGTGGAACATTCTGAAAGAGATGGGAATCCCAGACCACCTGACCTGCCTCTTGAGAAACCTGTATGCAGGTCAGGAAGCAACAGTTAGAACTGGACATGGAACAACAGACTGGTTCCAAATAGGAAAAGGGGTACGTCAGGGTTGTATATTGTCACCTTGCTTATTTAACTTATATGCAGAGTACATCATGAGGAACGCTGGGCTGGAAGAAGCACAAGCTGGAATCAAGATTGCTGGGAGAAATATCAATAACCTCAGATATGCAGATGACACTACCCTTATGGCAGAAAGTGAAGAGGAACTCAAAAGCCTCTTGATGAAAGTGAAAGAGGAGAGTGAAAAGGTTGGCTTAAAGCTCAACATTCAGAAAACTAAGATCATGGCATCTGGTCCCATCACTTCATGGGAAATAGATGGAAAAACAGTGGAAACAGTGTCAGACTTTATTTTTTTGGGCTCCAAAATCACTGCAGATGCTGATTGCAGCCATGAAATTAAAAGACGCTTGCTCCTTGGAAGGAAAGTTATGACCAACCTAGATAGCATATTAAAAAGCAGAGACATTACTTTGCCAACCAAGGTCCGTCTAGTCAAGGCTATGGTTTTTCCCGTGGTCATGTATGGATGTGAGAGTTGGACTGTGAAGAAAGCTGATCGCCGAAGAATCGATGCTTTTAAACTGTGGTGTTGGAGAAGACTCTTGAGAGTCCCTTATACTGCAAGGAGATCCAACCAGTCCATTCTAAAGGAGATCAATCCTGGGTGTTCATTGGAGGGACTGATGCTAAAGCTGAAACTGCAATACTTTGGCCACCTCATGCGACGAGTTGACTCACTGGAAAAGACTCTGATGCTGGGAAAGGTTGGGGGCGGGAGGAGAAGGGGACGACAGAGAATGAGATGACTGGATGGCATCACCGACTCTGTGGACATGAGTTTGAGTGAACTCCGGGAGTTGGTGATGGACAGGGAGGCCTGGCGTGCTGTGATTCATGGGGTCGCGGAGAGTCGGACACGACTGAGCGACTGAACTGAACTGAACTGAACAGATGTGAAGTATTGATGAGGATGTGGAAGAACAGGGTCCCTCATAAGCTGCTGGTGGGAATGTAAACTGGTGCATCCACTTTGGAAAATAGTTTGTCAGTTTCTTAAGTTAAGTACACATCTACTAAATCACCTAGCCATCACACTTTTACATAGTTTCTAAGACACAACTTTAGATCTGCACGTTTGGGTCACCCAAACCTTGGAGGGAGCTTCAAGTTTGTGGTTCAGTTTCCTTCATAAGAAAGTGTTATTCAGAGGTTTGACATAGATAAAATTCTGTCAGTGTGACATTGTCGTTCCTGTCAATGTGAGGTTTCCTGTTGCTGATTGGAGAGCCATATACAGCCTTTGGGTTGAAATATAATTTTATATTTTTCCTAAATCACAGCATTATTTGAAAAGTAGCCTTCATTCATTCAACATTTATTAAATACCTATTCTGAGTAGTAAATGTTTGGTCCTCCATGCTTAAGGAGGCATAAAAGCCTTAACTAAAACTCTAAACAAAATGTTTTTTTAAATTAATCTGATCACTTTTAAACTCCCTTTCAGTTATTTTGCACATTTATTAACTGTCTATTCATCATCATCTAAAAATCTTTTAATAGCTCATCTACATTTGAAACATTGTTTTTCCTAGCCTAGTTCAGTTCTTCCATTATCATCTCTGATTCATATTTTCCAGTGAAAAATTATTTTTAATTAAATACATCTTCATTTTAGAGTCTTGAAGACAAAATTTCAGCAAGCAGGAACCTGACTGATACTTCAAGCCTGAAGATGAATTCAATGCCTGTTCTCTTTATGGAAACTCGTCTCCAGACATGCACAGTAGCTGGGTTCACAGATCAGCAGAGGTGATATGAGAAACATATTGGGTCAAGCCTCTATCATGAGATCAAGGAAAATCAGTTTTCTCACCAGTAAAAACTGAGCAGTGTGTTTTCAAATCTCACAGCTCCCAGCAAGCCCTAGTGTCTCCATTTGGTCTGTGAAGCAGTTAAGCTCACCCTCTCCTGCTGTTGCGACAGGCTTTGTCTACGCCCTAGCAGCATAAATACCAAAGGAAAATGGGACTGGTAGCTGCTTTCCTTGCTTTGGCGAAAACAGACATGATTTCACAGCAAAAAAAAAAAAAAAAAAGAAAAAAAGGCACCTCATCTTTTTAGCCCCATTTGTTTCTTCTCCCCAAGTTTTACAGCTCTTTTTATCTGTTTAAAAAAAAAAAAAAGTTGTACACACATTTTCAAAATGTGCTGCATAATACAACTTCATACATTTAGGAGGCTGACAGCTGCCCTCTGAGGCACAGCCTGACAGCCTAAAATCCAGAAATCAATCATTTAGATATAGTGATGCTCTGCTATTGCTCCTGGTATGTACTGCAGCACCCAGGAATCACTTATTTGAGATGTGCCATCGTAACTCTGATAGATTAAAGCACCACATCCAGCACCACAATTGTGTTGGGGGGGAGGGGATGCTCTCATAGATCTGCCATGTTACAGCCCAGAATCCAGCAGCCAACCGGGCAAGTCTGTGCTGAATCGGAGCTTCCAGAAACCTGTGAAGCAGCAGGATGACAGCTCTGTTCTTCAACAGCCCATTATGAACTAATTAGCATACATGAATTGCAGATTTGAAGCATTAAAGTGATGTACAAATCATTAATTTTTTGTCAAATCCATGTCATCCTTGTGTATGCCTTCCTATTTTAATGTTGCATGACAGTGAAAAGAGGTACAATCCTCTGTATATAAAGAGGAGAGATTTGGTGTAGCTGATATAATGAGATCTATTTAAACACTATGTATTTTCCAGCTTTGAATATATCTACTTGGAAAAATGCTACACTTGTCCCATTAGGGTTAATTGTAAAAGGATGTTAATATATTCAAAACCCCAGGGGTGGTTCTACATGTTGTCTGAGCGAAACAGGAGATGTAAGACCAACTTCACATTTAAGCTTGCTTTTTAAAAAGTCCTCTTTCTGATGAATAAAGAGAGCCATAAAATCTTTCTCACTGACTATGGAAGGTGTCACTATTCAGAATGGTAGCTGAGCTTCGGGGTGGGTGAGGGCTCCAACACAGCAGATCTATTCTCATTAACCCAATGCCAAACTTAATTTATAAAGATGTACAATGCAGTGCAATGGAAAAGGGAAAATAACATCAAAGCTGATTTTCACACTGGAAAAGGCTTCTAAATATTAATTTGTGGGTTTTTTGTATTGTCTCTGTGTATTTAATTGCTAAAGCTATTTGTACTTAAGCAAATGCTTGGTGTTTCATTTGAATTTCTTTTTTTCTTATTACAGTGGAGTCACAATGCTTAATTTGTTAGTACTGTAATAGTTGTCATGGTAACAGACTCTAATGTTACATATAAATATGTATGTGGTATGTATATACGAACATATTACAAATGTATAGTACAAATGATTATGACTTGATACCAAGAGCATATTTGGAAGATTTAGCTCTCAAGGAAAATCCTAATTAAAAATACAGTTATACTTTATGAGCTTAAACATACTGGTCACAAACTCAGATCTCCTTTTCATTTGGGAAAAAGGCAAGTTCTGAGGAAAGGGGAGATGTTTGCTCTCTTCTTGTGGGGTCTCTTCTCCCCGAAAGCAGTGTCATATATTCTTAGGGTTATGAACTCTATAGACCTTTTTCTTCTTCCCACTTCCTTCCCCACCAAATTTTTTTTTAGCCTCAACAAGTACATAAAATGAAAACCAAGACCAAATCCTAGGGGCAGATCCTTTTCCAAAACCCATTCTTATTATAAAAAGAATACAGAAGGATGCGTTGAGGAAGGAGTAGTAGAGGGTGAGATGATCTGTTCCATATTTGCATTAGTAAGAGAGGTGACTTCATAACAATGGAAAATATGCATATATGTAACACTCAAGTTTGGCATTCCATGCAACTCTCAGTAAACATTGAAGGTCGATTTGTACAGTCTTCATTTCAGAGGTGAGGAAGCTGAAGCTCAGAGGGGAGGAGTGAAAATTGTCGTGAAGTTTAGATTTACCAAAGCCCATCCTCTGTACAATGTCACGTTGCTACTTTGAGGCCTTCTTTAGTACAAGGTCCCAGAGCCGTAAGTGTTCTCCTTCCAGGCTTATTAACATCACACCTGGTCCCCGATACAGTTGAAGCTAGGCCAATGGAAATGATATATCTTACGCTGGAGATAACTTTGGTAGTAAACAAAGAATAAACCTGATCGAAGGGGAGAATAGCAAGCCTACCTCTGTCAGTTGGTATTGTCTTCAGCTTCCTGTAACAATAACAACAGCAACAATAAAGCTACTGCAGCTTAATTAAATAGAGGTTTATTTTTTGTAAATCATCACAAATCCAGAGATAGGCAAGCTTAGGCTGGTACAGAGACTTCTCATACCTATCAGGGACTTGGCAGTTAAGCAGTTGTTTATCTTTCTGCTGTGCCATCCTTAGCAAGAATTTATAATCCCTAGGCTCATGAGATGGTTGCTGCCCCACTGGACATCACGACTACATTCAGGCAGGAAGAAGAAGAATGAATAAAGGGAAAATGCATGGAGGGCTACAGTCCACAGGGTTGCAAAGAGTTGGACACGACTGAAGTGACTGAGCATGCATGCACACATGAGCCAGTAGAGCTTGTCTCCCTCCTCCTCTGTCTTTCTCTCTCTCCCCTTTTGGTGAGGAAAAAAAATCTGTTTTAATATTTGATTCTATACATTGTGCTTTGACTCATTTGTTCTCTTGGTATAAGCCAGTGAAATATCAAATCTTCTGAGAACTCTGCAAAGTATAGAACACTTCAGAAATATGTATGTCATCCTTGAACAGGGCCATGCTACTCTTTATATTGTTCCATTTTTAGTATTGCCAAAGCAAGCCCAAGCTTGTATCTTTTTAGCAACAAATAGTAACTTTTCAGGAAGCCCTAAGCAAAAGACTGTGTTTACTTATACAAGATTGGACAATCTTGGGTCATATGGCCAGCCCATAGAGGCAAGGAAGTCTATGGAAGTGAATCATTTTAACTGAGCCTACTCCTGACCTTAGTAAAATGGGACATTCTGTTAGTAAAGAATTAGAGAATGGTTGTTGGGCAGGCAATGAGCAATGGTCATCTCCTGTGGTAGATATTTCCTTGTGACTTCATCAAGAGTACACACCAGTGTAGAGAAAGAAGGCCTTCCTATCAGGGAAAAATATTAAGTGGATATTCTGACATATGCTTAAACACCATCTTGGACCTTACTCATTTTCTTACTGTTGCTGGAATCTTCAGCTTCCATTCTCAGGTGTCTCCTCTATTTAATTCTTCTAAGTTGGAGTATTGATATTTGCCTTATTGATATTTAACTATTGCCTTGTTTGCTTGGTGCCTCTATTCCCCACGTAAGATGGTGGCAGTGTTCACAGTTTGAAGGATCTGATTTTTCACCGGCTGCATAGTGGGTTGTCAAAAACTAAGGCTTCACAACAGAACTGGGTTAAACTCAATTTCACTTCTCATAACCTGAGTGACTCTACCCAAGTTCCTTAACTTCTCTGAAACTTGGTTTCCTCATATGACAATAAAGATAATAAAAATGCCTTCCTAAGAGGGTTTCTATGAGGAGGAAGTAAGTCAGTGCATATAAAACATATAGACGGATATCTGACACATAGCAAGCATTAGATTGATTTTGGCTATTATTGTTATTGTTGTTGTTGCTGCTATCGATCAAGTTGACCTGGATTCAAATCCCTGATATACCATTTTCTCAGTTAAGTTACAAAAAGTCTTTGACTCTCAGTTTCATTATCTAGAAAATGGTCACCGGATCATGTAAGAGATGCTAAGTATGTAAAATATATGACAACCGTTAGTCAGTTGTGTCTGACTTTTTGTGACCCCATGGACTGTAGCCCACCAACCTCCTCTGTCCATGGAATTCTCCAGGCAAGAATCCTGGAGTGGGTAGCCATTTCCTTCTCCAGGAGATATTCCTGACCCAGGGATCAAACCCAGGTCTTCCGCATTACGGGCAGATTTTTTACCACTGAGCCACCAGGGAAGTCCTGAGTATATGACAAAATGACCAATAAATAGCAAGATAACTAAGCACTACTAGTTTCCTGTCATGCTCCATTTCCCTACTGCCTTGTAGCTAGGGGACGTCAAAGTCAATGTAACTTTAACTCCCTAGAGAGACTTTTCCTTCCGAGTAAAAAGGCAAAATATTATTTTGTTAAATCTCTTTGCTCTCTGTGCTTCCCCATCAGATGCCTGGAGATACTGCACTCATCTTGAAAGCATGAGGGCAAGGGCCACAAACAAATGGTAATGGAGCAGGAAGATAGGCTTTGGGTTCCAGATTGCATCACTGAGGCCTAGTACCAGCTTTAGACTGCCCAACTCTAGATGTATATATGAAAAGAAAAAAACTTTAGTGGTTTAAACCAATATTCATCGAGTTTTATTTTCAGTTCAGTTACTCAGTCATGTCCAACTCTCTGCAACCCCATGGACTGCAGCATGCCAGGCTTCCCTGTCCATCAGTAACTCCCAAAACCTACTCAAACTCATGTCTATTGAGTCAGTGATTCCGTCCAACCACCTCATCCTTTGTTATCCTCTTTTCCTTCCGCCCTCAATCTTCCCAGCATCAGGGTCTTTTCCAGTGAGTCAGTTCTTCTCATCAGGTGGCCAAATTATTGGAGTCTCAGCTTCAACATCAGTCCTTCCAATGAATATTCAGGACTAATTTCCTTTAGGATGGACTGGTTGGATCTCCTTGCAGTCCAAGGTACTCTCAAGAGTCTTTTCCAACACCACAGTTCAAAAGCATCAATTCTTTGGCTCTCAGCTTTCTTTACAGTCCAACTCTCACATCCGTACATGACTACTAGAAAAACCATAGCTTTGACAAGACAGACCTTTGTCGGCAAAGTAATGTCTCTGCTGTTTAATATGCTGTCTATGTTGGTCATAACTTTTCTTCCAAGGAGCAAGTATCTTTTAATTTCATGGCTGCAGTCACCATCTGCAGTGATTTGGGAGCCCCCCAAAATAAAGTCTCTCACTGTTTCCATTGCTTCCCCATCTATTTGCCATGAAGTGATGGGGCCAGATGCCATGATCAGGTTTTTTTTTTTTTTTTAATTTTAATTTGAGGCTAATTACTTTACAAATGATCTTTGTTTTCTGAATGTTGAGTACTAAGCCAACTTTTTCACTCTCCTCTTTCATTTTCATCAAGAGGCTCTTTAGGTCTTCCTCACTTTCTGCCATAAGGGTGGTGTCATCTGCATATCTGAGGTTACTGATATTTCTCCTGGCAATCTTGATTCCAGCTTGTGCTTCATCCAGCCCAGTGTTTCTCATGATGTACTCTGCATATAAGTTAAATAAGCAGGCTGACAATATATAACTTTGACGTACTCCTTTTTCTATTTGAAACCAGTCTGTTGTTCCATGACCAGTTCTAACTGTTGCTTCCTGATCTGCATACATATTTCTCAGGCGGCAGGTTAGGTGGTATGGTAATCCCATCTCTTGAAGAATTTTCCACAGTTTGTTGTCATCCACACAGTCAAAGGCTTTGGCATAGTCAATAAAACAGAAGTAGATGTTTTTCTAGAACTCTCTTGCTTTTTCGATGATCCAATGGGTGTTGGCAATTTATCTCTGGTTCCTCTGCCTTTTCTAAATCCAGCTTGAACATCTGGAAGTTTTATTTTACATGCAGCCAAACATAATCCATGATGACATTGATTTTAGCTCTGTGGAAATTGTGTTAACAATCATCATCATCATCATCTCTGTCTATATGGTTCTAGGATGTCCATATCTGTGTTAATTACCAAAGGGTTTGATCAAGGCTCCATGGAAGAAACTTAGTCTGCAGAAAGTATTGCTTAAGACTCCTTGGGTCTTCAGTTCTCCTAAGGGCAGTGGAGGAATCTTAATTGCCTCTGGAACTTGGAGACAAGGACCGTGCAGTAGTCAGAACAAACCACAGAGTCCTGAGGGGACTACTCACCCAGGAGAGCCTTGTGCATCCATTGAATCCCACTGAATCCCTCTGGGTCTAGAGTCTGGAGATCTGTGAGGTTTATATCATAAAACCTGGGTGACATTAAGAATATCTACCAGGTAGCTAAAAAGAGATTAATGCTGAGTGAAGGGTAATGTTGCAAGAATTATTCTGTGGATAATGTAACCACCACTAGAGATGAGTGAAGAGTGACTGTGTTGAACATAATCTTTTCACCAGTTTATATTAAAAATAATTTTCTGACCAAATTTAGTCATACATAAAGGTATTTATTTAACATTTATTATGAAGCAGGCACAAAACAGCACATATAACCAAGTTTGTAAGTTTAATGAAATTTCAGCTATTGGCCTTTTAGGTTGCATGCAATGTTCACTTGAAGCAGAAATGACCATTTTCTAGAGGCAGAGTCCCACTAACCTCATGGTAGATATCAGGCCCTGGCATCCTGAAGACTAAGCCAATGGCCAGGCACTGGACAATCTAGGAACAATATCACTAAGGTGTACAGGTCACAGGGTTTTGTAGATTTTTACTCTATTTATACAATGGGAGAGAGAGTCTTTAGAATATGTTATACAATCTGTATATCTTTAAATTCACTGTTTGCACCAGTTAAAACCCATTTCTGACATTCCTAATGCAAATTGACAAGTCATTAATTTTACCAACGAAAATCCATTTTTAACAGACATTCTACTAATTAAGAATACTCTGGTGGTGTTGGGAGGCTAAGACAGCTAAATCCTTGCTAGGAAGCACCCCTGGAGGGTGAAGTTTCTGAATAGAAGACTGATGACACATAGGGTTGACATTCTGATTAGGGCAAATGATCATCCTTCAAGTATAGCTTGAGCTAACTGACATATCCTAACTTTATACTCCTTATAAGCTAAAGAGGATGCTTAAGTTACACACATTCTATTAAGCAACTCATATAACTAATAAAGGACAAAATCAGACTTGGCTCCTCTGCCTCCCCAGTTTAAAAGTTCTTACTACTACTGCATCCCAACTTGACATTAATTCTACAAACAGTCCAAACTCATTACCCAAAGAAGTAGCCTATTCTAAGTTAGCCTATTATCAAAAAATTTTCCATTTAACATAGCAAATTTAGTTGCTGCTATTTATCTTGGAGCATCATTGTAAATGGCATTAAGGCAGAATTAAAAAAAAAACAGAGCATCAGGTAATGAAAGTTTAGATTTGTAAGATGTGGTCAAATGTAAAATAACAAATGACTGACTGTTAGAAAATAAGAGAAAACAGGATAAACCTTGCTGAGAAGTTCACGGCAAACTTTGTCTATCATCCCTCTTCTATTTTGACACTGCAGTATCTGTATTTGCAGGCCTGCTCTGATTTCATAGCCATTTATGTTAACCTCTTTGATAGCTTTTTTTTTTTTTAATTAATAAGCGACCACACTATGTGTGGCTTCTAATTTATTTTTCCAGAGGAGAAAACAAAGAGTTTGGGAAAACAAAGAGTTCCCAAATATGATTACCAGTTTGTAGTGGTATTGTTTACACCAATGATCTCCAACCTTTTTGGCACCAGGGACCAATTTTGTGGAAGACAATTTTTCCGTGGACCAGGGGTTGGGGGATGGTTTTGGAATGATCCTCATAAGGAACCAGTAACCCATGCAAAGGTGGATACGAGTGATGGGGAGTGGCTATAAACACAGACGAGGTTTCACTTGCTGCTCCCTGTTATTCACTTCCTGCTGTACAGCCTGGTTCCTAAAAGGCCAAGGACCAGTACTGGCCTGTGGCCCAGCGGGTGGGGATCCTTGGTGTATACTTTTGAAGAAGCCAAGACAGATTCTGCTGTGGGGATTAAGGGGTCATCTGAAGAAATAAAGAGGGTCTATACCTGCCATTCCTATGCTTCTTCCAAGCTGGGTCCAGAGACCCAGAGGGGCCAAGATCACACAAAGGGGAAGCCTTTCAGCTCCTACACATGCTTCATGGCTATGCAAATGTGTTTAGGGTTCTTTGGTTTTTCTTGTTTAGGTAAATCATTCTCAACTGTAATCTTATGTTTGCTTGATGGTTGTGGTGGTGAAGGCTGGAGATTGCCTATAAAACATTTTGAGAAGTTCTTCTTTTACTGGAGAATGAGGTTCAGTAAGCATGAGTACATCAACTGAAGCCAAAACTATGATGAAATTGTTGGATTACTTGAAGGAGTGGTGAGGAGTAGGTAGCATTAAGTTACAGCTAAAAATTACTGTGGAAAATTCTGAAAGACATGGGTATACCAGACCACCTGACCTGCCTCTTGAGAAACCTGTATGCAGGTCAGGAAGCAACAGTTAGAACTGGACATGGAACAACAGACTGGTTCCAAATAGGAAAAGGAGTACGTCAAGGTTGTATATTGTCACCCTGTTTATTTAACTTATATGCAGAGTACATCGTGAGGAATGCTGGGCTGGAAGAAGCAAAAGCCAGAATCAAGATTGCTGGGAGAAATATCAATAACCTCAGATATGCAGATGACACTACCCGTATGGCAGAAAGTGAAGAGGAACTCAAAAGCCTCTTGATGAAAGTGAAAGAGGAGAGTGAAAAAATTGGCTTAAAGCTCAACATTCAGAAAACGAAGATCATGGCATCTGGTCCCATCACTTCATGGGAAATAGATGGGGAAACAGTGTCAGACTTTATTTTTTTGGGCTCCAAAATCACTGCGGATGCTGATTGCAGCCATGAAATTAAAAGATGCTTACTCCTTGGAAGGAAAGTTATGACCAACCTAGATAGCATATTAAAAAGCAGAGACATTACTTTGCCAAAAAAGGTCCATCTAGTCAAGGCTATGGTTTTTCCAGTAGTCATGTATGGATGTGAGAGTTGGACTGTGAAGAAAACTGACCACCGAAGAATTGATGCTTTTGAACTGTGGTGTTGGAGAAGACTCTTGAGAGTCCTCTGGACTGCAAGGAGATCCAACCAGTCCATTCAAAAGGAGATCAGTCCTGGGTGTTCATTGGAACGACTGATGCTAAAGCTGAAGCGCCAATACTTTGGCCACCTCATGAGAAGAGCTGACGCACTGGAAAAGAGTCTGATGCTGGGAGGGATTGGGGGCAGGAGGAAAAGGGGACAACAGAGAATGAGATGGCTGGATGGCATCACTGACTTGATGGATATGAGTCTGAGTGAACTCCGGGAGTTGGTGATGGACAGGGAGGCCTGGCATGCTGTGATTCATTGGATCACAGGGAGTCGGACATGACTGAGCAACTGAACTGAACTGAACTGAAAAAATCTGGTACTTACCCATACCTCCTTCACCAAAAACAAACAAACAAACAAAAACAATGGTGTACTATCTCACACTTTCTTCATCTGTGAAACAAAGATAATTCTTCAGTCTCCTTCATGGCAATGACAAAATAAAAGCTCCTATAAAAGGCTTAGTTAGACACTATTAAGTCAATTCTTAATGATAATCTACTGAAGTCTTTATTGCTTCATATTCTGATCCAACCAGTCCATTCTGGAGGAGATCAATCCTGGGTGTTCACTGGAAGGACTGATGCTAAAGCTGAAACTCCAATACTTTGGCCACCTCATGTGACGAGTTGACTCACTGGAAAAGACTCATGCTGGGAAGGATTGGGGGCGGGAGGAGAAGGGGACGACAGTGAATGAGATGGCTGGATGGCATCACCAACTCGATGGACATGAGTTTGAGTGAACTCCGGGAGTTGGTGATGGACAGGGAGGCCTGGCGTGCTGTGATTCACGGGGTCGCAAAGAGTCGGACACGACTGAGCGACTGAATTGTCTGACTGACTGACTGGGCCTTCCTTGAAAACCTCCACTGAGAATAACATAGGCTCCTAGAGTCTGTGCAATTAAGTCCCTGGAAAGGAGGAGGCAGGGAAATTGTAGACCTCTGAACTGACAGATGAAAACAAGAAACAAACAAACAAACAAAAAAACAACTGATAGGTAAATGGGTTAAGTGGTTAAGCAGTGACCCATCTGAGTACTGGTTCTTTCTCTATTAAACCTAATATCAAAGGAAGAAGGCCAGGATAAGGAGTTCAAAAGTACCCTAAGCTTAAAACAGCTTTGGTTTAACTGATATAATTATTGTGGATTCATTGACGTCTGAACAGCAAAGTATTTAAAGCACTGTCAGGAAATATTAAATCTCCCTTCTGAGACTAGGATGGAAAAAGGTAGGACAGCTCATTTTTTACATTAAAGAAGGATTGGGCATGATGAGTATTTGAAATATTTCTTTCCCAATTTGGGGCGGCATTAGATTTTGGCTAGTAAAATATAAATGAACATCATTTGTACATGACAACTGCTGAGCCAAACCACTTAAAATTCCCTGAATGTCTTTTCTTTAGACGGGTTGCCAGATTCTCATCATCAAAGCCAGCAGAGCTGACCAAAGGCAGCTCTGTGGTGGAGGCCACGCCTAAGCTGTGATGGGTTAAAGAGATAGCTGTTTGTTTTGTGCAGACATGAATCACTATCAGGGCCATTACAACATTTCAAGCGAGGTCACAGTATTCCAGATCACTCTACATTTTGCTCTGAGGCCAGGGAGCTCAGAGACTTGCTGTTGCCTGTTTGTTTCAGTGGAAATCAAATCCATTTCAGCACCACTTCCTGCTGCTTCTGGTTGAGACCAAAGAATTGAAGAGAAATACACAAGTATCAAGTGTTAAAGCCACAATACTAAAAATGACTAATCTATTAAACGGTTTTATGATTTGGAAAATGGATTAAGACTAAAAAAAATTAACTATCTTTTCCTTTGTCCTTGGAGGGAAATTTAATCATGGTTAGTCCTTGCCATTATAATGGTTTCATTGAAGCTACTTCCTAGGCCAAAGGAAACAGTTCGTTACATACAAACTAACTCAAGAGATGAGATTGATTTGTCTCTTTTTGGAATCAAGGTCCTTATCTTTCATTAGTCTGTTTTAAAAAATATGGTGACCAGATTCACCCAAGACTCTCAAGCTCTCTCTAATACCCTCCTCCCCATGACCCAGACTTGATTTCAAGATCTTGTCTAAAAGATTTATTAGAACAAAGAGCCTACTAATTAAGCAGCTAACCCCAAGACTGTGCCTTTAGCCTGGGGGGACTTGTTTTATTCCATTAATTTGAGAGCTGTTACTTTATCTCCAGCGGTAATTGGTGTGTTAAGTCTATCTGTACCCGCTTATGTGGGAAGAGATACAATTTACTGTAATTTGAACTCAGTGTTATACCACAATTTAGACTGGCAGGTCCCAGATTTTTCTTTGTTAGAGTGATCTTGAAGAAGCATCCTTGATGGTGTTTTGGAACACTGTTTCATCTTTATCTGTTATCCATGCAAACGTTTTGTGTTGAGGCTGTAGCTGATAGAACCAAAACGCTTAGCAGATTTTGGATTGATTCTGCTCTCTGCCGCCCAGTTTGCTCTTTGCTGTATGAATGGAGCATGAAAGGTCACAGTAAATAAATCCTGGCCTGGGTTTGCAAAAATGTGAATAGAAGGTAGTCAGTCATGGTAGCTCCCTTTTGTGAGAAGGTTATTAAAGTTCACTGGAAAACAATTTCCCCAATCTCACATTTATAATTGAATACTGCTGTTGTGAGGTTTCAGTGAGATGAAGTATGTGAAAGTGCTTTGTAAACTCTGCAAAATAAAAAGTTTGAAAGAAGAGCCATATAGCTATTAACTGGGGTTCCTGCTGAAAAATAGGATTGTGGAGGAAACTGTCTCATTTATAGATTTTTCTAATGATTGAATTTTTAAAGCTACAAATACGTGTGGCTTATAAAATCAGCAAGATATGCAAGAATCTTTCCTTTTTAAAGTGTTTTCCACAGGAAAGGATGTTAAAAATGGGGAGTCTTTTGCCATTAAAATTCACTATGCCTTGGATTTCAAATAACTAAAATAGGGGTAATTATCGATAGTTTTTCAAGAAAAAACATCAGATATCTCAAATATCATACATGAAGTCAAGAGGGCTTTCTCCGTGGCTCAGTGGTAAAGAGTCTGCCTGCAGTGCAGGAGACATAGGAGGCTCTGGTTCGATCACTGGGTTGGGAAGATCCCTGGGAGGTGGGTGTGGCAACCCACTCCAGTATTATTGCCTAGTGAATGCCATGGACAGAGGAGCCTGGTGGGCTACAGTCCAGAGTCACAAAGAGTTAGACATAACTGAAGTGACTAAGCACGCATGCATGAAGTCAAAAATACAAAAACTGAAATTAGATTTTTTCAGAATCATAATATATTCTATAGGTATAATTTGGAAACTGTTCTTTAAGAAATTTTGAAATGTCTTATTTTGCTTTTCGCTGTTCAGTTCGTTTGCTCAATCATGTCCAGCTCTTTGTGACCCCATGGACAGCAGCATGCCAGGCTTCCCTGTCCATCACCAACTCCTGGAGCTTGCTCAAACTCATATCCATCAAGTCAGTGATGCCAATCAACCATCTCATCCTCTGTCACCCCATTCTCCTCCTGCCCTCAATCTTTCCCAGCATCAGGGTCTTTTCCAGTGAGTCAGCTCTTCGCATCAGGTGACAAAAGTCTTGGAGCTTCAGCATCAGTCCTTTCACTGATATTCAGAGTTGATTTCCCTTAGGATTGACTAGTTTGAGACATTTTCCAGTAGTCATGTATGGATGTGAGAGTTGGACTATAAAGAAAACAGAATGCCAAAGAATTGATGCTTTTGAACTGTGGTGTTGGAGAAGATTCTTGAGAGTCCCTTGGACTGCAAGGAGATCCAACCAGTCCATCCTAAAGAAAATCAGTCCTGGGTGTTCATTGGAAGGACTGATGTTGAACCTGAAGCTCCAATACTTTGGCCACTTGATATGGAGAGCTGACTCATTTGAAAAGACCCTGATGCTGGGAAAGATTGATGGCAGGAGGAGAAGAGGGTGACAGAGGATGAGATAGTTGGATGGCATCACCGACTCAATGGACATGGGTTTGGGTAGACTCCAGCAGTTGCTGATTGACAGGGAGGCTAGATGTGCTGAGGTCATGGGGTCACAAAGAGTCAGACACAACTGAGGAACTGAACTGAACTGAACTGAACTTGAGACAAATACAGAAACTGAAATCCCAGATACATCAGGGAGGCCTAAGGGGACCCCTTGTCTAGGGGGCAAATATCCCACCTTTTCTCCCTTTTTTAAGTATGACAAAGCTTTATTAAATTTTTTCTTCGCAGTGTTGTATTAGTTTGTGCTGTACAACAATGTGAATCAGCTATCTATGCCTCCCTCTTGAGCCCCCCTCCCACCACACTCCCCATCTCACCCCTCTAGGTCACAGAGCACTGAGCTGAGCTCCCGTGCTTTATAGCAGCTTCCCACTAGCTACCTATTTGATCCATGGTAGTGCACATATGTAATCCCAATCTCCCAATTCGTCCCACCCTCCCTTTCCCTGTCCTCTGTGTCCACAGGCTCATTCTCTACATCTGCACCTCATTTTCTGCCCTGCAAATAGGCTTAACTGTACCATTTTTCTTGATTCCATATGTATGCTTTAAAGGACAACATTTGTTTAAGAAGTTCTCACTCTGCTGTTTGCTCTTCTTCAGTGTTCTCATTCTGGGCTCCAGACATCCACTCTTCATTTGGACTGTGGAGTCAGAAGATTCATGCTACCTGTTATTGTTAGCTATTGGAACCTGGGACCATGATTTAAGCTTATTGTAGTCATCTCTGTTAAACAGAGGTCTGTGATGATTAAATGAGATTGATAACAATAGCCACCCAGAAAGTACATTGTTGCTATTTTTCAGTCACTCAGTTCAGTTCAGTTCAGTACAGTTGCTCAGTTGTGTCCGACTCTTTGCGACCCCATGAATCACAGCATGCCAGGCCTCCCTGTCCATCACCAACTCCCGGAGTTCACTCAAATTCACCTCTGTCGAGTTGGTGATGCCATCCAGCCATCTCATTCTCTGTCGTCCCCTTCTCCTCCCACCCCCAACCCTTCCCAGCATCAGAGTCTTTTCCAGTGAGTCAACTCTTCACACGAGGTGGCCAAAGCATTGGAGCTTCAGCTTTAGCATCAGTCCTTCCAATGAACACCCAGGATTGATCTCCTTTAGAATGGACTGGTTGGATCTCCTTGCAGTCCAAGGGACTCTCAAGAGTTTTCTTCAGTCACTCAGTTGTGTCCAACTCTTTGCAACCACATGGACTACAGCACGCCAAGCTCCCCCGTCCTTCACTATCTCCTGGAGTTTATTCAAACTCATGTCCATTGAGTCGCTGATGCCTTCCGACCATCTCATTCTCTGTGGTCCCCGTCTCTTCTTGCCCTCAATCATTCCCAACATCAGAGTCTGGGAAAGATCAGAAAGTATGTATCCACAAACAATTTAAGATAGAATTTTATTTATTTCCTTTTCTCCACTACCTTATCCCTGTTGACATTCATGAAGCTGGATTCCCATTGCCTAGGGACTTTTTTTGCTGCAGTTAATCTGATAAAGTAAACTCTGCTTATGTGTTAAAAGGTGCTAATAAGTTAACTTAGTGTCCTACTCAGGTAATATATTTACATTTGGAAGGAACTGAAAGGATCTTTTTCCTTCTTAGGTTTGGGAAGGGGAGGAGATAGTGGGAAACATCTAGTGTCAACACTTAGGACCTTCCCCTTGATCCAAACGCTCTGATGGGAGCTCCATAGTCACTATTTTTAAAATCCACACAACAAACCTATGAGATGTGTACATGGGAAAGATTTCATATCACGTTTTGTGTAAGTGAAACAGTTCATTAGGGAAATTTGAAGGTTATAGTGTGATCAAAGCAGAGATGGGCACCATGATTTGGAACATGCAACTTAGGAAAAAAAGCTGTCAATTGCAGTTCATTATTTAGGGCTTTGTTTATCTTAATAATGGGTAATCAGAATTTTAAGAATGTGTATGCAACCCAAGGCTAATGACAGTGCTGGAAGGGAGAAGAAAAGAACTTTCTCTTTTAGTAAAAAAAAAAAAAAAAATGTATAGTGAACCACCATTTATTCGACATTTATCAAGATTTCTCATTACTTGTTTCACCCATCCCCTCTTTTATTCTGAAATATGTTAAAGCAAATTAGTGACTTTATGTTATTTTGCCCCTACAAAACAATGGTGAAAATGATAATTTTTCTTTAACTTTTTTCTCATTGACCAGGGCTGATTATGCTGAAACACAATTCGAAAGTTAGATTCAATGCTTCATTTTCCCCTTTAATTACCAATTGTTAGAGTGAAGTATTGTATACCGATGACATCCAGTGGGGACCAAGGAGGGTGTGTGTATGTGTTGCATTTTGATTCTTGCTTTTATTGCTTTGACCACTCCTCTTTGTATGAGTTCCATTATGAACTCACAAACCTTTTAACGCAGTCAGTGTTGTAGCAGATGTCATTGATGCCCCCTGTTCATGTCACCCCAACACACACCATTCCTGAATATGAAGATGGCAAACACCTGCAACTCTTCACCTGAGAATTTTTATCTCATCTTCTGAATAGGACAGGCAGGAAGTGCCAGAAAATTGACTTGTTGGGAGCATTGCTCAGTCAGGGCTATAGAAGGACAAGTCTGAGATATGCTCTATAACGTGTCCCAGAGGTCCCAGCAGGAATGAACCCCAGTTGCACTCCACAGTGACTTGTTTATTAACATACCTTATACTGGCTTCCTACGCTTTCCTGTCTTACTGTCTCATTCCCTGACCCCTCTCTCCTAGAATCAGCCCCCCATGAACCACATACACTCAAATCCTTGTTCAGAGGCTGCTTCTGGAAGAACCCAGCCTAAGGACGTTGATCCCAACAGTTGTTATAGGAAGCAGACACTCAGATACTGATGGGAAAGATGGGCTAGCCCCACTTAAGTTGGGTGATGATTACCTCTGGCGTGGCAAAGCACTGGTTTCTTAGATTTCACCTATTTTGGATTGAGAAGGGCATCCTGTGGAAGGAGAGGTACTGGTTTATGCAGTAGCTCCAAAGCTTGAAAGATATGAGGACTGGGATATTAGTTGCTGTTGTTAACATAAAAATGAAGGAAGAAAATAGAAGACTCAGATCAACAACCTATCAATTCAAGGCATGGTCTGAAAACCAAATGCATCAGCGGAATTGTTTAAAAAGATCCAGAAGGCTGTACTAATAATCAGACCCAAGATTTAGATATAGGTGGTGGAACTATGAAGTCAGCCTCTTGAAGTCATCCACAACTTGAGACCTAGAATGAGGACTTCGGGATGGAGGTGCTTGAGCTCTGTCGACCCCCAGATTTTTCTGACCCCTGGACCAATAAAGGTGAGCCTTTCCCCTCGGTTGGAAGAAAACAGCCTTGCATTTTCTGAAGACTGTGCAAGATCCTTTCCTGCAACGATGACTTCAAGATGAGTTTGTCCTCCTTGAGATCTCTACTTTTTCTGGACTTCTTCATTGTTTAACATTTGTGTTGGCCATTCTGACAGCCACAAGCCTCATGTAACTATAATGCAAATGAAATAAAATCAAGAATCTTTTCTCTGTCACTAGCCATATTACATGTTCTCAGTAAATACTTGTGGCTAGGAGCTACCATGTTGGACCATGCAGTTAGACAGTTTCATCACCACAGAAAGGTCTATTAGACATAACTGATGTAGACTAGGGTTGGCAAACTTTTTAAAAGAGTTGGAAATTCAATATTTTAGGGTTTGCAGGCCATATGGCCCTTGTTTCTATTACTAAACTGTGCCTTTGTAGCATGAACATAGCCATAGATAATGTATAAATGGGCATGGCTCTGCTCTTTAATTTTACAACAACTTTCAGTGTCCAGCTCATGGGCCCTCATGGACCCACCTCTGGTCTATAACAAAAACTAGGGTCAAGTCTTACTATAGTGCAAGCACGAAGCACTGTTCATGCATCAGATGAGTGTAATTTCCATAAAAGGAAAATAGCTAGAATGACAATGAGGACCCATGAACCAAGGACTCTGGGAAGGTAACTAAGAGACTACGCTATTCCTAGGGGCAAGAAAGGGGGGCATTTGATGATTCTGTTGCTTGACTTATACGATTGGAACATCAATAGTGGGAGAGTAGAAAGCTGATGTCAAGTACCACATTGGAAAATTACAATTTCTCACAATGTCCGACACTATGGGAAAAGGGGAATTATGCACCAAAGGGCTTACAGATGGGGGCTTCCCTGGTGGCTCAGATGGTAAAGACTCTGCTGCCAATGCAGCAGACCCCGGGTTGATCTCTGGGTTGGGAAGATCCTCTGGGGGAGGGCATGGCAGCCCACTCCAGTTTTTTGCCTGGAGAATCCCATGGACAGAGGAGTCTGGCAGACTACAGTCTGTGGGGTCACCTAGAGTCAGACATGACTAAAGTGACTTAGCACGTGTGTATGCACACATGGGCTTATATATACCAACAAATTTCAAGGCAACATGCTTGGGAATGCAACTTGAGGCTGTTCAGAGAGGAGGAATATAAGGTTTGATAAGGAAAAGTGTATTGCTAGGAATGCTGGCAGGATCTACATCCTGGCAAGGGCTACTGGAGCCCAGCCTAATCTACTGCAGCAATGGCAACTTAACTCACAAGCCTCCCATTTTCTGGAGGCCTAGAGTAAATAAAGTGGAGATGCCAGAATTGTCTTGGCAGCATATTAAGGAAAGGGTCAAAAGGATCATAGATGTGAACATCTATGAATGGATTTATTACACAATAAAAAAGTAAAAAAAAAAACACAAAAAAACCCAGCTCTGTATGTTCCCCAGAGGGTCCAGAAGATATTCCTTCCCTATTGCAATAGAGGAGGAGAGAAGTTAATGGTGGTTATCATTTGTGAGCCAGGCAGGGTGAAATGAAGGTTATTACAGACCTGTGCTACTTAGCATCATTGGGGATGATAAGCCTCCAGCCCACTAGAGGCCAGGTGGCAGCATTTAACCATCAGAAGCAAGGTGAATATAATTTCCATAATGGGTGTTTAGCTAGAATAACAATGAGGAGCCCATGCCCCACAGGAATCTGTGAAGATATCTAACAGATCAAAGTATTTCTAGGGGCAAGACAATTGAGCCTCTGATGATGGTGTTTCTTGTATCACAAAAAATCAGTAGTGGGCCAACAGAAAACTGATGTCAGATGCTGTATTTTGGAAAATCACAGTCCCTCACAGAATCCACTAGTTGAAGGGAAGGTTATTTCCTTTGGAGGAAAGGTGCTATGATGTCACAGAACTATGACATCACATAGCAGTATGTGATGTCATAGCAGTAGTTACTTCCCCAATCTACCCCCAAAGGACTTATGGTTATTTATCCGATAATGGCACACTCAGGAAAAGCAGATTTTCCAAGGACTATTGGGTACTGGATTATAGATGATAGTGATAGAGTATCATCTATCAGGGCTACAGAAGTCATGTGATAGAGTCCAGTCCCAAGTCCATCTTACAGTGAATACAGTGGATCAGTGGGCCATGCAGTGATGATTTTTCAAGCACTAAATGCATCATTAGGCTGAATTTACCTAGAGGTTGACAGAGCCCTCACATTCATTACTTGACTGAGGAGTGTTATGTTAGAGGAAGTTAGTGGAAGCATGGTAGCAGGATAATGACTTTGCAAGGATGCCCATGTCCTACTCCCTGGAACCTGTAAATAAGTTACACGGCAAAGGGTTAAGGTTGCTAACCAGCTGAACTTTGGCCAAAGAGATTATCTGAGATTATCTGGGAGGCCCAATGTTATCGTGGGTCTATAAATGGAAAAAGGAGGCAGAATGGAAAATCTGATTTAAAGAGAGATCTGAAGATGATATGATGCTGGCTTTGAAGGCAGAGGAAGAGGTCACAAACCAAGGGATGTAGAAGACTCTAGAAACTGGAAAAGTCAAGGGAAGAGATTCTCCCCAGATCCTCCAGACTGAATATAGTTCTCCCAATACCTTGATTTTATCACAGTGAGACCTTCAAAACTGTAAAATAATAAATTTCTGTTGTTTTAAACACTAAATTTGTAGTAATTTGTTACAGCAACAATAGAAAACTAATAGAGGAAGCTCTTCAATTTGTACCACTACTCTCCACCTGACAAGGAATTAAAATTAAAGCAATATTGCAGCCTGGATGACTAGCAGAGCTGAGTACTACTCTCCAGACTTACAGGTTGCTGAGGTAGTGGATACTATTCTTTTCTGATTCACTGTATGGTCCCTGAAAAATCAGATGGATCATGGCAGAGGATAGCGAACTATCACAAACTTAAACAAGTGGGAACCCTAGCTGCAGCTACTGTGCCAAATGTGGTATCTTTACTAAAAAATAGGTCAAAATAGCCTCTAGCTTTTGGAATAAGCTATTGATCTGGTGAATGCATTCTTTTCAATTCCCATCATGAAGAGGATCAAAAGAAGTTCAGATTCACCTGGGAATGAGAAGAGTACATGTTCATTTGAATATTCTGTTCAGAACAGAATATCAAGACTGTTTTGATAGTCTTGACATTCCAAAAGATAGGAAGTTGACCCAGCACACTAATGTCATCATGTTAGCCAGAACTGTTGGGCAGGAAATGGCAAGTACTCTGAACGTCCTGAATCAAGTGTGCACAGCACAGTGAGAGAGAAATCTTATGAAGATATAGGGACCTCCCACATTGGTGGTGTTTTTAGGGGTCTAATTGTCTTACTGTGCCAGGACACTCCCTCCAATATAAAAGACAAATTACTGCATCTTGAACCTCCTACCGTGAAGAAAAGAGATATGCATTTTAGCACTATTTCTTCATTTTATTTTTTTATATAGTAAAAAGTATAAATCTTAAGTGTATTATTATGTATATATATGTATGCGTGTATATTTATATGAAAAAGTGAAAGTGAAGGTTTCTTAGTCGTGTCCAACTCTTTACGACCCCATGGACTATACAGTCCATGGAATTCTCCAGGCCAGAATACTGGAATGGGTAGCCTTTCCCTTCTCCAGGCAATCTTCCCAACCCAGGGATAGAACCCAGGTCTCCCACATTGCAGGTGGATTCTTTACCAGTGAGCCACAAGGGAAGCCCAAGAATACTGGAGTGGGTAGCCTATGCCTTCTCCAGTGGATCTTCTGGACCCAGGAATCTAACTAGAGTCTCCTGCATTACAGGCAGATTCTTTACCAACTGAGCTATCAGGGAAGCCTGTATATATGTATGAGAGACAGAGAGATAGATGAAGTAATCATGACTCAGATTGGCTCATATCAAGGACATTCCCAGAAATTTCTTCATGACGTTTCCAGTCAGTATCCCATCCCCCCAAACGTAGCAATTATTTGATTTCTATCTTCATAGATTAAGTCAACTTGTTTTTCACGTCATCTAAATGAAATCATAGTACATGTACTTTTATGTTGGCTTATTTGACTCTAAATGTTATTTTTTGAAGTATGTGTATGTTGTTTCATGTTTAGTAATTGCTTCTTTTTTCTTATGGCATAGTATTTCGCTGTGGATACACAGCGAATGGATATGCCAAAATAAGTTTATCTATTCTTCTGCTAAAGGATGTTTAGGCTGTTTCCCATTTGGATATATTATGAATGAACTTCCATGAATATTTTTAGATCAACCTTCGGGGCACATGTACTCATTCATTTTGGGTATACAAATGAGAATTAAATTACTAGTCACAAGTGAGTGTATAGCAACTTCTTTAGAAACTGTCAGTTTTTCAAAGTGGTGAACTATTTTATATCTCCACTAGCTACACATGAGAGTTCCAATTATTCTCTACCCTTGTCAACTTGGTTTTGTCCATCTTTAAACAATTTTAGCCATTCTTGTGTTTGTGTTTTTAATTTCCCATTGTGGTTTTAATTTTCAGTTCTCTATTGATTGATGATGCTGAGTATCTTTGCATGTGCTTATTGGCCACTTGAATATCTTCTTTGGTAAAGTGCTTGGTGTTTTACCGATTGCTCTATTGGAATTTGTCTTTTTGCATAGTCTTGATACATACATACTGCAAATATTTGTTAGACAAACATATTGCAAATATTTTCTCCAAAGCCTTGGGCTTCCATTTTTTACTTTCTTAAACATTTCTCTTGATGAGAAGTGGACCATTTGGACAAAGTCCAACTAACTTCTTTCTATTGTGGTTTGTGTTTTTGCATTCTGTCCAAGAAGTCTTCCTTTACTGTAAAGTTATAATGATATTTTCCTATAACTTTATAGTTTATACTTTTCCATTTATGTCTGTGACCCATCCCAAGTTACTTTATATGTATAGTGTGAATTAGTGGTCAAAGTTCATTTTTTCCGCATAGAGATAGGCAGTCACTTCAGCATCATTTATTGAAAAGAATTTCTTTCATCTTTGAAATGCACTGAGGCCTTTGTTGAAAATAAGAAAATTAAATACATGCTGGTGTATTTTTGGACTTTGTATTCTGTTACATAGATTTATCTGTATCCAAATACCACACTGTTTAATTGCATAGGTTTAGAAGAAGTCTTAAAACCTGACAGTGTAAATAATCCAAATTTCTTCACCTTCAAGATTATCTTGGCCATTCTAAGTCCTTTGAATTTTCATTTAAATTTTAAAATCATCTTCTCAATGTATATATGTATAGTTCGCTGGGATTTTGACTGGGATTATATGATGTCTATAGATCACTTTGGTCAATTTACTGGAAAGTAGATCCCCTTTGATTCTCTAAGTATGTAATCATATCATATGCAAAAACAGTTTTATATCTTCTACATATTTTTTCATGATTTATATACATAGATATAGCTATATACTGGCTAGGACCTCAAGTCCAGCATAAACTGGAAATAAAGAGAGTGAAAGTCATTGACTTGCTTCCAATTTTATCAGATTTATCAAGATAACACTTCATGCTAAATATTGAATACTTTTCCAAATTTAAGGGAAAGACGTGCTGGGTCATAGAGTAAATCAGCTGGAGCAATATTATCAAATGTGATGTATGCTGTCTACGTTTCTACTTTCAGTTGAGATATAGGAGACTTTGGCAAATCATTATTTCTAGGGGGAAAATGAAAAATTAAATTTAAAAAATTTTATATAGAATACATTAAAATTAAATTTTAAAAGTTATATGTATATATTTATTTAATGGATGATTTCTAAAAATCATCATTTAAAAAGAGAATTTTTAAGTTCCCACCAAAATTGAGCAGAAAGTACAGAGAATTCCCATATATCCTCTGGTCCTGTTCCCTGTCAAACTCTCCCCCATTTTCAACACCTAACACTACTACAGTGGTGCATTTGTTATACCTGATTAACTACATCTAGACATCATAATCAACCAAAGTCTGTCATTTACATTCACTCTTAGCATGCATATTCTGTGGATTTTAACAAATGTATAATGACATGCATTCACCACTGTAGGACCATATGGAACAATTTCACTGCCCTAAAATTACTCTGTGCTCTGCCTATTCATCCTTATCCCCACACTCCCACCTCCTGGCAACTGCTAATCTCTTGACTCCATGTTGTTATTGTTTGGTCGCTCAGTTGTGATTGACTCTTTGTGACCCCATGGACTACAGCACACCAGGCTTCCCTGTCCTTCACCATCTCCTGGAGTTTGCTCAAACTCATGTCCATTGAGTTGATATGCCATCCTACCATCTCATCCTCCGTCGTCCCCTTCTCCTCCTGCCTTCAATCTTTCCCAGCTATCAGGGTCTTTTCCAATGAGTCAGCTCTTTGCATCATGAGGCCAAAGTATTGGATCTTCAGCTTCAGCATCAGTCCTTCCAGTGAATTTTCAGTACTGATTTCCTTTAGGATTGACTGGTTTGTTCTCCTTGCAGTCCAAGGGACTCACAAGAGTCTTCTCCAACACCACAATTTTGAGTTGAGTTTTGTAAGAAACCGTACTGTCTTCCAAAGTGGCCATACCATTTTGAATTCCCACCAGCAATTAATGAGAGTTCCAGTTGCTTCAAATCCTCATGAGCATTTGGTGTTATTGGTGCTTTGGATTTTGACTGTTATAATAGGTATGTAGTGGTATCTCACTGTTGTTTTAATTTTGTATTTTCCAATGACATATGATGCTGAGAATTTTCTCTATGCTTATCTTTCATGCGTATCTTCTTTGGTGAGGTGTCTATTCAAGCTTTTGCACATTTAAAAAATCTGGTTGTTCAGTGTTAAGAGTTCTTTGTATATTTTGGACATACAAAGAACTTTATTAGATATGTCTTCTGCAAAGACATATTATTTATTAGATATGTCTTTTATAAATGTTTTCTCCCAGGCTGTGGCTTTCTTCTCACTCTCTTGACAGTATCTATTTCAGAGTAGATGTTTTTAATTTTAATGAAGTCCAGCTTATCAATTGTTTCATGGGTTGTGCCTTTGGGTATTTTATCTAAAAAGTCATCAACATAGCCAAAGTTGCCTAAATTTTTTCCTATACTATCTTCTAGGAGTTTTATAGTTTTGTATTTTACATTTATGTCTTGATCCATTTTGAGTTAATTTTTGTGAAGGGTGAAAGGTTTGTGTCTAAATTCTTTTTTTTTTTAATTTAAACTTTACATGTGGATGTCCAGTTGCTCCAGCATCATTTATTGAAAAGATTATCTTTTCTTCAAGGTCATGTATTTTTAAAAACATATTGGAACACCATGGATGCGGATATGCCTAAGGGAAGTAAATTCTAGAAAGAGACAAGCCTGTCCTAGCTGGGCAGAGATTTCATTTAATTTTCACAAAACCTCTGTGAAGTAGGATTAATATTAAATTACTTTTTTAAAGTCACACAGCTCAAAGGAAATGAGGAAATGTCCAGAGGAAATGTAAAAGTGTCAGTGATCTACTTGTCAAAACCAACAGAAACACTTTAGCCAGCATCTTGTTGGTAGTATTTTGGCCATGTTAAATTTTTTTGGAAAATTCTCCCCTTTGATTCTTGTGACACTGAACTCTTCTTTCTTTTATTCTGGCCCTTCCTTTTCAGTTTTCTTTTCCCATCTCCTTGGGTGTGGGTATTCCCCAAAGAGCCAACTACAACATTCTTCTCGCCAATGTCTTTCCTGGGTGATGATGTTTCTCTATTCCAGTGGTCCAAACCAATGCTAATGATTACCCCAAATATTTACTACTAGTTTAGATATTTCTGCTAAATTTATGGCAGGATCTCTATGTGAATTATCTCACAGAAGCCCAAACCCAACCTGTCCAAAACTGACCTCAACTTCTGTGCTGTCTGGTTTTGAGAATGGAAGTATTTGAAAGTTTTCAAGCCTGAAAGTTGGCCATAATCATAGTTCTATCCCACCCCTGCTTTCAAGCAGTTACTAATGATTATCGCTTACACATTCTTAAGTAATCTCTTATATCCACCCTTTATATTCATCCTCACTGTTAATATCTTATTCCAGAATGTTTCCATTTCTTCCCTGTTATGCAACAATCCCTTAACCTCTCTCCTGCCTCTAGCCTGATTCTGGTGTCATAGTGTCAGGATGGTCTTTCTAAACCCACATTTCTTCATGGGCCTCCCCTTCTTAAAACCCTTTCCAACTGACTTTGGGAAAAGAAAACACATCCTTTAACATGACTTCTAAACCTAGTCAGTTAAGTAGCCCCCAATTCATCTCTCTAATGGCACTTCTCATGACTACAATTTGCATTTTCCTAAGCAAGCCATGTTCTCGCTTATCTAAGAGATTTCTAGCATATTATTGCTTCTTCCTGGGAATTAGGATGCTTCTTTTTTTATGTCCTCATCACCTTTTGTTATTATGTTACTTACTGTAGTTTTTTTTGATTATGTGTTTACTTCAGGCCTTCCCTGTTACACTGTAGATACCTCAGAGGAAAGCATAGTTTGGCTTTAGCATCTCCAGCCTCAAAAAATTTGGTTACAAATCGTGAATGAAGTATATTCTCCACAGCTGAGCTCTGTGCTCTGATAACTGTGACTGCCTACTCTGGTTTTTGTTTGGGGATTTTTAAGCCTCAACATGGTGCTCCAGTGTCTCTCCAGTCCTCTGTGGCCTGGTTTAATCATATAAATAGTCTTACTATGGTTCCTACATGACTTTCTATCACCCACTGACATAGACCTTCTGTCTTTTGACAAACTAGGCCTTGGGGGGGTAGATTGGGCCTCTTTGTAGACCGTACTCCAACCCCTATAATCTCCAGACTCAAGCTTTGCTTTGTTTTTGTTTTATTTCAGCTTGGAGATCCTTTAGCTATAAGTTGCAAGAGTTAACTTCCGCTCAAAGAGGTGTCTTCTGTCACCTACTAGCTTGCCATTGCTACCTTAATGGCAATTAATATTTAGGGTCCCCAGCTGCTTAGAAATAAAATAACACACAGATCATGATAAAGGGGGTTTAGGATAGCTGGTACATATCTAATAGAAATTGTTGGCATAGATTTTAAGGGAAAATAAGGTGGATTTCAGTTTAGTTCAGTTCTGTCGCTCAGTCATGTCCGACTCTTTGCGACCCCATGAATCACAGCATACCAGGCCTCCCTGTCCATCACCAACTCCTGGAGTTCACTCAAACTCATGTCCATCGAGTCGGTGATGCCATCCAGCCATCTCACTCTCTGTCGTCCCCTTCTCCTCCCACCCCCAATCTTTCCCAGCATCAGAGTCTTTTAGGAGAGGGCAATGGCAACCCACTCCCGTGCTCTTGCCTGGAAAGTCCCATGGATGGAGGAGCCTGGTGGGCTGCAATCCATGGGGTCGCTAAGAGTTGGACACAACTGAGCGACTTCACTTTTACTTTTCACTTTCATGCATTGGAGAAGGAAATGGCAACCCACTCCAGTGTTCTTGCCTGGAGAATCCCAGGGACGGGGGAGCCTGGTGGGCTGCCGTCTTTGAGGTCATGCAGAATCAGATATGACTGAAGCGACTTAGGAACAGCAGCTGAAGAAAGTGGATTTATAATTAGCAAATGAAAAACTAAACCTATCATTTATCTTTGCCACCAAAGGACAGGGGCTAGGAATGAATGAGCAACCTTTAAGCAATGGAGAAATAAAGAAGGTAAGAAACATCATTTTATCCTTGGGTACTTCTACAAGTTAGAGATAGCTGTCATGGGGGATTCTCAGAAGGGGCTCATAGACTTCTAAGTCATGGTCCCTTAGGCCCCTCTGAGAATAGCATATGAGGAGGTTCAGATCTCTACTGACTGGAGGTAGAAGAGTTGAGGAAGCATGGGGGAGGTGAGGGAGCAGATGGAGAATGGGCTCTGCAACTGGACAATCTCTGTCATAACACTGGTTCCATTGCTTCCTAGGACAAATCTATGACTTCTCTCTGCCTGAGTTTTCTTGTGTACTCATTGGAGAAATAATAGTCAGAACAGAGAAGGGTTACATCAAATAACTAGTGTAAATATCAGATGCTTATGATGTGATTGTTATTTTTCTTTTGTGACATTCTGAGTCCTGAGTTGACCCAAGAAAAATTGGTGGGGATTTGGGTGTACCTACCTTAGACTGTGGAATTGGATGGTTTCTTTCATTCCAGCTATTAATATTTCCTACCCCATGCAAGTCAGTTCTGGTCTATTTGCTCTCAGTTCCACCCTAGCTCTTTTTTGTTCAGTTCTATATTTCAAGGGGTCTACTCCCTGAGGAGAGTGTCCCAGGTTCCCATGCCTACTATCTTCTGTTTCATGTAGTACAAGGCACCAGAAGAAACGGGAGAGTGGGAGGAAGAGAAGTCAGGATATTTCTCCCTACGTGGCAGCCTCAGGAGGTGTCTGCAGTCACTGAGTTTCTTCTCTGGTTCCAGATCCCATTGGAAAAGTCCATCACAGTTTCAGCTTCCACTGAGCTCCACTGACTTGTCCATGCAAAGGTGCTAATGGTGTTCTCTTCCAGCTAATCTCTGGAGATCGATCCTGGGTGTTCATTGGAGGGATTGATGCTGAAGCTGAAACTGCAATACTTTGGCCACCTCATGCGACGAGTTGACTCACTGGAAAAGACTCTGATGCTGGGAAAGGTTGGGGGCGGGAGAAGAAAGGGGACGACTGAGAATGAGATGGCTGGATGGCATCACCAACTCTGTGGACATGAGTTTGAGTGAGCTCTGGGAGTTGGTGATGGACAGGGAGGCCTGGCGTGCTGTGATTCATGGGGTCGCGGAGAGTCGGACACGACTGAGCGACTGAACGGAACTGAACTGAATCTCTGGATTGCTTTACTATCTCCTGGTTGACTTTTAGTTCTTCCATTACCTGTGTACCCAATCACTTTGATTAAATCCCCTCTTTTTAAAAAGAAAGTGATTTTTGTTTTCTGATTTGGATTCTGACCAATACCCTCTGCATTCCTGTCCCAGCCCTCCTGTCAGTGTCTCTGGATGTCTGAAATAGGGGACATTGCCTGGAGCTTGTGCGGCTCTAACAAGTGGACGCTGACTGACTCCACTGCCCTTTCACCCCTAACGGTGCTCAGACTTAGGGACAGGAAACCCCTTAGCTACGCACAAAGGCTGTCAGGAGGCAGCATTCCCCAGCCCGAGCTGTGTGGGATGATTCCCCAACAGTCCCAAACATTGCAGCTATCTATATGACAGCAAAGAAATGTTTTGGCAGAAGCCAGTCTGGGCATCAAAATGCTGAGGCCCATATGTTCCTGGTAACTTCCTGCCAAAATGTTGTTGTTTGAGTTATGAAGAGTATAACTTTTTAATCCAGAATTAAAAGGGAACTCGAACCCAGGGAAACATTTTAAACTGAAAAGTAAGATAACAAAAATGAGTTCAAATGTAATAAAAACGGCAAATGGGAGTGATTGAGATTGGGTGGTTAGGGAGGCAAAGTCTAGGAATTGTATCAGGGTTTCTATTGTCTGCTTCATCCTGGACTTTTAACCTCAGGTGCTTGCTTAGCCTGACTTCTAAACAAGAAACTGAAGATAGCGGGCATTTCCAAGCGATTGCTCTTCCCACTCATACCCAGCCAATCCTTGCTCACCTCTGGTCTTCCTGATCCTGGGTTCTGGACTCTACCTCAAAAGTAGCGGCTTGCTTCCCTCTCCGGTTTTTGTAATTCATCCATCCTCCTCTTCTCTGCTTGTTGGGTTTATGTTTATGACTCTGCTTTCACTTGTTTTCTACCTTGATGGTAGCCATCTCTTCAGCTTCAGTAAAGATTCCCTCCACTTCTCAATAACTCTACCAGCTGGGTAGTCAGGAGCTCTTCAACATTGTTCTGTGGGAAAAAGGCATTGTTTCGTGACAGAAGGGAGAATTTGGCACTTACAAAATATAACAAGAAGGAGAAAGTGGCAAAATCCATATAGAGCGGCAAGACAGCCCTGCACGGGGAAAGAAGCAAATGTTACAGTGTATAAATTCTTTATTTCTTGGGAGAAACCATAATTTGAAAATTTTAAGATACATTGAAGAGTTATCAATAATAATAAAAGAGGGAGATGCTGGTAAGGAATTATGGCTACATGGCCTGGTGATTCAGAGATTCCGAGGGGAATTATTCTAATACAGGCTCTTTGTTGTTCCCACTCATATCTCCAGGTCCACCTCCACTCCAGAGATCACCTGCAGACAATTCCCAGGTGCTCCAAGGGTGTCTTCTCTCTTGCTGCCTGGGGGAGCTCTCTGGCTAGAGGAACATGCCCACTTGTGCAGGAGGAGGGCTAGAGGTATGGAGAGTAACGTCCCAAGAATGATCGTCAAACATTAAGAGACAGGAGTTGACCCAGGTTCTTCAAGCTCTCATGGAAAAAATATAAAGTGTGTTCTAGAGAATGTCCTGGAAAGCCCCAGAGAACTCCCCATTGCCCACTGTGGTAACCCAGTCACAACATACCCATTGCTGCCTTCAGTTCCTTCCTCAGCTCCCTTCTTACTTATCCTGCTTCCTGGAGTCACCTCTCAAATAAACTATCCTTGGCTCAAGTAGCCAGTCCAAAGAGAACATCATCTCATCTGGACCATCAGTCCATCCTTCCTATTAGATCCTTCAGAAGTTATCCAATCTACACATAAACTGGGGCTTTTGAAAGCAACACCATAAAGAATGCCAAGATTCCCAACAAAACCCCTTAATCTTAAACTGGTGATGGTGGTTTACTTGCTAAGTCATCTCTGACTCTTGCGACCCCATGGACTGTAGCCTGCCAGGCTCCTCTGTCCATGGGATTTCCCAGGAAAGAATACTAGACTGGGTTGCCATTTCCTTCTCTAGTGGATCTTCCCAACCCAGGGATCAAACCTTCATCTTCTGCATTGCAAGCAGATTCTTTACCACTGAGCCACCAGAAAAGCCCCTAGTTTTAAAGTTGCAATCAACAGACGTCTGAAAGGGAATTTGCATGGCTGCCAGTGGTCAAAACTGTTTCCTGTAATTATTTTATAAAGGACACTAAGTCCTGAATTAGAATAGGATATCCCAATGCATGAAACCTAGAACAAACTAGAAATACTCTATTGGGTTTTTCCAAACCTTTTTTGGAGACACTATTCTAACCAGATATTATGCTAGAACTTTACATGTTATGGTGTTAAATATTCACAGTCACGCTTTTATAGTTAAATAAAATGAAGTTCATTTTATAATGAGAGCAAAGGCTTAATGGTAAAGTAACCTGCCCAAACTTCAGATTTCTTTTGTAGCTATTTTTGGACTTGGTATTTTGGTGCTATATGTGACGGAGTGCTCCATCTCTAAACCCATGCACTCTATGACGTTTCTTAACTTACTCTGCACTTAGGTTAGTGTTTTTCATGGGGATCTGACCAGTGAAAGGTGAGAGGAAATAATGTAAACCACTTCTAGAACATCCCTTAAAGTTTTCTAGTTTCTAGGTTATCCAGCCTTTTTATCCCCCAGATCCAGTGACCTTGGAGGCCAGGATCAAGATGTTATAGCTATAAGACAGGAGAGGGCTATCTATCATGTATCATACATTGTATGAGCTGGAAATAATATTTTGTTAAGTCACTAAACATCACTACGTCACTTTTGTTAAGTCACAAGGTATTAGTATGTGACAATGAATAGTGGATGACCACTAAATGGTGGAGAAATTAATACTGAAGTCTGGAAAAATCTTAATTCGTGTTATGTGAGCCAAAACATTTGGAAAACTTACCATCTACAATAATTTTGGAGACAAACCATATGCTTAATGAGCTGTTATCTCTAGGAGAAAATGTTGGGAAACAGCATGTTAGTATTGTGTTTTGGCTACAATTGGCTATGTTTTGGGGGTTGGGGGGGAAGAAGAGATAAAGAAAAGATGAGCTCAGAAGAGAACTGACCAGTTTACAAACAAAAACTGATTCCAGAAATTGTAAAAGCTTGCTGCCTCTAGATTCTAAAAGGCAAGAAGTAGAAAAATGCTTTGAGCAGCAAACACCCAATAAACTGTAAAGTGACTGAACGCAGATCAGATTAAAGGAGTGACTTTCCAAACTTGAAAGGTGGCCACCAGTAAGTTGAAAAAGATAGGAATGGAGAGAAGAAACAAAGAAATCGATTAGACTTGAAAACGATGACTAAAAGATATCTTTGGATGTATTTATTATTACACGGAGATGATTAGAATCAAATAGATCAAAATTCTATTGCATTTTTGAGGGAGCAGTATTTTGAGTCCTATGTTTGGTCCCCAGCCTTCCATGAACAGAAGCAAATGTGGAAAGTCACAGCCTTGAAGAGGAGATGATTTCTCACCCCCATTTCAGGAGTGATCAGAGAAGAGGATATACAAGTCCCTTTAGAGGACAGTTCAGTTCAGTTGCTCAGTCGTGTCTGACTCTTTGAGACCCCGTGAAATGCAGCACGCCAGGCCTCCCTGTCCATCACCAACTCCCGGAGTTCACCCAAACTCATGTCCATCGAGTCGGTAGGCTAATCAAGGAACTACTCACCCTGGGTAGAGTCTCCACAGCCTGGCCAGCAGGATTTCAGAGCCCCAGATATGTGGTTGTTTTGTATCTCTCTCTTCTGCTTTTTGAATTAGGAGCATCTGTTGTGGTGATTCTGTCTTTATTACACCATTGTACTTTGGACAAGACAATCCTTTTTTTTCCTGCATTTTTCTTTTTTGTCATATTTTTAAAATTTTTTAATAGTAAAAATTTAATTTTTATAATTTTGTGTTGGTTTCTGCCATACAACAACATGAATCAACCATTGGTAAACATATATACCCTCCCTCTTGAACTTTCCCCCCACCCCTCACCACATCCTACCCTTCTAGGTTGTCACAGAGCACAGGGTAAGCTCCTTGAGTCATACAGCAAATTCCCACTGGCTAGAGAGATAATCTTTTAAACGTTCATTGGTCTCTGGACTGGGAGAAGCCACAGGCAAACTTAATAGAGACTATTGCCTATTGCACAGAGACCCTGAACTTGAAGCTGAATGTAGTGGATTTAGGGTTGACTCCGGGAGGTGGGGTTAATGTGACTGGTTTCTGTAAGTGAGAGCAAGGAGCAAAGAGGTACCCGGAAGCGAATATCAGGCTGAAGCAGAGCTGCTGGTGCTCACTATCTCGTGCATAAGTTCTATTGCATTTGCTCCCCAGCTTCCCTAGTAGATTGGGGTCATGTGACTGGGGTCTGGTCATTAGAAGTAGGCAGAATGACTCCATCTAATTTTCCAGCTCTCTCTTCTTCTGCCATGGTGACCACACGGATCTTAGATCCTCATGTTCCTGATGCTGTGCTGATAAGAGGAAGGAAGACTGCCTCACACATATTGGACTAGGCAAGAGCTAGAAATAAACATTTATGGAATGAATGAAACCATGGAGACTTTAGAGTATATTTGTAACTGTATCATAACTTAGTCTATCTTGACTAATATTCTCTCCTATTCAGAGAAGATTCATAATATGGGAAATTTTGAGATAATTCTCAAGTCTAGCAAATTTGGAGAGAACGCAAGCAGAGTTCATTTTTATCTCAGAGTGGAAATTATGTGTAAGATGAAATAAGATTTTAGAATTTCATGAGATGACATTTTATATAAACTGAAAATTAAATCCAAGGATCTAAGCATCGCAAAACAATTTTTGAAGAAAAGCTATCTTGCAAAAGGTTGCCCTCTGCCATTGCTGGAAGCACTGGTTCAGGCTCTCTATTAGATCTCTCCTGTCTCCTCAGTCTGAGGTTTGTCTTTAGCTTAGAGGTTTCTGTCTTTTGAACACAAATCCAAGAGTTTGCCCAAGAAAAAAATCTTAGCAGTGTTCTTTCATCTTCTGGGTCAAGAAAGAAATCAACTCTCAAGAAGAATTATAATATTGTTTTGAGCAAAAGTGAACAATGTAGGACCCTCTAAACTTGTAAACATCTTCAAAACTCTTTGACAGTGCAGTAGACTGATACTCCAACATGGAATTCCGGACGTTTATTATTAACTGACATAAAGCAATTATACCATGACTGAATTCAACACCAAGTATCTGGGTATATCAACACTGTTTCAGATATTAATTTCTTTATCAACCTTTATGGCATTTCTTAATTGGAAGCAAGAAAGAAGACTATTCATCAGAAGCCTAATCATCAGAAGGGCTCTGTAGTCCTTACCCTACAAAGAGGTCTGGAACAAAGATTAAGCACCCATCACTGCAATTCATATCACCCCATATACAGAATTTGGTGTCTGCCAGCTAAATAAAGCTTGAATGACAATCACAGCTTTGCTTGTATTAACCATTTTGCTGATATAAGCCTCAAGATATTCCAACTGGACTCCATGCCCATTATCCCATACTATGATCTTAGGACCAATGTTACATGCACAAGGAAAAGCATTGTTAGCCATTAGAGTAATTAATGGTTTTCTTGTCATGAGATTGAAGTGCAGACCAAAAATTTGTCTACCTCTGACTGTTGTCTTGACACCACTTTCTATAGGAAGGGCAAAAAAGTGAGGAGAGGTTCCTGTTTTCCTTAAACTCAAATGCTGTTCTTTTATTCCTTCCCTGTCAACACTATCACCTCCACATGAAGACCTCTGCTTCTAGGAGTCCACTTCATCTCACATTCTTATTACAAAGTGAGTTCCTAAGGCAGACATCCACCAACTTCCCTTCCTCCTTTCTGAACCCTCATTCTTTTTCAGGTATCCACCCATCCACCCAAATGAAAGATTTTCCTTTTGTCATTGAGTTTGCTCTCTCTATTGCCAGTGCTGCCAGGCATGGATTGTTACTATTTATCGACATGAAGCTCTCTGCTCTGGCAGGGAGGCTGTTATTTTAACCTCCACCCCCACCCAGAACAACCATTTCCAGAAAGCTTGCACTTGCTGGTCCCTCTGCATGGGCTGATTTCCCTTTAGATACCCCATCACTTGCTTCCTTCCTCTTCCTGACCATCCTATTTAAATTTTCACTTCTTAGCTCCACCCATAGGACTTCCGATTCTCTTGCTCTACTGCACCTGACACACTATTAGTATTTTTTTCATTTCTTTCTTTGCTGTTTCCCCAACTTAGATGCAAGCCCCATGGAGGTAAGAGTTTTATCTGGTTATTTACTGTGATAGTGCAGGCACCTAGAATAGTGCTTCCATTTAGAAATACAATTTATGGAGTATATGACAAAACTGAGCTGATTTTATGATTCTCCAGTCATTCAAAAGAGCTCTGAGGGTCAACACATCTTCGGTGTGTGTGCTGAGGAGGGTGAGGGACCCTGAAAAGTAAGGTCAGCTCCAGACCGAGTTATTTTGGGTACAAGGCAAAAGGAAAAAAGTCACCAATCCTGTCTTTATTTAATATTTTTTCCCTATAGATTTTTTTTTTGCTTAATTAAAAAATGTTGCTTTAATTTTAAAAAATATTGCATTAAGATATTATTTACCTATTGAGATTTTGTGTCCCATTGAATTTGTGCTTGAGACAGGATGTCATTAGCCTCTCCCTAGTCCTGGCCCTGAGTAGGTGCATGGGACTTTAGAACTAATCCCCAAGTTATGTGCTGATCAACTGAGAGAGCCTGAGAGACCCTCTGCATCCCACCCCAAGAGACTCTAGGGAAAGTTCTGTTGTACAGTGTGTGAGGTGGGGAGACTTTATAATCTTTTGAGGGGAACTCTGAAGCTCCAATACTTTGGCCACTTGATGCGAAGAGCCAACTCATTAGAAAAGACCCTGATGCTGGGAAAGTTTGAGGGCAGGAGAAGGGGATGACAAATCCATGACTCAAGGGGATGACAAATTCATGACTCAAAGGACATGAATTTGGCAAATTCCAGGAGATCGTGAAGGACAAGGGAGCCTGGTGTGCTGCAGTCCAGGGGATCCCAGAGTCGAATGTGACTCGCAACTGAACAACAACTAAGGACAACACCTTAAGATGGAATTTCCAGACTGACCATAGGACTTGTGACAGGCCATTAGTGATGATGACTACCATGATGACTATGTCTAAGGTGCCAGTGTAGCTAAGGAAGGAGTTAGAGTAGCAAGGCAAAGCCTAAGGCAAGAATGATATTTCATCAGAGTTTTCTTTGATATCTTAGAAAGTCATTCTGGAGTCCAGGAAACCGCAACTCTGAATGAGCTTAACATGTCTATCTGTTCTTCCAACATCAGAGCAGATTGGTGTTTCTTCAATGTGTACACCAGATGAAATAGCTGGCTGACATTTAAGATACATGGCATGAACAAATGCATACTTTAAAGATCTGCTGAGGGGCAAAGAGATGCTTGTGGTATGAGAGGCAATTAGGCGCTGAGACTGACCGAGGGCCCACAGACTCATAGCTCCCTTCTCCTGCCCCCCTCAGGTTGTACACTCATTTAGTGACCACACAAGTTAAATATTTATATTCTCTTTTTCTTTATCAATTGTTGAGGACATAGGATGAGGCCAAGTTCAATGTAAGTTACAATTCTGCTGCTTTGTCTATTTACTATGTGTAGACATTATGCTAACTGCGTACATGCATTATCATTTAGTTTGCACAACAGCTGTCTGAGGTAGGCACACTTATTACACTCTACTGAGCACACATGCACAATCTTCCCGCAAACAAGTAACACCAGAGCAGTGGGAGTCCCACAAAGCTATATAGTTGTCAAAGAGCTGTCTTCTCTAAAAAATTTCCTGCTTTTGTACAAAAGAAGTGACTTAGACATTCTTGGCTTTGGAGGATACATGCCCGTAAAGAAGATCTTTGAGGCTGAGAGTGTCCCTTTCACTGAAATTCTCTTTCTTTTATAATTATTTCCTAAATTACTTTCAAATGTGATAACAGTTTAAAGTGATAATAATTCAATAAAACCATGCCATAAGTCTTTTCCAGTTAAGTGTTTTGTGGTAGCTACAGACACATTAGATCATGAAATGGAATCATGGACAATTTCAGCTGAGAAGGTGGTATGGAAAATAACCTCATTATTTGTGTCAAATGGACTATAGCCAACCAGCCTCCTTTGTCCATGGAGTTTTCCAGGCAAGAATACAGGAGTGGGTTGCCGTTTCTTCCTCCAGGGTATCCTCCCCACAGGGATCAAACCTGCATCTCCTGGGTCTCCTGCATTGGCAGGCAGATTCTCTACCACTGAGTCACCTGGGAAGCCCTGATGAAGAACAAGTTTGAGTAAAGTAGCCACACTGTGAGAAACACAAGTATAGTTACTGAACTCTGTTCACTGGATAAGGAACGACTGGAGCTTATGGACAAACTGCTCAGTTATTCCAACTGAGGAACTGAAACATTTTTTAAATCAACACCAAAATACCAGGGCCAGGGTGGGATCGTCAAGGAAGAAACTCGGTTTGGAGATACAGGACCACACAGGGATCTTAATCTTAGGCTGATGCCACCACTTAGAGGAAATCCTTTACCATCACCTTGGTAAGGGCTCAGTTCAGTTCAGTTGCCCAGTCGTGTCCGACTCTTTGCAACCACATGGACTACAGCACGCCAGGCTTCCCTGTCCATCACCAACTCCTGGAGCCTACTCAAACTCATGTCCACTGAGTCGGTGATGCCATCCAACATCTCATCCTCTGTCGTCCCCTTCTCCTCCTGCCCTCAAGCTTTCCCAGCATCAGGGTCTTTTCAGATGAATCAGCTCTTCACATCAGGTGGTCAAAGTGTTGGAGTTTCAGCTTCAGCATCAGTCCTTCCAATGAATATTCAGGACTAATTTCCTTTAAGATGGACTGGTTGGATCTCCTTACAGTCCAAGGGACTCTCAAGAATCTTCTCCAACACCACAATTCAAAAGCATCAATTCTTTGGCATTCTGTTTTCTTTATAGTCCAACTCTCATATCCATACATGACTACTGGAAAAACCATAGATTTGACTAGATGGAAGGGATAGTGTATAATATACAATGAAACCATTCTCTATAACAGGGATCCATAACCCCCAACCCCTGTAGGACAGTCTGTTAGGAACAGGGCTGCTCAGCAGGAGGTAAGCAGTGCCCCATTGCTCCCTATGACTTGTATCACCACCTGAATCATCCCCCTCCCCAAATCCATGGAAAAAGTTTCTTCCATGAAACCAGCCCCTGGTGCCAAAAAAGGCTGGGGACTATTGCTGTACAATATTTATCATTTACTGTGAATATTTACACTTAACTGATTTTGTTCTTTGTGGTTTGTTTTACAGGGTGAATTTAGTTTTTCCCCAATAATTAGAAACCTTCCTTATAAAGCCCCCCTCCTTTCTTTATTCTTACTCCTTCCCTCCCCCTTCCTTTCCCACCATTCCTCCCATCCTTTATTTTTAATACATATTTATTGACTACCTCATTTGTATCTGTATACTGTATATGTATAGTATCTGCATACTATGCCTAAAATGTTGAGTAGAAAACAGATATCATTGCTGCTTCACAGAGTTTTTTGAGTTATGCCAGTGCAGAACCTCTTCCAGTTGTATTAAGGAGGGTTCATAGGAACCAGGGAGAAATAATTGACATTTGGCTTCACTGTCATAGTCCCCAGGGTTGGCATGAGCCCCTTGTACACAAATAAACCTCTTGAGCGACATAGCTTCTAATAGCTCTCATGTATAGAACATCCACTTAACCTCCTGGGAAAGCAGCAGGCAGCAAAGTTAAGAATGCAGGAAATTTCAAAAGTCATTTTCACTAAGGTAAGGGAAGTCTCTAGAACAAATATCTTAGTGCCTCTGTAGAAAATAACTACATAATTTCCGTTCATTTCTCTCCATGTGTACTGAATACACAAAAGGTGAGAGCTACGAGCTACAGGGTAGTAACTGTGGACTCACTATTAGTTGTTGGACATTCAAAAGTGAATGAGAGGGACCTCTTGGTGGTCCAGTGGCTAAGACTTCACACTCCCAATGCAAGGGGCCCAGGTGCTATCTCTGGTCAGGGAACTAGATCCCTCATGCTGTATCTAAGAGTTTGCATGTTGCAATGAAAAGGTCCTGCATGCCACAATGAAGATAGAAGATCCTGCATGCTGCCAAATAAATAAAGATGAATATTTTTTAAAAAAAACAACAGTGAATGAGACATGGTTCCTGCTTTCAGATTGTTCACAGTTTAGCAGTTCATTTAACAAATGAAACAACAAACAATTTCATTTGTTGATGAAAAAACATCAACAAATCATTACAACAGAGTGCAAGAGAGGATGGTCATGAAAATGTGTTATAAGGTACTGAAGCAGTTCAGGAAAAGGAGGGATTGATTTCACCTTGTAGTAGAGAAAGGCCAGAGAAGTTCTCCCAGTGTTGACTGTCACAGAGGGTTTGAAAAGTTGAATAGGAATTTTCTAGACTAAGGGAGAGGGGAACTAGGATGGAGAAGGAGAGGTAGGCATGCAGGGCATTCCAAACAGAGGAAACTTGGCATACGTAGGCATGGAGGTGTGCAGAGGGGAAGGGGCATGATAGTAGCCTCATGGTTCTGCATCAGAAAGCATGAATGTGCTAGAAGGTGAGTGAGGATGGAGATCAGGCCCTACTTCTTGTGCATCTGCTTTAAGAGCCTGGGTTTCTATCTTCTAAGCAATGGGGGTGAGGAGGCTGCCTCTGAATGAGTTGAATGCATGAGAATGGCAGTGTTATAGTTGCTTTTTCTTCTTTCCCTGAGCTGCATCAAATAGGACCTTTCACAGGTTCATGCAGGTCACATTCAAAGTTGTCCCTTTCCCACAGCATCCATCAGTGTGCCATGGTCCAGATGCCTCAACTGTCTCATACCTCACCTGGAGTCTGCTCACCCATGGTAATCTCTGTAAAGCTGCAGATGGCAGACAGCTCAGGTCTCCTGGCCTAGGCCCTGATCCTTTGCTTCATTCCGCTTTCTCTCAAAGAAGCCATCAGATCCTCATGAAAGGAGCTTCAGTTCCTGAGAGAGGCTGGCAGATTCATTTCCCTCTTGGGAATTGATATTATTCATAATCTGTTGACTTCCCTGATAGCTCAGTTGATAAAGAATCCCGCCTGCAATGCAGGAGACCTGGGTATAATCCCTGGGTTGGGAAGATCCCCTGGAGAAGGGAAAGGCTACCCACTCCAGTATTCTGGCCTGGAGAATTCCACGGACTGTGTAGTCCATGGGTTCTCAAAGAGTCAGACACGACTGAACAACTTTTACTTGCAATCTGTTGGGTATGATCTAGTGGGCTGCAAGTAGCAAACCAGTTCAATCTAACTTAAAAATAAACATTTAAACCACATAATTTGAGGATGAAGTGTTAATTCAAAGACTTAAGGGCAATAATACAATCAGACTTCAGGAAGGCTCTAACTGGGAGCCTTAATTCTATTTTTACCTTTTTCATCATGTCTCCTATATTACTTTTGTTTCTCTCTAGACTAGCTTTCTTGGCTCTCTGGTCCAGGAGGAAAATTTTAATTCCTGACACTGTATCTTCTAGATCCAGCCGTATTGAATGACTTCCTAAGTGCCAATTTCAAATTCCCAGAAAAGAGGATTTCACTGGTCTCTCTAGGGTCAGGCTTAACTGCTGGTCCAATCAGCCATCTCCAAGGGCAGGTGTTACCCTTCCAACATGGACAGCAGGGTCGTGCATCTGTGTTTTCAAGAATTAGATGTGGAGCAAGAGGACAGTTACACAGTAAGGAAATTACTTGAGAGCTGGGCAGACACTCTGGAATCAGGTCCTACTAATACAAACACAGTTACTGACCACATACACAGCATCCAAATGTTTGCGGTGTTCAAGAGCTAAACAAAACTGTAATTACTTAAACTTCTACAGTCCAGATTGTCTTAGGTGAAATGTCACCATTTTGACCTTATTTCTCTCAACTAAGGGTTTGAATTTTCTAACCTCTAAGATTTCTTCTAACGCTCCAATTCTTTGATTAAATGCACAGGGGCAGTGTGAATTTTCACAGGTCTTACTTTTGCCAACAAGCACTTAATAAGCTCAGAAGACATTTGGTGTTGCTACAGCCAAACTTAAGGAAGAAGATGTTATTTAAACTAACACTTAGCTGCCTATTCACTAGTACCCTGGCTCCAGATAGTATTTGACTATTTCCAAAAATCAAACCCACCCTCGAGTGACAAAAGTTTTTCTCCATTGACAACATTCAATAGAAAACGCTGGGCAGCCTTGGTAGCAATTCCTGCTGCGGTGTTAAAACAAAACCACTGTTAAAAACTAAAATTTAAAATTAAACAAAACCTTAGCCTGCTAAGGTGACTGTTTTAAGGCATTGATAAAAGTCTGGGCTATATAGAAGTTCTAGTATGTTTGTTAAAAAATTCAATATTGGAGAAGGAACAAGATGGCGGAGGAATAGGATGGCGAGACCACTCTCTCCCCCACAAAGTCATCAAAAGAACATTTGAACCCAGAGTAAAGTCCACAAAACAACTTCTGAATGCTGGCAGAAGGCATCAGGCACCCAGAAAAGAAGCCCATTGTCTTGAAAGGAGGTAGGAAAAAACATAAAAGATAAGAAGAGAGACAAAAGAAGTAAGGACGGAGCTCTGTCCTGGGAAGGGAGGCTTTAAAAAGAGAGAAGTTTCCAAACACCAGGAAACACTCTCACTGGCTAGTCTGTGGTGAGCCTTGGAACCTCAGAGGGCCACATAACCGGGAGGAAAAAGAAAGAAATAATTAAAACCCACAGATTACCCACCAAACAGTAACTCCCAGCAGAGAAGCAGTGCAGACGCCTGCATATGCCATTAGCAAGCGGGGGCTGGGCAGGGAGGAGTCGGCTGAACTGCTTTGAGAGAGGACTGGGCTTGAATGCCGTGAGAACAATCTGAGAGATCTAACAGGGGATAGCAAAGCAGACTGGGATAGCTTCCCCACGAAAAGGTGGAAAGCTCTAACCTAAGACTCTGCCAGACCCACTCACAGAACAAAGGGCTGAGCAGAGCGAGCTGGCTGCAGTCGGCCCATCCCCCATCCCCCCGCCGAGACAGGCAATGGAGGGCAGCCAGAGCCAGAGGGGGCAACCAAGGCCCCAGAAAGGCATCCGATACAAACTGCAGGCAGGCTTATTGCTAATCAAGACTTCTTGGGCTCGGGCCGGTTGATATCCACCTGAGAAAGTGCGCGGGTTGTACACCCAGAAAACCGAGTGGCAGGGACTGGGGAGGCGGTAAGTCGCAGCAACTGCGCTCGCCAAACACCTGGTCACCTGAGCTGCTCAGAACAGGGAAGGCACAAAACACAGACCGAGCCAAGTCTATGCCTTTGTGGAGTACCCGAGAAACTGAACTTGAGACGCTCAGACCTGGGAAGTGCATACAACCCGGCGCCGGCCTCGGACAGTTCCCAGCAGAGCAACCTAAAGCCTGTGCAGTGTAGACTGGGACAAGACATGCGCTGTGAGCAGGGGCAAACCCAGTGTGGCTGAGACCCCGCGAGCACTCCCCACAGACGCCGGAGATATTTGTCTGCAGTGTTCCTCCCTTCCCAGAACAGGACTGAACAACTGAGCCTTAAAAAGTGTCCACCCGCCCCCTAGTGTGAGGGCGGAAATTAGACACTGAAGAGACCAGCAAACAGAAGCTAAAACAGAGGGAACCACCTTGGAAATGACAGATAGAGGAGTCTAGAGACTACTCCAAGAATAAGACCAAAAACCAGAGGCAAGAGGCTTAAGCCCGAATCCTGAGAACACCAGAGAACTCCTGACTCCAGGGAACATTAATCGATAGGAGCTCATCAAACGCCTCCATACCTACACTAAAACCAAGCACCACCCAAGGGTCAACAAGTTCCAGAGCAAGACATACCACGCAAATTCTCCAGCAACACAGGAAAATAGCCCTGAGCTTCAATATACAGGCTGCCCAAAGTCACTCCAAACCCACTGACATCTCACAACTCATTACTGGACACTTCATTGCACTAAAGAGAGAAGAAATCCAGCTCCACCCACCAGAACACCGACACAAGCTTCCATAACCAGGGACCTTGACAAGTCACCCGTCCAACCCCACACACAGCGAGGAAACTACATAATAAAGAGAACTCCACAAACGGCCAGAAGAGGGAAAGGCCACCCCAAGCAAAGCATTATAGGCAAGATGAAGAGGCAGAGAAATACCCAGCAAGTAAAGGAACAAGATAAATGCCCACCAACACAAACAAAAGAGGAAGATATAGGGAATCTACCTGATAAAGAATTTTGAATTTTGGTGGTGAAAATGATTCAAAATCTTGAAAGCAAAATGGAGTTACAGATAAATAACCTGGAGAAAAGGATTGAGAAGATGGAAGAAAGGTTTAATAAGGACTTAGAGGAAATAAAAGAGTCAATATACAATAAATAATGCAATAGATGAGATCAGAAACACTCTGGAGGGAACAAACAGTAGAATAACAGAGGCAGAAGACAGGATAAGCGAGCTAGAAGATAGAATTGTAGAAATAAATGAAACAGAGAGGAAAAACGAATTAAAAGAAATGAGGACAATATTAGAGACCTCTGGGACAATGTTAAATGCTCCAACATTCAAATCATAGGAGTCCCAGAAGAAGAAGACAAAAAGAAAGACCATGAGAGAATACTTGAGGAGATAATAGTTGAAAATTTCCCTAAAATGGGGAAAGAAATAATCACCCAAGTCCAAGAAACCCAGAGAGTCCCCAACGGATAAACCCAAGGTGAAATACTCCAAGACATATATTAATCAAATTAACAAAGATCAAACACAAAGAACAAATATTAAAAGCATCAAGGGAGAAGCAGCAAATAACACACAAGGGGATTCCCATAAGGATAACAGCTGATCTTTCAACAGAAACTCTTCAGGCCAGGAGGGAATGGCAAGACATACTTAAAGTGATGAAAGAAAATAACCTACAGCCCAGATTACTGTACCCAGCAAGGATCTCATTCAAATATGAAGGAGAAATCAAAAGCTTTACAGACAAGCAAAAGCTGAGAGAATTCAGCATCACCAAACCAAATGCTAAAGGATCTTCTCTAGACAGGAAACACAGAAAGGGTGTATAAACTCGAACCCAAAGCAATAAAGAAAATGGCAATGGGATCATACTTATCAATAATTACCTTAAACGTAAATGGGTTGAATGCCCCAACCAAAAGACAAAGGCTGGCTGAATGGATACAAAAACAAGACCCCCATATATGTTGTCTACAAGAGACCCACCTCAAAACGAGGGACACATACAGACTGAAAGTGAAGGGCTGGAAAAAGATATTCCATGCAAATAGAGACCAAAATAAAGCAGGAGTAGCAATACTCATATCAGATAAAATAGACTTTAAAACAAAGGCTGTGAAAAGAGACAAAGAAGGAAACTACATAATGATCAAAGGATCAATCCAAGAAGAAGATATAACAATTATAAATATTCATGCACCCAACATAGGAGCACCGCAATATGTAAGACAATTACTAACAAGTATGAAAGGGGAAATTAACAACAATGCAATAATAGTGGGAGATTTTAATACCCCACTTACATCTATGGATAGATCAACTAAACAGAAAATTAACAAGGAAACACAAACTTTAAATGATACAATAGACCAGTTAGACCTAATAGATCTCTATAGGACATTTCACCCCAGAACAATGAATTTCACCTTTTTCTCAAGCGCACACGGAAACTTTTCCAGGATAGATCGCATCCTGGGCCAAAAATCTAGCCTTGGTAAATTCAAAAAAATTGAAATCATTCCAAGCATCTTTTCTGACCACAATGCAGTAAGATTAGATCTCAATTACAGGAGAAAAACCATTAAAAATGCCAACATATGGAGGCTGAACAACACGCTGCTGAATAATGAACAAATCATAGAAGAAATCAAAAGAGAAATCAAAATATGCATAGAAATGAATGAAAATGAAAACACAACAACCCAAAACCTCTGGGACACTGTAAAAGCAGTGCTAAGGGGGAAGTTCATAGCAATACAGGCACACCCCAAGAAACAAGAAAAAAGTCAACTGAATAACCTAACCCTATATCTAAAGAAACTAGAAAAGGAAGAAATAAAGAACCTCAGGGTTTAGTAGAAGGAAAGAAATAGTAAAAATTAGGGCAGAGATAAATGCAAAAGAAACAAAAGAGACCATAGCAAAAATCAACAAAGCCAAAAGCTGGTTCTTTGAGAAAGTACATAAAATTGACAAACCAATAGCCAGACTCATCAAGAAGCAAAGGGAGAAGAACCAAATCAATAAAATTAGAAATTAAAATGGAGAGATCACAACCGACAACACAGAAATACAAAGGATTATTAGAGAATATTATCAGCAATTATATGGCAATAAAATGAATAACCTGGAAGAAATGGACAAATTCCTAGAAATGTACAACTTTCCAAAACTAAAGCAGGAAGAAATAGAAAATCTGAAGAGACCCATCACAAGAAGGGAACTAGAGGCCGTAATCAGAAATCTTCCAGCAAACAAAAGCCCAGGTCTAGATGGCTTCACAGCTGAATTCTACCAAAATTTTAGAGAAGAGCTAACACCCATTCTACTCAAACTCTTCCAGAAAATTGCCGAGGAAGGGAAACTTCAAAACTCATTCTATGAGGCCACCGTCACCCTAATCCCAAAACCTGGTAAAGATCCCACAAAAAAAGAAAACTACAGGCCAATATCACTGATGAACATAGATGCAAAAATCCTTAACAAAATTCTAGCAATCAGAATCCAACAACACATTAAGAAGATCATACATCATGACCAAGTGGGCTTTATCCCAGGAATGCAAGGATTCTTCAATATCCGCAAATCAATCAACGTTAATACACCACATTAACAAACTGAAACATAAAAATCATATGATTATCTCAGTAGATGCAGAGAAAGTCTTTGACAAAATTCAGCATCAATTTATGATAAAAAAACCCTCCAGAAAGTGGGAATAGAAGGGACATATCTCAACATAATAAAAACTATATATGACAAACCCACAGCAAACATTATCCTCAATGGTGAAAAACTGAAAGCATTTCCCCTAAAGTCAGGAACAAGACAAGGGAGCCCACTCTCACCACTACTATTCAACATAGTTCTGGAAGTTTTGGCTACAGCAATCAGAGCAGAAAAAGACATAAAAGGAATACAAATTGGAAAAGAAGAAGTAAAACTTTCACTGTTCGCTGATGACATGATCCTCTACACAGAAAACCCTAAAGACTCTACCAGAAAACTACTAGAGCTAATCAATGAATACAGTAAAGTTGCAGGATATAAAATCAACACACAGAAATCACTTGCATTCCTGTACACTAATAATGAGAAAATAGAAAGAGAAATTAAGGAAACTATTCTATTCACTGTGGCAACGAAAACAATTAAATACTTAGGAATATATCTACCTAAGGAAACAAAAGACTTGTACATAGAAAACTATAAAACACTAGTGAAAGTAATCAAAGAGGACACTAATAGATGGAGAAATATACCATGTTCATGGATTGGAAGAATAAATATTGTAAAAATGAGTATACTACCCAAAGTAATTTATACATTCAATGCAATCCTTATCAAACTACCAATGATATTTTTCACAGAACTAGTACAAATAATTTCACAATTTGTATGGAAATACAAAAATCCTCAAATAGCCAAAGCAATCTTGAGGAAGAAGAATGGAACTGCGGGAATTAACCTGCCGGATTTTAGGCTCTACTACAAAGCCACAGTCATCAAGACAGTATGGTACTGGCATAAAGACAGAAATATAGATCAATGGAACAAAATAGAAAGCCCAGAGATAAATCCACGCACCTATGGACACCTTGTCTTTGACAAAGGAGGTAAGAATATAAAATGGAGAAAAGACAGTCTCTTTTACAAGTGGTGCTGGGAAAACTGGTCAACCACTTGTAAAAGAATGAAACTAGAACACTTCCTAACACCATACACCAAAATAAACTCAAAATGGATTAGAGAGCTAAATGTAAGACCAGAAACTATAAAACTCCTAGAGGAGAACGTAGGCAAAACACTCTCTGGCATAAATCACAGCAGGATCCTCCAAGACCCACCTCCCAGAATATTGGAAATAAAAGCAAAAATAAGCAAATGGGACCTAATTAAAATCAAAAGCTTCTGCACAGCAAAGGAAACTATAAGCAAGGTGAAAAGACAGCCTTCAGAATGGGAGAAAATAATAGCAAATGAAGCAACTGATAAAGGATTAATCTCCAAAATATACAAGCAGCTCCTGCAGCTCGATTCCAGAAAAATAAATGACTCAATCAAAAAATGGGCCAAAGAACTAAACAGACATTTCTCCAAAGAAGACATAAAGATGGCTAACAAACACATGAAAAAATGCTCAACATCCCTCATAATCAGAGAGATGCAAATCAAAACCACAATGAGATACCATTTCACACCAGTCAGAATGGCTGCTATCCAAAACTCTACATGCAATAAATGCTGGAGAGGGTGTGGAGAGAAGGGAACCCTCTTACACTGTCGGTGGGAATGCAAACTAGTACAGCCACTATGGAGAACAGTGTGGAGATTCCTTAAAAAACTGGAAATAGAACTGCCATATGATCCAGCAATCACACTCCTGGGCATTCACACCGAGGAAACCAGAATTGAAAGAGACACATGTACTCCAATGTTTATTGCAGCACTGTTTATAATAGCCAGGTCATGGAAGCAACCTAGATGTCCATCTGCAGGCGAATGGATAAGAAAGCTTTGGTACGTATACACAATGGAGTACTACTCAGCCATTAAAATGAATGCATTTGAACCAGTTCTAATGAGGTAGATGAAACTAGAGCCTATTATACAGAGTGAAGTAAGCCAGAAAGAAAAACACCAATACAATATCCTAATGCATATATATGGAATTTAGAAAGATGCAAATTATAACCCTGTATATGAGACAGCAAAAGAGACACAGATGTATAAAACAGTCTTTGGGACTCTGTGGGAGAGGGTGAGGGTGGGATGGTTTGGGAGAATGGCATTGAAATATATATATTATCATATGTGAAACGAATCACCAGTTCGGGTTGATGCATGTTACAGGATGCTCGGGGCTGGTATGCGGGGATGACCCAGAGGGAGGATAAGGGGAGGAGGGAGGCGGGAGGGGGGTTCGGGAGGGGGAACTCATGTACACCCGGGGCGGATTCATGTCAATGTATGGCAAATCCAACCAATATAATATTGTAAAATAATTAGCCTCCAATAAAAAATTAAAATAACTCAGGGAAAAAAAATTCAATATCATTATTTTACTATTACTACATTTCATGTCTATAGACTTTGGCTAGATAAAGAACCATCCCAGGATTCAAATATTCATCAAGGCCACACTTCTTACACTCTTAAAGAGTCTTATCCTTCATTTACCCTTTCTTTCTCAGGTCAAAAGAAGACAAGGGATTAAGAAAATATACACAAAGACTGCAAGGTATATCTGAATTCCCATGAAAACTAAAAAGAAAGAGAATAGACAATGTGCATTTAATGTCATTTCAACCTTGTGCATAATTTAGGACTCTCTGCATGCTGACTTAGTTTAGATCAGTGGTCCTTTAGGTGACTACATTCACATAGCCTTATATTATAAATCTACTTATTAATTTTTTGCCAGAAGGAATTCTGGAGGTGATTTCTAGCTTCAGTCCTTCACATAGATGATAACAGTCGACATGTCATCTGGAACTTCTGATTTTCTTTAGTCTAACAAACCATTTCTTCCCGTTGCATATTTAGAAGCCCTGGAGCATGAGGGGCAAAGCAGGATTTTTTTAAATGGACAAAACAAAATCTTCATCCTATATTTATTTCCATTAGTAAGAAAAAATATGCAAATCTCCTATCGGGAGTACAGCTGCGGGATACATAGGCAGGTGATGAAAGACATTCATTTGAAATACAGTTTCTCTGCAGTTGTTGGAGCCCCTCCCCACCCTCTTCCCCAACTGTCTGGACTAGGTGGGGGAGAGGTTACTGAGCTATGAAAGTATTTCCCATATTGGATCTGAAGCAATAGTGCAGCTAATGTACTGTGTATTCAAATGAGACTCTTTAAAGCAGAGCTGAATTGAACTCAGATGCAAATCGCCGTGGCAGAAGCACTTTCTGCTGGCCTTTGTCCTTTCTGTCTGTGTCCTTAAATACACAGTCAAGGACTCACAGCCGAGATGTTTAGCCTTCTGAGAAAGTAAACAATCTTGTCCTCCCCCTCTCAATATAGATGCGGTCATGATGTGCCCAGCCTGCTGAATGTGTCAGCAAGAATGTTCTCATCAGAGATGGGTTGAGGCTGGGGGATGGTTCCTGAAGGAATGACCAGGCTCAGAAAAGGCAAGAAAGCAAACTCTCAGCTGAGGAATGAGAAACCCTGCAGATGAAGGAATGAACAGTGATGACAAGAGAGAAGGATCTGAAATTCATTAGATATAATGGCAAAAGAAAAAAAGATGAAAAAGAAAGGAGATTCCCTTACATATGAATAAGATGTGGCATGACATTTACAAGTGAAACTTACAATCCCATGTAAGATGGAAAGGCCAGGTCAAGGCCTCAGTAAGCTTGACCTTCCCCCACTTGGGATGCTCTGAGAAACAAAGCAAACAAGATAAAGAAAATGTACCCAGTCCTGCTTCTCCCTCCAAAAGGTGGTGTATTTTCATTTACACAATGCATTGGGCTTGAACTTGGTTCTTAAAGGAAAACACCATGTTCTCAGAGGCTCCCTTCTACTAAATGTTCCCGAAAGAATTCCTGCCTGGCAAGGTGTTCCCATCATGTGTGGTGTTCCCACTGGAGAAGGAAAAAATAAGGCTGTGCACACTCACCTGAAATCACCCACAGTCAGACAGGGTGAAGCCAGATGAAGGTTATAGATTCCAAATGCTCCCTTAGGCCCTTGTCTTTCTGCCCCCTCCTCCTCTTATCTTCAGTCCCCTCCCTCACAGAGGTTAAAGATTCATTGGCAAAATCATGCATGGCACTGAGAGAAAACTACCCAGATCATTTGGATGGAAACGGAGCCCTAAACAGCCTTTTACGGGGGAGGGGTGCAGGAGAGCTGTCTCTGTGTACTGTATTAGTGGCTGAATTGATACAGGAATAAAATAGAATGTGATCTCCTTAAAAAATTGCTAAATAAAATGCATCAGGCTAATTTAAATATATGAGCTAATTATCTGTTGCAAGTGAATTAAAAATATGGGAAGTTTCACCAAGCATATTGATTTTTTTAACATCATTTTACTTTCTGCTAAGTAAATGTCATCTCCAATTGCAGGATCCTGTTATATTCTTTTTAGCTTTCATGATTCTATTTATTATTCATAAGAGAGAAAAAAATTCCCATTTCATACCACCATAATGAGAAACATCTTGCTCTAGGTGGACACATGAAGAGCAACATTTTGGAAGAGTGGACCCCTTATAGCTTCAACGGATGAGCTCAGTTTGTTGGAACACTGAATGCTGTGTGTGTACAAAGTAATTTGGGCTAGTTGGGCATGTCTGTAGAGTCAATATACATTGAATGTGCCAGAGATATAGTTATGATTAATGCAATCCATAGCAAGTAAGCATCCAGTTTCTTATCCATGTGGTGAGTTTTGGTTGTGGTATCGGGTCCACCATAGAAAAGGAAACTGTTATTATCAAAGCATGCAGCTCTGAAGGGCACACATAACGTTGGCCCTACCATCCTTATTTTGCCACCGCTGGTGGTTATTTTGTTATGCATGCTTTTTCAGCCGTGTCCAACTCTTTGCAACCCCATGACTGCAGCCCACCAGGCTCCTCTGCTCATGGAATTTTCCAGGCAAGAATACTGCTGTGGGTTGCCATTTCCTCCTCCAGGGGTTCTTCCTGACCCAGGGATTTAACCTGTCTTTTCCTGTGTCCTCCATTGGCAGGCAGATTTTTTTTTTTTTTAAAAACCACTGAGCCACCTGTAGTCCCGGTGGTTGCTGGTGGTTGCTGACACTTATTACCCACCATGGGCAGAACCTTAATTCACCAAAAAAGATATAACTTCCTATGACTTGTAGTGAGTTGGAGGGTGTATTTTTCACTCCTGTAAAGGAAATTATCCACTCTCCCCCAACCGAGTAGCATCTAAGTCACTTCAATTATTTCATCAAATGGAAAACCAGGATAGAAAAATAGCCAACAACACACTGCATCAGAGAGATTCTCAGAAATCAAAAGAATATGTGTTTCTAGGATGGATGGAGGACAAGAGGCAAGATAGTATATTTTGGAAGACAAGTCTCTTATCACCAGACGAGGGCAGCAGGTGCACAACCTCACCTTCAAATATCAGTTGTCGGTAATTTACAGTGTCAGCAGTAGGGAAGAATCAGCAGCAGCCCGCTCAGCTAAGTGATGCCTGTCAGGTGGTGCCAGGACTTTGTTTTGGGAACCGAAGAGTAAAAGTGATGAGAGAGGTGGATTTTTAACATGCAGCACATAGGAGTGGAACAGGCTTTATCTCTGCCTTTACCTAAACAAGGCTTCCTGCAGAACCAGAAGATGTATGAGGTTCCCATGGGGCTTCTGTACATGGAAGGGAAACAGCATTGGGTTCAAGAACTAGACTCTGAATGATTTTGATATGCTCTGTGTGTCTCTAGACAATGTAGTTTTTCTCACTTTTCAATTAATCACCTCTTCCCAGAATCTTTCTAGGGTGAATACAGAATACAACAAGATATTTTGTAGGGCTGCCAGGAGATCAGGTATTAGAAATAATGTTGAAAAATACTTAATTAACTGATGTGTCTCAGAAAACTTTCTTTGGGAAAGTCTTCTACAGCAGTGCAGAAAGAAAAACTAAAAGGAAGCAGGAAAAAAAAATAGGAAAGAACAAATGAGGCAATGAGATGAAGATTTTCAAAAGGAAGAGAAAACCAGACTGCATTTATTCGCCCTTTCACAAACATTTTAAATAGGATTTTTCTTCAATCTGCCACACAATATTCGTGTTCTGTCAGTATTATCAAGCTGAGTATTTTTTTTCCCAGTGAATAAACAGCAAACTGTTTCTTCAGGAGTAAATTGTATTTACTGCATACCCAATTAACCATAGTGCTTACAAGTCTTTAGAGTTGTTTTCGTTCACAGCCTGGTTGTGTGGAGGAACTTGGGAATACACAAATGATCAAAACTCAGCACAATTTTCTCCATCATCTACTCAAGAAAATCAATCTGCTTCTGAGATGTCAAAGGTGCCTTTACCCCTCCACAAACAGTGGAAGTCAAAGGCCAAATAACTTATTATCTATCTGACTTACTAAGACTTTTTATTTCATTTTGGGGCTTAATGTGTATTGCTGTGATTTTCAAGGATGAAGGATGTGTATGTTGGTGCTTGACCACTCCAAACTTCCTCTTTGTTTACATTCCTTGAAGGTGGCCGTGTGGTTAGGGTATGGAGTGAGGTTTAGGGAAATAGGTGCCAAGTCTTCCACTTAATATTAATTCTTAAACAATTTAATGGCAGTTGTGGAGATACACTGGCACCTCTGCTATGCGACTTCTGGTTCATACAGAAGAAAGTAGTTTAGCAAAATCATTCCTGGTCAAACCTGAGAAATAGGAAAGTGATTAGTCATGGATTAGAAATAGACTATATATCTGGCAGCATATTTTGATTGATAGAATGAAATTATTAGAGGTGATATAAGAGTTAAGAGATTTCCACATCTGGAAAAAGCAGAGATTTAGGGTTGAGATCAATGAACAACCCAAGTATGAAGATCTTAGATGATAATAAAATATTTAGAGAGGTCATAATAATTTAGCTACAGTGTTGGGTCCTAAATTTATGTCCAAGGAATAGTGAAAGGTGTTAGTCACCTAGTTGTGACCCCCATGGACTATAGCCTGCGAGGCTCCTCTGTCCATGGAACTCTCCAGGCAAGAATACTAGAGTGGATAGCCATTCCTTTCTCTAGGGCATCTTCCTGACCCAGGGCTCGAACTCAGGTCTCCTGAATTGCAGGCAGATTCTTTACCATCTGAGCCACTAAAAAGCCCAAGGAATAGTAATAACAACAACTCTAACATAGAATTTAGTATAACCCATGCACTATTTAAAGTGATTTAAGTGTATTTACTTACCCAATACTCACAATGACCCTATGAAGGAAATAATAAGAGCTATTTCCCTTTTACAGATAAGGGAACCATGGCTCAGAGAGTTTAAATAAGTTGACATCTATGCTAGCAAGCAGAAGAGACAGACTTGAACCCACGCAGGTTGGTCCAAAGACTACGATCTTGGGCATGACGTGAACCAACTCAGATATGAGGAAGTATATTCTTATCAAGGGGATTTTCCCCATATCTAAAATTACCATTAGTGCTTACCACTTGCTGAGCTAAAAAAATGATTCTGACACATTCACTGCCAAATTTTGAATATTCAGTGAGAGGAACGTGCTATCAAATATTTTAAAAAATGATTTTTTACAATAATCAATGGAACTTCTAGTTCTCTGGGTACCAACTCTTTGTCTCTTGTTATTCAAATTAGGCTTATAGTGATTGCAATCTGTACATTCCAGCCTGCTGTCAAAGAGAAACTATAGTCTGTAATTCACGGTTCGAGTATCCAGTCCTTTTGCCTTAAGGCAGTTGTCACAACTGCTGTGAATTAATGATTTATTTTGTTACATGTTCAATGTTTACCTCCTTCTCTGTATTTCTGGTTCACAGCCTGGTACCTGGCACACATGCTTAAGAAATTTTTGTTGAATAAATGAAGAAATCAAGGAATGACTGCAACCCAGCAGCATCTTCCTATGTTCACTAAAGTCAATTTCTTTTTTCTAGTAGTTTTTACCCTATGGAAATGGGGGCAACATATGGAATTTTTACCCAGCGCTCTTCCTTGGGCAATTCATTACAGAATTTTCCTGTTCACCAGCAAATTCACGTGCTTGCTTTGTTTAAAGGGGATTTCAATGTGTTACCCAGGGGATTTTTTTCCTAAGGATATGATTATTCCCAGCTTGCTCTTGCTGCTACGATATGACCATGCTTGGCATAGAGCTCACGTGGCCCGGGATTAAGCTGTCCTCATTGTGTGGAGTGCCTTGGACACACGCTGCACTTATTAGAGTGGGGTATTGTGGATCACTTTACAAAGGCAACAGCTGCAGCCATTACTGCAACAGTTATGTCATAATTTGGTATGTGTGACACCTCTGCACGATGCACGCAGAGAAAACATTTATTCTTCTCATCTGTCAATATATTTGTGCCTTGCATTTCTCTTTCTCTTGTTTCCTCCTTTTTTTTTCCCCGCTCCTTTTGACAAGTGGCAGAATGCATCCCAATTCCCAAACAATTGGCTCCTCCACAGAAATATCCTTAAGGCAGCTGCTTTCTTATAGCACATTTTTGAATGATTATGTGTATATAAATATATATGTTTCTTAATAAGAAATAGGCTTTTTGAAATGCAGAGCCAGTTTCACAGCCTCTAATGATATTCAATTAGCCAAGTATGGGCAACACCTCTGTGGTGCGGGTGAGCTCAAACACGGATGCTCGAGGTAAACTAAGACTTTCATGGGATTATTTGGTTGAAAAGACACCAAATCCTTAAAATAAGCCAGATGAGGGCACTTTTCTTAATGCCCCCACTCCATCCCCAGCCCCAAATGAACCAGGATCTGAGATGGTACGAGATAATCTCCCAATTAGGTTCCATAGGAAACTGAGCTGAAACGGTTTCTCTGAAGTCACACAGTTAACCAACAGTAGAACAGGACTAAACTCAAGGTTGTTGGATCTCAGCCATGTGCATATTACACCTCTTTCAAGCCATGAGTTCAGAAGCCAACTTGACAATGATTGGTGTGGGTGGGGTTGAAATGTTAGGCTCAGGTGCCTGAGTCAGTCCTGACACAAATAATGTGGTGAATATTACACGAATAAACTGGCGCATGTGGCAAGTTCTCCTGACATCTCCATTTCTACCTCCCGGCCCTAGGGGCTATGTGCCTTTCTCTATTTACAGAGCCAGAAATGTTCATTGCCTGCCTTGAACCTGGACAGTAGGCTTTTCCTACTATAAGTCCCTCCAGCTGCCAGAGTGTGGGCTGACCAGCCATTCGCTAAGCTGAAGGATCTGATGGATACCTAGGAGGAGGAAGCGGGAGTGGGAGATGTCAGCTAAAGCAGTGAAGAGGAGGAAGAGGATCACACCGAGACAGCAGTGTTTATGGAGTTTCCACCACAGTCCATGAGACTTTCCCTGGTGGCTCAGACAGTAAAGAATCCATCTGCAATGCAGGAGACGCAAGAGGTGCAGGTTCAGTCCTTCGGCTGGGAAGGTCTCCTGGAGGAGGAAATGGCAACCCACTCCAACATTCTTGCCTGGAGAACCCCACGGACAGAGGAGCCTGGGGGCTACAGTCCATGGGGTCACAAAGAGTTGGATACAACTGAGCAGCTTTCACTTCCACCATGTGCCATACATGATGACAGATTTTCCTATTCTTTTGCTAATGAGACAATGAGATTTTAAGAGGTTGTTTGACATGACCATTTTCCAGGAAAGGCAGAAAAGCTTTGAACCTCAGCTTGTCTAATTCCAGGGTTTCTGTCCAGAGCACCCTCAAGGTGCTGCCAGTTGTGTGCTGGTGCAGAGGTGCCAGGAGCAGGGAGTGAGTAGAGATGAAATCCAGCCTCCACCCTTCTTATCCACCATATCCACCTTCAGCTGGCAGCAGCCTCTCCATGACTCTTCATTTCGTCCCTCTGTTCCCATGGACCAAGCATCCAAAGAGTGGAGAATAATGATCTAAAAGCTTACAGTGGGACAAGGGTAGCCCCAGATAACAGAATGCACTGAGGCTCTAGTCAGGGTTTTAACTTATTGCCTTTATAATTGCTTGTCTCCTGCTGGGTGTAGGTGGCCTAGGATTGCTAGGTGAGGATCATAGTTGAAGAAAGCCCAAACTTTTCAGGTGTATCCTGGTCCTGATAGAAGCAAAAACATATATGCCCAGATTTCCTGTAGAATGTCTTTTGCTGAGTTCTGTTTATTGCTTTTAAATCAAAAGTCATGTCTGACTCTTTGTCACCGCCATGGACTGTAGCCTGTCAGGCTCCTCTGTCTATGGAATTCTCCAGGCAAGAATACTGGAGTGGGTTACCATTCCCTTCTCCAGAGGATGTTCCCAACCCAGGGATTAAGCCGAAGTCTCCTGCATTGCAGGCATATTCTTTACTGTCTGAGCCACTAGGGAAGCCCTTTTAAATCAAGTGTTAGGTGAAGTTTTGAGATTGAGAAAAGTAGGCAGTGAAGACTCAAATGAAATCAATAGAAGCATCAAAGGAAGGCTGTCCAGGCTTGCAGGGCTGAGAGGAATAGGAACAGGAGAGTGCATTTGAAAGCATAATGGATCATTCACCCCTGGGTGATCAGGTCAAATCATCTTTAAGAAGTGAGAATAATTTGTATCCAAGCTCTAAACCAGACACCGAAACTACTTTAAGAATGTGACAATCCCAGCCAAATTGGCTTCAACAATAGAGAAATTTATTTATTATCTCATGCAAAAGGACTTCCTTTCAGAAATAGGGAAGGCTTTCAGTTCAGTTCAGTTGCTCAGTCGTGTCCGACTCTTTGCAACCCCATGAGTCACAGCACGCCAGGCCTCCCTGTCCATCACCAACTCCCGGAGTTCACTCAAACTTAGCTCCATCGAGTCGATGATGCCATCCAGCCATCTCATTCTCTGTCGTCCCCTTCTCCTCTCACCCCCAATCCCTCCCAGCATCAGAGTCTTTTCCAGTGAGTCAACTCTTTGCATGAGGTGGCCAAAGTATTGGAGTTTCAGCTTTAGCATCAGTCCTTCCAATGAACACCCAGGACTGATCTCCTTTAGAATGGACTGGTTGGATCTCCTTGCAGTCCAAGGGACTCTCAAGAGTCTTCTCCAACACCACAGTTCAAAAGCATCAATTCTACGGCACTCAACTTTCTTCACAGTCCAACTCTCACATCCATACGTGACTACTGGAAAAACCATAGCCTTGACTAGACGGACCTCTGTTGGCAAAGTGATGTCTCTGCTTTTTAATATGCTATCTAGGTTGGTCATAACTTTCCTTCCAAGGAGTAAGCGTCTTTTAATTTCATGGCTGCAATCACCATCTCCAGTGATTTTGGAGCCCCCAAAAAATAAAGTGTGACACTGTTTCTACTGTTTCTCCATCTATTTCCCATGAAGTAATTGGACCAGATGCCATGATCTTCGTTTTCTGAATGTTGAGCTTCAAGTCAATTATTTCACTCTCTTCTTTCACTTTCATCAAGAGGCTTTTTAGTTCCTCTTCACTTTCTGCCATAAGGGTGGTGTCATCTGCATATCTGAGGTTATTGATATTTCTCACAGCAATCTTGATCCCAGCTTGTGCTTCTTCCAGCCCAGCGTTCCTCATGGTGTACTCTGCATATAAGTTAAATAAGCAGGGTGACAATATACAGCCTTGACGTACTCCTTTTCCTATTTGGAACCAGTCTGTGGTTCCATGTTCAGTTCTAACTGTTGCTTCCTGACCTGCATACAGTTTTCTCAAGAGGCAGGTCAGGTGGTCTGGTATTCCATCTCTTTCAGAATGTTCCACAGTTTATTGTGATCCACACAGTCAAAGGCTTTGGTATAGTCGATAAAGCAGAAATAGATGTTTTTCAGGAACTCTCTTGCTTTTTTGATGATCCAGAGGATGTTGGCAATTTGATCTCTGGTTCCTCTGCCTTTTCTAAAACCAGCTTTAGGGTTTGTTAATTCCACAGCTCAGAATTTTTCAGACCTAGGTAGGTTCTTTGTGGGTGTTCTGTCAATGTTTCCACTTTATCCTAAAAGTGGTTCCCCATATGGTCACATGACAGCTGCCATCAGCAACTGATGCAGCATGCATACTTTTGTGTTTATCACTATTTGGATGAAAAAGATGAATTTGATTTCCAGAAGCTCAGAGCAAACCTCTCTATGCATTTCATTGGCTTAGACTGACTTGGGTCTGTTCATCTCTGAACAAATCCCTGGGAAGTGGATGGAACCACCTGGGTTGGCTTGACTGATTATCTGGGGGTGGAATGAATGTTGGGAAGTCTTCCAGTTCTTCTCCAAAATGTTGCTACACCCTGAGACCCCCACTTGTAAGTGTATCCATCAGAGTTGAATCAGGGAGGCAGAGTTACTATGAGCAGCACAGAATAAAGAATTTATTATGGGGATTAGATCTTATTCAATTGTGGAAGCTGGTGAAATGGGGGGGGGTGGTTTGTGTAGGACACTGCCTCCATGGCTACTGTTAAGCCCGAAGTCACAAAAATTCAGCTAGACTAGCGATTGGGAAGGAAAGCTGGTGCCCTTCAATCAGGACTCAGCTAACAGAGGAGATCTGGCAGGTGCTGGAGAAGCTGAGGAGCTCAGTCCCCTGCAGGCCAGCAAGGTTAGCCAGCAGGTCAGTGACAATGTGTGTGGGCTGTCACAGTGCCTGGCACTCTGCAGAACCTCAGAACATAACCAAACAGCTGAGGCTTCACAGATCTCATGCAAAATGCCTCTTGTACTCATTCCCAACTTGGAAACATACAAAAGAAGGAATTCTGGGGGGAATTAGCTCCCGGTTAACCAAATTGAGAGAGGACAAAGCAACCACAAGAAGAATTACAGTGTATTGATTCTCAATCTGGGGTATTTTGCCTCCAGAGGTTATTAGGCAATGTCTAGAGATGTGTTTTGGTTGACTCAATTGAGAAGAAGCTATTGGGATCTAGAGCAGAAGCCAGAGATGCTGCTAACTATCCTAGAACGCACAGGACAGCCCCTCACAGCAGAGAATTATCTTATCCGAAATGTCAACACTGATCAGGTTGAAAAACCCTGATCTGGGGTGACCACTGATTGTAAACAAATTATGTTCAAACTCTATCTCTGTTTCAGCTTCATAGAGCAGGGAGAAACATGGCTTAAGTTTATTTGGTAGTAGAAACTAGTGGTGTATGTCTGCATTTGAGGGCATAGCACCTGTCCAGACATTTGACCTCTGTTTCATGCATTTATGATCAGAAGGCCCTTATTTTAATTAAAAAAAAAAAAGATTAACAAAGGTTTTATCCCCAACTTCACATCAAGTCCACGAAGAATATGACTAATCCTTTATATGTCTCCTCCCGCCCCATAGTGACTTGTTTCCAGGATGATATCTGTTGTTTCTGGACTGCTTTTACTAGAGTATGCAGAGTCAACCAGCCTTTCATATCCAGCCACACTTATGTGTATGCAAAATCCATTTGTCAATAGAAACTTTACACTGTACCAGGAGATAGGCTCTCAAGCCTTTGGGGACATGGTTTATAGGTACAATATGGATGCTTCTTTGGTTGATGTTTCCAATTAAATTCTCAGGCAAGTTCTTCCTGGTGATTTTATGACATCATTTGTGTCAGATGTCACTTGACTAATGAGACGGAAATTGCTGGAAAGAAACCTAAGTCAAGGAGGGTAGTGCCTCCCTTTGAAACTTTCATTTTCTACTAGATTATTTGTACTTTTCAGAAATCCCATGGTATGGATTCAGTAACAGCCCAGGAAGCAGTGGGTAATACAAAAAAAAAAATAGGAAGAGACTCTGATGGATGGAAAACTGCTTATGGATCTGATGCTATAACTCTCTGGCACTTTCACAGATGCACGAGGATAATGTCTAGTGAGATGGCTACCATTCCTTGCTGGACTGCCACGATGGTGGGATTCATTCCAGGGATGTGGGCTTTGGCCAGCCATAGGGAGGAGAACCAGTGAGGAAACTTTGATATCCCCTGACTTTCCAATCTCCAGGTGAGACGTGGATATCTATTCTAGAACAATTAAAAGTAAGGAAATGTGAATATATACATATGATATAAAATATAACATTTGCCTAATGTAAAGGATGCTGTGGAACTGGACAGGTGAGTGAGGCATTGAATAACTGGGCCCATATGAACTATAATTTTAAGGCATTCAATTAGCCTTAGTTATTCCATTGAAGTTCTTCTTGAGTCTCCTGAATCAAAAGCTGTTTATTTGGAAGTAATAGAAAAACAAATCCAAACTGAAAGGAGATTTATTGGCCGGAAGTGTGCCAGGCATCAGATACAATTTTTCCTAAGGCTGGCTTTGCTCCTCATGGTCATCAGATGGCTGCTGTCAGAGCCACTGGCACTCTATGTTTTCTTTTTCATGTCCAGGGATTGTTAGCACAATGCTTAGCACATTTATTCAACAAATGTCCTAATTTCTGACCCAGTGGAACTTACCTGTATCACTAACTGTGGTTGGGGAAATGCTATGCTCTGGGTGGATTAGGCTAAGGACATCCACTGCGGTTAAAAGATTGATGTCATGTTACTGATTTATATCCCTGGCCCCCATTCACACAGCCCTTAGTAGGGAAGGTTGGTTTTACAAACGTGAGTCTGGTTGCTGTTGGGAATTGGGAATATGGAGAATGCATGCAGATACAGAAACAGCAAATGTCTCCTCTATCCCTCCAAATTGATAAATGGAGGCTAAAAAGATTCCTGCTTTAAACAGTGTTTTCCAACCCAAACTGAGTGTCTCAAAGCACTTAACTATCAGGGGATATTATTAAGAGGTGAAACAGGAAAAAAATGATGCTTTATGATCAAATCAAGTTAAGGTAATTATTTGCTGCTGCTACTAATTTTCATTGTGAATCTGAGAAAGAGAGGGAAAAAGAAAGATGTTTTCTAAACTTATTTCACAAGGAAACCCTTGCTTTGAAGAATTCCTACAACATATTTCAAGACATGGTTTGGGAAATGCTACAGCCTATTGCTTCCTTTGAAGCTAATTCCCCTTTAGGTTTCTAGGCTAATAAAGCTTAAATAATCCTTTCTGATTATAAAGATAAAGCATACTCACTTAAAAAATAAAAAGAGAAAACCATAAACAACAATATAAAAAACAGTATTTCTACCCAGAACTACTATTAATATTATAGTGAATGCCCCTTTTCTTCTTTTCTCATATATATACTCTCTCCATATACATTTAAACATTTAGCCCAAAACTTGAATAATATTTTACATACTGTTTTGTAACGTGCTCACTTAAGAGTTTCCTCATTTCAATAGAAATTTATTTTTCCACTATTAATGGTTAGACAATATGTAGTTTTTCCATCTATTTCCCATGAAATGATGGGACCAGATGCCATGATCTTTGTTTTCCGAATGTTGAGCTTCAAGCCAACCTTTTCACTCTCCTCTTTCACTTTCATCAAGAGGCTTTTTAGTTCCTCTTCACTTTCTGCCATAAGGGTAGTGTCATCAGCATATCTGAGATTTTTGATATTTCTCCCAGCAATCTTGATTCCAGCTTGTGCTTCTTCCAGCCCAGCGTTCCTCATGATGTACTCTGCATATAAGTTAAATAAGCAAGGTGACAATATACAGCCTTGACGCACTCCTTTTCCTATTTGGAACCAGTCTGTTGTTCCATGTACAGTTCTGACTGTTGCTTCCTGACCTGCATACAGGTTTCTCAAGATGGGAAATAGATGGAAAAACAGTGGAAACAGTGTCAGACTTTATTTTGGGGGGCTCCAAAATCACTGCAGATGCTGATTGCAGCCATGAAATTAAAAGACGCTTGCTCCTTGGAAGGAAAGTTATGACCAACCTTGATAATATATTAAAAAGCAGAGACATTACTTTGCCAACCAAGGTCCGTCTAGTAAAGGCTATGGTCTTTCCCGTGGTCATGTATGGATGTGAGAGTTGGACTGTGAAGAAAGCTGATCGCCGAAGAATTGATGCTTTTGAACTGTGGTGTTGGAGAAGACTCTTGAGAGTCCTCTGGACTTCAAGGAGATCCAACCAGTCCATTCAAAAGGAGATCAGTCCTGGGTGTTCATTGGAAGGACTGATGCTAAAGCTGAAACGCAATACTTTGGCCACCTCATGTGATGAGTTGACTCACTGGAAAAGACTCTGATGCTGAGAAGGACTGGGGCGGGAGGAGAAGGGGACGACAGAGAATGAGATGGCTGGATGGTATCACCGACTCTGTGGACATGAGTTTGAGTGAACTCAGGGAGTTGGTGATGGATAGGGAGTCCTGGCGTGCTGTGCTTCATGGGGTCGCGGAGAGTCGGACACGACTGAGCGACTGAACTGAACTGAACTGAACTGAATATGCAGTTAATAAGATAAACCACACTGTATTGGACCAATCTCCGATATTGAAATTTAGGACTTTTAAAAATATATATTACCAATAATCTCTGCTGAACACAGGCATACCTTGTTTTATTGAGCTTTGCAGATATTATGTTTTTTATGAATTGAAGATTTGTGGCAGCTATGTTAAGCAAGTCTATTGGCACCATTTTTCCAACACCATTTGTTTACTTCTTGTCTCTGTGTCATATTTTGATAATGTGTGCAAGACTTCAAACTTTTTCATCATAGTTACATTTGTTATGGTGATTTGTGGTCAGTGATATTTCACCTTACTATTGCAAAAAGCTTACAACTCTGAAGGCTCAGATGATGGTTAGCATTTTTTAGCAATAAAGTACTTATTTAAGTTATATACTTTAAACTATCAGTTAAGGCATATCAAATATGGTATATTAAAAAGCAATGTTTGTTTTGGAAATAATGTCACTGTACACTTGGTAGACTACAGCACAATGTGAACATATATTTTATATGCATTGGGAAACCAAAAAATGTGTGTGACTCACTTTATTGCAGCGTCTAGAACTGAGTCATAAGTATCTCTGAGATAAGCCCATATCCTTGATATACAAACCTTTGCAAAGTTGAACACTTGAACATTTCTTTCCTCAGGAAAAATTTCTGCCAGTAGATTTATTGGGTCAAAGGGCATTTATATTTTAAGGCCTTAGACATTCATTTTGGAGCTAATATTTCATTAGCAATATTAAATGCTTAATCCAGGGGGAGGGTTCGCACATGAATTGCAATCATGGGTTTTATAGGATACAAATGGCATTGCTCTGTGCTTTTTCTTTTCTTTTTTCTGAGAGCAAATGTGCCTGCTAGCAGTAAATATTAAACAAAACCTCAGTTCTGCAATCTGGCACTCAATTGTTCATTTCTTTAACATAGCAGGGGGAAAAAAAGTTATTTTGATTGTGTAACAAGCACATTGATCTATTGAAGTACTACCACAGACATATTTAATTTCTGTGAAAATAATCGAGTCTGCAGGAATAATTACAGCTATCAAATTGTTTCTTCCAAAAAAGAAAAGAAAGGGGGTTTAGCTATTAAAGTTATAGTTCTTTTGATCCTGAGGAAAAGAAGCAAGAAACTTGTCTTCAAATGGGAGGGTGGGCAGGGAGGGAGAAAGGAAAGGGTAGTCCTTATGGGTCCCCAAAACACACAAAGGTTTGGCAGGATCTCAGGCTCATTCATCTGTCAGCTGTCATCACTCTTGGCCTCAGACTTCGGGCTAAAGAGGCACAGGTCGGGGGTGTTACTGAAAGAAGAGGCTTAAAATTTTGTGCCTTCTACATCGCAAGGGCAAAAACCATGTAGCCCTCACTTATAAATCTGGTGAATACACTTTCATACATTATTTTATCTAATCATCGAAACTATCCTGTGAAGTTTGTGCCATTATGTACATTTTACATATGAGCAAATAAGGATCAAAGAGATGAGAGGTTGAATTGATTTGCTGTTGTCATCTAAATTGTAACAGAGCAGGAAAAGGAGTTTGAACCCCGACACCGAAAACTGTAATTTCCTGGTAACCCACCACCCAGTATTTTCCTATCATTCATTAAGGACTCTGATATACCAAGTACTTTCACGTGAATAATCAAATGTTTAATCCTTAGAAAAATCCTCTGAAGTAGATGTTACCATCTGTATTAGTTTGTTAGGGCTGCTGTAACAAAGTACCACACACTGAGCTGCTTAAAATAACAAAACCTTGTTGCCTCATAGTTCTGTCAGCAGGGCCACACTCCCTCTGAAGTCTCTAGAAAAGAATCTATTCCAGGTCTCTCACTAATTACCTTCTGGTAGTTTTTAAATTTGTGATTGCATAAACCCTGGTCTTCACATGGCATTCTCCTTATGTGTTCCTGTCTCCAAATTTCCCTCTTATAATGACACCAGTCACACTGGTTAGAGGCCTACTCTACTTCATCATGAGCTCGTCTTTACTAATTACATCTGCATTGACCCTCTTTCCAAAGAAGATCATATTCCCATCATGTTGGGGCTTAGGACTTCAACATATGAATTTGGGGGAATGCATTTAAACCCTTTAGAGTAGGAAATGGGAACCCAGTCCTGTATTCTTGCCCAGAAAACCCTAGGGACAAAGGGATGAGGAGGATTATGGTCCACAGGGTCACAAAGAGTTGTACACAACTGAATGACTGAGTATAATTCAACCCATAGCACCACCTCCATGTGTCACACCATACTGGTTGATATAAGGTTGCTGAGCATGTAAAGATCAAGGCCAGAATTTGGAGTCAGCTTTTTTGACCATGAGCCCCCAGGATTTTCCCATTGTAGTCTCCTTCTTCTTCTTGAAAATCACTCAGTCATGTCTGACTCTTTGCAACCCCATGGACTATACAGTCCATGAAATTCTCTAGGCCAGAATACTGGAGTGGGTAGCCTTTTTCTTCTCCAGGGGATCTTCCTGACCCAGGAATTGAACTGGGGTCTCCTGCATTGCAGGCAGATTCTTTACCAGCTGAGTCCCAAGAGAAGTCCCAAGGGAAGGGAGCACAAGGATCTGGGCATTGCAGGGTGACGCCGACAGCAAGCCAGAAACCCACGAGGTGAGGAAGGTGGCAGGAAGGCACTCACTAGGGGCCCACCAACCTGCCCTGCCTGTGGTGAGGACGGACGACTGCCCACGCTTGGTCCACAAGTCCCCTTAATTCTAAATAAATATGGTTAAAATCAGAGCCAATGTGACCGAGGCCTAAACAATTGTCATGCAAATTGTACATTAAAAATGCAAATACAATGTAATTACAAAGATGATTTAATTCCAGTCCAGCCTATTTGGCTAAGGATAATGCAAAAGTCACAGGAGAATTTTGATTTAGAGAATATAGGACTTTCAGACATGTGAGACTGCTAGGCAAGAGATTAGATGCTTGGAAGCTGGGGAGAGAATAAACTGGCTTTTTGATAAACGCTGAAGAAGAGAACATTGAGAACAAGGTACTATATGGGGTCCAGAGAATGAACACACGGGGCTGAGGATCCCAGGATGCATGACACCCCTGCCAGGTTCATGGCGCACCTGGACTGGCAAAAATGGCTGAATAATTCCAAGACAGGTGCTAATAATGCAAGCTGGTTTCTAGTTTACTCGAGGCAGAGTCACCAAATACCCTGGGTTGCCTGGGTCTAAGGGGTTGCCCAGAATAGTATTTTCAGCATTAAAACCCAAACAATCCCAGACAAATAGGGGTGGTTATCACCTACTAAGGGGTGAAACCGGATGTCAACTATGAACCAGATTGATTAACAAGTGGGGCCTCCTGGTTTAAGTTCCATGCTAGTGAGTCAATACTTTGCTACAGGAATCCTTCAGCTTCTGGTGAAAATAAGAACAATATCAAATACTACACCTAATCAGTACATATCTGTTACCCCATAGAAATCCACAGTGTAGTTATGTTCTATTGCTTTCTGGCTAGCTGAGTTAAAGACATTAGGCGATGGGGGATTCACTGAAAGTGAAGATCATACAAAGGCGTTGGTCCTTTGTAACTGAATATAGCAAAGGCTACACCTGTCCCATCAGGGACCCTTCTGTTTCAACCCCTTCTCTTCCATCCCAGCTCCTGTCCCCCATATGAACAGTGAGAGAATTTCTCAAACTTTCCTTGCCATGAAAATCAACTAAGGCACTTAGTAAAAGTAGATTCAGTGAAAGTCACTCAGTCCTGTCTGACTCTTTGCGACTCCATGGACTGTACAGTCCATGGAATTCTCCAGGTCAGAATGCTGGAGTGGGTAGCCTTTCCCTTCTCCAGGGGATCTTCCCAACCCAAGGATCAAACCCAGGTCACCCACATTGCAGGTGGATTCTTTACCAGCTAAACCATAAGGGAAGCCCAAAAGTAGATACAGAGACAAATTTATTTAGAATCTCCAGGGAGGAGCTGGAAGCTACATCTATATCTCTATGTGTTTACTAGATAAAGTTTTAAGCAAGTTCTCCGGGTGATTGTTGGGTCATCAGAACTAGCAGTGATGCCAGTAGGAAACTATACACCTGTTCTCCTCTCAGAAGAAACTAGGAGATTCACCCCCGACCCCCGCCGCCACCATTTCTATCTTCAGAATACACAGAGAGGGTAGAAGGTGGAGCATGCTAGTTTCTGCTCAATTCTTCTGTGTCTATTTCACAGACACATTTTTTGTTTTGCAACAAGCATACTTAGTCCCTTGGACTGCAAGGAGATCCAACCAGTCCATTCTAAAGGAGATCAATCCTGGGTGTTCATTGGAAGGACTGATGCTAAAGCTGAAACTCTAATACTTTGGCCACCTCATGCGACGAGATGACTCACTGGAAAAGACTCTGATGCTGGGAAGGATTGGGGGCAGGAGGAGAAGGGGACAACAGAGAATGAGATGGCTGGATGGCATCACCAACTTGATAGACATGAGTTTGAGTGAACTCTGGGAGTTGGTGATAGACAGGGAGGCCTGGCGTGCTGTGATTCATGGGGTCGCAAAGAGTCGGACACGACTGAGCAACTGAACTGAACTGAACTGATACTTAGGAAAGGCAGAACTCTCTTTCTGGATAGAACTTTTTTTTAGATAGAAATTTCTTTCTGCATAGGACTTTTTTAGATATAACTTTTTTCCCCTGTTACTCGGTTCTGTGTGATTCCCTGATAGCCATGTTTTTGGCAAACAAAAGGAGCTGGGGAAGGAAATGGAGGTGGTTTAAGGAGGGGTGCCAACAGAACCTCAGTACAGGGCAGGTAGAGAAGCCTCAGCTCTTGGTGTTGAGCTTTTATCTGGGTGGAGGATGAGGAGGGTTCCAGATTGCTAAACCATGGCAGCTGGCAGCTTTATTGTTTTTTAATTAAATAACCCCCAGCCACCGGAGTGCACACCAATCCCCCACCCCCTCCTCATGAAACCTCATTAAGCAAGAGGACTATAATTAAACCTGGAATCCACGGCTGACACTCCTATATCAGTCTGTGGCTCATGCACCAGCTTTGGGCACAAAGGCAGCTCGCTCCTCCTCATTTTATGGGCAGAGGGCGAGGACCAGGGCAAGGCCATCTTTATTTATCACTTAACGGGCAACTTGGCCCTTCGTCCAGGGTAACCAGATGTGCCTTTTGTCCTTTGCCACCTCCACTGTGGATGGGTGCCCATCAAATAATGCAAGATATCTACTCAGAGGGCCAGTTTACCTCAAGCAGGTAAGGACTTTGATTCCTGAGAGCAAGGGAATTTTCCAGACTTTCCATTGCCCAGCGTTTGGGCCCATTATGTCAGGAATATTTCCACATGATTGGAAGTGGAGAGCCATCAGCATTTTTAGCTCAGGAATGTTCTGTCTTGCTCAGAGCCCTCTGGCTACAGAGGAGGCTGTTTTTCCTACCCTGGCCCCTCACTCTCTCCTCCCCTCCTCCAAGTGTCAGCCTCACCCTGTACCTTAACCCTTTCCCAGCTCTCTTGACTTCTTGGTTGGCCATCCTCCTGTTTCTGAACTTTCCCCACCCCCACCCCAATTTCTAATTGCAGAGCTTATTAATATGGGGTGGTTCTTCTCCTTGATATCAGGAAACCAGTTTCTTAAGATAGGACCAGACTCCTTTAACATTCTGCAACTTGAGGGAGAGGGGAGAGGGGAGGGGAGCGGGCAGGAAAGAAACACAGAAAGGCAGAGCTCTTTTCAGATGTAATCTATTGTGCAGAGCCAAACTCTTCTCCCCACCCCCAGCTTGGCCAAAGCGCTGGTAATATTTCCTGCAAAGCCCCCAAACCCAATGAAGACGAATTTATCATTTACATCATTTCTCTTTGTAGCTCTGACAATTCATATTACCGCAGAACCTGACATCTCCACTTTCCTCCAATTGATAAATAATCTCTTTTTGATTTCTGTAACTGAGGAACATCATAAGCCTAACATACAAAGGAAGATTCATTGGTCGTTTATTTCACATGTGAGCTCCTTGAAAAATTGAGTTTGCGTCGCCATTTGGGCATTAATTCCTGACACATCACTTATCATGTTTTGATTGTTTCCAAGAGAACACCATATTTTAACTCTTTGGGAATAATTTAACTGATCAAATACATGGCATCTGGTTGTTATGGTAACCAAAGTTCTAAAAATAATATAAAGAAAAGACCACCTTTAATTGAAATCACAAGAAGTTGTTATGGTAACTGGAATTTTAAAAGTAACTAGGTTAAACTACATTTCATTTTATCTAGCACTTTACACAAACACACTCTGATTGAAATATCAGGTTTAATTTAATCAGTTAATTAATGTCACTAAATGTCATTTATCTTATAACTCATCTACATTCACTCTTGCATTATCCAACTTGCTAATTTATAACCATTCTGCCTTCAATTTAACATTCTGGAACCTGGGGCAAAGTATTTAGTGAGAAGGGGAGAGAGTGAAACTAGATTGGTTATACATCTAAGATCTGACCCTACCTCTTACTAGTTTGCTAAAGCCTCTGTTTCTTTATCTGTCAAGCTCTGCTCTTGTCTCATTATTTGTATGGATCCAATAAAGCTATGAGTATGTTTTAATAGTCATATCACACACATTATTAGTATGCCATATTATTTTGTCCACTAATTTTTTCTCTTTAGATATTGAATTTTTAAAAAGAAAACACATGAAAATATGCTAGAGACATTTACAGTTACAACAGGTACATAATTTTGAATCTCGTGATTAAATTTAAAATGGCATATTTTTTATCTTATAGGTCAATACTCTTAAACAAAAATTAAAGATAACAAGAAGAAAAGAGTGGTATGAAACCTTTTCTTGATACCCCCATGGTGTCTCACATGTAGGAGGAGCTTAAAAGCTACTTAATGAATTTACATTAATATACAATGTTTTACTGGAAAAGACTCTGATGCTGGGAAGGATTGGGGGCGGGAGGAGAAGGGGACGACAGAGAATGAGATGGCTGGATGGCATCACCGACTCGATGGACATGAGTTTGAGTGAACTCTGGGAGTTGGTGATGGACAGGGAGGCCTGGCGTGCTGTGATTCAGTTCAGTTCAGTTCAGTTCAGTCGCTCAGTCATGTCCGACTCTCTGTGACCCCATGAATCACAGCACACCAGGCCTCCCTGTCCATCACCAACTCCTGGAGTTCACTCAAACTCATGTCCATCAAGTCGGTGATGCCATCCAGCCATCTCATTCTCTGTCGTCCCCGTCTCCTCCCATCCGCAATCCTTCCCAACATCAGACTCTTTTCCAGTGAGTCAACTCATTGCATGAGGTGGCCAAAGTATTGGAGTTCCAGCTTTAGCATCAGTCCTTCCAATGAACACCCAGGATTGATCTCCTTTAGAATGTGCTGTGATTCATGGGGTCGCAAAGAGTAGGACACGACTGAGCGACTGAACTGAACTGAACTGATACAATGTTTTAGTAGTGGATTCCACAGGCATGAGCCATTGTGATAAAATAAATTTGTACAAAAATTCAAATTATCTCTGTCTTGAGAGGCAAAGTTGACATAAAAACAGGTGTTCTCAAACTTTAGTTTCCATAAGAGCAGAGGGACAGGTTAACCCTACAGGCAAGTGGAGGTATTGCAGGAAAAACCAATTCTGACTCCATGTTGGAACCGTTTCTTTGACTTGCTTCTCGTTGGTTTCGTTACTATAGTCACACATAACAGTCTGCCTCAGAGAATCCTGCCCCTCTGCCTGACTGTTAAACTAAAGAACCCTGTCCACCTGGAGATGGCAGGAAGGAAGAAATTAACACATCCTTTGCTTGAGGCTTGCCATTCTAGGGAGATATTTGCAAGAATAATTAAGGCCTTTCTACTTTATTTCCTCACCTTCCCCCATCTCTGACCTATAAAAGAAACTGGCATCCAGACCCCGGCAAGATGGTTACTCTGAGACATTAGTCTGCCATCTTCTCAGTCAGCTGGCTTAGCCTGCTTTCCAAATGAGGTCCTATTCCTTCCCTAAGCTCATCATCTCTGATTCATTGTTGTGTCATACAGTGACCAGAGCAAGGTTAGGCTCGGTAACAGATGGTGTGAGAGGATTTAAGAAAGGACTGATGAGAAAGTTCACCTTGAAGAATGTGTCCCAGGCTGGGAGAATCTGGAGATAAATGGAAGTCATTCCATTCATTGGGATCACGCTTTTTCCAAGAGGTTGTCAGTATCAAGAGAGAGGCAGCTCAGATCAGAATACACAGAACTCTAGGCCATTGCCTCGGAGAAGGCAATGGCAAGCCACTCCAGTACTCTTGCATAGAAAATCCCATGGATGGAGGAGCCTGGTAGGCTGCAGTCCGTGGGGTTGCTAAGGGTCGGACACGACTGAGTGACTTCACTTTCACTTTTCATTTTCATACATTGGAGAAGGAAATGGCAACCCACTCCAGTGTTCTTGCCTGGAGAATTCCAGGGATGGGGGAACCTGGTGGGCTTCCGTCTATGGGATCACACAGAGTCGGACATGACTGAAGTGACTTAGCAGCAGCAGCAGCAGGCCATTGCCTATTCAGTACTAGAGAGGCAGCACTTCAGAGCTGAAAAAAAGTATTAGTCCCAAAAAGAAAACTGCAAAATTTAATTTAATGAATGTTTAAACATCTACAAACTGTAACATTGGGCCAACTTTATTAATTGTCATGTTTATGACTCCTAAATATTTCATCACACCTAAAACAATTTGAAAGTTAAATTTTTCACACTTTGCAAGATCCTTGCAAAGTGATTGCCAAGAAATTCTAGCCAATCTCAAATTAAATTAGTTATCTGTAGCCAAATATTTTCATAAGCAAAATTACATTTTTTTTTAACCCAAAAAGTAGGTACAGGTTAGTATTTGAAATGAGGTTGGAGAGGAAGAGAAATTTTCTCTACCCTTCCTGGACTTCTGGCTGCTCTAAAAATTAAATTGACAGACAGATTAACAGGAGAAAAGTCAAATTTTATTTTGTATATAAGGGGGCCCCACATACATGAGAGGGTCTGAGACAGGTAGAATGAGGTATATGTGCTATCTTGAACTGAGGAATGGCATAGGGGTCTGGAGCTTCCTAGGACAAGAGGGTCATTAACAGGACAATAAGGAGAAGAGCAGATATTTGGTAATTAGACGTTTACCGGCCATATATATAGGGCAATTGAGATAACATTTATCTCTGGCAATAAATCTATTTTTGGGGAAAATCCTCAATTTAAATTCTTCTCCTTATTGTCCACCACAATGAGAAACTCATGCACCACAACTAGAGAGTGGTCTCCGCTTGCTGCAACTAGAGAAAAGCCTGAGCAGCAGTGAAGACCCAGCACAGCCAAAGATAAACATTTTGAAAAAAGCATGTAAAGGATTTAAAAATAAGAGGTGACAACTGGCAAAAAAAAAAAATGATTTAAAATGTACATATGTCAGAACAATAACGACATAAGTTTAATGAGGATCAAGGCTGTGCTGCAGAAAGTTTAGTGAAGGGAGTCAGACCTGAGTTCAAGTCTGGCTCCATCCTCTAGAGCTCAGTTTCACATTCTCCTGTGTTGCAGGCAGCTATGACCAGCACCAGCATCTTTCAAACATTCTTGGAATTCCCTCACTCTGAAAGCTCTTTGCAAAGATGAGATCAGGGGAAAGCTTTCCTGGTCTTCTTTCCTCTAGCCTTTGCAACAGCTTTATATTTAATCATTCTCCTGCATGAAATCTCCAGGAGTCCTGATTGATCCGCTGTTGTTATTACAGTTATTTTTGTTGCTGGAATGACTCCCTACTGGTCTTAGAAACAGGATCTAGTTTTACACACCGCAGTATCCCTTGAGCGGAGTTCGGGGACTTTTGCAGAGATGGCGATGCACCTTGTGCTGCTTCCTCCTTCTTTGCTCAGGGCTGGACTCAATTGAAAATCAGTCTGGCTGAGCACCTTCCTTCTCAATACAGAGCTCCAAACAGCTACTACTTGCCCTTATAAGATGGTATTACATATGAAATCTATTTGTTATTCCTGAGGTAGCTGAGAAAAGAGTGTTGTAAGGATAAATTAATGCACAAATGTAAAACAACCTTGACTTAAACTCTTTGCCCTTTAAAGGATAGAGCATGTGTCCCATGCTCCTTGAAAGAAAAGTTATGACCAACCTAGACAGCATATTAAAAATCAGAGACATTACTTTGCCTACAAAGGTCCATCTAGTCAGTTCAGTTCAGTTCAGTTCAGTCGCTCAGTCGTGTCTGACTCTCCGCGACCCCATGAATCACAGCACGCCAGGCCTCCCTATCCATCACCAACCCCCGGAGTACACTCAAATTCATGTCCACAGAGTCGGTGATGCCATCCAGCCATCTCATTCTCCGTCGTCCCCTTCTCCTCCCGCCCCCAACCTTTCCCAGCATCACAGTCTTTTCCAGTGAGTCAACTCGTCGCATGAGGTGGCCAAAGTATTGCAGTTTCAGCTTTAGCATCAGTCCCTCCAATGAACATCCAGGGTTGATCTCCTTTAGAATGGACTGGTTGGATCTCCTTGCAGTATAAGGGACTCTCAAGGGTCTTCTCCAACACCACAGTTCAAAAGCATCGATTCTTCGGCGATCAGCCTTCTTCACAGTCCAACTCTCACATCCATACATGACCACGGGAAAAACCATTGCCTTGACTAGATGGACCTTGGTTGGCAAAGTAATGTCTCTGCTTTTTAATATACTATCAAGGTTGGTCATAACTTTCCTTCCAAGGAGCAAGCGTCTTTTAATTTCATATCTGCAATCAGCATCTGCAGTGATTTTGGAGCCCAAAAAAATAAAGTCTGACACTGTTTCCACTGTTTTTCCATCTATCTCCCATGAAGTGATGGGACCAGATGCCATGATCTTTGTTTTCTCAATGTTGAGCTTTAAGCCAACCTTTTCACTCTCCTCTTTCACTTTCATCAAGAGGCTTCTGAGTTCCTCTTCACTTTCTGCCATAAGGGTAGTGTCATCTGCATATCTGAGGTTATTGATATTTCTCCCAGCAATCTTGATTCCAGCATGTGCTTCTTCCAGCCCAGCATTCCTCATGATGTACTCTGCATATAAGTTAAATAAGCAAGGTGACAATATACAACCTTGACGTACACCTTTTCCTATTTGGAACCAGTCTGTTGTTCCATGTACAGTTCTAACAGTTGCTTCCTGACCTGCATACAGGTTTCTCAAGAGGCAGGTGAGGTGGTCTGGGATTCCCATCTCTTTCAGAATGTTCCACAGTTTATTGTGATCGACACAGTCTATGCTTTTTCCAGTAGTCATGTATGGATGTGAGAGTTGGACTATAAAGAAAGTTGAGTGCCAAAGAATTGATGCTTTTCAACCGTGCTGTTGGAGAAGACTCTTGAGAGTCCCTTGGACTGCAAGGAGATCCAACCAGTCCATCCTAAAGGAAATCAGTCCTGGGTGTTCATTGGAAAGACTGATGCTGAAGCTGAAACTCCAATATTTTGGCCACCTGATGTGAAGAGCTGACTCATTTGAAAAGACCCTGATTCTGGGAAAGATTGAAGGCAAGAGGAGAAGGGGATGACAGAGGATGAGATGGTTGGATGACATCATTGACTCAATGGATATGAGTTTGAGTGAACTCTGGGAGCTGGTGATGGACAGTGAGGCCTGGCGTGCTGCAGTCCATGGGGTCGCGGAGAGTCGGACACAACTGAGTGACTGAACTGAACTGAACTGAACTGATGTGTCCCTTACCTTCTGCTCACAGGTGTGGTTGCCTTTTTAAAGAAAATGTATGAATTTAGGGCATGGAAACTTCTGAAAAAAAAATTACTTTCTGCTTTTTCTTCAAATACAGGAAAATAGAGAATTAATAATATGGGAAATATGAGAGACCCCATGGACTGTAGTCTACTAGGCTCCTCTGTCCATGGAATTCTCCAAGCAAGAATGTTGGAATGGATAGTCATTCCCTTTTCCAAGGGATCTTCCCAACCCAGGGATCTAACCCTGCATTGCAGGCAGATTCTTTACCATCTAAGCCACCAGGGACTCGAAGAAAAGTATAGGGGTATGTATAATAATGATGTGATCTATATAATATATTTCAGAAGGTATCTCTGTCCAATCTGCATTGGTATCCTGGATTTGTGCATGTCCGAATATGTAAATTCACTTCAAAATGAGGAACTTTTCCTTTACTGAAAAACTAGAAACAAGATGTCTCTAAGGTGATCCTTTAGTTGATGGTTTAGAAGTGAGCTCAATTAATGCAACGGTTTTTAAAGATTTTGTTTTTGATCATAGAATCTTTAAACCAGAAAAGTTCCCAAGGGCTCTGAGACTCTACCCTCTGCCTGGACCTAAATGTCCTCTGACTAATGATCGTCATCTTCTCCTCAGTGACTTGCTTCAAAGTAGTCAGTTTTTGTTTCAGTTTTATCTTTTTTTTAAAAAAACCTACTTTGTCACTGTTTCTCTATGATTAGCATATGTTTTTAATTGGCTTACTCATCTTCCCTCTCTCAACTAGATTTTTCTTTTCACTGATTTTTAAAGTACACCTACCCCATCTTGAGTTGAATTTTTCTTATCAAGCCATCATTTCACCTACAGTACTTTTATAGCTAAGATTCCAATATCTGGGCAAAGGTAGTTAATTTTTATGTTTTTTTTAAATTACCTTTGTTACTAAAGAGTCTGAATTATTGATGTTATATGGTTCTTCCTGAAACAGTAACATTATCTGTTTATGTGTTAAGAATACCTTCTTGTATAATAACACTTGTAGAATGACTATACCTCTAAAAGTAACTATCTTGTGATTTTCATGTTTGGCACAGAGGATGAGACAGTTAGATGGCATCACTGATTCAATGGACATGAATTTGAGCAAACTCCCAGTGATAGTGAAGGACAGGGAAGCCTGACATGCTGCAGTTCACAGGTTGCAAAGAGTTGGACACGATTTAGTGACTGAACAACAACAACAGATCTTGTGATTTTCATGTTTGGCAATATTGTAGGTGCTGGTACAGACTTGCCCTCTCGCTGTACATGGCTATTTTCAGACACTGGATAATAGTACAAGACTGTAATCCGTGATAGAAGGCAAACAAGGTGAACCTGAGAATCACAGTTACCTTCTTTGAAGGCAATTTCTGTACCGTGGCCCACAAAAAGGAAATCCAAACAGAATGCTAAATTAAAAAGACAAAGACAGAGTTTGTACAGGCTAAGGCACCTGGATTTATAAGACAGTACTAGAGAGGAGGAAGATATGAAGAGAAATGGCTTCAAAAATCAATTGCATCTCCTCTATTGTCTTATTCTCTAAGCCACTTTGTTCTATTTCTTTTTTTAGTGTTTTCTCTAAGGTTTACAGTACTCATCTTTGACGTATTCTCGATACAGAGCAAAACTAATACATGAAAAATATATCATGACCAAACAGGGATTATCCCAAGAAGCAAGGTTGACTTACCATTTGAGAGTCTATTAACGCAATTCACCACTAACAGAATAAAAGGGAGGGAGGGTAAATTCATATGAACTTCTCAATAGAAATAGAAAAAAATATTTTGACGAAGTTCAATACAAATTCATGATAAAACCTCTCAGCAAATTGCGAGAGGTGAAATTGGTTCAAGCTGACAAAGGGCATCTGTCAAAAAAGAAAAAGGAGCACATATCATTCTTAGTGATGAAAACCAAAATGTCCCTTTTATTAGTAATAATAAACAGTATTACTAAGTATTACAGTAAGAAGGAGTGGAACCATGACAGCTGAAGAGCCCTGTTCCTATAGATTGGAGGAATTTCCCTAAGGGAGATATACAGCTCTTTTTGACTTTACATATATGACTTTTCTGGGCTTGTCTAGTAGCTCAGCTAGTAAAGAATCTGCCTGTAATGTAGGAGACCCCAGTTCGATTACTGGGCCAGGAAGTACCCCTGGAGAAGGGATGGGTTACCCACTCCAGTATTCTTGGGCTTCCCTGGTGGTTAAGACAGTAAAGAATCCTCCTGCAATGCAGGAGACCTGGGTTTGATTCCTGGGTTGGGAAGATCCCCTGGAGGAGGGTATGGCAACCGACTCCAGTATTCTTACCTAGAGAATCTCCATGGACAGAGAAGAATGGCAGGCTAAAGTCCATAGGGTCATGATTGAGTGACTAAGCACAGCAACAGTATGTACTCTTCATTACAAGTATTATTTTAAAAAGCATTTTATTGTAAAAAAAAATTCAGTGTAAAACTGTGTCAAAAGAGTCTTTACAGATAGAAATAAAAATCAAACACTATGAACACAGCCAAACTTGTCTTCCTAATCCCCTCCTTCATCTTCCTCCTAGAAGCAGACAGTAACCTCTTTCAACAATTTCATGTTTATTTTATTCTGGGGCATTTTTTTTTATGCATACGCAAGCATATATATATTTGTGTTCCTTAATATATGGTTCCATATCAAAGGCTCAAGGCTGCTTGCTGCTGCCGCCTTTGATATATGTATGTTTACAAGCACTAAAATGGCCAAAGAGTAAACAGTGGGAGGTAAATGTGCACAGCAAAGCACTTGGTTAATTTGGTTAATCAGCTTTATCATAAGTAACCTGGCCCTGGCTACACAGCACAGCATGCTAGAAGCTCCCAGCAGGGAAGGAGGAGGGAGCTGGCGATGGGGGAAATTAACTGATCATCACGACCTATTGAGTCTGATTCATGCTGCTGTTTACATCTGAAGGGTCTGATTGGAGGGAGTAAGGCAAGAGCAGTTGTCAGCATTTCAGGACATCAGCATTTCTTGGTTTTAGTTTATGGAGATTCAGCATGCATGATTCAAGGGACATTGAAAACATTATGCCAATGCAGAGTAAGGCTTTTTAGCCCATTTGGCTCAGTTTCAGAACCTGGAACTTTGGGCCTGGGCTCTGGGTGAGCTCTTTCCAGGCATGGCTGGGTGACATTGGAGAAGGCACGTCCTAGCAAACCAATATCGGTAGAGTGGAATCTAGAGAATTTTACACTGTGAAAGTTCAGATTTCACTTCTTATTAAAGATTTCTTCAGTTCGGTTCAGTCACTCAGTCATTTCAAACTCTTTGCAACCCCATGGACAGCAGCACACCAGGCTTCCCTGTCCATGACTAATTCACAGAACTTGCTCAAACTCATGTCCAGGGAGTCGGTGATGCCATCCAACCATCTCATCCTCTGTTGTCCCCTTCTCTTCTTGCCTTCAATCTTTCCTAGCATCAGGGTCTCTTCCAATGAGTCAGTTCTTCGCATCAGGTGGCCAAAGTGTTTGAGCTTCATCTTCAGCATCAGTCCTTCCAATGGATATTTAGAACTGATTTCCTTTAGGATTGACTGGTTAGCCTTTGCCCTGCTTCATTTTGTACTCCAATGTCAAGCTTGCTTGTTACTCCAGGTATATCTTGACTTCCTACTTTTGCATTCCAGCCCCCTATGATGAAAATGACATCTTTTTGCGGTGTTCATTCTAGAAGGTCTTGTAGGTCTTCATAGACTATTCAGCTTCAGCTTCTTTGATATTAGTCGTTGGGACATAGACTTGAATTACTGTGATATTGAATGGTTTGCCTTGGAAATGAACAGAGATAATTCTGTCATTTTTGAGATTGCACACAAGTACTGCATTTTGGACTCTTTTGTTGACTATGAGGGCTACTCCATTTCTTCTAAGGAATTCTTGCCCACAGTAGTAGATATAATGGTCATATAATTATATAAGCAGACATAATTTAAAATGAATTAAACTTACCCATTCCAGTTTCTTTTAGTTCACTGATTCCTAAAATGTCAATGTTCACTCTTGCCATCTCCTGTTTGACCACTTCCAATTTGCCTTGATTCATGGACCTAACATTCCAGGTTCCTATGCAATATTATTCTTTACAGCCTCCGACTTTACTTCCATCACCAGTCACATCCACAACTGGGTGTTGTTTTTGCTTTGGCTCCGTCTCTTCACTCTTTGTAGAGTTATTTCTCTACTCTTCTCCAGTAGCATTTTGGGCACCTACTGACCTGGGGAGTTCATCTTTCAGTGTCCGATCTTTTTGCCTTTTCATACTGTTCACAGGGTTCTCAAGGCAGGAATACTGAAGTGGTTTGCCATTCCCTTCTCCAGTGGACCACATTTTGTCAAAACTCTCTACCATGACCCGTCTGTCTTGGGTGGACCTACATGGCATGGCTCATAATTTCATTGAGTTGGACAAGGCTGTGATCCATGTGATCACTTTGATTAGTTTTCTGTGATTGTGGTTTCCATTCTGTCTGCCCTCTGATGGATAAGGTAAGAGGCTTGTGGAAGCTCCCTGATGGGAGGGACTAGCTCTGGGGGAATTTGGGCCTTGCCCTGATGGGCAGGGCCGTGCTCAGTAAATCTTTAATGCAATTTTCTGTTGATGGGTGGGGCTGTGTTCCCTTCCTATAGTTTGGCCTGAGATCAAACTATGGTAGAAGTAATGGCAGTAATGGTGACCTCCTTCAAAAGGACCTATGCCAAGACTGTTGTACTCAGTACTCCTGACCCCACAGCAGGCCACTATTGACCCACGCTTCCACTGGAGACTTCTGGACACTCACAGGCAAGTCTGGCTCAGTCTCCTGTGGGGTCACTGCTCCTTTCTCCTGGGCCCTGATGCACACAAGATTTTGTTTGTACCCTCCGAGAGTATGTTTCCCCAGTCCTGTGGAAGTTCTGTAGTCAAATCCCACTGGCCTTCAAAGTCAAATTACCTAGGGGTTCTCAGTCTCACTGAGATCTGTTGTGGGCCCTAGAACTTTCACAACAGTGTGAGAACTTTTTGGTATAATTGTTCTCCACTTCGTGGGTTGTCTGCTCAGTGGCTCTATGAGGGGCTCACACATCACATCTTCCAGGTCTGCTGCAGCCAGAGCCCCTGTCCCTGTGGCAGGCTACTGCTGACCCATGCAGGAGACACTCAAACACTCAAAAGCAGGTGTGGCTCAGTCTCTTGTGGGGTCCCTGGGTCCTGGTGAGCACATGGTTTTGTTTGAGCCTTCTGAGCATCTCTGGAGGGTCTGGGGTTTGATTCTAAATGTGACTTTGCCCCTCCTACCATCTTTTGGGGGCTTCTCCTTTGCCCTTGGAAATGGGGTACACTTTTTGGGTGGGATCCAACATTGTCTTGTCCATGGTTGTTCAGCAACTAGTTGCAATTTTGAAGGTCTCACAGGAGAAGACGAGCACACATCCTTCTACTTCACCATCTTGTAGCTGACCAGGCTCCTCTGTCCATGGAATTCTCCAGGTCAGAACACTGGAGTGGGTAGCCATTCCCTTCTCCAGGGCATCTTCCCAACCCAGGAATCAAACCCAGGTCTCCCACATGGCAAGCAGATTCTTTGCCATCTGAGCCACCAGGGAAGCCCAAAGATTCCTTAGACAATTTTTTAAATTTAGGATGCATTTCCAAATAGTTATAGGTTTATGGAAAAATTTTGAAGACATCCCTGGTAGCTCAGCTGGTAAAGAATCTGCCTGCAATGCAGGAGACCCCGGTTGGATTCCTGAGTCAGGAAGTTCCCCTGGAGAAGGGATAGGCTACCCACTCCAGTATTCTTGGGCTTCCCTGGTAGTTCAGATGGTAAAGAATCTGCCTGCATTGTGGGAAACCTGGATTCAATCTCTGGGTTGGGAAGATCCCCTGGAAGAGGGCATGACAACCCACTCTAATATTCTTGCCTGGAGAATCCCCATGGACAGAAGAGGCTACAACCTTGGGGTTGCAAAGAGTCGGACATGACTGAGCAACTAAGCACAGCACAAAGCAGAGTCCGCTTATACCCTAATACCCAGTTTCCCCTATTATTATCATCCTCTACAGTATAGTGTATATGTCATGATTAATGAACCAAAATTGAAGCAATGTTATTAAATAAGGCCCATATGTTACTCAGATTTTGTTAGCTTTTACCTAATGTTCCAGGATCCAGGATGTCACACTACAGTTAGTCATTATGTCTCCTTAGACTCCTCTTGGCTGTGACAGACTTTCTCAGATGTTCAGTGTTTTTGATAATCTTGAAAGTTTTGAGGAATTAATGATCAGGTATTTCATATATACACGTGTATATATAGAAGAATTCAGTTCAGTCACTCAGTCGTGTCCGACTCTTTGTGACCCCATGAACCGCAGCACACCAGGCCTCCCTGTCCATCACCAACTCCCAGAGTTTACCCAAACTCATGTCCATTGAGTCAGTGATGCCATCCAACCATCTCATCCTCTGTCATCCCCTTCTCCTCCTGCCTTCAATCTTTCCCAACATCAGGGTCTTTTCAAATGAGTCAGCTCTTTGCATCAGGTGGCCAAAATATTGAAATTTCAGCTTCAGCATCAGTCCTTCCCGTGAACACCCGGGACTGATTTCCTTTAGGATGGACTGGTTGGATCTCCTTATAGTCCAAGGGACTCTCAAGAGTCTTCTCCAACACCACAGTTCAAAAGCATCAATTCTTCTGCACTCAGCTTTCTTTATAGTCCAACTCTCACATCTACACATGACTACTGGAAAAACCATAGCCTTGATTTGATGTACTCTTTTCTCAAGTTTGAACCAATCCATTGTTCTATGTCTGGTTCTAACTGCTGTTTCTTGACCTGCATACAGGTTTCTCAGGAGGCAGGTCAGGTAGTCTGGTATTCTCATCTCTTTTAGAGTTTTCCACAGTTTGTTTTGATCCACGCAGTCAAAGATTTTAGTGTAGTCAATGAAGCAGAAGTAGATGCTTTTCTGGAATTCTTCTGTAGACTTTTGGTTTTTCCAGATTTCATATAAATGGAATCAAACAGTATATAACCTCTTCAGTTTGACTTCTTTTATTTAGAACATGGACTTAAGGTTCGCTCATTCTTTGCCTGCTTTGATAGCTCATTCCTTTTTATCACTGAATAATATTCCATTATGTAACTGAATTGAACCACAGTTTGTTTATCAACTGACCTACTGAAGGACATCTTGTTTGCTTCTAGTTTTAGTGATTATGAATAAAGCTTCTGTAAACGTTTGGCCACCTCATGTGACAAGTTGACTCACTGGAAAAGACTCTGATGATGGGAAAGGTTGGGGGCGGGAGGAGAAGGGGACGACAGAGAATGAGTTGGCTGGATGGCATCACCGACTCTGTGGACATGAGTTTGAGTGAACTCCGGGAGTTGGTGATGGACAGGGAGGCCTGGCGTGCTATGATTTCATGGGGTCACAGAGAGTCGGACACGACTGAGCGACTGAACTGAACTGAACTGAAATGTTTTATGCATATTTTTGTATGGATATATGTTTTCAAATTTGTTGGGTAAATATGTCAGGACATGACTACTATATTGTATATTAGTAGTACATTTAGCTTTGAAAGAAATAGCCAAAGTGTCTTCCAAAGCAACTACATTTTTCATTTCCACCAGCAATGGATAAGTTTTTGTTGCTATGCAATTAGGATAATTAGTTTTTTGGATTTTTGCCATCTAGTCACAGGAATGTTCTAGTATTACTTTGTTGTTTTAATTTAAATTTTCATAAAAACAAACAATGTTGGGCTTATTTTTATATGTGTATTGGCCATTTGTATATCTTCTCTGGTAAGAAGCCTGTGCAGATCTTTGCCCATTTTTAAATTATGTTGTCTGTTTTCTTATTCAGTTTTAAAAGACAGGTTCTTTATATATATATTGTGGATATATGTTCTTTATTGATATGTGTTTTACAAATATTTTTCTCTAAGTTTGTGGCTTTTTCCCCCATTTGATTAACAGTATCTTTCACAGAGCAGAATTTCTGAATTTTAATAAAATCCCAAAATTTTATAAGTTCAATTTTAATACAAAGTATTTTTTTAAAAGTACCAAGTAAAGCTTTTTCTTTCATGAATTATGTTTTTTGGTATTGTATTTTAAAACATATCACCAAACCCAAGACCATGAGCATTTCCTCCTACATTTTCTTCTAAAAGTTGTATGGTTTTGTGTTTTATGTTTCAGTTCAGTTCAGTCGCTCAGTCATGTCCGACTCTCTGTGACCCCATGAATCACAGCACGCCAGGCCTCCCTGTCCATCACCAACTCCCGGAGTTCACTCAAACTCATGTCCACAGAGTCGGTGATGCCATCCAGCCATCTCATCTTCGGTCGTCCCCTTCTCCTCCTGCCCCCAACCTTTCCCAGCATCAGAGTCTTTTCCAGTGAGTCAACTCGTCGCATGAGGTGGCCAAAGTATTGCAGTTTCAGCTTTAGCATCAGTCCTTCCAATGAACACCCAGGACTGATCTCCCTTAGAATGGACTGGTTGGATCTCCTTGCGGTACAAGGGACTCTCAAGAGTCTTCTCCAACACCACAGTTCAAAAGCATTAATTCTTCGGCGAACAGCTTTCTTCACAGTCCAACTCTCACATCCATACATGACCATGGGAAAAACCATAGCCTTGACTAGACGGACCTTGGTTGGCAAAGTAATGTCTCTGCTTCTTAATATGCTATCTAGGTTGGTCATAACTTTCCTTCCAAGGAGCAAGTGTCTTTTAATTTCATGGCTGCAATCAGCATCTGCAGTGATTTTGGAGCCCAAAAAAATAAAGTCTGACACTGTTTCCACTGTTTTTCCATCTATTTCCCATGAAGTGATGGGACCAGATGCCATGATCTTTGTTTTCTGAATGTTGAGCTTCAAGCCAACCTTTTGACTCTCCTCTTTCACTTTCATCAAGAGGCTTTTGAGTTCCTCTTCACTTTCTGCCATAAGGGTAGTGTCATCAGCATATCTGAGATTTTTGATATTTCTCCCAGCAATCTTGATTCCAGCTTGTGCTTCTTCCAGCCCAGTGTTCCTCATGATGTACTCTGCATATAAGTTAAATAAGCAGGGTGACAATATACAGCCTTGACGCACTCCTTTTCCTATTTGGAACCAGTCTGTTGTTCCATGTACAGTTCTGACTGTTGCTTCCTGACCTGCGTACAGGTTTCTCAAGAGGCAGGTCAGGCGATTTGGTATTCCCATCTCTTTCAGAATTCTCCAGTTTACTGTGATCCACACAGTCAAAGGCTTTGGCATAGTCAATGAAGCAGAAATAGATGCTCTTCTGGAACTCTCTTGCTTTCTCCATGATCCAGTGGATGTTGGCAATTTGATCTCTGGTGCCTCTGCCTTTTCTAAACCCTGCTTGAACATCTGGGAGTTCACAGTTCACATATTGCTGAAGCCTGGCTTGGAGAATTTTGAGCATCACTTTGCTAGCGTGTGAGATGAGTGCAATTGTGCGGTAGTTTGAGCATTCTTTGGCATTCCCTTTCTTTATGTTTAGTCTTATTAAAGTTTTAACTTGCTCATGATATAATTTCTTTTTAGGTAGTTAGGTTTGTGGGAAATGGTAATTCATTTGACAGAGACTATTTCTCTTTCTGTGCTTGTTTTTCTTCCTTCAAATGGGATAAAGCAGAAAAGATGACTAGTTCAATGTGAAGTCTGATGAGTTCAGAGAGAAGTTGTTTCTATTATGGATTTAGAAATGGTTCTACAGTGACTTTTTAATTCTTAACAATTTTCATATACTGATAAACTTGATTTAACAAAAAATAACCTATGACAGGATTGTCAGAAAAAAAGATGGAGAGAAATATCCTAGCTCTATGGTTGGAAAAGGAACTGAAGAAATTTTCTTTGGACAACAACATCAGAAGCAGGGGGGCAGACATCATGCAATGAGAGCACCATGGCCCTTAAAAGAAACCTTTTAACTTTCCTCTGATGGAAACATTCTCATAGTCACATCTGTCATAGGGTATTTATTTCCATTTTTATTCCACTATAAAAAGTAATGTAAATTTATACTTTTCTTTCATTTTGGAACATCCCATAAATTTTGTTATTTGCCATTTTTACTGTTGTTAATTTCTAAACTATTGTTGTTTCTAAATTATTTCTAATTCCTAATTATTTGTAGTGTTTTCTTCTTGAGTCAATAATGACTCCTTACTCTCTAATCAGAGTGTAAACTATACTTATGGCTTTTTGTAATTTTATTGGTATGTGATCTTTTTATTCATTTATTTTTTGGTAAATGTTTTATTAGTATTGTAAATAAAGGTATATGTTTGTGTGATATAAAGTTTGATTTACATTTGTCAGCCACCAAAAAGTCATTAAAGCTTCCCATTAGTATTTCATGTCTATCCATTTCTCCTAGTTTATAGCAGATTTCACTTTTTGGATTGTGTTTCATTGTGAAATATACTTTCTGACAGGACCTTCATTCCAGTTAGTATTTCTGCTTTGATTTCTATAATATTTATTATTTGTATTGTGATTCTTTTTTTAAATGTTTTTGCCTGAAATTTAATAAATTTTTTTCAAATAACTTTGTATCTAAAGGTGGTCTTTAGAAAATGTCACATAGAAGAGTTTCTCTTCTTACTACAGAATCTAAGGATATATTTTTCTAATGAAGGAGATTTTTCCAGTTGTAGTTATAGATGTAATGAACATATCTGGTTGTATTTTGCCATCTTATTTTTTATTGCTCCCATTGTGCTCTCTTTCCTTCTCCTAGTCCTCTCCTACTTTTTCTTTCTCTTTCTTCTCTTCCCTCTCCTTCTCCTTATCTTTTCCCTCTTTTTGTTTACTGCCTTTTATTAATACCATATGACTATATTTTCTTTGCTTTCATTGTCTCTAATATTTTGGAAGAGATCTGTGCTGTTTTTTAAGCCACTAATAGTTACCATGATTTGAAAATCTGTTTCAGTCCAGGGATGGCAAAAATGCAATGTCATTCTCTGCTCTTCCAGGGAGGACAGTGTAAGTAGATCAGAGCAGTTTCCCAGATATGACCTCAACAACACCCCCAATCAGTCAATGCCAATTAGCAGGAGTGGAAACTAAGCTGAAATCTTGATGCCATCCTTGCTTTTTCCTATTTAATGAGTCAAGCCACTGGTTCCCAAACATTGCTGTGTGTTGGAAGTAGCTGAGGAGATTTTAGTTGCAGTCCATAACAATTAAATAAAAATGTCAGAGGGAGGAAGTCAGGCATCAGTGTTTCATAAAGAGTCCCAGCAGATTCCAACGCACAAAATGTTTGCCAACTACTAACTTCAAGCACAATTTGACTTCTCACCCTTCTCCCCTTCTCATTTATGTCAATACTAATGTTTAAATATCATTCTTAAAGACTAAAATCCTCTGTGCCCCTGTGTCTCTCTTCTTCCCTTCTTCTCCTCTTCCCTTTCTTCTTTCCTCCAAACCATTTTTTGTTGTTCAGTTGCTAAGTCCTATCCGACTCTTTGTGACCCTATGCATGCAGGACACCAGGCTTCCCTGTCCTTCACTATCTCCCTGAGTTTACCCAAACTCATGTCCATTGAGTTGATGATGCCATCTAACCGTCTCATCCTCTGTTGTCCCCTTCTCCTCCTGCCTACAATCTTTTCCAGAATCAGGGTCTTTTCTGGTGAGTCGACTCTTTGCACCAGGTGGCCAAAGTATTGGAACTTCAGCTTCAGCATCAGTCCTTCCAAGGAATATTCAGGGTTGATTTCCTTTAGGATTGACTGGTTTGATTTTCTTGCAGTCCAAGGGACTCTCAAGAGTCTTTTCCAGCACCACAATTTGAAAGCATCAATTCTTTGGCTCTCAGCCTTCTTTATGGTCCAACTCTCACATCCATACATGATTGCTGAAAAAACCATAGGTTTGACTATACAGACCTTTGTCAGCAAAGTGTTATCTCTGGTTTTTAATGTGCTGTCTAGGTTTGTCATAGCTTTCCTTCCAAGGAGCAAGCGTCTTTTAATTTCATGGCTGAAGTTACCATCCACAGTGATTTTGGAGCTCAAGAAAAAACGTCTGTCACTGTTTCCTTTTTTTCCCAACCATTACATATATTCTAATTTTAAAATAAGTTTTGAAGTTGGCATCTACTTTATAACCACACTTAAAAATTAATTTGGATCTCTTTCAGTTCTAAATGGTTCAGTGTTTGTGACCAGCCCTTTTATACAATCACCTTCACTTTTTGAAACTTCAAAAACTTTGTTTTCTTTCTCAGATACTTGAAGCACATCTTCAGTTTTTTTTTCAAAAGGCCATGTTAATAGCATATTGCACTTTTGAAAGAACTTTCTTCTGTTTCATTTATACAAAATTTGTCTAGGTTACAAAATTCTGAGATGAAATTGTTTCTCTTTAAAATTCTGTAGACATTAATCCCTTGTCTTCTAGTATCTCAAACTATAGAAAAGATGTTTGAGGCCAGTCTCATTTTCGTTCTTTTGCAATATATATTTTCTTCTGGCTTATGATTTTGCAAATTTTTCCTGTCATTCTTTTAGTGCCAAAGTTGATCAGAATGTGCCTGGATTGGCTCTTTTAAAATCCGTTTGACTTGGATGCAATGGGAGCTTTGAACCTACAAGTACAGATTTTTTTTTTTTTCATATCAAGAAGGCATTTTTCTTCTTATCTTTGATTATTTTTTTTCTTCTACTTAAACTAATCTCCTTTCTGGGAAACAAATGATCTACGTGTTCGCTCCATTATATATATTTAATATCTTATGGGGCTTCCCAAGTGGTGCTAGTGGTAAAGAACCCACCTGCCAATGCAGGAGATGTAAGAGACACGGTTCAATCCCTGGGTTGGGAAGATCACCTGGAGGAGGGCATGGCAACCCACTCCAGTATTCTTGCCTGGATAATCCCCATGGACAGAGGAGACTGGCAGGCTACAGTCCACAGGGTCACAAAGAGTCAGACATGGCTGAAGAGACTGAGCATGCACACACTCACTTATTATATCAGTTCAGTTCCTCAGTCGTGTCTGACTCTGCGACCCCATGAACCACAGCACGCCAGCCCTCCCGGTCCATCACCAACTCGCGGAGTCTACCTAAACTCTTGTCCATTGAGTCAGTGATGCCATCCAACCATCTCATCCTCTGTCTTCATCCTTCTCCTCCTGCCTTCAATCTTTCCCAGCATCAGGGTCTTTTTAAATGAGTCAGTTCTTCGCATCAGGTGGCCAAAGTGTTGGAGTTTCAGCTTCAACATCAGTCCTTCCAATGAACACCCAGGACTGATCTCCTTTAAGATGGACTGGTTGGATATCCTTGCAGTACAAGGGATTGTATATCTGTCCTTTTTCTTGGGGAGGGGCATGCTGCTGCTGCTGCTAAGTCGCTTCAGTCGTGTCTGACTCTGTGCGACCCCATAGATGGCAGCCCACCAGGCTCCCCCATCCCTGGGATTCTCCAGGCAAGAACACTGGAGTGGGTTGCCATTTCCTTCTCCAATGGGGAGGGGCATAGTGGTTACTATTCTTAAAAATTTTTAATTGGAGGATAATTGCTTTACTATTAGTTTCTGCCATATGTCAACATGAATCAGTCATAGGTATTCATATATCCCCTCCCTCTTAAACCTCCCTCCCACCCCACACCCCATCCCACTCCTCTAGGTTATCACAGAGCACTGAGTTTGAGCTCCCTGCATCACAGAGCAAATTCCCACTGGTTATCTATTTTACATGTGGTACCTGCCCTTTTAATTTTTCTGATTTTGCTTCTGCAAATCAGGACAACTTTTCAAGTTCATTTTCCATATGACTGATTCAAAGATTCACCATATGATTCAGATTTTAGCTATGTGAATTCCATTTTTTCACTGCATTTATCCAAAAGATCTATTTTTATTGACACATAGTTGACTTATAATATTGTGTTATTTTCAGATATATATTATATTGATTCAATATTTTTATAGGTATACTCCATTTAAAGTTTAAAAAAGTAATGGCTATACTTCCCTGTGTTGTCCAAAATATTGTACAAAGGATCTAATACATTTTCTGCTTCTGAGATTCATTTTCAGAGCATCCTGTTCTTGTTTTACATATGTAACTCCTTTATCTTTGGAGTGATATTAATTACAGTTTAATTTTTTATGTTCTCCTCTCCCTGCACATTGTCTTTTTCTTCCAGTTTCCTTTTGTCTTTTGTTTTTGCCTTAGTCTTTTACACTGTGGGATTTTTTTTTTTTTTTTTTTAGTAATAGATAACTTTGGTTGTTTGCCCGTATTTAACAGGGGAGTGCTAATGGGCTAATAGAGTATCCTCCAAGTGCCTTAATATAGTTTATCCTTTGTGAATCCCTGAAGAGTTTTTACTGTCTCCATTGTTAATATCTGGGGGCTTTTAGCAAGGTGGGATGGCCATATCCCCTAGGGAAGACTCATCCATTTCTTTCTTGAAAAGTGAAGGCCTGCATTTTGGGAGCCAATAGAGGACGAGAGGAGAGTTCAGCAATCATCATGTGTGTTAGTCACATTAGTCGTGTCTGACTCTGTGGCCCTATGAACCACAGCCTGCCAGGCTCCTCTGTCTGTGGGATTCTCCAGGCAAGAATACTGGAGTGGGCTGCCATGCCCTACTCCAGGGGATCTTCCCAGTTGAGGGATTGAACCTGCATCTCTTCAGTCTCCTGCACTGGCTGGCGGGTTCTTTACCACTAGCTCCACCCCTGGGAAGCCCATCAGTGTGTATACGTGTACTTAACCCTCTTGGTCGTGGTATAGAACTATAAGGGTATCTGTCGGTGTCCCTAGGTCTAGAGATTTTTCATTTTACCTTATCACATAAACCTCAGCTTCAAATTTTTCAGTTTTTTTTCTTCTGTTTTTCACTACAGAGATAGATATATAGTACTTACATGCATATAGTACCTATATGCAGAAATATACATAGAGTACTTTTATAAGGGTTTTGCAAGGGGTGAGATGTTAGTTCACAGTTATGTGGAAGTCTCATTACTTTTTTATATCTTTTGGGATCTTTATTAATTGAACTGAATTTTAATCTCAGCTTTTTGTCTCCTTCAGCACCTAATTTGTAGTGGCCTGTCTTCCTGAATTCTTCCAAGGATTCCCAATGATTTCCTGGTGTTATCTTCTGAGTCTTGTAGTAGATCCCTTCCAGAATGAGCACCTTCCTTATGTTAAATGTTCCCATTTTTTATACTGTAGTATTTTCTTTCCTGAGACTCATTAATGTTTATAAAAATATCTTTACTTGTTCAAGAATAAGTAAAAATACATCCAGCCTTGGAAAAGGAGTACTTTAAGGCTGTATATTGTCACCATGCTTATTTAACTTATATGCAGAGTACATCATGAGAAACACTGGGCTGGAGGAAGAACAAGCTGAAATCAAGATTGCTGGGGAAAATATCAACAACTTCAGATATGCAGATGACACCACCTTTATGGCAGAAAGTGAAGAAGAACTAAAGAGCCTCTTGATGAAAGTGAAGGAGGAGAGTGAAAAAGTTGACTTAAAGCTCAACATTCAGAAAACAAAGATCATGGCATCCAGTCCCATCACTTCATGGCAAATAGATGAAGAAACAGTGGAAACAGTGGCAGACTTTATTTTGGGGGGCTCCAAAAACACTGCAGATGGTGACTGCAGCCATGAAATAAATAAAAAGATGCTTACTCGAGGTTTTTTGTATGTCCATACAAATTGTGAGATTATTTGTTCTAGTTCTGTGAAAACTATCGTTGGTAGCTTGATAGGGATTGCATTGAATGTATAAATTACTTTGGGTAGTATACTCATTTTCACAATATTTATTCTTCCAATCCATGAACATGGTATATTTCTCCATCTATTAGTGTCCTCTTTGATTACTTTCACTAGTGTTTTATAGTTTTCTATGTACAAGTCTTTTGTTTCCTTAGGTAGATATATTCCTAAGTATTTAATTGTTTTCGTTGCCACAGTGAATGGAATAGTTTCCTTAATTTCTCTTTCTATTTTCTCATTATTAGTGTATAGGAATGCAAGGGATTTCTGTGTGTTGATTTTATATCCTGTAACTTTACTGTATTCATTGATTAGCTCTAATAGTTTTCTGGTAGAGTCTTTAGGGTTTTCTGTGTAGAGGATCATGTCATCAGCGAACAGTCAAAGATTTACTTCTTCTTTTCCAATTTGTATTCCTTTTATGTCTTTTTCTGCTCTGATTGCTGTAGCCAAAACTTCCAGAACTATGTTGAATGGTCGTGGTGAGAGTGGGCACCCTTGTCTTGTTCCTGACTTTAGGGGAAATGCTTTCAGTTTTTCACCATTGAGGATAATGTTTGCTGTGGGTTTGTCATATATAGCTTTTATTATGTTGAGTTATGTCCCTTCTATTCCCACTTTCTGGAGGGTTTTTATCATAAATGGATGTTGAATTTTGTCGAAGGCTTTCTCTGCATCTATTGAGATAATCATATGATTTTTATGTTTCAGTTTGTTAATGTGGTGTATTAACGTTGATTGATTTGCGGGTACTGAAGAATCTTTGCATTCCTGGGATAAAGCCCACTTGGTCAAGATGTATGATCTTCTTAATGTGTTGTTGGATGCTGATTGCTAGAATTTTGTTAAGGATTTTTGCATCTATGTTCATCAGTGATATTGGCCTGTAGTTTTCTTTTTTTGTGGGATCTTTACCAGGTTTTGGGATTAGGGTGACGGTGGCCTCATAGAATGAGTTTTGAAGTTTCCCTTCCTCAGCAATTTTCTGGAAGAGTTTGAGTAGGTGTTAGCTCTTCTCTAAATTTTTGGTAGAATTCAGCTGTGAAGCCGTCTGGACCTGGGCTTTTGTTTGCTGGAAGAGTTCTGATTACAGCCTCTAGTTCCATGCTTGTGATGGGTCTGTTCAGATTTTATATTTCTTCCTGGTTCAGTTTTGGAAAGTTGTACTTTTCTAGGAATTTGTCCATTTCTCCAGGTTATTCATTTTATTGCCATATAATTGCTGATAGTATTCTCTAATGATCCTTTGTATTTCTGTGTGTTGGTTGTGATCTCTCCATTTTAATTTCTAATTTTATTGATTTGGTTCTTCTCCCTTTGTTTCTTGATGAGTCTGGCTATTGGTTTGTCAATTTTATGTACCTTCTCAAAGAACCAGCTTTTGGCTTTGTTGATTTTTGCTATGGTCTCTTTTGTGTCTTTTGCATTTATCTCTGCCCTAATTTTTACGATTTCTTTCCTTCTACTGACCCTGGGGTTCTTCATTTCTTCCTTTTCTAGTTTCTTTAGATGTAGAGTTAGGTTATTTAGTTGACTTTTTTCTTGTTTCTTGGGGTGTGCCTGTATTGCTATGAACTTCCCCCTTAGCACTGCTTTTACAGTGTCCCAGAGGTTTTGGGTTGTTGTGTTTTCATTTTCATTCATTTCTATGCATATTTTGATTTCTCTTTTGATTTCTTCTATGATTTGCTCATTATTCAGCAGCGTGTTGTTCAGCCTCCATATGTTGGCATTTTTAATGGTTTTTCTTCCATAATTGAGATCTAATCTTACCATTTCACACCAGTCAGAATGGCTGCTATCCAAAAGTCTACATGCAATAAATGTTGGAGAGGGTGTGGAGAGAAGGGAACCCTCTTACACTGTTGGTGGGAATGCAAACTAGTACAGCCACTATGGAGAACAGTGTGGAGATTCCTCAAAAAACTGGAAATAGAACTGCCATACGACCCAGCAATCCCACTCCTGGGCATACACACTGAGGAAACCAGAATTGAAAGAGACACATGTACTCCAATGTTCATTGCAGCACTATTTATAACAGCCAGGACATGGAAGCAACCTAGATGTCCATCTGCAGATGAATGGATAAGAAAGATTTGGTACATATACACAATGGAGTATTACTCAGCCGTTAAAAAGAATGCATTTGAACCAGTTCTAATGAGGTGGATGAAACTAGAGCCTATTATACATAGTGAAGTAAGCCAGAAAGAAAAACACCAATACAGTATACTAACGCATATATATGGAATTTAGAAAGATGGAAAGATGCTGTATATGAGACAGCAAAAGAGACACAGATGTATAGAACAGTCTTTGGGACTCTGGGAGAGGGTGAGGGTGGGATGGTTTGGGAGAATGGCATTGAAACATGTATATTATCATATGTGAAACGAATCGCCAGTTCAGGGTCAATGCATGTTACAGTATGCTCGGGGCTGGTATGTGGGGATGACCCAGAGGGAGGATAAGGGGAGGAGGGAGGTGGGAGGGGAGGAGGGAGGGCGAACTCATGTACACCTGGGGCGGATTCATGTCAATATATGGCAAAACCAACCAATATAATATTGTAAAATAATTAGCCTCCAATAAAAATAAAAAAATAAAAAGACGCTTACTCTTTGGAAGGAAAGTTATGACCAACCTAGACAGCATATTAAAAAGCAGAGACATTACTTTGCCAACAAAGGTCCATCTAGTCAAGGCTATGGTTTTTCCAGTGGTCATGTATGGATGTGAGAGTTGGACTATAAAGATAGCTGATCGCCAAAGAATTAATGCTTTTAAACTGTGGTGTTGGGGAAGACTCTTGAGAGTCCCTTGGACTGCAAGGAGATCCAACCAGTCCATCCTAAAGGAAATCAGTCCTGAATATTCACTGGAAGGACTGATGTTGGATCTGAAACTCCAATACTTTGACCTCCTGATGCGAAGAGCTGACTCATTTGAAAAGACCCTGATACTGGGAAAGATTGAAGGCAGGAGGAGAAGGGGATGACAGAAGATGAGATGGTTGGATGGCATCACCGACTCAATGCACATGAGTTTAAGTAAACTCTGGGAGTTGGTAATGGACAGGGAGGCCTGGTGTGCTGCAGTCCATGAGGTCGCAAAGAGTCGGACAGGACTGAGTGACTGAACTGAACTGAAGTTGGTGTTTATCAGTAGGGAGCTTCACAGCTTTCTACTCTTTCGGTCTCATTTGACTCTACTGGGTCATGGGAGTCTAGGATAACCAATATCCAGTACTTCCAGCCCCTAGGGTGTATGCGAGGGTGGGTGTTTGCAGCAAGGAGGAAGGTGACAAGGAATGCCTGTGACATAAGCATCAAACAGGCCTTGCTTCCCGCCCGTGAAAATCTGACTGTATTCTCTATAAGTAAATCATGAATATTCATTAGGACAAATCAAAGACCTCTTTTTATGAGCAAGATCTGTGTAGTCTCCATACTTGGTATCATCCTTCTTTTCCTGAGCAAGATCACTATCAGTTCAGTAGACACTTAAAATAGTGAAAGTGAAAGTTGCTCAGTTGTGTCCAACTCTTTGTGACCCCATGGACTATCCAAGCCATGAAATTCTCCAGGCCAGAATACTGGAGTGGGTGGCCATTCCCATCTCCAAGGGATCTTCCCAAACCAGGGATCAAACCCAGGTCTGTCTCATTGCAGGCAGATTCTTTACTGGCTGAGTCACGAGGGAATAGTAAATCAATTTTGTTTGATTCTGTATTAGCTTCCAGAAAGCTCCAGGACAATTTTATGGCTCATCACTGGTAAGCATTATTTCTCATCATATATAATATTTGAACTTCCAGCTTCATTTGAATTCCCCCTCCTTAATTTTCCCAATCCCATCTCATGTAATACTGTTTTATTTCATTTTTACTTACTTTATTTATTTTTACAAATACCCTTAGCCCTTAGATCCTTTTGGAACAAGGCCAAATCTAAATAACAATTAATTAACTACTGATATTTTTATAGCCTGGTATTAAATTTTACTCTAGAACTGGAATTAGGACTGTATCTTGCTGATCTTTGTATCTCCTATGTTTCTATGTATATAGTTCAGTTCAGTTCAGTCGCTCAGTCGTGTCCGAATCTCCGTGACCCCATGAATCACAGCACGCCAGGCCTCCCTGTCCATTACCAACTCCCAGAGTTCACTCAAACTCATGTCCACAGAGTCGGTGATACCATCCAGCCATCTCATTCTCTGTCGTCCCCTTCTCCTCCCGCCCCCAACCTTTCCTAGCATCAGAATCTTTTCCAGTGAGTCAACTCATTGCATGAGGTGGCCAAAGTATTGCAGTTTCAGATTTAGCATCAGTCCTTCCAATGAACACCCAGGATTGATCTCCTTTAGAATGGACTGGTTGGATCTCCTTGCAGTACAAGGGACTCTCAAGAGTCTTCTCCAACACCACAGTTCAAAAGCATCAATTCTTCGGTGATCAGCTTTCTTCACAGTCCAGCTCTCACATCCATACACGACCACGGGAAAAACCATAGCCTTGACTAGACGGACCTTTGTTGGCAAAGTACTGTCTCTGCTTTTTGATATACTATCTATGCAGGTCAGGAAGCAACAGTCAGAACTGTACATGGAACAACAGACTGGTTCCAAATAGGAAAAGGAGTACGTCAAGGCTGTATATTGTCACCTTGCTTATTTAACTTATATGCAGAGTACATGTATATAGTAGCACCCAATAAATGTTTGTGGAATTGAATTGATGCATCCCCAGGGCCACATGGGTCCTCCAGTCCCCTGAAGTGGCTTGCCTTTAATTTTGTAAGGGCTTTTAGGATTATAGGTATCAACCATCTGAGCTTGTGTTCATGGACAGATAACTAGAAACAAGTCATCCCCATCCTTGTGGTCCAATGTGTGAATTCCTGGACTGGCCTAAGAATATTGTATCCAACAATACTTAGAAATATTGATCTGATTCGACCAAATATTAGCTCAGCCAAGCCAGCACACAGCCACCAGAGTCACACTGGGCCACAACAGCTGGAGACAGGCTAAGGAAACTAGAAATTATTCAGTCACAGCCCCTCCAAACCATGTTTGACATGCTATTTATCTTCTCCCACTGAAACTCTCTCTTTCCAAATAAATGGGAGTGGGTGATAGCTCGGGGTTGTTTACCTTCTACTGAACAAACAAGTCTGAATTAGGAATTAGAATCAGCGAGTCTAAAATGATGAACGTGCTTACCCTGGCATTACTTAGAAAATGGGAAAAATAAATCAGATTACTACTTGGAAGGACTCATTGGTTTGGAGAGCAGCAGTGACTTAATTGCAGGTCTAAGGCAGCGCAGCCTCCAGTTTTCTTCAACACAATCTAGGAGCTTTCTCAGGGCAACAGGCAGAAAGGGGATCCCTTAGAAGATTTTGCGATGTGCAGCAAGCCAGCAGAGAGAGCAGGATACGATCTGTAATTTGCCCACTAATGACGTGGCGATGCCACCTTGTCTTGGACACTATGGTTACTACCTGGCATCTTGTTTAACACACTGACTGTCTTGGAGAGCCTCAGGGCACATGCTGGGGGGGATGTGTGAGAAGCAGCATCATGAGCAAGCTTGTGAAGTGAAAGAAAAGATTTTTATTTCTTAGGCAGAATAAACAGAATGCTTTACTCCATCAACAGCTGTCCTTGATGTTGTATATTCTCTTGGAATAACACACAACAACATAATGCAGTTTGCTTCAACTTCTAATTAAAATGAGGTCCTTGTCTGCTGCCTCAGCCAAATGAAATTATGGAACAAGACTTCCAAGCAGCAAGGACTCATTTCAACTGTGCAACTAGCCTGAAAAATAGGAGTCCCTCAGTCACAAAGTCAGCATTCAGAATCATGGGACTTGTGGTGACTAGTGGTCCCAGCTAACAGCATGTGTGTGCAATTGTGTGTGCTCACACCTGCATGGTTATACATACAGAATAAAAAGCTGATGCTTCTAAATACTGTACCATTCATGGAGCAGTAATAGAACTTGTGTTAATATTGATATCCAATATAATACACCAGAAGCTTCACATAATGCCAGCCTTCTGTTCCATGGCATTGACTGACCTTTATAGGTAAAGCCACCTTTAAAAAAGGTTCATTTGTTACTTCAGTAATGACTGCTCTGGCTAATGCCCAGGGTCCACTGGTTATATGTTGCCTCATCAATAAAATCCCAACATATTAACATAAATGGCATTCCATGTCTCCAGATAGTTTTCTGTGGATGTAGGTATATTTTAAAACCAGATTCTGTGAGAAACTAGAAGAGTGTAGTAATCCATGGCCGCTCATACCAGAACAACTTTTTTAAGGACATAGAACAAATATTTTGTCATATAGTTCACCAAAAATAATATGAACTGGTATTGTATATTGATGAATACCTTCTAAATGTCAAACACTGTGTATCATTCATTGCTTCCCAAAAGAATCCCCTGAATACTGTCATTATCCATACTTAACAAATGAAGAAGCACATTCAAAAGAGTAAATTGCCTGCTCCAGGTTGCCCAGATAAGATGCAACAGACCAAGAATTTGAATTCAGGCAGCCTATGCCAGACCCTGGACTCTTAAATATGAATACCAATAGCCAACACTTATATAATTCTGTGGTGCACAAAGTGCTTTACATCTTTGAGACTCATTTAACCCTCACATTGACATTATGAGGCAGGTGTTGAAATTAACCTCCTTTTATTGGTGAGATGAAGGAACTACACAGGAGCCATGTAACATGCCCAATGTCCCCCAACTGGTCAATGGAAAGGTCGAGCGGGACCAGAGACTATTTAGCTGTGAAGCTCTCCTCTCCATCAGGCCATTCCAAGATCTAGCAAGCTTTCAAAACACACTTCTTCCAAAGGTTCTGCTGGAACTACATTTTGTTAGTTTTGATTTATATCTTCCTTTTTAAAAGCAAGAAAATCCATTAAAAAAAAAAAAGAGGCTTCCCGTAATTATCCTTTTATATTTGCCTCTGCTTTTCCTTTATGGATGGCAGCTGGCAGCTAAGAGAATTAAATAAGTGATAGCAGAGGATAAGATGGTTAGACAGCATCCCTGACTCAACGGACATGAATGTGAGCAAACTCTGGGAGATAGCGTAGGATAGAGGAGCCTGGTATGCTGTAGTCCATGGGGTCGCAGAGTTGGAAATGACTTCGTGACCGAACAACAGCAATAACAACAAAAGCTTAGGGCAATGTGGATGTTACTGGACATGGGGATTTGGAAACCCATCCTCATTTATAAGTCCTAACTGATTTCTTGGCAATAAATGAGTGACCAAGTCTTAGCTATTCCTTAGGCTGATACAGCAGCTATTTCTGTATAAATCTGAGTGATCAGGTGTATAACAGGTTTGCTGAAACAGCTGAAAGCTAGAAATCAAATGAGGTAAATTAACTTAAAAATGTGCTCTTTTAGAAGCTCCCTTTCCCTGAATATGAAGAGCAACCAGTGCCAGGAATCACACTATAATATAAAGCTGAGAACCTGAGTTAGAGACAATTATACAGATAAATTTGGCCACAGAGGCAGTGGGGGTGGGACAGGGAAAGACAACTCTCTTTGTAAGCCAGAGTGATAAATTAGGTTGGACATCTACATCAGTATGTGCTCAGGGAATGCCAGTTAATCTCACTATTAACCTGAGAATTAACAAAGCATAACTCCTTGCATAAACTTCCACATCATATAAAATATCCAGTAGTCAACTAGGAATGTGGTCTGTGCTGAGCTCACTTCTGGAGACCGAATTACAGATGTAGATCAAAGGTTGAGGAAACTAATACGATGAGTGGCTTCTCACGGTTTTAATAAGAAGGAGATAGAAACACTGACAACATTCAAAATCAACAAAACGTGGCTTCTATTTAAATATTCATCTGATTTTTGTTGTTGTTGTTGCTCTTTGGATTGGACTTCTGTTTCTGGAAACTGCTGGTTCCATCCCTGTCTCAAGTTGTGGAATTCAGATCATGGACTCACAAATAATAAATATCACTTATCAGGTACCTACTAAGTGCCAAGTATTGTTTAGATGTTATCACCTTTATCCCCCCAATAGCCTTCAATGATCAGTGATAGTTATCCTGATTTTACAGGCAAGGAAACTGAAGCTTAGTGAGCTTGCCCGGGGATCCAGGTGACTGAGATATAAATGCTGCTGCTGCTAAGTTGCGTCAGTCGTGTCCAACTCTGTGCGACCCCATAGACAGCAGCCCACCAGGCTCCCCCATCCCTGGGATTCTCCAGGCAAGAACACTGGAGTGGGTTGCCATTTCCTTCTCCAATACATGAAAAGTGAAAGTGAAGTCGCTTAGTCGTGTCTGAATCTTCGCGACCCCATGGACTGCAGTCCACCAGGTTCCTCCGTCCATGGGATTTTCCAGGCAAGAGTACTGGAGTGGGGTGCCATTGCTTTCTCCGGAGATATAAATGCAGGTCTGTTTATTTCCAAAGTACTGAGACTACTGTCTCTAAGAGAATATATTTGAACAGTACTCTGACTATGAATCTGCAAAAATCCCACTATAGTTGAGGAACCCTTTTGGAAAGGAAGTAGCTATAGTTATTAAAATTATAAAAGCAGTTCTAATCCAGAGACAAAACCTAAAGGTATGCTTGTATCCTGGCTCTAGAATGTTCAGAGTTTCAAACCAGAAAAATAAAAATAAATAATAAATAGAATAATATGCAAATATCCTATGATAGCTTATGGAACATCAGGCACCTGTTAAAGAGAATGGGGCAGTGCCATACGTACTGATACAGAAAACAATCTTCAAATCATGTTCAATGGTCAATCAAGTTGCAGATCAGTATGTACGGTGTGATCCAATTAATTTTTTAAAAAGATACGTAAGCATGTACATGTATATTTGGAGAAGGAAATGGCAACCCACTACAGTATTCTTGCCTGGAAAGTCCCATGGACAGAGGAGCCTCATAGGATAAAGTCCTTAGGGTTGCAAAGAGTTGGACATGACTTAGTGTCTGAGTACATGTATTATACAATCATAGGAAAAGAGTCGGAAGGATTCGTCTGCTTTCCTGGAAAGGATATGAGAGTTTAGAAAGAACAGAGGGGGAGTGAAAGGCAACTTTCAAATTTTTCTCTATAAGTTTACATAAATGTTTCAGTCTTTTATAGTGAGAAAGAACTCATTATTTGTTTATGGGATTAAAAAAAAAGGAGTGGCCATTGTGACAACTACAGTCAGCTGGCAAAAGTATGTTTGTGTTTTCTTAAACTTCTAAGATATGTTAGTGTACAAGATATTTTTCTCTTTTAGAAGTTTGTTAAATCCTTTCAATTCCTACCCCTTTCCCAACCTTTAGACAATTTCTACAGTTCAAGCATATTCCAGCCATGGATGATTAATACTTATTTCAGATAAGAGTCTTGGTTTTGTTCCGTGACATGTTATAGGAACAGCATCAGCAAACAATAATGAAAATCAGTAAGTTTAGGATCTTTGTTTAGCAATTTCATAAACTAAGTGTACCATTTGGGAACATCCTCTTGATGACTCTAGTGGCCCTCAGCCCACGCAAGAGCATGTGGGGACTCATTAACCAATGTTCCGTGACTAATGCATGAGAATATTGGAAATTCACTTGAGGACCTGAAATTATCCATGTGATCTTCTCAGAAGAGACTCAAACTGGATAAGGAGGTAGAACACAGGACGGTTTCCTAGAAGGAAATCCAGGCCCTAGAATTCACCACCCTGGATAGTCACAGAATCCGTATTCATGGGCCTCAAGCCAGGGAAAATGTACTACTTGGGCACATCCCAGCACCCAGTCAGCACTGGGGGTTTGGTGTTAGAGGTATTCTCTCTATTAGATTGGAAGGTTGTGGGACACAAAGGAGCTAGTACCATCTTGCATTCACCAAAAAAGAGAAAAATGTGACATTTTCTAGTTTTAGAAACAGCTAATCCCAGACCTGTCTATCGTGTTGTCCAAGTGACAATTCAAATGGACTAAAAGATAGCGGAAATGATCAGGCAGCCAGGGCCACTGTCTCATTATTTTGATAGTGCAAACATGGCCTTTAATAGCACCTTGTCATCCTCATATTTGTCTCAGGAACATTAGATGTTGATGGCTATTAGTTTGCATTTTAAAAATATGCCTGGATATCTGACAAAGTCTATATACAAATTAAAATAATAACAAGAATTCAGGCCGGTGGCTTGTCCTGCAATCGTTCAGGGCAATATTATAACCTATGATGACATTTTCCCCACTGTTAGTTACCAAAGCTACAGAACAAAATCTCCACAATAATAGCTTCTTCTGCTTTTAAAATGTGAAATATTGGAACAAATAGAACACACCAAATCAGATACACTTCCACCACACACAGAAAGGCTGCTTAGGTTTTTAACCTCAGGGATAAAGACATATGAAAATATCTCATTCTTAACAATTCTAACACATCATGCTTATTACCCCCCCTAAATTTGGCTTTTGTTTGGGTTGCTAATTATATTTCCTTCTAATCTGCAATTATCAATTTGCCCATCCTGTTTTACTTTATCCTATTATCCATGTAAGTATCATCTATTTAAGATTATTATCTCATGTAGAGCCACCATCAGCAGTGTTTTTGCATTTCAGGCCAGAGGGAAAGTGCTTGAGGAAGAAAGGGGGTGAAGACGGAGGTATTCACATAGGCAGTGGTTCCAGTGTAAGTGGTTGCAGTTGTAGGACTGCATTGATGTGACCTCCCTCTGCTCCTGCCAGTCCAGTGGAGGTGGCCCAAGACAGTATAAAGAAGCAAAAGCCTATGAAGACATGTGGCAGGTGGTAAACCACATGGGGACCAAGCAGCATCACAAGCCAGTGGGTAAGAAAGGACATCCTCAATGCCCCCTTGGATGCAGTTGCCGTCTTCTGCCAAGGAGACCAGGGCCCTGCCACTCTTCTCTATTTTGTTCAGGGCTCAATGGTGCGCCATGCAGCAGAGGCTTGTTAAAATATATATGGCAATGGTAAATACTGATTACAACAAAGTGCTGAGAAGCCAAGCCTATTAACTCACCTTGAGGCTCTTGCCCTGATGGAGAAGCCAGGCAGAACAAATGGGCCTGTAATGCTCCAAGCCAAAAGCCCCCAGTGGGAAGACTTTGTGACCAGTGTGTGTGGAGGAATTAATGACACACTCCCTTCAATGTTCATCAGAATTGAACACTACTAATTTACAGCACTTCAGCATTGCTGGGCCCCTTAGAGTCTTTCCAATTATGCTAGTGGGGAGGCGACTGGCCCATCCACAGTCCCCGTGGTGAGAGTGTGGAAACAGAACTTGGCAACAGAGGCCTGGGGCCCCTGCGTCCCTGTTCTAATGAGCTGCATTGTTCGCTCCATTTGTCCAGGCTGTGACCTGGCGCTCCTAGAGTTCACTTCCCGTACTCATTCTGGAACAGAGAAGCAGCGTGGTCACATAGCCAACTCTGGGAGCACAGTGTGCATAGTCTTGTATTTCTAGTTAAAAAGCAATAAATCTTAAGGCAGGTAATGAATTCCATTTTGAGTAATCTCATTATGGACATCTATTCAAAGAGTCTATATAGCACAAGCAGGATGACTGGAAAACCTAGTATAATGTGCTGGCTTTTTTCCCTGTGCCAAATTAACAGTGAAGGCCTTTTAAAAGGATGCTTCATTTGGGCTGTCTTATTATCAAAAATATTATACAAGTTGGAATTGGGGCCTGAGTGCAGTCACACTGCTGAGATAACTCCTACTGTTGGATCAATGGCTGGCAGGAATCCACCAATAAAGGAGCTCCGAGCAGCGGCGCAGGCTCCTACCCAAAACCCCAGTGTGCTGTTCTCTGCTGGAGACTAGAAGATGAAGAATGAATAGGAGAAAGAAAGTCTAGGGAGGTATTTTCTAAGATTATCTTGCAGGATCTAATAAGGTATATTGTGCAGGATCTCTTATACTCAATCCATCTTATACACAATGATCAAATTGTTCTTTCCAGAAACTAATGAATTATGTCACCACTCTATTACCTTCAGCTGCTGCCCATTACTGTCTTAAAAACTTTAGGTTTCTCACCCAGAAATTAAAAGGGCTTACCAACATTTACATATCCATACCCATCTTGTTAAACTCCATTTCTCATTCATTCATTAGGCATGGGGTGAGGCCTGAGATTCGGCATTTGTAGTAAGCATCCAAGTGATGCTAGTGTAGTAAACGAGGCTGTGGACCACACTTGGAGTAGCAAGGCTCTAGAATATTGATTCTCCAACTTTGACCTCGGAGAAGGCAATGGCAAGCCACTCCAGTACTCTTGCCTAGAAAATCCCATGGATGGAGGAGCCTGGTAGGCTGCAGTCTGTGGGATCGCTAAGGGTCGGACACGACTGAGCGACTTCACTTTCACTTTTCACTTTCCACTTTCACACATTGGAGAAGGAAATGGCAACCCACTCCAGTGTTCTTGCCTGGAGAATCCCAGGGACAGGGGAGCCTGGTGGGCTTCCGTCTATGTGGTCACACAGAGTCGGACACGACTGAAGTGACTAAGCAGCAGCAGCAGCAACTTTGACCTGCATTCGAATCACCAGAGGGCTTCCCAGCTAGCACTAATGGTAAAGAACCCACCTGCCAATGCAGGAGACCTAAAAGACTTGGGTTCAATCCCTGGGTCAGGAAGATCCCCTGGAGGAGGGCATGGCAACCTACTCCAGTATTCTTGCCTGGAGAATCCCATGGACAGAGGAACCTGTCAGGCTAGAGTCACAAAGAGTCGGACATGGCTGAAGCAACACAGCAAACAGAATTACCAGCAAATGTTGTTAAAACTGAAATTCTGCTCCTCCACCGCAAGAGTGTCTGATTTAGGTGTCTGGAGTAGGGCCTGAAAATGTGCATTTCTTATGAGTTTCCAGGTGATATTGATGCTCCTGGTCCAAGGGCCACACCTTGAGAACCACTTCTCCAGGGTACCAGTTCTCAAACCTTACTGCACATTTATCTTATGTACTCAAAAATATGAAGCTTCAAAGATATACCGATTCCCAGCTCTACCACCAGACAAATGAAATGAGAATCTCTGGGAATGCAGCCCAGTATCAAAATCATTATCAACTCTTTAAGTGATTTTTCATATGAATTGAGAATCCCTGCTCTAAAACATGGCTTCCAAAATAACTTTCCAATCAGTGTCCAGAAGGGAGGACAGGACGCTGTGCTCACCCTCAGTCTGGCTTCTGGTACTCTTACTGTTCAGAATTTGGCTTCAATGGATTTGTTTCTGTCTGACATACCTTCAATATCGACCATCAGAACTCCATCTGTCTTGCATGGTTTACCTCTAACCCTATCTTTTTTCTGAAGCCTTCCTGTAGGTCAAAGCCCAGCTCAGAGGCATCATTTCTTGAGCTTCTTAAATACATTGCTTTCTAATTCCAGTCACGTTTGAGATTCTTACTAACCTCACCTTGGGCCTTCCTCCTTCCTGTCCCAAAAGCCCTCCTGAGAACTTCTTCTGGGAACTTTTGCCAGCACTAGGGTTTTTCTGTATATCCATTGGTCTTCCCCCGCAGCTGACAAGTGCCCTGCAGGTAGGAGCGGAGTCTTCATCATCCTACTTGTCTCTCCCAAAGCTCTGGGGTACATTGTCCTACCCTAACTGCCACTGAGTATCTATGAGTCGTTCTGCGTGTGCACCTCTGTAGATCTTGACATGTGTGTTCTCTCATAATATTGTTATTTGTGTCCTTGTCTTAAACTTTCCTACTAGTATAACCTTCTTGAGGGCGGGCACTGTACCATATACACCTTGCTGTCTGCCTCTCCCCACCCACACACTCCTTGCTACTCAAACTATGGTCCACAGACCAGCAGCATTGGCAACATTTGCTGCTCCTTGAAATGCAGACACCTGGGCCCTACCTAGACCTACTGAATTAGAATCTGCATTTTAACAAGATCCTCAGGTAATATTTGTACACACTAAAGTTTGAGGCACTGCTTTAGAAGGTAAAATAGTTAAGCAAATGGGTTCTGATCTGAACTGTGAAGTCTGGGATCTTGAGTGAGTTATGTCTACCATACCAGTTTCCACATCACTAAATAAGAGTCTTCATCTCATAGTGATAGAGGGAGTTTTACACAATGTAATGTAAATAATTAAATCGTGTCATGTCAGTAAAACCCTCAGAACGTTACAAGCCCTCAATGACACAGTATGAACTATTATTCCTCAATTTAAAATGGTTAATTGATTTTGAACTGCCACCCAGAATAGATAAGAAAATGAAACACAATTCTGCATGGATTTCAGAAACATGAAATGTAAAAGGCAATAAATAAAAATATTTAAAAAAAAAAAAAAACCTGTAGCAAATGCTAAGGAGCATGTCAAATCATTCCTGTGTTGAACCTTAAGCAATGCAGCGGCTGGAGCCTTAAAATGTACCATCCCCTAATTTTCTGCTGTGTCACCAGGTTTTCCTCTACTGCGCAATTCTTTCAGGCCGCCTTTATTCTGTTCTACCTAAGGAACAACTTTGTACAGAGCATTTTGTTTCTCAGACAAATCTCTTGTTGCTGTGGCGATTACCTCAGCAGCCATAAAATGTGCTGCTTGCTTGGCTGAAACGTATGCACACACTGCCCCCTACGGGATCTACTCTGTCATTACCCTCAAAACCAAGAAAAATCCAAAATCTCTGGGGGGCGGGGGTGTGAAGTTGGCTCAGAGGGAAAGGCCTGACTCTCTGACAGTGACAGTCTGTAGAACTTTGAAATTTCTCCTGGGCCAGGATGAATGTTAAAGAACAATCTAACACCACGGCGGGGCTCACTGCTGCTGCTGCTGCTGCTAAGTCACTTCAGTCGTGTCCGACTCTCTGCGACCCAACAGACGGCAGCCCACCAGGCTCCTCCATCCCTGGGATTCTCCAGGCAAGAACACTGGAGTGGGTTGCCATTTCCTTCTCCAGTGGGGCTCACTAGAATTTGTGAAATAGAATTTGATACCTATGACCTGGGTTTGATTCCTTCAAATGTTAGGAATAAGGGCATTGACTTCAATGAACATCTGAACTGACAGCCAACATTTGAAGTGAAAACTTAACTACACAGTATTTACTGAATGAAAATGATACATTTATACCTCACAACAAAGTCACCAGATCAAGACGTTGGGAGAATAGGGTAGAGTTGGCAAATGACGAGATGCATTCACCAAATAATTATTGAGAGGCTACAGGTACCAGACACGGTTGTTGGGGACTTGGCGGTTCTCACTGAATCAGAGATGAAGATCCCTGCTCTCATGGATCTGGAATTCTAATTAATATCAGGAGCATCCCTCTTGTCTCCCTGCTGTCCCCTGCTTCGGTGGTTCCAGGAGATGCTGAAAGGAACACAAGGGCAGTCAGTGTGCCGTGAGTACTTCAGAGGCAGCTCACAGGCAAACCCTGTCTCCTTGTGACCTAATGGGGGTTTTCTTTTTCTTTCCTATTTGTTTTCTTCTTGTTCATTTTTGTTGTTGTTGATTGTTTTGATGTAGTATGAATATCATACACAGTTGACTCCTGAACAGTACTGTATGTGTTATGTTGTATGTGTGTGTTGTTATGGTTATATGTGGATTTTTTTCAGTAAACACTAGAGTACTATACTATCAGCAGTTGGTTCATGCCACTGGATCCAGAACCACAGTAGGGAGGAACTGTGAACTGTGTATGTAATATATACAGGGAGGGTCAAATATGTATTACACGGAAATTTCCAACTGCATGGACTGTGAGTGCCATTAACTCATGTTGTTCAGGGATCTACATATCTATGGATTCATCAATAGATAGGTAGGTAGGTAGACATCTTTGTGGGGGAATGTGCTACAGCACATCATGGAATCTGGTCCTTGTCTTAGGCCTGGAGTTGGGAATGGAGAAGAACTTTAAGAAATTTCCTTGGTGGCTCAGCGGTAAAGAAACTGTCTGCTAATGCAGGAGACACCAGTTTGATCCCTGCTCTGGGAAGATCCCATATGCCACGAACAACTAACTCTGTGCACCTCAACTATTGAGCCTGTGCTCTAGAGCCCAGGAGCCGCACGCAACTGCTTAGCCCAAGAACCACAATTACTGAACCTCAAAGTCTTTGTCCACTATGCTTTGCTACTTCCCTTGGGGTCAGGGTCCCTCTTTGAGACCTTCCTGCCCCCTTGTTTGGGAAGTAAAACTGATAATTCAGTTATTAGGGAAACTTCCAGGAATGTAGGCATTAAGGGTTAATCCTACATTCAAGAATTCTTTCTTATTTCTTCCATCCTTCCTTCTTGGACTGGAGTCACATCATTTCTTCCCAGCTCTGCCTCTAGATCAATACAGCTTATCAGGACCCTCTCCTCAAAGGCAAATACCAATTTTCAGCTTTGGCTTCTTGGCACAAGACAGAATATAAGCTCTGCAGCAAACCAGGTGCCCCAGGAACCAGCTGTGGGAATTGCTCCACTAGCAAACACTTTATATGCCTGTCAGTGGTTTCCTAACAAATGGCTTGGTGGAGACCTCTCTCTTCCAGGTCAGCTGCTGCATGTCCACCCCAGGCTGCTAGAGGCCTGGTTCCTACACTCTTTCCTGCCCTGGGAAATGGCACCGAAACCCTAATGAGCCTGGAGGAAGTCAACCAGACAGGAAACAAACCCACTTGGGTGTGTGGGCTTGTGAAAGAAGTTTGGAAGACCTTTCATCCCTTGGGAAGACATGTTTGATATAATCATGACCAGCAATTCTTCACCCTCTCTTTGGTAGGGGAGGCAGGTGGGAATTGATTTCCAAGTGAACTTGAAGTTGAGAGAACAGGTAGGATGTGACTCTGAGAAACTACTTGACAAGGGCTGGTGGTGATGTAAGAGAAGCTTTGGTCAGGATTTCCTGGGGCAAGGGCAGAGCCAAGGAACTTTATTTTTAGATGGTATTGATATTTTTAGTGAAAGTTCAACAGTGTCTCCATTTTAGGGGGTGGGCTGGAGGGCGAAGGGATGATTTCCTGTAGTTAGTCATCTCCTCTTTGCTGGGGAAGACATTTAGCTGTGCTGCTATGTCACAGGAAGTGCCTGGTGATGGTAAACACTGCTGACATAATGGGAACTTACACTGCTGGCCTGTCAGAGTACACGTATTCCTTCCTGGCCCCTTGGCCAGGTGAGGGGAGATGCTTCCTGTTTTTTGGCTTTAGGAGGAACTTCCAAATTCCAAGAGCTGCCTGAGAATAAATCACAAGGACTGCTGGGGTAAGCAGCCAGGGCAGAGACACCAGAAAGTGATTTGGTGGCAAGGATCGTTGGATGCGCCCTGGCAGCTCCCGGAACTGCTGAGTCGTCATGCCCTCATATAAGGCGTCTGTGGAAGCCAAGTGGGTTTGTTTCCAAAATCATAAAGCAGTCCCACTTTGAAACTTCCTTGTTGGCCAGAGATGCCCCCAGTGCCTGGATCTTGTCCATTCCTAAATTCCTTCAGCACGTCCTACTGATTTCACCTCCAAAGTCTCTTCTGACTCTGGTTACTCCGCTCTAGCTCTGTGACGTCACTGACATCGATCATCTCTTGTGCAGATGAGTAAAATCTCTGCTCTGCCTGACGATGATCCCTTCCATGAGGTTCCTCCTCCATGGTGTGGGTAGGTGCAGCGTTAGGAAACACACAGCAGCTTTGTCACTCTTTCTCTTCTCCCTAATCCCTAGTAGACAGTGCTAATCAGTCACGGCACTTTAAGTCCTAAGCCCAGACACGAGTGACCACTTAGTCTTTCTTAGCGTTGCCTTTCCTGCTCTCGACCCATCAATTGGAACTGGCATTTGACACAAAGTCAATTTGCCATCTCGGTGCTCATGTTATCTTCCTAAAAATGAAATCCAACTGTGTCTCAGCCCTGGTGTGAGGCTTCTTCTCTCGAGTGTCTTCAAAATGAATTCAAACTCCTTGGCAGGGGTATGGGGGCCTTGCACTTCACACGTCTCCCTAACCATGTAGCCTCATCATCTCACTTCTGCTCCACCACCTTCCCTCACCCCTACACACAGAGGCCAGGAGTCTCATTCTTTCCCAAATGCACTGCGCTCTTGCAGGATTCTTGGCCCTGTACAAGGTGCCTGTGCTTTCTAGATTTTCCTTTCTCCATTCTGTGAGCTCTCACTTGTTTCTTCAAACCCTCAATACTCTTCCTTTTAATGTTTTCGCAGTTTCACCAGTCAAAGTCAGTGCCCCCTCTTCTGTGTTCTCACAGGCTTCTCTTTTTACCTCTGTTAGAGCATTTGTTATTATAAAACATGTTGCATACATGTTATACTGTGGTTATAACAGTCATGCCTTGGTGTCTGTGGGCCAGGAAACCCCACATATACGAAGATCCCCATAGTCATGTTCAAGTCTGTAGTCGGCCCTCCGTACCTACTGTTCCACATCTGTGGGTTCCGCCAACCACAGATCATGAAATACTGTAGTATTTATTGAAAAAAATCCATGTACAAGTGGACCCGCACAATTCAAATCCATGTTGCACAAGGATCAACTGGAATTGTATGTGTTACAATTATGGTCAGATATTTGCTTTTTCATTCAACACATTTATTGATCACCTTCTATGTGCTGTGTTAACAACAGATAAATTAATATGCAGAACATATGTTTAATAGTATTTACTGAATGAATCATTCCTAATCTAAGATAACTTTAGCCTTTGTATCTTTAGCTTCCTCTAAAATCCTAGGAGTCTGTAAGTAAGACAAATTTTTCCTTAAGTCTTATAGGGATTTGTGAAAATAAGTATTTTTAAAGCTTTATTTTTACAAATATGAACCCAGGTAAATAATTTCATATGAATGTGTGTATGATTACATAATTTGAATCATATTTCTCTTTTTGCTTGCCTTCCCCTCCTCACTCTATACATTGACATCTCTAGGATGACCAACCATCCCAGGGTACTTGAGACTGTCCCAATTTCAGCAGAAAACCCTCCAGTCCCAAGAAAACCAGAATGATTGGTTACCCTCACTCTCTATACCCCTATATGTCTTTCCTAAGTTATCAATTTAAAAAATCTAAAGTATACTCGTTTATATTTTTCTCTGTGAGGACAGAAATGGTATGGACCTAACAGAAGCAGAGGATATTAAGAAGAGGTGGCAAGAATACACAGAAGAACTGTACAAAAAAGATCTTCACGACCAGGATAGTCACGATAATGTGATCACTGACCTAGAGCCAGACATCTTGGAATGTGAAGTCAAGTGGGCCTTAGAAAGCATCACTACTAACAAAGCTAGTGGAGGTGATGGAATTCCAGTTGAGCTATTTCAAGTCTTGAAAGATGATGCTGTGAAAGTGCTGCACTCAATATGCCAGCAAATTTGGAAAAGTCAGCAGTGGCCACAGGACTGGAAAAGGTCAGTCTTCATTCCAATCCCAAAGAAAGGCAATGCCAAAGAATACTCAAACTACCGCACAATTGCACTCATCTCACACGCTAGTAAAGTCATGCTCAAAATTCTCCAAGCCAGGCTTCAACAATATGTGAACCGTGAACTTCCAGATGTTTAAGCAGGTTTTAGAAAAGGCAGAGGCACAGGAGATCAAATTGCCAACATCCGCTGGATCATGGAGAAAGCAAGAGAGTTCCAGAAGAGCATCTATTTCTGCTTCATTGACTATGCCAAAGCCTTTGACTGTGTGGATCACAATAAACTGTGGAAAATTCTTAAAGAAATGGGAATACCAGACCACCTGACCTGTCTCTTGAGAAACCTGTACGCAGGTCAGGAAGCAACAGAGAGAACTGTACATGGAACAACAGACTGGTTCCAAATAGGAAAAGGAGTACGTCAAGGCTGTATACTGCCACCTTGCTTATTTAACTTATATGCAGAATGCATCATGAGGAACGCTGGGCTGGAAGAAGCACAAGCTGGAATCAAGATTGCTGGGAGAAATATCAATAATCTCAGATATGCTGATGACACTACCCTTACAGCAGAAAGTGAAGAGGAACACAAAAGCCTCTTGATGAAAGTGAAAGAGGAGAGGAAAAAGGTTGGCTTGAAGCTCAACATTCAGAAAACGAAGATCATGGCATCTGGTCCCATCACTTCATGGGAAATAGATGGAAAAACAGTGGAAACAGTGTCAGACTTTATTTTTTTAGGCTCCAAAATCACTGCGGATGCAGATTGCAGCCATGAAATTAAAAGATGCTTACTTCTTGGAAGGAAAGTTATGACCAACCTAGATAGCATATTAAAAAGCAGAGACATTACTTTGCCAACCAAGGTCCGTCTAGTCAAGGCTATGGTTTTTCCAGTGGTCATGTATGGATGTGAGAGTTGGACTGTGAAGAGAGCTGAGCGCCGAAGAATTGATGCTTTTGAACTGTGGTGCTGGAGAAGACTCTTGAGAGTCCCTTGGACTGCAAGGAGATCCAACCAGTCCATTCTAAAGGAGATCAATCCTGGGTGTTCATTGGAAGGACTGATGCTAAAGCTGAAACTGCAATACTTTGGCCACCTCATGCGACGAGTTGATTCACTGGAAGAGACTCTGATGCTGGGAAAGGTTGGGGGCGGGAGGAGAAGGGGACGACGGAGAATGAGATGGCTGGATGGCATCACCGACTCTGTGGACATGAGTTTGAGTGAACTCCGGGAGTTGGTGATGGAGAGGGAGGCCTGGCGTGCTGTGATTCATGGGGTTGCGGAGAGTCGGACACAACTGAGCGACTGAGCTGAACTGAACTGAGCTGAACTGAACTGACCTGAACTGAGCTGAACTGATATGCTCTAATTTATTGTATAAGTCTTCCTCATTCTGAGTAGCCCGTGAAATCAACCAGGTCAACTGATAAACAACCATAAATTGAATCAACCGGAGCTGTGATACTCTGTGTTGTGAATGTTCTACGACATTTTGGTTATTTTCTTGTTGGTGAACATTTGTTTTATTTCCAGAGCGTATTTTTGGTCACTTTGAACAACGATGACACACAGGTATGCACACAGGCACATACAAATATCTTCATGTATTGGTGCTTTCGTTTCTATTGAACAAATTTTCAAGGGTAGAATTGCTGAGTTGAATAGTAAATGTAATTCCAATTTTTATAATTATTGCTAAATTGCTTTCCTAAACGGCTATAACACATCACATTTCTGCCATTGTATGTACAAATACTCTTTGCATTTCATCCCTACCAGCCCACATCACTTGGAATGATGATTACTAATTTGTCCTTCTGATGGTTATCAAATGGCATATCATTGTTACTTTAATTTGCATTTCCATGACTACTAGTGAATTTGAGCACTTAAAAAATCCCTTTGGCCATTTTAGATGTTCTTCAGTGATTTGTCTATTTGTATCTTTTACTGACTTTCTCTCAGATTGTTTGACTTATTCTTGACAATGTTAAGAAGATTTTGCATGTTTTAGATACCACCTCTTTTAAATCTGCTACAAACATCTCTTTTTTTCATTCTGATATTTGTTTGTGATTTTTATTGGGTCTTTTGCAATACAAACACTTTTAACTTTTATATATTCAAATATGCCTATTCTCTTATCTAACTTTTGAATTCCTAATATAGGTTAGGAAGTTCTTCTCAGCCCATAGGTTATACGTGTGCATGTATGCTAAAGTCGCTTCAGTTGTGTCCAACTGTGTGACCCTATAGATCGTAACCCACCAGGCTTCTCTGTCCATGTGATTCTCCAGGCAAGAATACTAGAGTGGATTGCCATGCCCTCCTCCGGAGATCTTCTCAACCCAGGGATCGAAGCTGCATCTCTTACATCTCCTGCATTGGCAGACATATTCTTTACCACTAGTGCCATCTGGGAAACCCCATAGTTTATATGGTCTCCTACATTTTCTTGAAATATTTCTTATTTTATGTTTTATGTTAAATTCTACTATTTTTTATCTTGTGTGTTTTAATTGGCCCATGGCTGATTCTTCTCTGGTTTCTGATCTGATTGATCCAAGTGGTGTTAGACCTTCCCCATTCCCTGGAAGGCAGGTCATTGCTAATATTCTCCCAGGTATCCAGAACTCCAGGTGAGTCTCTTTGCCCAAGCTACCTCCCTTCTCTTGCCCATTCCCATATACCTTTGACTATGTCTCAAACCCCAGATCTAGTATCCATTGATCTCTTTCAATAGTGCAAATAGCTCTACTCCAGGTTGCTAAATCACCTTTGTGGCAATACAACCACAATAGTTTAGGAACACAAATTGTGGTATAATATTGATTTTTAAATTTTGGCCACTTAACTTCTATCCTCCTCCTCATTTAAAAAACAGTGTTCCAATTTCCCTTCCAGGAGATTGCACCTTTACCTACACTCAGTCTTGCGCTTCCCTGTAGAGTGGCCTCTATCTCCAGATCCAGGACTGGAATAAGGCACATTCCTAAGCCATTCAGTACATCATGTTACTCTGAACATCATGATGACTCAAGCCAATGAGATACAGGAAGATATTTTGTCAGGGTTTCTGGGAAAGAGAAGTTCTGCCTTCCCTTTTTCCTGCTTGTAATACACAGAGAATGATACAGTACTAGGATATGCTGGCAGTTACCTTGGCACCAACCAGCCTGACCACAGAGCCAAGGAAGTGGAGCCAAGAAATAAAAGGTGAGAAACGGAGTCCTGATCCCATTGTCTGAGGGCTGAATCAAGCTGTGTAGACGTGGATCCATCTGACTGTTCAAGTGTCTGAACTAAAGAATTTCCTGATTTTTTTTTTAAAAAAAAGCTATTTTAGATCAGTTTTTCCACCTCCCATAGTTAAGCGTTTTGACGCACAAGACTTTTCTTCTTAGTTGTGGTGATTTAAAGGGGGATTCTGAAGGAACTTCCCATTATCATGCTGCTTGTTGTCTTGTGGGGGGGAGGGTCTCAGCTTGATCATAAGCCACATCCATCACATGGACTGAGATACTCAGGCACATAGTGAACTACCCTGTATGTGTCTGCACAAAGGCCAAATCACATCGTGGGAGAGAAGTCCGTTTGAGGGATGAGAAAGCCTGGGGAGGGTTGGGGGTGACTCTGGGAATTCAGTGAGGCTGTCCCTAGTCCCCTGTGTTGGAGTCTTCAGAGAGTGGGAACCGTGTATGAAAGTGGAAAGAGTTCTTCCCTGCGACTAATGCAAGACTGCACAGTACGTGTGGTCTCTGTAGCATTTGACACAGCTTTGGGGACCTGACACTTCCAAGGTCTGAGAACACTAGGATAGTTGAAGGGGGAGGGGAAGTGGCAGTCATGGGGCTCTCGGGGGCAGCACTGTCTTGCGGGAATCAGGAGCTGTTGCACTGGTATAGTGGAACTGGCTGGCACAGAACTCAGCAGAACTGGTAGTGGTGCCAACAAACACAGCAGGGCCAGCAGACTCAAGTCTGACTAGCCCTGGGAGGCCAGAGTAAAGGGGAGGACAAGGCAGTGGATGCAGGTGATAACTGCTGGGACCTCTCAGGGGGGCACATGTTCGATATCCCTGGAGACACCATGAAAAATTTGAGTTGGGGGTGAGTTGGGGAGTATGAGGGGACCTGAGGTCCTACACTGAGAGTTGGGAACCAGATCCTGCAAAATAAGTCACTGTCATAAATAACATATAATAGAAGGTCAACCACATTATGATTTTGCTCTCCAAGGCCACTGGTGGTACCATGCTTGTTTTTCTCTTGCTTGCCTTCCCTTCTAAACCCTTACCTTCCCTATAAGAGAGTCTTTGCTGATGTCTGCTAAGTGAAGTTTGCTTTCTGTATTTCCATAATTTTTGAACACTTGGTTCTTAATGATTTCCATGCTTTCTGTAATTTGCAAACGTGTCTCCCTGACTACACTCTGAGCAACCTGGGCTCATATTTTATTTTCCTTGAATTGAGCATCATAGAAAATGTTTGCCAAATTACCACCTCGGTGTGTGTATGTCTCTGTGTGTATTTCTCTAGCTCTGTCTCTGAGGTAGAAAATATTTAAAGCCAGAGTCTGGTTGAACTGCTACCCCATTTCGTTTGTAAGATTTTTGTGGATTCAATAGTGAATTTTCTTGTTTCTGCTTTCCTGGAAAAATCACAGTTTCTCTGGTTATTTTTCTAAACGAGAGGGGATATGGCTAGAAATTGAGGGCCGCTGACTAGGCTTTTTGATTTGATAACCTTAATCTCCCATGATAGAATTAATCTTTCTTTTGTGAGGACTATCTAGTTGAGAAAGAGTTAATACTTACGCTCCTTCTTGAACAAATTGCCTCATTCAAGAAGGAAAAAAAAAATCTCCTAGAAAATTGGATGGTAGTGGATTATTCCTCCTCAGATCTGTGGATTAGTGTGTGTGGGGAGGGCATCCAAGTGGAAAAAAATGTAATATCACTATATTTGAGGGCAGCCCTTGCTCTTTCACACCACCTCAATTACAGGTCTGTTTATCACAAGCATCATGTGATGTGTGTCTTGCTGCCTACTTCACTTAAGCCTATTACAAATTTTTTTTATTAAATATTTGAGAGCTCTTTAGAAGTAAGATACACTTGCATTGGCATTGACTGAATCAGTTCCCTTATCCTTCTCTCACCCAAATACTGCCAATTGAATTCTTTAAGACAAGGAGGACCTTAAAATATTATCTCTTATTTTATAGCCTTACCATAAAAAAATAAGTTTTATGTAGGGAAGACATGGGCTTGTAAACTAAATAAACATGTATTTTTCTTTAAAAAAAGATTCACAATTTATGATTCTCATTGAAAAAGATAAATATTAGGCTTAGTAAGCCAAGAGTGAAGTTACTGAATATTAAATAAAAAAAAAAAATCTTTGAGGTATGAGTGCTCACTTTCCTTGATCATTTAAATAGCCCTGGATGCCTTGTAGAGAACTTTGAAATGCATTCTTCATTATTAGTGACAGCTTCATGAAAGCAGATATTTTTTATTTAACAATCTGTCTCTCTCTCCTGCATATTCTTCATCTTCCACCACAAAAGGTTGAGGGCAAATTTAAGTTTTTACAAGGTGACTAATAAAATGAGAGACCTGATATTTTAGGACCTTGGTTTCTCCTTGAAGATCGTCTATCTGGAAGTCCTAAGAACACTGGCTGGAGGACGTGTCTGCCATAAGGAAATGGATGAGGAGTCATTGTCACGAGGAGCTACAGTTATTGATCTTGGGTTCCTGAACATTTCAATCAGAGTAAACATCTTGGTGTCATCTCAGGTATGTGAAAGCCACACCATGATGGCAGGTAGGACCCTGTGATGCCAGACAACTCCTGGTCTTAAGAATTATGATGTCACAGACATAAAGTGGGACTTGCCCTTGGGGACGGTGAAGGAGGGGATCAGAAGAAACACAGAGCAGGGCTTTGGCCAACATGGTGCTCTTGGATGCTCCTTACGTCTGGGCAGGAAGTGCGTAACCTACTGTCTGAACTAAATGATGTTTTCCAAAGATGCTTTAATTGTGCCGTGTTCCTGTGTATACTTATGAGCAGTTTCTCAGGATGCAGCATCCTTTCAATCAAGGAGCATCTCCAGTAAAAGGCTTTAGTGGCCATTGGATGTTGGCACCAGGAACACCTGCCAACCCCTAGTTAGTGGCCGCCCCAATTTCTCACAAGGCATGCTGCCCTGTGGAGGAATGGCATGTTACCAGCTCCCTGGCATCTGAACAGGATCAGACATAAATCTCACCAGCAAGAGGAAAGGAAAGTGAAAATAAGGTGTGAGGAATCAAAAGGAAGTTGCAGAATGCATGGCAGATGTTGTTAGATTTGTCTAGCAAAGCCCAGGTGCCAAGCACATGATTGATGACATTAGCGAGAGAGGTTAATAGCCCTGGACAGCGCTGCTTGGGCTTTGAAAAAAGTAAGCACAGAGCAAACACTAAGGCTGCAGCAAGCATGGCCAAATGAAGCAAGTGGGGCTTTCAAAACAAATAGCATGTCATCTGCTTATGTAACATCCATGGTTGAGTCAAATGGAAGCCAAAAGAATTAGTGGTTGTGGTGACGGTTGGGGAAAAGAGGGTCCTTTGCTAGCTGACTCCCTTGAAGGTGATAGGTTCTGACTGACAAGCAGGTAGGTCACTATGAATTCTGCAGCAGGCAACAACTTGCTTAGTTTACACGGTGAATATTTTGGCCTTAATTTATGCTGTGAGCAATGGCTGAGCCCAGGTTCATTACGTGCCCACTGAAGATGATTTATGTGGGTTTCATGTACTTGGACTTTAATTATTCACATGATTATCAATAAAAAATAAGGGCAGAACAGTGTTGAATCTGAACAGGTTGGCAGGGGCCAACAGCTGATTGTAGAGACTAAATTTAGACGAGGAGGGGAGAACACTGCCTTTTCCTTCACATCAGGTATGAGAACAAATTCACAAGCAGAATTTACACTTTTCCTCCCTTTTTCACAAACATCCAAACTGCCAACCTGTTAATCAACTCCCTGATGGCAGACAAATGTCTCTGGGAAGCATGTGCCAAATATCAATTGTTATTGGCTGAAACTCAATAGGATGAAATGAATTGAGGCTGCCATTCTATTCCATGCAATGCAATCGCTGATCAATAGTGAGTAATTGGACATCCCTCTGTGATGAGGAGAATGCTGAAACAGGGATCTCGTCATGAGTTATGGCGCATATTAATCACTGTCTAAGCATTTCATCAATGTAATTTCCTTCCAACAACTTGCTATGGTAGCTAACTATATGGGGAGGGGGACCCTCCCACCTTCCCCTGCAAGTATTAATTCAAAAGTTAAAACTTCATGACTCAAGAAATCGGCTTCACGCCCCTCACACTCGGTTTGGTGTGAGTTTCACTATGTTGAGTTACAACTCTGCGCCACATGTAGAATGGGGTAAAAAAAAAAATGCTCTCAACCCCAGGGAGAAGGGAAAACATGGGAATGAGCTAAACAATAGAAATTCATCTGCAATGTGGCTTTTCCCCAGAAGTAGCATTTGTTTTAGCTCTTGTTCTCCTTCTCACACCTAAGAAATTGTCAAGGGACCAGTAGAGAGGAAAAAAAATTTTTTTCTTAAGAGTCAGGCTCTAGAAAAAGTTGAACTAATCTGAGGATGCAAATGGAAATACTCAGTAGCATTCCCTTTTGACATTAAATGTTTTGCTGCAAACGCATGTTTTGACTGGGGGGCAGGTGGGTGACATTGGGGGTCACTGCTGCCTATTTCAGGATGTGGTTATGCATGTTCTCGTCCCCCGACTGTTTGCACGTTGAGTTTGATGGGTTATGTAGCCCAGTTGCTGTCAAATAAATACTGCCCTTTTCATTTTTTATTCCATTTTTTTAGGGAGCAGAGTTTTCCTGAGCTTGAAGATTTAATGGCAATTCTCATTATGGTTCTCTAGCCATTAGCCAACTCCTTCCAGTAAAAGACTTTTTCTCCTCTTTACTTAGTATTTTGGGGATAAAATAAATTTTCCATTAGCAAGGGGAAAGCCTAAGAATTACTGAGTTTGGACTTTTCTGGAGTAGATTCTCAACAAAGTTCTTCCAGTAGATCAACACCAGTACCTGGAAAACAACCAACTCTGGGAAGTTATCTCACCAGGGGAGGTAGTTTTGAAAAAAGGAAAATGCAGGGAAGGACCTTGCTGGTGGTTCAGTGGCTAAGACTCTGTGCTTTCAATGCAGGAGCCATGGGTTCCAACCCTGGTTGGGGAACTAGGGTCCCACATGCCACCTGGCAAGACCAAAAATAGATACATAAATAAAAAGCAACTATTAAAAAATTGACAGGGATGGTGGCAGCAGGAACGCATACAGCAGTGGGAGAGTGGTGTTAAATGCAGGTCCCCTGAGAACAGGCCCGAAAGTGGTGATGTGGTTTCTTAACACTTTCCCAATTAGTTGACATTCACCAAATTAAGGAGACGTTGCAAGAGGAGAGAGGAAAAGGCTGAGCCTCTGAGGCTCGTCTGCGGTCTCCTCTGACAGCCTCTTAGCCAAGCAAATGGCATCAGCGTGTTGTAACGTGAGCCATTTTCCAGAACCTGCACTGGGGTCTCTTGGGCGATTTTCCCTAGCTGCCTTTCAAGCCATGTGATCCACCCCAACTCACAAGAAAATCATTTGGGAATGGTTGGAACAGGATGACAGCCCATTCACCTGAATCTAACGGAGCCAAGTGGTTGATTGGGAGCTCAGATGTTTGCCCAGGTTTGAAATTCTAGTTGGAAACCCTTGTGTTTGTCAGACTATCAGGAAATCTTCCAAGGCCTGACTTCAAAGTGAAATTCTCTAACTTTCCTCCTGACAGTGGGTCAGGGGTATGGCAAGAATAGCCAGCTGTACCTTAAGAGTTTAGGGTTTCTTTTGTCAGACTTGATTCAGTTCTTAAAGAAATGAACAAGGGAGAAAGAGAAATATGATGTTTATATAAAAATACCTTTATAATGATGTTTTGCACTTGCATAACATAATTATTTTTGCTGTTAAAAGCATTTTTATTTCTTAATTGATACTTCAAGTAACCTCATGATGTAAGCAATGCAGTTATTTTGGGCTCCAATTTACAGGTGAGAACACTGAGCTTGAGGTAATTATTCTATCTTCTCAAGCACAAATAACTGAAAAAGATGAAACTGTAAATGAGGAAGGTTTTTTTGGCCTTAAATCCTGATGTTTCCTCCTCTTTAAGTACTAATTCAACAGAAATTTTATACTAAATTGACAAATGAGCATCAGTAGAGATTATAAGTCTTTATTTAAGTATCTTATTTTTTACAAAACAATTCTAAAAATGCCTTCTTAGTTTTTCATACCAGAAGATCCCCTGAAAGAGATTATTTGGTCATCTCTCTTCCATCCCCGAAGTATTAGGCTGGGCCTTTAAATCATTCAAGACAGCTACAAAAATCTCCTATTTTAAAATACCCCAAGAGAAAGAGATTCTTCAACCCTTGTGGGTAACTTTTCCTGATGTTAAACATTTCTCAAAGTCAGGAAATTCTTTCTTGTGTCCTAAATCCCTAATGCTGTAGCTTGAACTCGTTTCCTCCCGGTTGGTCTTCAGTGGAGATGCTGAACAGCTGGCCGTGTTCCTTGGCGTGAGAGTTTGTTCCAGAGAGAAGCAGCAGGCTCTTAAAGGCCCCCTCAGCCTTGTCTTCCATGGGTTCTATAATCCCTACTCCTTTCACTATTTCTCATAGGTTTCATTTTCCAGTACTTTAATCGTCTCTCTGCCTTCTCCCATATAACTCAAAGTTTCTGTTAAGATAGCGGGAGTGGGGGAGAAGTGAGCCTTTGTTCTTGGGGTGGGGGTCCTGGAGAGGGAAAGAAACCTCCAGAGCTCATTCATACTGGCTAGACTCATTCCCAGCAAGAATACTGATGGTGTCCCTGGCCTTGGCACTCAGAAATCCAATATTCTCAAGGAGCGAAATGGATAATTAATCTATTAAATGCCAAAATACCTTTTGAATAGCAACAGGATATTTGGCAAAAGCCTTCTTGAATATCTCTGTGAACCCACTTCTTTGGGCTGAACTGTTTCAAAGGCTGTCGAGATGACTCACTGAAGAATGTTTCTGGGGTGGAGGGGTCCAGAATACCATTAGTTATTTAACATTTCACACACTTTTTATATCCTTACTATGGTACAAAATGGACTCACGAAGGCCCAGGCTTTATATACTCCTGTATTTAAAATACGATTTTACTCCTGTATTTTATATTTAGCCATGGACTTAGCAGGTAATTATTATAAAATCCACGTGGTGAATAGGACTGAGACGTCAAGCAGCTTCCTATAAAAGAATAAAAACTATGGGATAACTTTGAACTTGAGACCATTTCATGTCCTTGCTGAATTCCTTGAGAAATAGCTACAGGTGTTCCTTGAATGAGGTCAGAGTGTCATGTGAAGGATGTGGCGATGGGAATAAATCCTTTTAGGGGTAGTTTCTAAGCACTCTGTACATCTGTTAGCCATTCTAGGGTTGGCTGGGCAGGTAGCAGGTCTAGTGGTCTTAAATTAGGTTGCACAACCACTTAATAACTATAGCTGGTGACCCAGTTGGCACTTGCCAATAAACTGAAGTCCGTAGACCACTGGCATCATGTTTGGGAAAAGATACTTGAAGAGAAGTAAATGGGCCGCAGAGAGTCAAAGATTATAACTCAGAATGATCCCAAGTGGCCATGTTAGTTGCTGGTAATTTTCACCAAAATACTCCGCCTGTCTTTGAATTTATTTTTTTAGCCAAATATGGTCATTACTGAAATCTTTTTGCAAAAGGGAAATAACATGTGCCATGTAGAAGTTTTATATTCCTAATGAGAGGTAATTGATAAGGAAGACAAAATGGAGGTTAAAAAGTGTCTATTCATAAGACCTATTCACAAGGTCACCCAAGTGACTTTTCTCTAGTCAGGAAACAATTACCTACTTTGTTTATCTTATCATTAGGAGTAAATGACCCTCTTAACACAGCCTCATCTCATTTCCACTGGCTCTTTCATTCCTCCCAAGGGGGTTTAAGAGAAGCAAAACCCTGGGGTTGCTGTTAACAACCTGACATCTTCCCCCCTCCCCTGCCACACCCCTGACCAAGACCAACTGTGAGCAACCAGACTGTGAGCACTGCACTTCTTCAATTTTTCCAGACCTCAGTTTCTTTATATTTGCTATTGAGGCCCTGGCTATACCATGTCCTAAACAGAGAGCAAAGCAATTCACAACCCAGAGTTGAAAATGGTCCTCCGTGCAAACCTGGCCTTATTCTCTGCCACAAAGAATGAGATTGAGGGCAGAAAGCTAGCACAGACACAGGGGCACAGGACAGAGTCAGAAGGGAGGATTATCTGCTTCCCCACGGACCGCTGCAAAGCTTCCCAACTCTGGCTAAACACTGAACAACCTGGGGATTTACAAAAATTACCCATGCCCTGACCACACCCCTCAGAAACTGTGACTGAGAGTCCACTGCAGTCAAGTTGAGAACGACTAATGGGACAGTCTGGAGAAGGCAATGGCAAGCCACTCCAGTACTCTTGCCTAGAAAATCCCATGGACAGAGGAGCCTGGTGGGCTGCAGTCCATGGGGTCACTAAGTCGGACACGACTGAGTGACCTCACTGTCACTTTTCACTCTCATGCATTGGAGAAGGAAATGGCAACCCACTCCAGTGTTCTTGCCTGGAGAATCCCAGAGACGGGGGAGCCTAGTGGGCTGCCGTCTGTGGGGTCACACAGAGTCGGACACAACTGAAGCGACTTAGCAAATAAAAAAAAAAAAAAAGCAATGGGACAGTTATGGTCAAGAAGATTTCACAAGCAGCTCCAGAATTTGGGGGAGGAGGTAGGGAAAGCCCTTAAACACTGGGAGATCTCAAGAGGTAACCAGATTTTATAAACCTTTGTGTCGAAAAAAATTAGCCATAACTAGATTGTATGAATCTTTAAGTAGAAAAAAGTGGCCATAAGCCAGGGAGAAATGTTTGTTTGTATTCCCAGTTCCCAAGGCACTGTCTAGCATGTGATAGTTTGATTCTTAGCTGGGAACTAGCTGCCCACATCTGAGTCATGGTTCAGCCACTAACCACCATGGTGACTTGGTCAAGTTACTCAACTTTTCCAAGCCTTAGTGTTCTCTTCTATTGAAGGATCTAATAAAGAATCCCATAGATTTCATCCCCACTGAGATGTGGAAGCAAATCAACACACTCTAGATAAAGTTTTTAAAACATTTCCTGGCACAAGGCAAGGACTCAATGACTATTTGGTATTATTGGTAAAATGTCTGAGCAGATGCTGATGTATCAGTCCAGGCCTTGCCTTCACTCCTTTGAGGCCTCTCATACTGGCTTGTGCAGTATGGATGCGGGTGACATCTGTTGTGTTCTCAAGTTGTTCTTTGTTTCAGGCTGGTGTCCTCACCTCAGATGGCTTCAGGGGCCCTGAGCCACTTCTGCTTACAGCCCTTGCTCAAAATTCTATTGTTTAAGGCTATATTTGGCTTTTATCTGGATTTTCCCAAGTAAAAATGTTACAGTAAGGAGAAGGGGCATGTGGAATGACCTGCTCTAGACCTCAGGCAACCTTGTCATGATGCTGGTGGTCAGACTGGCTTTGAAATCCTGACATTTGAAACCATCCCTTTAGATATTTGTCATTTCCTATAGCTCTGAGTTTATTCCAATTGCACTGTGGTATTTAGATAAATATACCTCATGGATGGGCTTCCCTGATAGCTCAGTTGGTAATGAATCCGCCTGCAATGCAGGAGACCCCACTTCAATTCCTGGGTTGGGAAGACCCAATGGAGAAAGGATAGGCTACCCACTCCAGTATTCTTGGGGTTTCCCTTGTGGCTCAGCCGGGAAAGAATCCGCCTACAATGCAGGAGATATGGGTTTGATCCCTAGGTTGGGAAGATCCCCTGGAGAAGGGATAGGCTACCCACTCCAGAGAATTCCATGGACCATATAGTCTCTGGGGTCGCAAAGAGTTGGACATGACTGAGCAACTTTCACTTTTCACCTCATGGATAGTCCCATACTGCTGGTAGACAGCTTTGATGATTCAGAAAGGATGGCACTAAGTTAATGAATTGGGGAAAGTTGGTATTAAGCTATATATCCCTTCAGAAATTACTTGTAAATGATGCTTGTCTTTCTTACCTCTTGGGAGAAACTCAATATGGTCTTTCTCATCTAAAGACAAGACATAGCTAAGAACTTACTGGGTCTTTATTTCTTCTTTTCCTTCATATACCTGTGATCAAAGCAGGAACAATATCCCTGGATTCAGGGCTCATGGGGTGCTGGAGTTTAGGATCAAATCTCTCCTTAGAATTTTCTTCTCCAGGCATTTCCAGGGGAAAATCATTTATTCTTGGTATAAATGAAAAACTTGTTTGGGTTTGACCTGCTTAATTCTCCTTGAGTGAAACTGCATGTGAATGAAGACGCTTTTAAAGCAGATCCAGACTACATCAGGAAACCACAGCTCATTAAAGGAAAAGAAGTCCCTAACAAGATCCCCTCCCACCACCTTTTTCACAGATACAATTTTCAAGGTAATAAGAATGTGATGTTTCAAGATAACTTCACCCCAACTTGGGTAGAAAGGGCACAGAAGGTTAAACCTTTTAAATAGAATAAAAATTTTAAAGTCAGTATCTTCAACACAAACTTTTTTTTTCTTTTCCTCTCTGGTTTAATACTGCTTCTGAAATTCATTTTAATGGGGTGAAGAAAGAGGTAGGGAAGAAATGGAAAATCTTCTCTGTTATTCCTAAAACACCATTAGGAGTTCACTTGCTTCCTTTAGATTTACATATAACTTCTACTGAGTGGCACCCCTCATTCTCTCTTTATAGTAGCTTTTATTTAACCTCATTGCATTGCCAGGAATTTCCAGTCTTATTGTGACAGCATTTTCAGAGCCCTCCATGCTTAATGTCCTTTCCTTCATTCTTGCTAATTAGCTTCCCTATGCTAGGAATTGGGCTTCCCTGGTGGCACAGTGGTAAAGAATCTAACTCCCAATGTAGGAGGCACAGGTTCAATCCCTGGGTCAGGAAGATCCCCTGGAAAAGGAAATGGCAACCCAGTCCAGTATTGTTGCCTGGGAAATCCCAGGGACAGAGGAGTCTGGCAGGCTATTTAGTCCATGGGGTCACCAACTGTCAGACACCACTGAGCAACTAAACAACAACAAAGTCGAGACGATGACAGTAACATTGCATTCGTCAGGGCTCTGAGGTCCTTCTAGCTTCCTGCCCTGCCATCCTCTCTTGCTTGGTTGTGAGACAGCCACTGCTTCTCCAGGTATCTTGATCTGCTTCCATGCTGAAAGAAGGAGCAAGAGTAGGTAGTAGGCTAGAAGCATATGCCAGTTGAATGTGCTTTTTTATTTTTATTTTTTTTTGGTCAGGACAACAATAGCTCCCCTGAGAGCCTTCCTGGGTAGACTTACACTTACTGTTCACCGGCCAGGGTTATGTGATGTGGTCTCCCACAGCTGCAAGGAAGCTTGCGGTTTCAAGCTGGCTTTCTTGGCAGGTTGTCAGCCTGGACAAAGCAAGCTGCTCTTATTTTGGGTAGAAAACGGGGAAGGATGGATGTGAGAGGCCATGGCAGGGTGCACATCCATCTCCTTCACAGCACGTTGTGAAGATTACCGGAGACGTTTGTGTAGAAGCCCAGCGCACCTAAGGGCCCTTCACAGCGTGACCGGGATGGGGCCTCATCCTTCTTGCAGACATGGGAGCGTGAGCTCAGGAGGAGCTCAGCACGCCCTGAGGGGTTCCACAGGGCCTGGTGCTGCCATCAGCACTCCCGACCCCACCCCGACACTCAGGGAGTCACCTGCTCAGGGTGGTCAGCCTCTCTCCCCGACAGCACTCCCAGGAGCGCAGGAAGAGTCAGTCTGCCAAGTCCTCCATGGGTGCTGGCGCCCCGTGTCATCCTCCGGCCTCACCAATGTCTGAATGTAATGACACGTTGATAAAATGCCTTGTCAAGCTCCACAGCAGTTCTCTGCCATGCAGCCTCATTACACTCCTGCTTCATGATTAAAGCTGAAAGAACGCAAGCCCGCTGGACCGCTCGTTAGCAGGCAGTGTGGCCGCCACCAGGGGAACGGTACATGGCTCAGGTGCTGGCAGGGGCCTGGGGCCTCCGATCGGCCTGTCCACGCACCCTCCTCCCGTTTCACGTGCAGAGCAGATGTATGTGCATGGGAAGCTGGGTTTGTGCTCTTGCTGGGAAGGTGTAGGATAGACAGCCCTTGAGCTGGGCAGGACGGCTGGGGAGATGAAAGAGACTTGTGAGAAAAGAATGCTGCTGCTACTGCTGCTAAGTCATTTCAGTCGTGTCCGACTCTGTGCAACCCCATAGACGGCAGCCCACCAGGCTCCTCTGTCCCTGGGATTCTGAATACTGGTGAAAATGCAGCCCTTCAAATATGGCCATGCTGTTCACTCAGGGATGAATTGTTGTGGCTCAGCTGGTAAAAGAATCCGCCTGCAATGCAGGAGACCTGGGTTCAATCCCTGGGTTGGGAAGATCCCCTGGAGAAGGGAAAGGCTATCCATTCCAGTATTCTGGCCTGGAGAATTCCATGGACAGTCCATGGGGTCTCAAAGAGTCGGACACGACTGAGCGACTTTCACTTACTTACTTACTCACTTACAGTCTACAGGTCGTCCCTAGTGGCTCAACTTTATGTCCTGCAAAGACCCCAGGAGAGTCAGAATCCAGTTAGTCTTCTCAAATGACAACCCAAACCCTGCCCCAGCGGGTGGACACCAAACCATGTCCTTTGCAGGTCAGGCTGTATTACTTTTATACAGGAGGAGGGGAGGAGAGATGTGACAGTTTGCTTTCATGAGAAAACTTCAACTGTAAAATCTTTTATATCTTCTGGAACAGTATCTGTATAAAGGAGGTTATTCAGGTGCTCGAAAGAGTGTGGGCAGGAAGGAGTAGTGAACTTGACAGGCAGGGAACACATCAGACATGGTTTATATGTGACACGTGTACTGGCCTAGGCTATTCTTGTTTCCAGTGACAGAAACTGTATTCAAACTCTCTTGAGCAAAAGAAGGAATCTGTTTCCTTGTCACTGGAAATGCCAACGGTAGATCCAAATGCTTTAGGCAGCAGCTGGATCCATGGGCTCAAATGGATTTGTTTTGCTCTCCATCTCAGCTCCTCTGGCCCCTGCCTGGCCTCGTTCTCAGCTGAGCTGTCTCCGCAAGACAACCATAAACAATCTGAATTTATGTTTTCCTGGTTTAGCCACTCCATGGAAAGAAGGTATATCAGTTAGCTATTTGTTTTCCAAAAATGCTGCATAAGATCCACAGATCTTAATAACACACACTAAGAAGCATTTATTTCTTATCAGTTTGATGTCTGACATGCAGAGACTTTGCTTCACATAAGGCAGCCAGAATAATACTGCTCCATGTGTGCTTCTTCTCCGGTCAAGGATGAAGAGGCAGAAGCTACTGCAAAGAAGTTCTTCTCGAGACAAAAACAGAGATACAAGTGGGTGAGTTCACTAATATTCCATTGACCAAAAAGCCATATGATCATGTCCAAAAGGGAGGGGCAAGGAAATGTATCCTGCATTTTAATTGGAGGAACTGCAAAGATACACAGCAAAGAAGGTGAGTGTGAAGAGAGGTGAAGAATTAGGAGTAATAAATTCGGATGTCCACAGATGATCTCTCGTTTCCAGGGTTTAGTTTTCCACCCCAGGGTACCCACAACTGAGCCTTGTTTGAAGGGCGTGGGCATCCCTTAACCAATTTCTATAATGGAAATGGTGAACTCTGGGTCAGCCTGAGTGATCCTGCGATCCTGTGCATCCTACGGAGGTGGTGTTAATGTTAGGACAACGATGAGGCATCATAGCTGATACCTCCCAAGGACACGTGGAACACAAAAGGAATTCTCCAATGGAACAAGAAGGGACCTGAAACAAAAATGCAGAGCAGGTAAAAGCCTTTGCAGCCATTATCCACTACAACAAAAAATGGGCTCTAAACTGCCACATGCAAGAGAGTGTTTACGCTTCAAATGCCTGGAACTATTTCTGAGATGAGCAAGGAACACAGAAGGCACAGGAGGCGTAGGTTTGTTCATCCTCGTCACGAATTTGACCAGTGCCCAGTTCAAAGCCTTCATGTATGATGTATTTATGCACACATGCAAACACAAGCATGTGCTTAGAGAGAAAGACAGAGGCATGAACTTGTCCTTATGCTGAAATCGTGACTCTCAGTATTGAGTTGATCTGCTTTCTGCGATTGTCACTATTACTCTGAGTGTAACAAATCACTTCAAAACATACACATGTGCTAACTTGCTCCAGTCATGTCCAACTCTGTGACCCTTTGGACTGTAGCCTGCCAGGCTCCTCTGTCCATGGGATTCTCCAGGAAAGAATACTGAAGTAGGTTGCCATGTCCTCCTCCAGAGGATCTTCCTGACCCAGGGATCAAACCTGCATCTCTTATGTCTACCTGCATTGGTAGGTGGGTTCTTTACCCCTAACACCACAGGAACACATGACAGTGGCTTAAAACAGTGGTGACACTGATTTTGCCCACCAATCTGTAATTTAGGCCTGAGGTTTAACTTATCTCTGCTCCAGGTGGTATAAGCCGGGCCAGCTCAAAGGCTGCAAGCTGAATCATCTGAAGGTTCACTCAGAGGGAGACAAAAGAATGCAGGTTGCCATTTTTGACCTTGAAAACCTCATGGCATCACTTCTGTTACAGCTGTTCATCAAGACAACCGCAGAGTCCCACACACGTCCGAGGGAAGTGGATGTAGACTCTGTCCCCTGATGACACGGGCAAGTTTATAAAAGAACATATAGGATTAGAAACATTACTGTAGCCATTTTGGGAAACTACAATCTGCCATAGTCTCTTTCTCTTTCTGCTCTGATCTGAGTGTGAATAGAACATGGGATTTGCAGCCATTCAGATGAGAATTAAAATCCTCTGTACCATTGACTGACTATGTGCTCCTAGCCAAGGTTTTAAGTCTCTGAGCTTTAACTTTTATCTACAAAATATAAATACACATTATGGCGGGCAGTTGTGAAAACTAAATGGTTTTGGTGAGGATTCTAACCCAACAGAGTGTAGTATTATTTCTTACCATCCCTGACGTGCCCCCAAGAGTTTCCTTGAGCCATTGATGGCCATAGGGTTATAGCCACCATGTGTCCCTGGATTTCAGGGCAAACAGAGCATAACAGCTGACATGAGTGGGTCAAGAACTCAAATCTGATCATGAGCAGATAGGATCCCACCCCCCAACCCCGCATACTCCTTAGATCTACAGATCTTTTCACAGAAGTCAGTGAGGTACTGAAAGCTAAGTGCAATTTAGTACTCAGCTTCAGTACAAAAGTGAGTTCAAAACTGACAATGGCTCTGTCCTTTATAGCCCTGGAAAATAATATGAAAATGTAGATATCAGAAAGAAGCAGTTTATCCAAATAAAGTTATCATCTCAAATGTTTTATGACTTTTTGATATTTCTATTTGATCTGTATAAATTAGTATAAACATACCATCTATTGGACCAAACATCATCTGATTTGGCTCTACTGTTTCTCCCCTACAAAGAGCCTTGTTTTAGAGACTCTCAAAATATTCTTCTTCCTCAAAAGATACAGTTTTCTTTCATGGGAAATAAAATCTTATTGCCAATTCCTTCCCAATTCACTCTTCAGTTTTAATGAAGAATTATATTTTTTCCAGTAAAGGATAACTAAATGAAAATGTGCATTTTCATTGCTGCAATTAACTAGAGCTTCAGAAAGTCCACAATCCAGGTATCACCAGCTCTTTTCCCAGACCTCCTTTCCTGCAAACTAAAGCTCCCCAGTGACAGCCCTTGCCTGACACATTCAGGCCCAAAGGACTTGGGAAATTGGATTTTCCTGGGGTCACCTTCGGATTTTAGTTCAGGACCTCTAGATAGATCTTCCAGGCAACACTAGAAGACTAAATACACTGACTGACCTGGTCTCTTCAAACTCCCTCAGTTTGGGATCCACCTAGAATCGACTCAGACTTCAAGGGGTGAAAGACACTCAAATTGAGGGTGAGAGATGTTAAGAATTAAAAATTAAAAAATAAGAGAATTTGTCTTATTAAATGCTCCTCGAGACAGACCCCCTATTCTTTTCCCAGCAGGAAGGCACAGCCCCATTGGGGAGGCTGGCTGGTTGTGAAATGACACACAGGCAGAAGAATTGTTTTCCACATATCCCTCAACAACTAATTTGTCTCCTGAAGCATGAAATTTAATTACCCATATTGGAAATACTTGCATAATCACATATTTTTATTGCATGAAACTGTTCGGTCTTTTAAAATATGGGGACAATTCTGGTTACAGAGATGTCTTTGACAATAGAGATTTCTACAAATAAACACTGGATGGAAATAAGTGTTTCCTAGAAGGGATTCTCACTAGCTGCCCTTTGATTGTGGAGCAGTCACTTGCTTTTACATTTTTGCTTTATGTTGACAAAGAGGGACCACAGAGTTTTTATTAAACCCTCACTATGCTGAGTCCTGCTATCAAACTCATCCTTATCTTTACCTAATTCTATTCTGTGCTGCTTCTCATAGTCCATCAGTCTTCCTCAACCTGTAAGTAAGGTCAGACCCTTTGCCAGCATTTTTCAATCTCTGTGCCCTTCCCTCAAAACAACATGACAAGAAGTGAACATGAGACTCCCCACAAGGACAGAGACACATCATCTCTTCAAGGAGAAGCCAATTAACTGTGAAATGATCAGTAATGTTTTTAGCATGCTCCTCACTTTTGCACAAAGGTTGAGATGTCCTGCTTACTTGGCTAATGGCCATTCCTCTCAGGAAAGGCAGAAGTTAACTTCAAAGTAGCTCATCGTGACTATCGGAACAGAGATAGCCAACTTACCCCACTAGGGAACCATGGTGTTCACTGGAGGGTTGCTAAGGCTCTTTGGGGAATCCTGTCTGAATATTAAAAGAGAGATATCTGTAGGAGGCCAAGCATGATGCTGAGGGACGGGTAAAGAGAGGAAGACTAACAGTCCAGGAAATGAATAATGAAGATGCATGTGTGCTAAGCTGCTCCAGTTGTGTCTGACTCTTTATGACCCTATGGTTGCCCTCCAGGTCCTCTGTCCATGAGATTCTCCAGGCAAGAACATTGGAGAAGGTTGCAATGCCCTCCTCTAGGGAATCTTCCCTACTCAGGGACTGAACCTGTGTCCTGCATCTCCTGCATTGCAGGTAGATTCTTTACTGCTGAGCCACCAGGAGGTCCAATAAGGAGGATATAAACATCAAATCTAATCTGCTCTATTTCATAGAGCATAATATGTGCCAGAGGCTATTTGCAGGTGCCATTTATTGACTAGTTCATTTAATCCTCCCCACAGCCTTAAAAAGTAGCAGCTATTACAAAATCATTTTACAAAGCGGGGAGATGGAACCTTGGAGAGATTTTTCTGAACTTCTCTAAATAGATGACCTTAATTATAACATCTTTCATATCATCAGGCCCTTCATTTTAAATACACTTGCTCACCTTGTCCCCACAACAATCCCATGAACTCCCCCTTATACTGATGGAAACCAAGCCCCAGAGAGTTCAAGAGCTTCTTCAAGTTCAGTCGGCCAGTGGCAGAGATATGGTCCAAACCCAGTTGCAGCTGACACACCCAACAGCCTTTGTCAGCACCAGTCTCCGAGAGTGCTCAGTGGTGTCCACTGTTCTGATTTTCCCCAGCAGAGAGCCATTTACTGCTTATATTGCAGGATGTCAGGGCATGGTGAGGCCTTAGAGGCTTGGGGACATAGCAGGGTGGTGGGGGAGAGTGACTTACCCAAGGAAATATGTCAAATCCTAAGGTGTCCTGGTGGCTCAGATGGTAAAGAATCTGCCTGCAATGTGGGAGACCTGGATTTGATCCCTGAGTTGGGAAGATCCCGTGGAGGAGGGAACAGTTACCTACTCCAGTATTCTTGGCTGGAGAATTCCATGGACAGAGGAGCCTGGCAGGCTATGGTCCGTGGGGCCACAAGGAGTCAGACACTACTGAGCAACTTTCACTTTCAAGGTGTTCCTAGATTTTCCATCTTTCCCAGTTTCTTACTTTTCTGTCTTTGGACTCTTTTAGATCTTGACTGGCTCATACCTATGGCATTTTACTATCTACCCTGCTTTCTTGGGAGGCTCAGATTAGCTTGACAGTTCTTGAGGGAAGCTGAGTTTGGAGGCAACCACCGAGTCCAGCACTAGCACACTCATGCTCATGCTTACGCACCCAGTCATTTCCAACTCTTTGACCCAATGGGCTATAGCCTGCTGGACTCCTCTGTGCATGGGATTCTCCAGGCAAGAATACTGGAGTGGGTAGTCATTCCCTTCTTCAGGGATCTTCCCAACCCAAGGATCAAACTTGGGTCTCCTGTGTTATAGGCAGATTCTTTACTGTCTGAGCCACCAAGGAAGTCCCATGAACACACTACTTACCATCAATAAAAACAGAAAAGCCAAGAGGCAACTAGAATGTAACTGTCTGCAGGTGGTAAAGGGGCACACCCTCTCCCACTCTTAAGATCTCTAACTGGTTACCCTGGGACAGCAAAGTTGCCACACCCACCGGTGTAGTAAACTGACTCTCAGATGGTTTACCATGCGAGGACACATATGCTCAGCTTTACCTATGTTCATTATTATGTCTTCATTTTACAGGTGAGAAGACTGAGCATCTGGGAAATTAAGTAACTTGCCCCAAGCCAGGAGTGAATAGTTAATAGCAGGTCACCCAGTCCACAATGAGAGCATCATCGGCTAGCCTTGGAACCCAGTCCCAAGCCCTCGCCTGTTTTGTTAGCATGCTGCTGACCAAGCCAATGTCACACCCCTTCTTTTCCTTTTCCACTGTGTCTCTTGGGGGCAGGCCTCCATGTCTCCTGTTCATGATTTCCATACTGCCATGAGGATTTGCCCATAATGGAAAATGAGCCTGAACAAAAGCCCTGTCAGTTACGACCGCTTTCCCCAGATTTCTGTTGTCATGGGGGATACAGTGATCAGTCTCTGTTTGCTGTGATTCCAGACACATTTCGTAAACCTGCTAACTGAAATGTGTGTTTGGCTGGCCCAGTGACCACCCGCACAAAAAGCTACAAATTATCTCTATAGAACATTCATCGAAGGTCTCTGTGCTATAGAATCCTCCTCTCAATTAGAGAGCTGTCTCGGGAGTAATGTTCTCTCTAAAAATCATGATATACACAGCTCTATAAATCGATGAAAGACTTGTGACCATTAAACTTAATTGATACTGAATTTAGAGAAATGCATTTCAATCATGTTGCCATTTTATTGGAAAATGAGTTTCTGGCACTCCCTCTTTTCTTCTCTCAGCATGCGGGGTCACGTAGCACCCTGAAGCGAGAGGGCTCGGAACCAGGGAGCAGTCGCTCTGAGTGGAAGAACCTCAGAACTGGGCAGACAAGCGGGAGATGGTGCAAGGTGCTGTAAGTAAGCAGACATAAAATGGGAAATAAAAACTGATTTTAAGTAAAATCAGCAACAACTTGGTTTTATATAGTACCCCATATGTTCCACAGGAATAATACCCTATGGCACTTTATAGTGAAACAAGGTTAAAAAAAAAAAAAAAGGCTGCTCGAAGGACCACACGAGGAAAATAATTAACTTCTTGAATATGTTCTCAGGCTTGAGTAGGTGCAATTCTTTCTTTGAGATTATTGTCGGCAGTAGTGCTAGGGAGCTGTTGTTTTCTGTAATTGGCTCTGGACGGAAGCCATACTGAAAGGAAAGAGCAAAGACAGACGCTTGTAGTTAGAGTGCTGGGGGAGGGGAGCGGGTACAGGGGGAATGAGAGAGAATTGTAGGAAGTGGTCTCACTACATAGAAATCTTCCCCAAATGTGATCAGACTGTCTAGTCTAGAACTGTCATCAATGCATTGTGATGAAATAATATTAATGGAAGAAATTCTCTAGAACCTTCTGTCTGGAGTGCCCCAATACACTTATCCTTCAACCATTTTCTAAATGCATTCACACAGGGAAATAGCTAGGAGAAAAACACCTTTCTTTTTTCAAAGAAAACAAATCCCCTCAAGAAGTAAGTTTTTCACCAAACCTCCCAGAAATGCATTATATGCTTGGTAATTTTTTCTTATTGAAGCCCTTTCTTTAGACTCCTGGTTCTTTTTCTAGCTCTGCTTTGCTACTGACTGACTCTATCTTGTCCATATTAATTATTAATGGCATACAACTATGCTTCTTTCAAACATCTTTCCTCTGAGAAATAAAATATACAAACATGGTTAATTGACTTTCTCCCCTAAATTTGTCTTAAGTTCCTTTATTCCTATCTCTGAAACTCTGTACAACAAAGAATACATAAATAATACTGGCTAGGAACAAGCTTATCATGGCAAATGTTTGCCATAAGAACCATACTTGTTCATTGTTGTACAATGTCTGCCTGAAAACCCCACCTGTAGTCACTGACTATACATACCTGCTGCTGCTGCTGCTGCTGTTAAGTCGCACAGTCCGACTCTGTGCGACCCCATAGATGGCAGCCCACCAGGCTCCGCCGTCCTTGGGATTCTCCAGGCGAGAATACTGGAGTGGGTTGCCATTTCATTCTCCAATGCATGAAAGTGAAAAGTGAAAGTGAAGTTGCTCAGTTGTGTCTGACCCTTCACGACCCCATGGACTGCAGCCTACCAAGCTCCTCCGTCCATGGGATTTTCCAGGCAAGAGTACTGGAGTGGGTTGCCATTGCCTTCTCTGATACATACCTAAATGCTGGAAATACCTAAAAATCCAGTTAAGTAGGTCAAAATAAATATAGTTAAGTTACTCATTCATCTCCTAAATGCCTACTGGTTAAACTTTTTTACTTTTTAAAATATTATTTCTATGTTTAGGTGGAAATCATAGAATATAATTTTAAATACAATGTTTTAGCTTTCTTTTAAGTTAGTCAATGGGTGGTGGCCCTACTTCTGCTTTATTGACTATGCCAAAGCTTTTCACTGTATAGATCACAACAAACTGAGGAAAGTTCTTCAAGAGATAGGAATACCAGCCCACCTGACCTGCCTCTTGAGAAATCTGTATGCAGGTCAGGAAGCAACAGTTAGAACTGAACATGGGACAACCGACTGGTTCCAAATCAGGAAAGGAGTACACCAAGGCTGTGTATTGTCACCCTGCCAATTTAATGTACATGCAGGATACATCATGAGAAACGCTGGGCTGGATGAAGCACAAGCTGGAATCAAGATTGCCGGGAGAAATATCAATAATCTCAGATATGCAGATGACACCGCCCTTATGGCAGAAAGTGAAGAGGAACTAAAAAGCCTCTTGATGAAAGTGAAAGAGGAGAGTGAAAAAGTTGGCTTGAAGCTCAACGTTCAGAAACTAAGATCATGGCATCTGGTCCCATCACTTCATGGGAAATAGATGGGAAAACAGTGGAAACGGTGGCAGACTTTATTTCTGGGGGCTCCAAAATCATTGCAGATGGTGATTGCAGCCATGAAATTAAAAGACGCTTACTCCTTGGAAGGAAAGTTATGACCAACCTAGACAGCACATTAAAAAACAACGACATTACTTTGCCAACAAAGGTCTGTCTAGTCAAAGCTATGGTTTTTCCAGTAGCCATGTATGGATGTGAGAGTTGGACTATAAAGAAAGCTGAGCACAGAAGAATTGATTTTGAACTGTGGTGTTGGAGAAGACTCTTGAGAGTCCCTTGGACTGCATGGAGATCTAACCAGTCCATCCTAAAATAAATCAGTCCTGAATATTCATTGGAAGGACTGATGCCGAAGCTGAAGCTCCAATACTTTGGCCACCTGATGCGAAGAACTCACTCATTTGAAAAGACCCTGATGCTGAGAAAGATTAAAGGCAGGAGGAGAAGGGGATGACAGAGGATGAGATGATTGGATGGCATCTCCAACTCAATGGGCATGAGTTTGAGTAAACTCTGGGATTTGGTGATGGCCAGGGAGGCCTGGCAGTCCACGGGGTCGCAAAGAGTCAGACACGAATGAGTGACTGAACTGAACTGAATTGAATGGGTGGTAGAATTTTAGAGACATAAGAAGTTGTATATTTGAAGAGTTGCAATAATAATCTCCATCTGAGTAAGCAAAATGTGTGCATATCTGTTTGGTTTTTCAACCATCATTTTTGAATCATGAGATTTCGAACAGAAAATGTACAGATAAAAAAACAAATAAGATATATCTTCCCGGACATTAGTAAGAGCTTACGATCTAGGAGATTCTGAATACAAAATAAATGACTATTTTTTCCAAAGAAGAATGTGATATTTGACATAAGATAGATGTAAAATGCTGTAAGAGATCAAGGAAGATGGAGGCCACATCTGTTTTCCATGGCTTGGGAGCAATCAGAGAAATCTTGATAGGGGAACTAAGAATTTGAAACTAGAATCTGAAACCTCCAGTGTGTGTGCTCAGTCGCTTCAGTCGTGTCTGACTCTTTTACAATCCCATGGACTGTACCTAGCCAAACTCTTCTGTCTATGGGATTTCCCAGGCAAGAATACTGCAGCAGTTACCATTTCCTCTTCCAAGGGAATCTTCCCCTCTCAGGGATCAAACCCACATCTTCTGTATCACCTGTGTTGCAGGCAGATTCTTTACCTGCTTAGCCATCAGGGAAGCCTGAGACCTCCAATATGTATAGCTACAGCAAATATTAAACATGGTCTGATTTCTAGCCAAATTAATATGAATCTGAATGATATGTGAGCTTCTAATAAGCGAGGATATTGATGCAGATGGAGGCACCTGATTGAACAAAGTGTGGCCAGAGAGTACTGACTGGAGAGGAGAAAATGTGAAGAATGGAGATGGAAGTTAAGTTGAGAAAGATGCCCCAGCCTCCTAAATCACTAGGAAAAAGAGGGCTTTATTTCAGTACATGATCCAAGGCGTGACTTTGTGAAAGTTGTTGCTGTTGTTCGGTCGCCCAGTCATGTCCGACTCTTTGCGACCCCAAGGACTACAGCATGCCAGGCCTCTCTGTCCCTCATCATCTCCTGAAGTTTCCCCAAGTTCATGTCCACTGCATTGGTAATGCCACTCAACCATCTCTTTGTGAAGGAGAGTACATCAAATAATCAGCACTGCAACTTATTGTTTGCAAACAAAGAAATTGGTTAACTTAAGCTTGAACGAGCTTAACTGGAAGTATACTTGGTAACTCAGGGAATCAACAAGAAGGCTGAGAAGGAGACTTGGGATATGGGCAGTGGACGATGCTGTGACAGAGCTGCCTGTGCTGCAGGACTAACTGGGTTAGAACCCGCTATGCCCACTTACAGTACTGCTCGTGGGCACTCTCGGACTCCTGACTCCATGTTCAGGACACAGGTTGTAGGCCCACTGGCACCATCACAGTGGATGGCAAACTGTTCTTGCTTCTTTGCATCCTTTCGTCCAGGCTCAGAGTTCTAGATGGGTCATCTGATTGACTAAGCTTAGGTCACGTGCCCTCACCTGCTAAGGTTTCCAAAGAACAACTGTGTGGTCCTCTCTATGTCTGCAGTGAGTGTCTCCAAACAAGAAAGAGAATTCAGATGTTAGGTGGTCAGAAAGTCCAACAAATGCCCATCATAGAATCCTAGATGAAGCCAGGTTTATGCAAGGTCACTAAAGGTGGACAGAATTTCTAAGAGAAGGGCATCAAATGTTGCTGTGACATAAAGGAAGTAGGGGAAGAAGTCATTGGGCCTTACAGTTGGGAGGTCATCCATGCCCTGAAAATTTGAAATGAATTTCATTTGCATATACACTCCAAGCATATAAATGCACATTTGAATTATGTGACATATGCAAATATGCAGCTTTAATTATTTTCTATGCAAATTTACATTTTGAGAATTCAGTATATCACTTGGAAAAGACTATTAACTCTTTCAAGACAACATAGAGCCAAACATTTACTGCTTTTATGTGTTGCTAGGTCTGAATTTTGAAAGAGAATAATAAGTTGAATAAGACATCCAAATAGGACTGGAAGAGTATATGTGACACCCTGTTCTGTCTTCATGGTATATGACACATGAAGCACCTAGGAAGGAAATTGTTTTTTGTAATTGTAGTTGATTTACAATGTTGTGTTAGCTTCTGGTGTACAGCAAAGTGATTCGGTTATACATGTGTGTGTGTGTGTATATATATATTCATTTCCAGAATATAGTTCCTTGTGCTATACAATAGGACCTTGTTGTTTATCTATTCTATAAGAAACTCTTGTTTTAAAATATCCTTCAAAGCAGATGTCACAATCTCTCTTCACAATCAGATAACCATTTTAGTAGAATTAAGCATCCTGTGTGACTACAAATGTGAATCTTAAGAGAGACAAGCAAAACTTTGTTAATGCCTTATAATTTGAAGAGAGAGTGAAGCTGATGGTGAGAGAAAACCCACAAATACGTTCAGAAAATCTGCAACTTGAAACATCTGGGCTATTGCTTGTGTTTAAAGGTTACGGCCGTCATGCTGGAAAGTGGCATAAAGTTTTCACCCTTTTCAAATAACCGGGCATCATACTGATGGATAAAATGATGCATGTCAGTGATTCCCTTGCTGATGTAGGTAAACTGAAATTGTTTAAAGGGAAAGTTTTTGTGTAGCATCATGTCATGCTAGGAATCATTTTGCAACTGTTTTGTTACCCTCGGCATTGTGCCATATATTATAATATGCACTGATTCTTGCACAGTTCTTTTGTTTGTTTTGCATAGTACAGCAGTTCTGGGAAACATACATTTGTAAAATGGTTAATGCTAGTACACTTTATAAATGAAGACCAAAATTTAGTAATCCTGATAAGCATTGTCATTACTGTGAAGGGTGCTTTTGGATATGGTCTTCATTCTGTATTCATTAAAGTTACCGTCATCAACATGAAATTATAGGCTTCAAGAGGTCAACTGGTTTTTGCTGCAACCATCAGATAAGCTTGCACTCAAGTTATCCATTGTCATGCGAATTGTCATTGATAAATTCTATAGTACCCATTGTGAGTGTGAGTATGAGTGTGTATGTGTGTGTGTTTGTGTGACTGTTCCAAGTGCTGAGCAAAGTCAGGAAGGGCCAGTTGGCTCAAGATCTTTTCAGTAATATCTCCTCAAGCACCTTGCTACTATTTACATTTCACTTCATATTTGCAGAGGGATTCCAGGCACTTATGGATCCTCAGAACATTAGTGAAGAAAGGGCAGTTTTAGTTCTTTCACACAAAGGCACAGCAATTAAGAAGCTTGGAGAAGTCTGTAAACTATTGACTGAGTAAGGATTAGAATTTACAGTCCTTGACCCTGAATTCTTTTCAAATCCACTACCTTTTTTTAAAAAAATTGACCTTTCACTTTGGGTATTATCTTAATCCATTAGGTCCTGACAAATCCAGTAGGACTGGGGCTCTGGGCAGGAGGGAACTAAAATTAGATTTCTCAAGCTCTGGCATGTGTTCACCAAGTGACCTGAGTTCCAGAAGATTCATATCCGTTGGAGGGGCTTGTACCACTTTGCACCATTGCTGGATTAGTCCGCTCTTGGCCCAGGGGATGGAAAGCCTGGGAATAGGACTGGGGGGTGGCACTCAAGGTGAAAGGTGTATATATTTGAGGATAATTTGACAGACTGGAGTGAGGAAAACAAAATATGTCCCCTGTTAAAAAAAGAACATATTGCAATAAATAAAGACCTCTCTGACTTTTGTCATCGACGTTAATTAATACTGCAGGTTGGCTGTATTTATTAAGCCTGCCCAGGTGCATTGCAGGGCTGGGATGTTAGTCCATATTGCAATAATTATGGCCAGGCAAACAGGTTGGAATGAGAACCGGATACTTCTTATTCTTAAAACTTGCTTCAGATGTCCCTTTGGAACTGACAAATTGCTCAGGTGAAAGTCATCCCCTGCCAGGTTTCTGCAATTTTCCCAGCTTCGTGCAACTTTTCATTTTCTTGTTTCTTGTCATGAACATAGAAAAAGAGCCACCTAATACCTTTGGGATGGCATTTATGGTTTGGCTGCAAAGTGGATGTGCTGGACAAGTCAGGAGAGGGTCGTCTTTCACAACAGGATTTCGGGATTTGTCAGCTGTATTGCAGTTAGCTGACAAATAACCACATGGGGTGATTTCGACCGCGAACAGGAAGTACTTTTGTTCTGAGGGGGACAGTGAGGCAGCAGTGATTTAACTCTGTGCCAGCTGTGCATACTTTACCCAGGAGGTAGGTAACCACCACATGGGCAAAATCCTGATGATGCCACACCACTGGGGCTAGAGAAAAAACTTAGAATCAACAATTAGACGTTTTAGCCTGAAAAGAGAAATAATCTCAATATAGATAAATCAATGATCTCAGGTTATTCATTGCTACTTTGAGGTAGACATTTTCCGCCTTTGTAAATGAACTCAATATTTGTAAATACATGTAACTGTGGGGAAAAAAAAATAAACCATTTGCATGGTCATGTGATACCTTGGTGGGAGTGGGGGAATCATCAAGCATTTGTGTCTGGACATGGCAGACCCAAGGAAACTGAGCCAGCCAGCCCCCTGTAACATCTATTTATACAATAAAGCAAACTTTAAAGCATCTTACTGATAAGAGTACTAGAGACTCTCATTGGACATTAGTGAGCCCTTTGGGAAGGGACCTGTGTTACTGAAAAATGTGTTTGGTACAAATAATAGAAACCTAATCAACAGTGGTTTCACCAAACAGGATTTTCATTCCCTTGTATAATGAGAGGTGTGGTGGTGGCAGAGGATCAGGCCAGGGACTCCTGGATGTCATTGCAACAGACTCTGCTGCCTCCACTCCTCTTGAGCATATTGAGTCCTGTCCTTGCTTTCATTGCTTGGTGATGCAGAACAGCTGCTTATCTTCAACCTCCCCTTCTACCTCATCTCTCCTCCATGCTCCATTTCTGCCACTTCTCTGACTTCCTCTTCTCCTTTTAAGGGTTCCCATGATTACATTGCCTACCTCCACCCTAATAATTCCAGGAGAGTTGTCTCTCTTAAGGTCAGCTGATTAATAACCTTAATTCTATCTGCAAATGAGGCACTCTGTACTTGGGGAAAAACTGGCAGGACAGGTCTTCAGATAGCTAGATATTTTCAGGAGTCAATTTTATGAGCCCAATTCTTATATCTCCCCATATCTAGAAAAGCATTAAAATCCTTCATGGCGGCTACTGTTCCTGGTGACTAGCAAAAGCTTCACAAGACTAGTAGAAAGTGTCTAGAAAAATATGTGCTTGACTGCATGTATTCCCCTTCACCAAAATCACATGTATACTGTCCTTGCCCTCCTTGCCTCTTTGGAGCAGTTTCTCAGGGCTATCTGAGGGGTTGTCTCCTGAGCTGCAGTCATTGTTTTGACCCAAATAAAACTTAACTCTCACACACAAAAATAACCTTAATTTTATCTGCAAAGTCCCTTGGCAGTTTATAATTTAGTATTTGACTGACTAACCAAGGGATAGGATTTACGAGATGTATTCAGAATGCTGTCTACCACATCTAGAAGCCTACAGTCCATAATTTCAGCTACCTGGAAAAATCCTTTCCAAGAAACAAAGCTGCAACCAAATGACTATAAAATAGTAAATCACCGTGTACTCAGATGATACAAAGCCAAGCAGAACAAAATGCTTATGAAGTCCATTGTCACTGAGTGTATCTAAAACACACAAAAGCAAAATATACCAGAGAACCCTAGGTTCCATTAGTTTTTTTCAGTGTCACTGGACAGTTTTACTCAGTGGCATAACACAGATTTTAACTATAGCCATAGGAAGAGAGAGTAGTGTCTGAACATAAATACCTCAATATCTTTTATTACAGTGTTTCTAAACTATGGGGTACCAGGAGGTATGTGAGTTAATTTTAGGTACTATACTAATTATTTTTAGTTTTGACACATGCATTTATTTGTACATGTAATTTCATACATGATATGGTTGAGGAAAATCCTAAGTATGGATTTCCCCTGAAAGTTACAGCAAAGCGTGTTCACTTGGAAAGGTATACCACCTAGGAAGCAGATGTGAATCTAGGGGAGAAAACAGTGATGGAGGAAACCGAAGAGATGGATGCATGATTGATTTGACCACTGCTGTGCTTTACTAGCACTTGATCCCCAGGACCTTCTGAGGCATCCATGGCATGAATCTCAGGGGATGAAAGGAAAAAATATCTACCCCTTGGTATCTATCATCCATTGATCAAAGATGGCCCCACGAGCATTAACACCCACACTTCCAGGTTGCGTGGGTATGAGTGGCCAGCAGTTCTGCCATGTATTCTGATGCACTAAACAAGTTGTAATTGTGTAAGGATGGTTAAAACCTACCTGAACCTGATTGCTTCAGCTATATGGCTATAGTAAGAAGTGGGACCAAGAGGAACTGAATCGCGATCTGGAGATGTCCCCATGACATGGAAAGTTTATTATAAATACATACATGTTATATACATAATGGTATGTAATTATATATAAGAATATAATTGTACATAATTGTGTATAATCACATACAAAATGCGGGTGGTATTACCTCCACGTGTTAATCTTGTCCTTCTGAAATGCAGACACAAATGACGCTGATTATACAAGAAACTTGATAGGAGAAAGACTTATAAGAGCAAGTGGAGAGGGAGCCAGAAAGCCTGAGAACCATCAGGGTGAGATCAGGGCTGACCCTGAGTGAAGGAGAAAGAGAAGGATGGAAGGACAATCAGGTAGCCGAGTCTCAGACCATAGAGCGGTTCTAGGGAGAGTTTGGCAAAACTGTCTTTGGAGGCCTCCATCACACATCTTTGCATTGGTGTCCCTTATTTTCTGTTTCAAATTCTCAGACCCACTTCTGCTTCCTGGGATGCTTCTCCAAGTGAACTCCCAACCAAGCCTTTGTCTCACGTGTTCTCACTTTAGAAACATCTCCCAGGAGTGGACCTGCCTTGATATCCCTGGTGTGCTCAGTCATTGGCTGGGAAGAGCCATGGGAAGCCCAGCTCATTGCAAATGTGGCTACAGGTTTCAGAGGCAGCAGCTGGAACCCTCCTCCCTAAAATTACAGGGTTGAGCAGTCTGTTCTCATGGCCACCGCTGTACACATACAATAAAATGATGAAGGCAATAATCACATGGCTGAAGTTTTGGAAATCCAGCCTTGTCACAATTGCCAAGAAACATATTGCGCATGGACATTGTTCCAACATGCTAGTCCTTAAAATTCAACCTTCAAAAAAGGATGACCCTTTTGGCTCTGCAGATGAAGGAACAAATGGCTTTTGAGCCAGTTTCTTTACAAAGCTGCTCCAGACTTAGTGAATGGATATTTCTTTTCCTTGAAAGTGAAAGAGGAGAGTGAAAAAGTTGGCTTAAAACTCAACATTCAGAAAACTAAGATCATGGCTCTGGTCCCAACACTTCATGGCAAATAGATGGGGAAACAGTGGAAACAGTGGCAGACTTTATTTTTGGGGGCTCCAAAATCACTGCAGATGGTGACTGCAGCCATGAAATTAAAAGACACTTGCTCCTTGGAAGAAAAGTTATGACCAACCTAGACAGCATATTAAAAAGCAGAGACATTACTTTACCAACAAAGGTCTGTCTGGTCAAAGCTATGGTTTTTCAGTAGTCATGTATGGATGTGAGAGCTGGACTATAAAGAAACCTGAGCACCGAAGAATTGATGCTTTTGAACTGTGGTGTTGGAGAAGACTCTTGAGAGCCCCTTGGACTGCAAGGAGATCCAACCAGTCTATCCTAAAGAAAATCAGTCCTGAATATTCATTGGAAGGACTGATGCTAAAGCTGAAACTCCAATCCTTTGACCACCTGCTGCGAAAAACTAACTCATTTGAAAAGACTGGGAAAATGCTGGGAAAGATTGAAGGCAGAAGGAGAAGGGGATGACAGAGGATGAGATGGTTAGATGGCATCACTGACTCGATGGACATGAGTTTGAGCAAGCTCCGAGAGTTGGTGATGGACAGGGAGGCCTGGCGTGCTGCAGTCCACGGGGTCACAAAGAGTCAGACAAGACTGAGCGACTGAACCGACTGACTGACTTTCCTTGTTTTGCGCTGTTTCTTTTCTCACCTTCCCCACTCAAGTTCATATGTGACTCTGCTCTTTGGCTTTCTAATTTGCTCTTTCCCAGTCAGCAGAGGAGCTCTCTTGATGTAAGCATGGACAAAGAAAAAAAAAATGCTGTTATCTGAATAATAAGAGCTTCCTCCAAGAGATAAGTGTTCTGAAGACTATTTGACTATGGGGGTAGTAATAACAGGTTTAATGAATACCTATTTAGTTGATTATTTCTCCTTTGAAGCAGGTATGTTGGTATTCATTTAACAGTGGATAAATCCATTTCACCCAATCTCTCTCTCCTTTTGTAGTTGCTGAAGTGACATCCCAGACCTGTCATTATATCCTTTAATCCCAGTTAAAATAAAAACTACAAACGTGAAATAAATCATAAGAATGGTTCTAAAAGATGTGTGGATGCTTTTGAGTTTTCCATATCGAAGATGTTGAATTAGAAAACATTTTAAAATGATCTAGCAAGTCCCTGAGTGCTTCTGGTGATGTGAACATATTGTGAAAAACGTGCCCCTGGAGGCACCAGCCAGACACATATAGAGAAGAATAGAAAATGGGTTTCAGCAGCCTGAAGCCTTGATGAAATGTAAAGGAGGGTTCGATTCCACCTGTTTTTGGCTACCTTCCCAGAGTTATCACCTTATTGCTGCTTCTGGTGCATTACACGGACAGGCAGAAGATGAGGATATGATTTTCATATTTTTAATCCCTTTCCTGTCACACTAAATAAATAACTCACCATGAAATACTTTCAGGGGAAGACTCTAAACTGCAGTAGGAAATGGAGCAATGGAAAAATTTTCAGATGTGAAAATTAATAAACCAAGCCAAGGAACACAGCTTCATTGGTTGTCTTAGTACCAGAAATACAGGTGCCATTGAGCGCAAGTTTTATCCTCATGCTTGGTTGTCTCTTAAACTGTGAACCCATGAATCCCCTGGAAGCAACTGACCAGAAGCAACTGGCATAACAAAATTCATCTTTCCCTGCCCCCTAAGAATTGTCCACTTTCAGCAAAGCCCAGGATGGTAGATGTGGACCTGTTCCAGTTCACATCTCCTTCCGGATAATAGAACAGTTTTCCACTTTGGAGTAGCAAGATGTGAATTCTACAAAGGTAAAGATATTTGTTCAAGGTGACCCAGTGGGGCTAGTTAAGAATAATAAACCGGAGGTAGGACTCAAGCTTCCTACCTTTTCTTTTAATATTTCAATGTTTAAGTCTCCCCCTTGGACATTACTTATGTCTGGAACTCGCAGACACAGAGATTCCTCAAATACCTGTATTTAAGGATACTTAGCTGTAGTCCAGCTACTCAGGTCTCCCCACTAATGCTACTGTAGCAAAGAATAAAAACAAGGGGAGAATTTAATGCCTATTGGGAGAAATATCAATAACCTCAGATATGCAGATGACACCACCCTTATGGCAGAAAGTGAAGAGGAACTCAAAAGCTTCTTGATGAAAGTGAAAGAGGAGAGTCAAAAGGTTGGCTTGAAGCTCAACATTCAGAAAACAAAGATCATGGCATCTGGTCCCATCACTTCATGGGAAATAGATGGAAAAACAGTGGAAACGGTGTCAGACTTTATTTTCTTGGGCTCCAAAATCACTGCAGATGCTGATTGCAGCCATGAAATTGAAAGCTCTTACTCCTTGGAAGGAAAGTTATGACCAACCTAGATAGCATATTAAGAAGCAGAGACATTACTTTGCCAACCAAGGTCCGTCTAGTCAAGACTATGGTTTTTCCCGTGGTCATGTATGGATGTGAGAGTTGGACTGTGAAGAAAGCTGATCGCCGAAGAATTGATGCTTTTGAAATGTGGTGCTGGAGAAGACTCTTGAGAGTCCCTTGGACTGCAAGGAGATCCAACCAGTCCATTCTAAAGGTGTTCATTGGAAGGACTGATGCTAAAGCTGAAACTGCAATACTTTGTCCATCTCATGCGAAGACTTGACTCACTGGAAAAGACTCTGATGCTGGGAAAGATTGGGGGCGGGAGGAGAAGGGGATGACAGAGAATGAGATGGCTGGATGGCATCACCGACTCTGTGGACATGAGTTTGAGTGAACTCCGGGAGTTGGTGATGGACAGGGAGGCCTGGCGTGCTGTGATTCATGGGGTCGCGGAGAGTCGGACACTACTGAGCGACTGAACTGAGCTGAACTGAAAGCTGACAACAAGTGTGTAAAGGTCAAAAAGTGTGGTTGGAAGACTTGGCTGCCTGTTGAGTTCTTTTATTCAATAACTCAAGTAGCCTGTTGTGAGCTGCTTTCACACTATTAACACATCTGGAGTGAGTGGGCATACACTTGGGACTTTTTAGAATGTAAAAGTAGCTTTGTAGGCAAACTTGTGTTAGAAAGAAATACTTCTGAAGAATAAAGGCTAACTTTACAGAGTACACCCCTCCCCCTCTCCTGGCCTCAATTCCGCTGGGCTTTGGGTTGAGCATGTGTTAAACCTATATACTTATCTGGAGTAATAAACATTGTCCTTCTGTTCTGGATTGTTTTTGCTTTTAAGATAGCCTTTTGGATCTCGGATCAGATCCCCAAATCAAACAAACAAAATAGCCAGCAGAGAGTGTGGTGTCTACTGATACTCTCTCTCTGCTCCTCTGGTCCTGTCCCCACCCAGCTGCATGCCCCAAGGGACTGGCCCATGGGGGCTGCATCTGTGTGCTGCCTTGCTCTTTGGTTACTGGTTGACTTTGGCTAATGGAAGGCCAAAGGGAGGTCAGAGGGTAAGAAGACTGGGAGGCCAGGTATTTATCCTATATGTCCGGTTTCATCATCGCTAACACCTCCTTTCATCTTTTACTTCTCTAGATTTCCTTGGATTAAATCCCAGAATAAGAGTCTGTCCTCCTGATAGGGTCAGTTTGGGGATAGCTGCATTCCTATATAAAGTCCTGGCTCCTTTCAGGCAGCTCTTTCTAAATATAGTCTCTTCTGGTTCTGGTAACTGCCCCTAAAGGGCCAGGACGAAAGGAGGAAGAAAGCCGAAGCCCGAAGAATCAAAATGGTTCAGGAGCAATGAAGTGAAAAAGTAAAGTGACAAGTGTCCCCACTTTCTTTATTGTTGGTCTGTGCATGGCACCCAGCTGGGCTAGGTGAACAGAAGTGGGGGATATGACATCTTGGCGCTGCCACCCACTATTTCTTCCCCTCCCACCAGGCCTCTCCTTCCTCCTCACTCCTCTCTGAAGACTGAGTGACAGTCAAGGGCCAGGATATTTATTGAACCAAAATGTCAATGGTTGCTGTTTTCCTTGAAAGGGAAAAAGGAATTAAAAGTCAGTCCATGAGGATGGACTCTTATCTGGAATTTACTTGCAGAAATCTGCAGAGGTACAGGATTAAAGGAGATGATGAAGCCAGACACAGGCATTCATTAAATGGAGCAGCAGTTAACGGATTCTCCCTTACTATTTTTCCTTCTCAAAGTTGGCCTTGATTTTTCTGCTTGCTTTCATGCTACCATTCCAGTGTGAAGGCTTGGGGGCAAAGATGCAGGTGTGGTCTGCCTCTAGATCTTCTCTAGCCAAGCAGAATGGGTCCTCCATTTTCTGAGGTTCTTGCTGAGTTTAAGGGCCAACACCACAGCTGTCTGTGCTAGAGAGCTCCTTGTCTATCAAGAGAAGATGGCTCTTGCAGGCAGACACAGCAAAATCTCATTGTAGCTACCTAGCCATTTAATGAGATTTGCAATGTCCACAGTTAGTCTCAGCAAGTTTCTGGCACATTTAAGTGACTAAATCACACCTAGAAGTCCTGGGTTTCAATTGTTTCCTAAGCCAGGATAGAAAGATTTGTTTGCCAGAGACAATTCTCTAAATGCTGAATCTTTTAAAAACTTTATTTTATTGAAGAATAGTTGATTTACAATGTTGTGTTAATTTCTGCTGTACAGCGAAGTTGTTCAGATATATATGAAAGTGAGAGTGAAAGTCGCTTAGTTGTATCCAACTCTTTGCAGTCCCATTGATTGCAGGCCAGGCTCCTGCCAGGCTCCTCTGTCCATAGAATTCTCCAGGCCAGAATACTGGAGTAGGTAGCCGTTCCCTTCTCCAGGGGATCTTCCCAACCCAGGGATTAAACCCAGGTCTCCCACATTGCAGGCGGATTCTTTACCAGCTGAACTATATATATACATATATATACATATGTATTTCTTGTTCAGTCACTAAGTTGTGTCTGACACTTTGTGACTCCATGGACTGCAGCACACCAGGCTCCCCTTTCCTTCACCCCCAGAGTTTGCTCAAACTCATGTCACTGAGTCAGTGATGCCATCCAACCATCTCATCCTCTGTCATCGCCTTCTCCTCTTGCCTTCAATCTTGCCCAGCATCGGGGTCTTTTCTAATAAGTTGGCTCTTTGCATCAGGTGGCCAAAGTATATATTCTCTTTTGTATGGCTTATCACAGGAAATTGCATATAGTTCCCTGTGCTCTACAGTAAGACCTTGTTGTTTATCCATTCTATATGTATTAGTTTGCATCTGCTAATCCTAAACTCCCAGTCCATCCCTCCCTCATCCAAATACTGAATCCTGATGGTTGCTTCCACTCTCCTAATGTCCAAGGAGGCTGGAATTTCTCTCAGTTGACTGCAGATCCTCTCTGATTTATGAAAGAAGCTTTGCCTTCAGGAATCTCCAGATTGACATATCAGTATATTGATAGCGAAACACATCACCTGCATTTACGCCATGCCAAATTTTGGATGCTGCCTTTTTAATATTCTTTCCTGCGAAGCCCACAAAGCAGCACACACCTGGCCAGGAGCATAAGGCTTCAGCTTACACCTTACAATAGTACATGCCATAGAGACAAAGTAATTGCTGACCCCCAGCCTGACCCTGTTTAACTGCTGAGATCTGATGGGATCAGAGCAGAAGGTGAGATGGCTGGGAGCTTAATTAAAGGAACGGTTTTGTTCAATCCATTCTCATCCTTTCCCCCTTCTCCCAGTGATGCTCACACATGCCAAGAAAATCACATTGAGGATGAGATTATGACCTGGTGATCTCATTCGGGATGTGACACTATCTCATTTCAACAGCCTGGGAAGAGCGATGTCATTTTCAGCTCTGGGAGAAATTTGACCGGTGACAGAGCAAAATTTAGCCCAGACTTTTCACTTTCCTGTTGCTTTCCAAGGCAAGGGGTCTCCAGCCAGCTGTGTCAGGGAGTCCAAACTCTTTCCTAACCTCTAATAAACAGTTTGCTGGCCATGGAGCCATCCCCATTCACCTTCTTTCCACAGGTTAGTAAAAATCACATATGTCCTGGAAGTGAGATATATACATTCAGGGAAGAGAAAATTATCTAGTCTTCTCATTGCAAGTCTTTGATTCCTCCCCAGCCCCCAAACCAGGAAAAGATTTCTGCCTTTTTCACAAAAAGGCAGAGATTTCAAGCTTTTAAACCTATGACTCAACATTAAAAGGATTTGGCTACTGAATAACCTCCTTAAAAATACTTTCCTTGGCTTTCTCTTCTATTGTGCTTTTGGTCAGTTTCATTCATCTGCTCATGGCTGGCTGCCTGGATTAATTTTCTGGACTGAATACATTTCCTTGCATTACCAACATATGTGACAAATAACTAATCTGACTCATCAAAATGCATTAGAATGCAATGTTCCAGTTACTGAAGGACATTTGAAATTCAGCAAGTTGTCTCCTTACTCTTACTGCCAGAGATAGTAAAAAATTATGAAGAGGTAGAGATGGTGCGAGAGCCCACTTTGTGCCCAGAATTTGTATCAGATTCTGTCACTGCTGCTCCAGCAATCCCAGAAAACTTGGACCCACCTCTGTTTGTTTTATACTCCCTAAAACATTTTTCAAATTAAAATTTGAAATATAACCAGAATAACTTCTAAGAAGCATAGCATAGCCCAGGCTATAAATCATCCAAAACGGAATTAAGTGGATGTACTAAATATACCTAACACTGTTTAAAGTATCCTAAATATATTACTCCTATTCTAGGGCCATTTCCATATTCTACATTTGCATGCAGACCTTCTAAATCAGGCAATAGTTGGGCCATATGAGTAATAACTCTAAATGAGATGCAAAAGACACGTTGCATAGAACATGGTATAAATACCAGTGCTGCTTAATTGAGTGTAATGGACATCTTTCAAGACTCTCTCGATATTTCCAAGAAGAGACTGGAAAACAAATTACACAGAGTGATTTTTACAACTCTATCTTAAATTATAATTTAGAAACTGTTTTAGCACAAAGAGCTGATATGGAGTCAGAATCCCAAGAATATTAAATATGATTGCTAGATCCCCTGGAGAAGGGAATGGCGACCCACTCCAGTATTCTTGCCTGGAGAATCCCATGGACGGAGGAGCCTGGTGGGCTACAGTCTACAGGGTCGCAAAGAGTCGGACGCGACTGAGTGACTTCACTTCACTTCTTCACCAGTATACTAGTGAATGACTTGTAATTTCTTCTCCAGCATAGTTTTATCTTGTTCCTTTTTTTCCCTCATGGTTTTATCTTGTTTCTTTTTTGGAGTCTCCTAACCCTGTGTTTTCACCATTACAGGTCTGGAGGGCTTTTTGAGGGAAAAACAAAACTTGGATTAAGAATTGGCAAGAATTCGAGGGCTGCAGAGGCAAACTTTGGCTTTCCTTGACTTTCTTCCTAATCTCAGGTGATCCACTCTTCTTTCTCTGCCTTTATTTATCAATAAAGGGAAGATTTTAAGTGAGTTGCCTCCTTGGATGATTGTGAATGAAAAAAACATATCTCATAAAAACAGCATCAAGTGCATCTCCAGTAGAATAAGTGAAGCTGATGTAACCAGACAGTCAGCACAGGGAGGCTGCAGATGTTCATTATCTCATTGTGGAATCTCATTGTGGATGCCTCTCAATGTTCTTTGAGAAGTGTTCTCCTTATGCAAGCAAATGCCATGTGCCTGTGGCATTTTGGTCAGCCTCACTAGAGAGCAGTGCAGGACACTACAGTGTAGTGTGCCAACATGTGGGTTCTGGTCTGACTGCATGGGTTCAAATCCTAGATCCTCCACTTTTTGCTTTATGCCCTAGGAAAATATTTGTTTTCATTTTTATTGGAGTACAGTTGATTCCTGATGGCTCAGCAGGTAAAGAATCTGCCTACCAATGCAGGAGACAGAGGAGATGAAGGTTTGATCCCTGGGTTAGAAGACCCCCTGGAGGAGGATATGGCAACCCACTCCAGTTTTCATGCCTGAAAAATCCCATGGACAGAGGGGCCTGGCAGGCTACAGCCCAAAGGGTCGCAAAGAGTCGGACACGACTGAGTGACTAAGAATGGACAGTTGATTACAATATTGTGTGAGTTTCGGGTGTATAGCAAAGTGATAGACATGTATCTATTCTTTTTCAAATTCTTTTCCCATTTAAGTTATTACAGAATATTAAGCAGAGTTCCCTCTGCTATACAGTAGGTCCTTGTTGGTTATCTATTTTAAATATAGCAGCGTGTACATGTCAATTAATTTAACCTTTCCAAGGATATGGAAAATCTCCAAGGGTAATTGTAAGGAACAAAAGCAGTAATAATTGTAAACCATTCAGCACTGTGCCTGGTAAAGAGTAAATATTTATTTGTAATATTATTACTAAGAAATATATGCTAAGATTTTGGGAGTATTTAAAAAGAAGAGAGCATCCAAAGGAATAAAAAGATATACATCCCCACCTCAGGGACCTGCAATCTGATTAGAGAAAAGGCACATATATCCAATATACAGAAATCCCTGTAAGACTACTGTGGGCAGAAAAGCAGTTTTCTGCTCTTGATTAAACTTCTGGAATTGTCTTATTCAGGGATTTAATAGGATGAGAATATTGGCCACATCAAAAAACTAAATTGGATTTGGATTAGACAAGACTAATGGTAGGGTGGGTCAAATTTCTTATTGTTTGGGGTCAGGTTTTAGAAATTCTTGAAAGGGGAAAGTCCCTTTAGGGGAAATTTTTTAAAGACTGTATCAATTTGTGTGCTTTCCATGGACAAACTATGTTTCATGTATACTGTGTTCAGTTCAGTTCAGTTCAGTCGCTCAGTCGTGTCCGACTCTCCGCGACCCCATGAATTACAGCACGCCAGGCCTCCCTGTCCATCACCAACTCCCGGAGTACACTCAAACTCATGTCCACAGAGTCGGTGATGCCATCCAGCCATCTCATTCTCTGTCGTCCCCTTCTCCTCCCGCCCCCAACCTTTCCCAGCATCAGAGTCTTTTCCAGTGAGTCAACTCGTCGCATGAGGTGGCCACTGTGTTAGACTCTTAAAAAAAGTTTTTTCTCCACAATTAAGATTATGTCTTCTAGAAGATGAGAGGAAAATCTCCCACTGGAAATGGCTTTCAATCCACTTGCAAACTCCCTGAAGGCCAAACCACTTTTAACTTTCTCTTTATGTCTAATTATACCTAGGACAGTTTGAGTTGGAATTTAATGCAATTGAATCAAACAGGATTACATAATTGAAGAATTTGGTTCTTGTTGCTACCCTTTTGAGATGGCCTTGATAAAAGCAAACTAGGCTTGCATGCTGGCTCTGAGCCCTTCTGTCTTTCCTTATCATCTTCATCCTGGGGATATAGTCTCTTGAGCAAAGAAAACAACTGATTACACTTTAAAACTCCCTCTGATAACCTAGAGCTTCCTAACCTAAGCTTAGCTTCCCACAGACTTAATTCAAAGTCTTTGCTTGCTAAGTTGCTTTAGTTGTGCTGACTCTGTAGCCCTACAGACTGTCGCCTATGAGGCTCCTATTGCATAGGAAACTGGAATGTTAGGTCCATGAATCAAGGCAAATTGGAAGTGGCCAAACAGGAGATGGCAAGAGTGAACATAGACATCCTAGGAATCAGTGAACTAAATGGACTGGAAAGGGTGAATTTAACTCAGATGACCATTATATCTACTACTGTGGGCAGGAATCCCTTAGAAGAAACGGAGTAGCCATCATGGTCAACAAGAGTCCAAAATGCAGTACTTGGATGCAATCTTAAAAACGACAGAGTGATTTATGTTCGTTTCCAAGGCAAACCATTCAATATTACAGTAATCCAAGCCTATGCCCCAACCAGTAATGCTGAAGAAGCCAAAGTTGAACGATTCTATGAAGACCTACAAGACCTTTTAGAACTAACACCCAAAAAAGATGTCCTTTTCATTATAGGGGACTGGAATGCAAAAGTAGGAAGTCAAGAAACACCTGGAGTAACAGGCAAACTTGGCCATGGAGCACGAAATGAAGCAAGGCAAAGGCTAATAGAGTTTTGCCAAGAGAATGCACTAGTCATAGCAAACACCCTCTTCCAACAACACAAGAGAAGACTCTACACATGGACATCACCAGATGGTCAACACCAAAATCAGATTGATTATATTCTTTGCAGCCAAAGATGGAGAAGCTCTATACAGTTAGCAAAAACAAGACCAGGAGCTGACTGTGGCTCAGATCATGAACTCCTTATTGCCAAATTCAGACTTAAATTGAAGAAAGTAGGGAAAACCACTAGACCATTCAGATATGACCTAAATCAAATCCCTTATGATTATACAGTGGAAGTAAGAAATAGATTTAAGGGACTAGATCTGATAGATAGAGTGCCTGATGAACTATGGACGGAGGTTTGTGACATTGTACAGGAGACAGGGATCAAGATCATCCCCATGGAAAAGAAATGCAAAAAAGCAAAATGACTGTCTGAGGAGGCCTTACAAATAGCTGAGAAAAGAAGAGAAGTGAAAAGCAAAGGAGAAAAGGAAAGATATAAGCAAATGAATGCAGAGTTCCAAAGAATAGCAAGGAGAGATAAGAAAGCCTTCCTCGTGATCAATGCAAAGAAATAGGGGAAAACAATAGAATAGGAAAAACAAGAGATCTCTTCAAGAAAATTAGAGATATCAAGGGAACATTTGATGCAAAGCTGGGCTCAATAAAGGACAGAAATGGTATGGACCTAACAGAAGCAGAAGATATTAAGAAGAGGTGGCAAGAATACACAGAAGAACTGTACAAAAAAGATCTTCACAACCAAGATAATCACGATGGTGTGATCACTCACCTGGAGCCAGACATCTTGGAATGTGAAGTCAAGTGGGCCTTAGAGAGCAGAGCTATGAACAAAGATAGTGGAGGTGATGGAATTCCAATTGAGCTATTTCAAATCCTGAAAGATGATGCTGTGAAAGTGCTGCACTCAATATGCCAGCAAATTTGGAAAACTCAGCAGTGGCCACAGGACTGGAAAAGGTCAGTCTTCATTCCAATCCCAAAGAAAGGCAATGCCAAAGAATACTCAAACTACCGCACAATTGCACTCATCTCACACGCTAGTAAAGTCATGCTCAAAATTCTCCAAGCCAGGCTTCAGCAATATGTGAACCGTGAACTTCCAGATGTTCAAGCGGTTTTTAGAAAAGGCAGAGGAACCAGAGATCAAATTGCCAACATCCTCTGGATCATGGAGAAAGCAAGAGAGTTCCAGAAAAACATCTATTTCTGCTTCATCGACTATGCCAAAGCTTTTGACTGTGTGGATCACAATAAACTGTGGAAAATTCTGAAAGAGATGGGAATACCAGACCACCTGACCTGCCTCTTGAGAAACCTGTATGCAGGTCAGGAAGCAACAATTAGAACTGGACATGGAACAACAGACTGGTTCCAAATAGGAAAAGGAGTACGTCAAGGTTGTATATTGTCACCCTGCTTATTTAACTTATATGCAGAGTACATCATGAGGAACGCTGGGCTGGAAGAAGCACAAGCTGGAATCAAGATTGCTGTGAGAAATATCAATAACCTCAGATATGGAGATGACACCACCGTTATGGCCGAAAGTGAAGAGGAACTAAAAAGCCTCTTGATGAAAGTGAAAGAGGAGAGTGAAAGGTTGGCTTGAAGCTCAACATTCAGAAAACGAAGATCATGGCATCTGGTCCCATCACTTCATTGGAAATAGGTGGAAAAACAGTGGAAACAGTGTCAGATTTTATTTTTTGGGCTCCAAAATCACTGCAGATGGTGATTGCAGCCATGAAATTAAAAGACACTTACTCCTTGGAAGGAAAGTTATGACCAACCTCGATAGCATATTAAGCAGCAGAGACATTACTTTGCCAACAAAGGTCCATCTAGTCAAGGCTATGGTTTTTCCCGTGGTCATGTATGGATGTGAGAGTTGGACTATGAAGAAAGCTGATCGCCGAAGAATTGATGCTTTTGTTCATTTTTTTTTTTTTTTTTTAGTCTGTTAGAAACCAATATTCTGTGTCCCTGGACACATATTGCTATTGTTACCAGTGACCGGGAAGAATGCCAATCCCTCTATAATACTTTCAAGTCTGTTTTATGAAAAGAAAGAAAAAATAAGAAAGAAACATTTTTGCCACAGGTTTTTTTCTATAATTAATTTGTCTAATAATAAATTTTAGTCTTGCATGAATGCAGCAATGTTTTTCACATTGACTTCCCAGAATTCATAGCTAGATGAGGTCACATGCAAATTTCAAAGGTCAAACTAGATCAAAGGTCAGTAGGAGAACCAAATATGATGTGAGGTCAGAAAGACATCAGAAACAATGACGGGACGATGAAACTTTTTTGAGACGCCACAGGGACATGCTAGGCAAACGGTGAACTAACGGGCATGAAGATGTCCTAAGAAAGCTAAAATAAGAGCAGGGAGCCTCTGGGGGGAGGATCAGTAAGGTTTGCTGTCGTTTTTGGAGCGCTTCAGCTGGACCTTCAAGCGTTTCATGCCAATCTGAAAGCCATTCATAGCCTGGAGAGCAGCTTGCGCAGACACGGGATTGTCGTAGCTAACAAAACCAAAGCACTTGCTCAGATTGGTCTGTTTGTCAATGAAGACTTTAGCAGAGATAACATTTCCAAAAGGCATGAACATCTGCAGGATGTCCTGGTCTCCAAACTCCTGTGGAAGGTGGTAAATAAAGAGGTTTGCACCCTCTGGACCTTCCTTCTGGCTGCCGGCGGCGCTCTGCTGCTGCAGCAGGCTCGGGCTGTACAGCGTGGGCAGCGCCGCGGCCGCGTACTGCTGGATCCCTGAGTAGGCCTGGGTGAGGGCGTCCATGGTGCCCGCCGTGCCATTCGTCAAGCCCGTGGCGCCAAGTCCTCCATTCAGAGCCGCCATACCTGAGAGCATTGAGCAACAAGGACAGGCAGGCGGTCAAAGCAAATTCCTTGTTTTAGGGGAACTAGGTCCTGGGGCATAGAGGCGGCATGGAGGGGTGTGTGCAAACACTCGTCTGCTAGTGCATTAATGTTATTCAGTCCGACAGTGGCTCCTGCCAGTCCTTGCAGAGTCCCGAGAGAGGTCAGAGAATTCATGGCTGCACCAGCAGTGGAGTTGGGGGTTGAAGCAGCCACGGGACTGGTGAGAGCTCCCAGGGCGCTGCTCGTGGTGGACAGAGGGTTTGCATTGGTGGTGGTGGCTGAGGTCTGGGCTGCGGCTGCAGCCGCCGCCAGCGTGGCCAGGTTCTGTAACTGTAAAGCATTCATGCCCGCCATCTGCTGAATGCCACTGAATGCACCCAGGTTGCTGGAGGAGGTGGCCTGCTGCAGAAGCGCCAGGTACTGCGGGGTGAGGCCGCCCAGACCCGTCAGGTTCCCCCAGGTGGCAGTGTTGAGCTGCTGCATCTGCTGCGCCAGCTGCTGCTGGAGGCGTCTTTGCTCCTTGTCCTTCTGGGTGTCCGCGAACTTCACCACGATCGGTGAAGAGCAGCCCTCCATGGTCTGAGACTGATGCATGGCTTTGATTGCATTCTGTGCCATTGCCCTTGTAGAAAATGTGACAAACGCACAGCCTCAGCTCAGCCCGTCGGGCCCCTGGAGGATCCGGCATTCTTCTATCTGGCCAAACGGAGAAAACATCACCCGGATGTCATTCTCGTTACATTTCTTCGAAACCATTCCTATGAACAATTTTCTGTCTTCCATGGCGTTTGATTTTTCACTATCTGCAGGTTTCATCTGAATGGGATGATGCATCCCAGGTAAAGTTTTAATATTGTGCAGTGCATTCTGGGCCTCAAGTGCAGCTTTTCTTGTATAAAATGTTACGAAACAACAACCTTTACTCTGGGGAGGGTTCTGACTCCGGTCCCGGAGGACATTGATCTGGTAGACAGCTTCGTAAGGCTCAAAAAGTTCTTTCAGCTCCTTTTCTGACCAGGACCGGGGGATCTGTCTGACAAACATCTTAATGGCATCTGGGTCTGGTTGGTCTGAGTGATCCAAAGCGCCATTCATCTTGTTGTCTGTGCCGTTAATTCTGTTGGGAACTAGCAGGCGGCCCTCGACCATCATCAGAATTGATGCTTTTGAACTGTGGTGCTGGAGAAGACTCTTGAGAGTCCCTTGGACTGCAAGGAGATCCAACCAGTCCATTCTAAAGGAGATCAAAACTGGGTGTTCATTGGAAGGACTGATGCTAAAGCTGAAACTGCAATACTTTGTCCATCTCATGCGAAGAGTTGACTCACTGGAAAAGAGTCTGATGCTGGGAGGGATTGGGGGCAGGACGAGAAGGGGACAGCAGAGAATGAGATGGCTGGATGGCATCACCGACTCAATGGACATGAGTTTGAGTGAACTCCGGGAGTTGGTGATGGACAGGGAGGCCTGGCGTGCTGTGATTCATGGGGTCGCAAAGAGTCGGACACGACTGAGCGACTGAACTGAACTGACTGAACTGATGAGGCTCCTCTGTCCATAGGATTCTCCAGGCGAGAATACTGGAGTGGGTTGCCATGCCCTCTTCCAGGGGATTTTCCCAATCTAGGGATCCAACCCATGCTTCTTTTTTCTCCTGCACTGGCAGGTGGGTTCTTTACCACGAGTGCCACCTGGGAAGCCCTTATTCATCTACAAAGGGCTTTTAGTTTAGAGAGGAATGTATCTGAATTGAGGTGCATCAGAGCCTTTGGTAGCCACAGAGAGTTGTAAAGTCCCCCAGGTGATTCCCCACTATCTCTTCCACCTACAACCCCCGAAACACAGACCAATTGGAAACAACTGCCCCAAATAATATCTTTATCTTAAGTCTGAAAGTTGACTTCTTTCTCAAAACCCCTGGCACTGTGTGACTGGGAACAGTGAGATCATCTTTACTTTTATTGAGGAAACATCACTATCCAGAGTCCTTGTGGTTGTTTAGTAGCTAAGCCATGTCCGATTTTTTTTGCAACCTCATGGAGTGTAGCCCACCAGGCTCCTCTGTCCATGGGATTTCTTGGGCAAGAATACTGGAGTGGGTTGCCATTTCCTCCTCCAGGGGAATCTTCCTGATCCAAGGATCAAACCCACATCTCCTGCATTGGCAGGTGGGTTCTTTACCACTGAGCCAAGAGGGAAGCCTATCCAAAGTCCTTGTGAAGACGTGAAGACGCTCAGTCGTGTCCGACTCTTTGCGACCCCATGGACTGTAGCCCACCAGGCTCCTCCCTCCATGGGATTCTCCAGGCAAGAGTACTGGAGTGGGTTGCCATTTCCTTCTCCAATCCAAAGTCCTTATTGTGCCTAAATACTTGGTAGAAAAAACACTTCCGAGGATAGGATGAAAGACAGCTCAATGATGTAATACATGATATTACAGATTAGAATTTATGTTGCTTTGTCTGTTAAACTGAGACATATTTCAGGAATGTTTGAGATAATAGGATGGAGAAATGTGCCTGGTGTAGAACATAGGGAAAGCCAAGAGTTGAATTTTAAAAGTATGATCCAGAGAGTGCTCTTGGCTACCCATTTCCTTCCCTCATCATTAAACCACAGTCTCCCTTTCACCAGGACTGTAGTTAAATCCCAGAAATGCCTACTGGGGCAGTGTCCTGGGGAAAGCAGCTCTTGACCAACCACCTTCTCTCCTCCTTTGGCAGAGTGTTCATCTCCATGACTAATCTGACATAGTGAAAACTTAGGCTGTTCTCTACATCTGCATCTCTATCCCTGCCCTGCAAATAGGTTCATCCATATCACTTTTCTAGATTCCACAGATATACATTAATACACATTTGTTTTTCTCTTCCTGAGTTACTTCATTCTGTGTGACAGTCTCTAGGTCCATCCATGTCTCTACAAATGACCCAATTTCATTCCTTTTGATGGCTGTGTAATACTCCATTGTGTATACATACCACATCTTAGAGAACAGACTTGTGGACACAGCAGGGGAAGGAGAGGGTGGGACGAATTAAGAGAGTAGCATTGACATATATACAGTATCACGTGTAGAACAGATACTAGCAGGAAGCTGCTGTATAGCACAGGGTGCTCAGCTCGGTGATCTGTGCTGACCTAGAGGGGTGAGATGGGGACTGGGAGGGAGGTCCAAGAGAGAGGGGATGTATGTATACACAGCTGATTCATTTTGTTGTACAGCAGAAACTAACATGATATGGTAGAGCAACTACACCTGAATTCTAAAAGAGAAAGAAAAAAAATAATAACTTAAACTGGGTGTGCTTTCTTCTAGGAAGGCTCTCAGATTAGGAGGGCAAAGCAGATCAGAGAGGCCACAGGGAAAAGAACACATTTGTTGGTTGCTCAGTGGGGATGCAAACTTAAAGAGAGAAAGACAACAAAGGCCATGGGGGTTTTGTCTCCAAGCAGGAAAGCAGACAGGAAGTCAGAAATCAAAGCAGAACAAACAAGGAGCCCAAGGCTGGTGTTCATATGCCCTGCTACTGCTAAGTCACTTCAGTCATGTCCGACTCTGTGCAACCCCATAGATGGCAGCCCACCAGGCTCCCCCGTCCCTGGGATTCTCCAGGCAAGAACACTGGAGTGGGTTGCCATTTCCTTCTCCAACGTGTGCAAGTGAAAGTGAAGTTGCTCATTCATGTCTGACTTGTAGCGACCCCATGGACTGCAGCCTACCAGGCTCCTCTGTCCATGGGATTTTCTAGGCAAGAGTACTGGAGTGGCTTGCCATTGCCTTCTGCGTGGCTGAGAATATAAATATGGCTGAGCAATGGTCAATCCATACAACACACACAATGAGCTCCCTGCTCATGTCCTCAAGAAGCGTATGCCCACACTGTGGGTAATGGAATAGGGACATGACTTCAACAGAGGTGAGGAGACTGAAAGCCTGACTTGATCATGGTGAGCACACTCCCTCAAAGCCGGAGAATTCAGATTGAGAGAATAGTTTTGATCTAGAGAGAAAGGACAGCACTTAAACTTATTACAAGAATAATGTTCAACACATTCTTACAGGAGTGAGGTGGGAGAAGAAGAGAAAACACACACGCACACATCAACTTACAGCAAGAGATGAAATTAGAGAAACTAACAAGAAAGGACAAAGGTTCTTAGAAGAGAAGCCTGACAATGATAATATTAGCTGCTCATATTTATGTAGTATTCACTGTGCATTCAGGTCTCACAAACAGGATTGGCAAACTTTTCCTGGAAAGAACGAGGTAGTCTTATGGACCATATGGTCTCCATCACAGCTATTCAGCTCTGCCCAAGAAAGCAGCCATAGAAAATAAATAAAGGAATTGGCAGGGCTGTATTTGCTCCCCAGGCCTTAGTTCTTCACCTGATGCAGAGACAGTGGTATGATTATCCTCATTGTAGACGTGAAGCCTGAGGCTCAGAAGGATTGAGGGAGAGTGAGTGGTCTGGTTCTCCCTTGGCTGGAACAACCGCAGAGCTTGAGTTCACCTGGAAGAGACCTGTGGAATGCCAGGTATGCTAGGCACCATGGCACTGGGCATAGGTGCCTGGCAGTACCTGGCATTCTTCAGATAGCCCTCACATTAGGACTAAAAAAACCCAACCGCAAGCCCAAACTGTACCATTCAACAGTCACCACAAATGTGATGATTCAAAAGCATGTTGGGGATGAAGATATGGGATATAAAGGAACAAAGCCTGTGTAATCCTTGGTTGCGTTCTTTGGGGGCGTGCGTGCGTGCTGTCACTTCAGTCATGTCCGACTGTTTGTGACCCCATGGACTGTAGCCCGCCAGGCTCCTCTGCCCATGGGATTCTCCAGGCAAAGATACTGGAGTGGGGTGCCATTTCCTCCTCCAAGGGATCTTCCCAACCCTGGGATGGAACCCAAGTCTCTTATGTCTCCTGCATTGGCAGGCAGGTTCTTTACCATTAGTGCCATCTGGAAAGCCCATGGCCTCTCAATTCTTTGCCTCTCCTAGTGCTGCCCATACAGAATCTCCCAGGGGAGATGTGACTGGCTGATGTTGGGAAAGTGTGATGTCTTCAGAGCCAGACAGCCCTGTCTTCAGGCTCCTGCTCACCTACCAGTGGGTGTACCATCTTGGGCAGTGGACAGATGGGCCCCTGCCTTTTAAGAGCTTGAAATCTAGAACAGAAGGCATGTAACAGATTTCACATTATCACGGCTCTTCCTGAAGTGGTTTCGCTATTGTATCTTTAAGACTAACATATTGAAGTGTATGTTTGCCATTGAAGTCTCGTGTTTGGCACTCCTCGAAGGCTAGGATTTTCTGCTGCATCACTTAGGGTATTTACAACACTGATGCTGATAAAAATAAATACCACAGTGACAGTAATGGGGGTCTGTATTTTAATTGCCAAAGGATTGCAAAACTTCACTAACAGAAAAAGAAGACGTGAAAGAAAGCAGAGTCATGACATGATACACATTTCTGTTTCAGTGGAAACCCTAAAATCACAAAGATGTCACCCTCTTTAGCAATTTTTTAAAGCTGTGGGAATTCACAGCCAAGGTCTGAGATCCAGACAGGCTTCTTCTTACCTTCTTATATTTTCCTCTTTGGGACAAAACAGGAAGAAACTTGCAAATGAAGACAGTACCGGAAAGCCTGCTAATTTTCCTGGGAGCTCTGCTCTGTGTGGGGGAAAGGCTAGCACTTAAGACTGGCCCTGGGTGAGCAGGGAGACCCATGCTCCAAGCTGCACCAGACGGAAGGACTTCACTCAAGAACAAAAGGAGCCTGAAGCTCATTAAGTGTCTTTTAATTAGACTTTTCTGACCTGAGCCTTCAGTGCTGCTTCTGTCATCCCGAGAGGGCTATAGTTGGTGTGTGTTCAACTCTAAGCTGCGGCTTCCACTTGTATAATTTGTCATGTCAACCTTGTGTGGTCCAATATAGTGACTACTAGCCACCTGTGGCTATTTAGATTTAAATCCGTCATAATTAATTGAAAGGAAAATTTCATTTCCTCAGTGACACTAGCTGCATTTCAAATGTTCATCAGCCACATGTGGTGAGGGGCTAGCATGTCGGACAGTGCAGATACAGAACGTTTCTATCACTGCCAACAATCTTCTCGGATGGCACTGTCCCTGAAGAATGACAGCCATAGAGCAAGTATTGTCCAAGGACCTAGCTTGATGAAGCTCATGCAAATGCACTCATGTCCTCATTGCATTTTCCACTGTGCAATGGCTGGCTTGGTTTAAAATTTACATGTGAACAACGTAAAAAGTGCAAGAGAGAGGAAGACAATATATCGAAATATCAAGCATGAATGTTTTGAGGGGTTGGAATATGGGCTATTTTGTTTCTGACTACCTGTAGTGAACTGTGAAGCTAGAGATTTTGTTTTGTTTTGAATCTGCCCCTCCCACAGCATATGACACAGGGAGAGTTCCTGAAACCAACCATGCCTGAAGCTATCCACTCCAGTTGAATTTCCTCCAACTGAGCCAGTTCAGCTGATTTGAGCTGGGTTTTTGTTACTACCAAACAATGACTAATTTTGAGCTTTTATGAATTTTTATCACTTCTAAAATGTGTATATATTTCTCCTAAAAGTGGAGGAAAAAAGACTTTTGAAAAGTAAGTATGATAAATTATATTCTATTCTGTTTTTCTTGCTTGTGTTGATATTTTAATCCTTACGAAGCAGTTTACCCAAATAAGCTAGAAATGATTTCCAAAAATCCACAAGGAACACATAAACACACCCAAATAACTTTGCTTATTAAGAGGAAATTTGAGACAACTGTTATTGCTCAACTGTTTGGAGTCTTGGCAGAAAAACTCCCCCAAATACGATTGGAACATCTTCAGTGATTCCTGTCGTCAGACTTGGTTGTGAAATACAGAGTAACATCTCACTTGACCAGTGAAACCCAAATTAGCACAATTTATCATTAGAAAGCATTCTCATTTGTTAATCTGGCTAGTTGCAGGGATAGTAAATCACAATTTTCCATTTTAACAAATAAGCCTATTTGCAAGTCCTCTGACACCCAGCTTGGCTGATCAAACGCCTCTATCAGAATTGGCTTGAAACAGACTGGAGGGAATTTGCCCTGGGATGAGATCTGAGTTGGTGATGTTGTTGAAGAGATTTCAAATTATCCCATTCTGCAGATCCTTTATCCTTTTTAATTGACTGGCCAGCAATGGAGTCACATAGCTATTTATATCTCTCACTTTCGGCAGCTCCACCAAGCACCAAATGTCAGTGTCTCCTTGACTATGACTCTTGAGGCTGGCATGGTGGCTTCTAGGCTCTTTTTGATTCCCAGGAGTTGCTAGTGGTAAAGACCCGCTTGCCAATGCAGGAGATGTAAGAGACGCGGGTTCTGTCCCTGGGTCGGGAATCCCCTGGAGGAGGGCATGGCAACCCACTCCAGTATTCTTGCCTAGAGAATCCCATGAACAGAGGAGTCTGGTGGGCTACAGTCCATAGCGTCGCAAAGGGTCAGACCCAACTGAAGCAATTCAACATAGCATTTAAACACATGAATCCTTTCCTTGAAGACACACATTCCACAGTTTGCTTAGAGGTGGCTCCAGAGGCTGGATAGGGTCCGTTGGAATGTGCTGCCTGCTGACTTTTTGCCCTGCCCACCCCCCACCCCCACCAAGGCTGGTCCTTCATTTGCTATAGCAACTGCTCCTGGGCTTGGTCTCTTCCTTCAAGGGGGAAGGCTGAGCTACAGGGCAGGCGGCTAACTAAGGGCTGAGTTGTCTGCAGCTGTGCAGGAGGAAGTGTCTGACATCCGCACACTGGATGTTCTGGTACTGGCTCCCTCCACAGAAACCTCTCTTCCTGCTATTGTTACCCTGTGGATTTTCCCTTTTGGCCTCCCCAAAAGCAAACCTTCTCTTCTTTCCTTCCCCAAACTGCCTCTCTTTTCTCAGCAGCCTCTCATATTGTGTATGAGCTTCCCAGCATGGCCCTTATGCCCAACAGCATCTGTGACTTGTATAAATCTGGGATTTCTCCAGGCCATCATTCCACATGAGTGATATCGCTGTGGTCAGGGGGCACACTTTTCAAAGGTTTTTCATATTTGCTATCTCATTTGAGCTTCATACCCTCTCTGAGAACTAGATAAGGTGGCCTTATCATCTGTATTTTGGAGATGAAGAGGCTATTACATTTTTTCCTACTTAAAATCTAATAGGACATCATTTCTTTTCACTTGACTTTTTGGCTTTGAGGCTTGTCAGTAATGAACATTCTCAAGGGTATCGGAGATGGTTGCAATGGTTCCCAGTCATAGGAAGAGCAGCAAATAATATAGTTTATCAATATTTCTCCTTATCAAAAATATGTTTTATTTATTAGCTTTAGCTGGGCACTCTTGTACAACTGCATTAAGGAAGATAAAAATGTATTCTTCTCTTTCTGTTTCCCACTAGGAAAAATTTCTACAGCCTGAATATTATTACAGCTAATAATAATAGTAACTTAAATTTATGGTGGTGTTTTCCTGGGTGTCAGGTACTATGCTATATTCACATAGAATATACTATGTAATCCTAATAATAGGAAGCATTTTAAAAATAATTACTAAAATAACAATATATAAAGACTATGTAAGAGGCAATATAGCATTATAATTATTGTTCAGTCCCTAAGTCATGTCCAACTCTTTGTGATCCCATGGACTGCAGCACGCCAGGCTTTCCTGTCCTTCACTGTCTCCCAGAGTTTGCTCAAACTCATGTCCATTGAGTCAATGATGCCATCCAACCATCTCACCCTCGGTCAACCCCACATCCTCCTGCCTTCAACCTGTCCCAGCATCAGGGTCTTTTCCAAGAGTCAGCTCTTCGCATCAGGTGGCCAAAGTGTTGGAGCTTCAGCTTTAGTATCAGTCCTTCCAATGAATATTCAGGATTGATTTCCTTTAGGATTGACTGGTTTGATCTCCTTGTTGTCCGAAGGACTCTCAAGAGTCTTCTCCAGTACAACAACTTGAAAGCATCTGTTCTTCAGCACTCAGCTTTCTTATGCTGATTAAGAGTATAGAATTTGGAACCAGCCTAGGTTCAAATCCCTGTCCTCACACTAGCTGTGCTAGCATGGGCATGTGACAACTTCCCTGTGCCTCAGTTTTCAGAGATATAAAGTGTGATAAGAAGAGAAGCTACTTCCAGGACTGTTCTGAGAATGAATGAGTCAACATGTTTGTACATGGTAATTGCTTTGTAGCACTTAGGACAGTGCTCAGCCCAAAGTAAATTCTCTATGAATATTGCTATGATTACTATACAGCTATGTTACTAACTAGTAACTTAGTTAATCTCTCTGTGCCCTTATTTCTTGTGTTTTTCATTTGTAAAATGGGGATAACAACTTTGTCTGCCTAATAATGTTGTTAAGAGTATGATGGAGATACTCTTAAGCTCTTGGTATCTGGAGTGTTGTAAATGCTCAAACGAGGTTAATTATCATTGTCTTAGATCCTAACTTGATGGATTTGGAGGCTGGTAATTATATTTAAATTGCTGGGTCCATCTAATTTTAGATATGGTTGCACTCATACTCAATTTTAGGGCTTCCCAGGTAGTGTGGTGGTAAAGAATCCACCTGCCAGTGTGGGAGACACAAGAGATGTAGGTTTGACCCACTTGAGATGTGGGAAGAGCCATTTGAGTAGGAAATGGCAACCCACTCCAGTATTCTTGCCTGAAAAATTCCATAGACAGAGGAGCCTGGTGGGCTATGGTCCATGAGGTCACAAAGAGTTGGACATATACAACTGAGTGCACACACACAGCACACACATTCTCAGTTTTAGAAAAAGTGAACAAAACCGTTTATAAAAATTACTTGCGAATGAAAAGAAGTGAAAATAACCCAGAATATGATCACTGTCAATTAACTCAGTCCCACCATTCTTTTCCATGGGCAACTCAGCCAACTTAGTTTATCTTCTAAATTAAAAACTTTTCTTCATAAGGAATGTGGTCCTGAAAGCCACCACTTCCTGGTGGAGGTATTTGGCTCTTTGCAAGGTCGCAGCTTCTGCAGAGGGGCAGGGCAGCACAAGGAGCATCTCAAGGATTTTGAGGACTTAAGTACCAAATGAAAGCCCAGGTGGCCCATTCCTCCTCTGGGCGAAACTGCAGTGTAGGCAAGGAGGATGGAAGTTAAGAACCAAGAGGAGAATCTGAACATACCCAGAACTCTGAACTACTGCTGGAGTCAGAGGCTCAGAGAGTGTTGAGAAAGGGTTGTGTACAAGCTACGGATCATACCAGCAGAAGCCTGTGTTGGAGCCGAGGGAGCAGGTGTCTGGCGCCTCTCAGATCTGGAGCCGGTTCCTACCTCAGCTGACATTTAGAAGGCATAATGGCAGCATGTATCTCTGCCAAGGATTGCAAGTGTGGGATTCTACAGCCTGTGCCACCTACTCGCTCCATGCGAAACTGTGCTCTCCCGCCCACCCAATTAAGAAAATAGGATATAGAAACCAGAGGAGGAATTGTTACTGAATTGTGGTTGGTTTGGGTCACAAAGTTTGTCCCTGAGCAGAATTCCAGATTGGCACCTTCCTGGAAAACTGAAAACCAGACCAAAACCAAAACCCACCTCCATACAACTCTCTATCCCCTCGTCTCCTCCAAAGCCTCACAGTTAGAAATCTTTCCTGACCACCATCTGCAAAATCACCCCAGTGACCTCTAGCTGGTCAGAAATTCAATACTGTGACAGCTCTGACAAAGGAGATGAGTCTGTCCCCTTTCTTGAGATATGCTGTGAATGAATAAAAGTCAGAGGTAGAGACTTGCTCTTCTTTGTTTAAAGCCATGTCAAAGCATGCCTTGAAAGTGCCCAACTTCATGCCTGACAAAGTCCGTTCTGAACCCAGACTCCAGAATGGATTGGTACTCACAGGCCTTTCAAGACTCCTCCCTGAAATTTCATTACTGGAATTATTCAGGTCATTTCCCACGGAAGTCATCACCCTAATGACTATGCACCATTCACATTCTGTAGGGTGGACTCAGGGCTGTGCACAGCATCTTCCAAACTCTGCAGTAGTGACAGATCTGTTGTTGCAAGAGAAGAGGAGCTATTTTCCTTGAAATAGAATTTGTCCCCCTGGAGATATGACTGCCAGTAGCCTACAAGGGTCCCACGAGTGGAATAAAATTTCCACTCACAAAGATGCTGTGGGACACAGTGGGGAGAACCAAATGTATCCCTTAAGTCAAGGTTTAGATGAGCCCTTGGTTCCTCTTGCCCTGCTTATCAAGTTCTGTGGACCTTTTATTACTGCTATAGGAAAACAGTAAAACACCAGCCGAAGCACTTCCTTAAAAGATCACCAAATCACAGTGCACCAAAATCTTTAAGTACATGCCAAGACTCTTCTGTACTTTAGAAACACAGACACAGAAGTCACCTTTGTCCAGAAGCTCTGCATGTCTAAGCGCCAGGACACCACAAAGCTTCCCAATGAATATGGCCCAGACTGCAGTATATGGCGTTCAACCGCCAGACACAAAATTTGCTTAACATCAGTTTTTCTTGATACAGTGAAATCTATAGCTTTTACATTCATCAAACTAGTTATAAGTTGGGCTTTGAAGGCATGAACACCTGATGCGAAGGCTTCTGTCTGAGACAAGCTGAGTGAGCTGGGCTCGCCTCACTTCCCCCTCCCTACCGCAGGAACTCCCCATTTGTTTTCCCACCCGCTTTGGAAAGAGTGACAGAGTGACGGGATTTGGTGCTAGTGGTTGAATTTTTCAAACCCATTTAGCTTTCAGGAGTAACTGTGACTTTTTAGAAACAGAAATGCATCCTGCCAGAGCTGGTATTTGGGCTTGAGCTGTAACTTCAAAGTTTCTTTGATCCAAGCCCTCACCAGCATCTGCCATCTCTGATTGGTGTGCTGAGGGATCAGTGGTGCTGTTTGTCCACAGAAGACATGGTGTGATGGAAGCACCCAGACAGTCCCCATTGTGATAGAAAATATCCCAGGTTTTAAAAGTCTGCCTCAGTTAATGTGGTTGCAATTAAGGAATCGCGAGATGGTTTTTGCAAGTCTTAATGGCGAAAAATTAAAAGCAGCAAAGCTTCAAATGGATCCACAATGAAAGCATGTTTTAAAGCCTCTGGTAAGTAATTTTTGTGTCACTTCTTATAAAATTATTCAGGAGACTCAGCTCCTTGAGAAAAGGAGAGGTGGCAACTTCCTTTACTATATGATCATGCAGATACCTGATCTCTGTCCATGATCTATTTGCTGGATGAAGAATTTTTGCTTTAAAAATACAATGCTGGGGGAGGGCACTGTCCTAAGATGGCGGAGGAAGAGGATGGGGAGACCACTTTCTCCCCCACAAATTCATCGAAAGATCATTTGAACGCTGAGCAAATTCCACAAAAATACAATGCTGTAAAGTCCTAGGATCTTTTGTATACAATATTTAAGACGTCTGGATGTCTTGCTGGCAATCTGTTCAAGTTACTGAATCAACCTCAGCATAGTAAAGCAACATCTGCTAATATAGATCTCTGATTCCTTTTCTGAAATCCTTGAGGGCATATGTGTTGATATTCAAGATTTTTTAGATTTTAGAAAGGCCATAAATACAGTGAGCGTGCCACCTATTACCTAACTCTCCAGGGACATCTGGAACTCCCTATAATCAAACATTAACATTTCTGCAGAAGTGTGTGAATTTATCTTGGTAGGATAAATACAAACAAAAGCTCCAAATAGCTATGTATCAGTTCAAGCCAGGTTTCCTTCTGGACATCTTATGAAAAGCTTCTATTTATTAAAACTCTCTGGATTCTGGAATTATGGGTAAAGAATTGGGGCCTGTATTCTGTAAGAAATCTGTCTTCTCCTCCAAAAGCAGGATTATCAAAATTAGGAATGCTTCGCTGTGCTATTTTTACTTATTTCCTCCATCTCAAAATATGAGTTAAATCAAAGTGTCCTTTATGTATTAGCTCCTCGAAAAAGTTAACTGGCATTTTAGGAAGTTATGTTTTAGGCTGCTTTCTTCCATCTGCAGTTAGGTTAAAACAAACTGCTGTCTTCCAATGCAGAACAACCTTTTGATTTATCTATCCAACCATTCATTCACAGCAAAACACTTAAGGTTTGATATGTGCAAAACACCGTGCTAGGCTCTGACAGCCTCTGAGTGGTGTGGAAGTGGTAGTGAGTAAAAACAGCAGAATGCATGAATTTAAATTATCAAGACTGACATGAAAAAACAGGACTTATAAGGTAGTCATTTTCAACCAAGGCAGCTAATGTAATTGACACAAGAACCAGGGGTCTGATCCCTGGAGTTCTTTGGCCATCATAAGCTAGAGGGTGCTTTTTGTTCTAGACTGTCGGGAGGCAGTAGTAATACTTAGCAGTAAACTTTGCTGTTCTAAAGAAGAAAGCAGGAGGGAAACAGACACCTGAGACAGATGTCACCTTGACATGGAGACTTGGCGCTGGAAGAGTTCATGCCAGAATACACCAGAAGCTGTTATTTGGGGATAGAAAGGGATAAACACACACACACAAACAGCGGAAAAAAAATTGCTCATCTCTAATACCTGGTAAGCTTTAAGAGAGTCCCTCAGATTAGCCAGAGACCTCGGGTCACTGTCTTTGAGAAGATAAAATCCTCTCAGCCCTTTATTCTTATCTAATTTTGCCTACAGTATGTTATAATGAATATCTCTGTCTTCTTAAAAATTCATTGAGAGAGAGAGAGAGATTGCAGGATTCTTTTCCCTGAGGTTAAAAATGGCAATGAAACAAAGATTTCCAGAGATATTATGTGAAACAAAGAAGGCTCTAGAAAGCACAGGGGGAAGATGTAAGAAAAGATTGCTGGGGTGAGAAGAAAGAACAGAGACCTTAAGTAGACACACCCTCCTCTGAGATGTTGCAGAATCCTCCCTAGTTCCTTCAGGAATGCTCAGGTCCCCAAAACTGGTGCCACAGGATGGGTGATTACAAAGTGACTTGTTCCCAGCCCCCGGACGTCCCATGGACACAAGCAGATGAAGCTGGCAGTGTGTCTCTTGCTGCCACGTGGTGGCCTGGCTCCATGAAGAGTTCTTTGTTTTTCCTCAGTGGCCACTACAGTGCCTCTGTGTTTTATTTTCAATTAAATTTCCCTTAATCCTAAACTGCAGGAAAACATAGCTGCTGGCGCTCCCGTTTCCCTTCCCAAAGCAATACAGTCTGCAGAGAAACCTTTTATGGCAGAAGTCCCGCCTCGTACATGCTGTAAAAGCCCCATATGCCACTGGTTTGCCCACAAGTGCTTTCAAAAAGGTGCTTCATGGGCGCCGGACCCCAGGCAGCAAGGCAGCCTGTGAATACTACCCCTTGTTAGAGTGGTTGCTATAGCAAGTCCTTGTTTTTAATTCAATTGCACAGTAAATAATACTTTATCCACAGTGGGGGGTGGTGGACGGTCCCTTTAGATTGCCTCCTCTTCATCCATCATAAAGGAGCACGTCAGGCTTTGAGTAGCAGAGCAGAGCACCTGCTTCTCCAGCTTCCTTGGACTTTGATGCTTTCCTTCCTTGCTGTGGTGTGGAGGTTTGTAACACGAATATCAACATGAACATCAAGACTGTATTAACATTTAACAAGAATAACTTTTTTCTGGCTGGGTTTATTGGCATAAAGTGGTTCACAGTACTATCTTAATAGTATTCTAATGTCTATCAATCTGTAGTGTTAGCTTCTTTTTCATGTATAGTAGTGGTAATTTATATTACTTTTTCTGCTGATTTTTTTTTCCCAAATCTAAAACTATTGTATAAACGAACCGACTGACAAAACAGAAACAGACTCACAAACAGAAATAAACTTATGGTTACCAAAGGGGGAAGGGAGAGGAGGGATAAATTAGGAGTCTGGGATTAACAGGTGTGTGTGCCTTAGTTGCTCAGTCCTGTAACTCTTTGGAAACTCCATGACCTGTAGCCCACCAGGCTCCTCGGTCCATGGAATTCTCTAGGCGAGGATACTGAACTGAGTTGCCATTCTCTTCTTCAAGGGGAATCAAACCCAGGTTTCCTGCCTTGCAGGCAGATTCTTCACCACCTGTGCCACCAGGGAAGCCTGGGGTTAACAGGTACCCACTTCTATATATAAAATAAACAAGGACCTACTGTATAGCACAGGGAATTATACTCAATATCTTATAATGATCTATAAGGGAAAAGCATCTGAAAAAGAATAAATGTATTATTTAATTCTTCATACATGTATATATAACTGAATCACTTTCCTGTACACCTGAAACCAACACAACACTGTAAACCAACCGGACTTCAACAAAAAAGAAAAATAAATTTAATTTAAAAAAAAGTTTAGAGAAACACTTCCCCAATTTGTTTGGGATGAAATCTAAGTGGGAAGTCGCATAGCTACTCCCCAGCAGACCCTCTAAACTCTACCTGCCGGGTCGTTGAAGAGATGTTTGGTCACATTTATGGGGCCTTGGGGAGAAAAACGCAGCACCAAGAAACAGAAAGTGTGGTCTAGCTGAGCCTCTACATTACACGATAAATAGCTGACAGCTTTGGGGATATCTGATTGTCCTGCAAACACAGAAAAATGGGAGTGAACAAAAAGACCTCAAGGAGGGGGGAAAGGGACCCTGGTAACACACAGCCGGGGTCAGGAGCGGTACACTTGCGGGCAACAAAAATAAAAGGAGCACAGAGGTTAATAAAATGGGGACATAGTCGTCTCTCCAGACACAGCCGGGCGAAAATTACTTATCAGCTGCTGGAGTGGACGTGAGGAGCGGCCTGTGAGCAAGTGCGGGGCCGCCCAGCGCCCTGCAACAGGCGTCCTCGGGCTCCCTGGGGCCGGGCTCGGAGGCTCGTCTCCTCCTTAGAGCCTCTCCCTCTAATTAGCGCGCAGCTCAGCAGTCAGCCCCCAGCCCCTCACACCTGCACCACGCGCTGCACGGAACTCACAGAAGCACATGTTGTTTTTTTCTTAAATTACCTCCACTTACACACGTTGTTAAGCATCTAATAGAAAACAACCGTACCTTCCCTGCTCCCTTCCTCAGAAGGCTTTTTAAAAGGCAAGTGGGGGGAAAGCCTTTGTTTTTATGGGCGCCAGTTTCCATCTCCCACCTCACCTCCATGCTCCACGCACCCCCTTCCCCGCCCGCCCCCCGAATTAGAGACGTTCTCCAGGGCTGTCAACCAACCCACCAGGCGTCAGGCCATAAAATCTTATTTTCAGCCACCTGCGGGATGATGGAGAGAAGAGGAAACGAGACTGAGGGAAGGGGGGTGGGGCGGGTAGCGCTCCAGCTGGCGGCTGAAGATGGTTTCAGCAGAATTCACTGGGGGGTGGCAGGGTGCAGAGTCTCGGGTCATTTCCTGCCAGGTCTGTGCTGCGTGGGGGGAAGGATCCGTAATCACACTGTCTCACAGTTCCATTAGTGTCAAAGCTCATTAGGAGCCCCATCCACTCGGCAGCAGTGGGCACACAAAAGAAAGACCCAGCCAAAGTCTGCAGAGCGGCAGGGTCGTGGTTACCATGTGGGGCCGGGCGGGAAGGAGGGATTGTAAAATTCCCGGCTGGGTAATTAGAGTCAGCAGGGAAGCAACCGGGCCCTAGCGGGCCTCTCATTTCTCTCCTGGTTGTTGAGGAGGATTGGCAGGGCCGCTTCCTTCCAGGGGCGAGGCATGTGCCTGGGTCATAACTCAAAAAGGAAAATGATCATCAATTTGCGCCCTGCTCCCGGGATAAACTGGGGAGGTGGACCGAGGTTGCTAGCGTCGTCAGGGTACAGGTAGAGCAGGGAGAGGAGGATGGTGCGAGGCCCCTTACCTTGGGTGCAGTTATTGGAACAAACTTAGATTGTTGCCTAATCGACTTCTACTAAGTTATTTTGAATAGATTCACATTCCTTATGCATTGGGTAAGGAAACTTACAAAGGCTGTGGAGCCATGACAAAATACGGTTGCATTATTACGGATCCCAATTTGCTTTCTCATTACAGTATGTCATTCTGATTTTCTTCAACTGCAACGTGAAAGCTCATGTGCTGTAGGCAAAGCCTATATAAGATGGCTCACTCTGGCTATTGTGTTTGCCTTTTATGACAGTTTTATAAATTATGAAAATGTATCCATCCAAAATGGATTTTAAAAACTGTGTTGTGATTGAAATGTAATCTATACACGATAAAATTTACCTAAGTATACTACTTGGCGAGTTTTGACAAGTGTGGACCTTTGTGTAATTATCACTACAGTAATGTTCAGAATGTTTCAATCTACCCAGAAGTTTCCTTTTGCCCCTTTGGAGTCAGTCTCCTTCCTGACCTCTCACCCCCACCTGCAGACAACCAATGACCTGATTTCAGTTATTTTGACTTTGCCAGTTTCTAGTATTTTGTATGAGTGGAACCACAGAGTGCAGCCTTTTGAGTCTGGCCTCTTTCAGTTCTACGCTGTTGCATGTTTCAGCAATCTGTTCCTTTGAATTGTTGGGTAGTATCTTCTTGTAGGAATGTCATCACAATCTATTTACCCGTTTGCAGGTTGATGGATATTTGGGCTACTTCTGATTCAAGGTTGTGATGAATAAGGCTGTTCTGAATATTCAAGTATAAGTCTTTGTGGAGACATGTTTTCATTTCTTTTGGTGGTCTTCCCCTCTGTTTTCAAATACGGAAATAAATAAAATCAGATCCCTTTGACTGATCATCCAGCCAAAGAGGGAGGAGGTGGCTCTTGGCCTAACAAAGATACAGGAACAAGAGGAATTCTATATGTTTCAAAATGTGACAATAGAGGAAAGAGCAGGCAACCACACAGGTGCTGTCTCTTGCACAGGCACTCGACAGGCACCCTGAGCTCCAGTTAGTAGTTCAGTATTTGTGTGACTGTGTGACATGGTCATGTTTGAGGTCAGTGAAAGCAAGCTCATGTCAGTTACAAAATATGCATGCTAAGTCACTTCAGTCGTGTCCAACTCTGTGCGACCCTATGGACTGTAGCCCTCCATGTTCCTCTTTCCATGGGATTCTCCAGGCAAGAATACTTGATTGGGTTGCCATTTCCTCCTCCAGAAGATCTTCCCAACCCGGGAATCGAACCCGTGTCTCTTATGTCTCGTGCATTGGCAGGCGGGTTCTTTACCACTCACACCTCCTGGGAATATGATGACTCTATGAGGCACAAAACTCTAAAACCAGACTTCCTTTTGGTAGCTTATCACCGAAAAAGGCTAGCAATTATAAAACTGAACACACAATGTTTGATGGAAATGAAAAATATATGAAAAATGATGAAATCTGGAGTACTTTGTGCTTGACAAAAAAAAATAAGAAACAGAAAAAGACTCTGAGAACTGGATTTTATACACTGATGACAAAGCGCTGAGCTGAGGACTAATATCAAAGAATGGAATGGCCCATGTTTGGATTCTGAAGGTACCATTCCTATATCAGATCCATTGGGTTTATGAATCAAAACGCAACAGCAAACAGCCATGCTTTGCTGAACTTGACTCAAAAAGTTCAACTGCATTCTTTGGGCTTCATCCAGCAGCAAGATGGGAGACTCCATGGCAGCAGTGCCACATGGGTTGCTGTGCTTTGGATGAGAGTGCAGGACAGCTCACCCTCCTCCTGCTCTGTGCTGGCCCACTGGTTGGCCATCATAATAACTGCCCTGTGACCACCAGAAAATAATTTCTTTCATTCTCAGAAAGGTTGCACAAGTACAGAAATAAGAAACCATTTAAGCATCCATTTTTAAGCCAAGGCTTCATTTTTCAAGAACACCTGAAACATCAATGATTCTCATTGCATTCTGTTTGCCTAGCTCCTTTGTTCAGGGTCTGACCTTAACTTTGCTTTATGCATTTTGGAATTTCTGCAGCCCAGCTTTACCCTGAGGGAAAATAAGGAAACAAATAAGCTTTAAAAAAATTTGTATTGACCTAACCCTGCACCCTAAGGTCGCCATTGAAATACATCAGATTTAAAATCTGCAAGGTCTTCAGGCCAGACTCACAGGAAAGTCAGGAAAACTAGAAGCTGTGAAGGACACGGATCTGCTGAATATATTAACCTCACATATGTGTGTGGGTGTGTGTTTTCTAATCCTCTAAGGTAAATTTATACCAATCCATACAGATGTACTCCTTTCTGTTTATTATTCCCAATTGTGTAATGGCAGTTAATGTCGTGCAAAGAAGAAGAAAAAAAAAAACCAAAACTCTAGAGTTTGACAGCACTCCACCTATGTTCCTTTAAGGCAAAACAAAGAAAAGGAAAGCTTCTTCTTTCAGCCAGTATTGCTCACTCCCTAATTCTACCCAGACTGGATCGTCTTAAATCTGATTTGGGATTTGAGTATTATTTGGATTAGCTCATTAGTGGGGCACCAGTTCTGACAAGCCACTAATCTGGGGCACTGGTGCACAGCGCCATGACAGTATTATGCTGAAAATGAGAAATCTAATGAGATTAGACAGATCCTGGTGCACGTGGTCTGAAGGCACTTTGTATGGAGACCCGCGAGCTAGGGAATGCAGGAGGTGGCAGATTGAGGCATCAGCTCAGCTGAGCTAGAACACAGCCACTTAAATGCCCAGAAGTGATCTCACTCAGATAGGCAGGGGTGCACCTTTCCTAAGCAAGTTCTGTGGAATGTCAAGCAGTTGCCTAGATTGAAAAGCAAGAGTGATAAAAGGTGATTATTTTAGGGGCCAGGTGTCAGTGGGAGGGGCTGTGAGCAGAGATGAGGTTTTTTAAGATAAAACACTCTGATGTGGTTTTACGTCTTAGAAGCAGAACAGTTACAGGTGAGGATTCATTGGCATCTGGAACCAGCAACCTGTTAGGATCTCAAGTTACTTGCCCAGGACTGCTGTCTAAGTCAACTCCATGGATTTTTCCCCCTCTGTGAAAATTACTTTCTTTCTTCTCTTTACTTGTGATTTTAGTGGGTTTTAAGCTGAACAGAACACACTGGTTCTTTTCTGCTCAGAATGGTGCTGTTGCTAAAATCAGAAAATGCTAGGCTTCCACAATGGGTGACTTATAATGTCCAGATGTAGCTTAGGGGCAACGCACAACACACAGTGGAAGGGGGCTTGGTGCCTCCCCCATCCCTCGCTCTCCTCTTTCACTTGAAAAGGAAAACAAAAGTTTCCATGGCATTTTCTTGCTTGTAAGTGGAAAATCAAGCCATTAACAGAGACTAGGAGTTGGCCCCCTGGGACGTAATTCCTTTCTTTCTATTGGGTTGGTATGCCACCTTGTGGTGACTTTTAGAACTCCATGAAAGACCTGCTGCTTGTTCATAGAGCTGCCCCTACTTTCAGTATCCTTTCTAAACCCTAGAAAGAAATTCATTGTCAATCTGTTCTGTGAATTATCTTTAGAATGAGTGTGTGTGCAAGATAAAAGCAAATGTATTTTCAGCACATGTGAGCAATATGAAATCAAGCACGTGACTTCTTTCTTGTTCTTCCTTGCCAGGCTAAAAGAATGACCAGGCAAAATGAGTGACCCTTTTGACATAAAAGTCAAGAATTATCCTGTAAGTATTTAGAAATGGATACACGGCAGAACTGATTTCACTTTTTTATTTTAACATTTTCAAATTTTTAGGGATTTCGAGGAAAATGTCAGAAACAAGGGATGACACATTTTAATGGAGTCCCTCTATTTGTTTTAAACACCTTAGTCAAATGTAGATAAGGACTTTAGGTATATATTAGAACAGGTCAAGAATTCTAGCCCCAACACAAAACGGAGAAGAGGAGGAACAGACAAATTGGTGTCACAGAATTCTAGGAACTTCCAGAGGCCGAGGAAAGGAGTCCAAAGGAAGAGAGAGAAAAAAAAGTCTCTACCTGAAAAATATATCTTTGAAAACACATTTTAACCTTTCCTGCCAGAAAACAAAAAGCACAGTCCAAAGTATTTGTCAGAATCTCAAAAAGAATTGGAAGAATCACTGGGAGATGACTTTGGACACTGTGCTGTGCTGCTCTTGTGAGCCAAGCATGGATTGTATTTGCAGGGCTTTAAGTGTTTGAAGCAGAAGAAAAAGCTGAAAAGAGTCAACCATTCCTAAAGCCTTGGTGAGGTAGGGGGAATGGTTCATGATTCAAAAGATCATTGTTCTAAACATAATTGTTTACAAGAATCCAGGCAACAGGAGAAAGAGAGGTTTTTAAGTTTTTCCCTTTCAAAAAAATCCATTGTAGACTATTTTGTATTCCCTTTTCTTCATGAGAATCATCAAAACCTCTGCCATTCAACTGTGGTTGAGCAGTAATCTATTATTTCACTTAAACACACACTAAAAGAGCTGATGTTGATTAATCAAAAGTGGGAGAAGCAGACATGCTTTGGAAACAAAAACTCTGTTAGTGCTTCTAAAGAACGTCCACTGGCCACCAGGACCTCTGTTGCTAGGGAGATGGTTACCAGGCACAGGTGCTATAGTGCCTGCCCCTAACCCCACCCCTTCACTTGTTTGATACCCTTTGGACTGATGTCATGAATGAAAGGTTTTCAAATATTTAATTTTTCCTGTGTGTCCTCTAAAGAAGGGACAGTGCTTGTGTGACTGATTTTCAAAAGCAAAATTAGGAAGAGAGGAAAGGAAGAGTGGACACATGGGAGAACATGTGCAGATAGCCATGCTGAGAATGGGCAGCTTGGGGAAGGCTTGGGCAATGAAATAAAGCCAGAGACAAAACCCCAACTAGTAATACTTGAACAAAGTCCCGAGTCAGTGGCGAGTCTGACCCATGAGGACCAAAAAACCAAGGCAATGTGACTTCTACTAACCATATTTTATTAAGGGCTGACCATGTGCCAGCCACCCTTCCTGCTTCTTACACACCCCATCCTATTCATGCTTACACTCACCCAACACAAGGCCTTATTATCACTGTTTAACATAAGAATACCAAGCATCAGAGTGGTTATAGAACTTGCCAAATGCTAATGCCCTTGTTTTGGGTTTTTTTTTGGTCTGATTTCAAACTCTTGTCTGCCTCTAAATAGCTTCTTCCAGGCCCTCTCAGAGGACTTGAAATTGCTAAGATGTATTAGCAAAAATTTACAAAACACCAACTCTGCGCAATGACACATTTTTGGATGAGAGTGTGTGTTTCGGATAATTGCAGACATGGGTCTTGCCTCTAGTGGAGCTCAGAAACCTTTAAAAAAAAAAAAAAAGCTGATGAGGAAATAGTAAAACACTTATATGTCTGAAAAATTGAAGAGTGAAGAAATGTTGCGGGTAGGTGCTGAGGGAGTAACTTACCCAAATTAGAACACTGGAGGTAGATGCTGGATGCATTTCAGGAAGTTGGAGAGAGAATCTTTCCTGATCTAGGGTTAAAAAGCAGATACAACGAAACTGATGACTGAGTTGACTCTGCATGGGTGGGAGGAATTTTGAATGGTCTGGCTTTCTGAGGTGTCCTAGGAAAGTGGGCAGATCTCAAGTGAGGTAACAAAATGGACCATTTTATAAAAGGGTACCTGTATGCTCAGTCACTCAGTCATGTTTGTCTTGCAACCCCCTGGACTATAGCCCTCCAGGCTCCTCTCTCCATGGGATTTCCCAGGGAAGAATACTGGAGTGGGTTGCCATTTCCTCCTCCAGGGGATCTTCCCGACCCAGGGATCAAACCCTAGTCTCCTGTGTCTCCTGTATTGGAAGGCAAATTCTTACCCTTATGAAAGGGTAGTGGGTGATTTGAACGGGGGGCGGGGGAGTGTATGAACTGAGATTTTGGCCATGTGAGTGTGTGGGTCTGTATATGTGCTCAATGCTGAGTCTGGGATGGGTGGCAAGGAGGTGGCCAAATGGAAGGTGAGAACGAGAGAGGGAAAAGCAGCTGATAATCAAGGTGGTACAGTGGTAAAGAATCTGCCTGCCAATGCAGGAGACTCAAGAGATACAGGTTCCATCCCTGGGTCAGGCAGATCCCCAGGAGTAGGAAATGGCAACTCTAGTATTCTTGTCTGGAGAATAATTCCATGGACAGAGGAGCCTGGCAGGCTACAGTCTATGGGGTCTCAAAGAGTCGGACACAACTAAAGTGACTGAGCAATCAATTTAGCTTTTCTCAAAATTTTGCCAAGAACCACTTCAGGTTAGCAGTATACACATTCATTCATGGAAGTTTCTGTCCTTTAACTAAGAAAGGAAAAAAAAACTAAAGCATATTTGCATTTTGTTATTAATTCATGAGTAAAAAAAAAAAGTCCCTATAGAAAGAAATATATATTTCTTTTTTCAATACCCAGGAGGAGACAAGTGCTATTCAGAGCATTTTAAGCCCTTCATCTTTCACCACAGGCACCAGCAGACCTGAAGGGACTCTGCAGAGGTAGCAGCTGCAGTGGGCAGACATGAAAGCACCAGGCCATGAAGCCCCATTAGGAAAAGGTGAGGCAGTGAATTATTTTTATAGCCTGGAAATGACATATCTCATTCATTCAGTGAGTTATTTACCCTCTGGATTGAGTTCATGGACCTATGAGTCATATAAACACATCTATTGCTTTATCTTGGGGGACAGGAAGAGGGGAGAAGGTTATGCTGTGGAAGCTGGGGGGAAGGGGAAGGATGGGCTGATAAATGTTTCAAGACCTCCTCGAGCAGGTCTGGGTCATGGCAGAACCTATCCTGTCTTGGTAGATTCTATGCCCTGTGAGGGTTTAGAAGCCAGGCCTGCTTCCTCTCTGGTATGAAAGCTTGCAAGCCAATCCCTACAACCCTGGCTGAGATGCATTTCAAAAGGGAAAGGATTACCGCTTCTGCAGTTTGACCATTTTTCCAACTGAGGAGGGTGTGTGTGTGTGTGTGTGTGTGTGTGTGAAGGAGAGAAAGAGGAAGAGAGGAAGAGACCATCTGCTGGCCATGAAATTACTTTTGTACTTTTATCCAAATCACACCAAATTGGACAGGTAATTTATGGGCCACGTTGCAATGCCTGCCTTACTGATAACTATCCCCTGGCCCGTCTTGCTGTATAAAACTACCATCTGGGCGAGGTTGCGGGGGTAACAACCTCAATGCAAATACTTCTCTTCTCTGTTTTGGTATCTTAGTGCAAAATCAAACCTCCCTGTCTTTGGTCCCATTTAAATAAAAACATCACTTGCCTCCAACCAGTAGAATACATTTTCCCAGCTGATGGATGCTTTTCCATTTATTTTATAATGTATTTTTTTCCTCAGCTAGGGATTGTTCTTCGGAATGTCAAGGAGGAAATATTTTCCAAATCATCCGCTGTGATTGGCTGGCTTGAGCCTAATCAGATGGTGAGCGGGGGAGGGGGAGAGGCAGTCATTTGTCACGCTGGAGCTCCAGCCCTGGATTAAGAGGTGCTTTGTAATGCCAGCCTGCCTAATCTGTAGGCCACAATCAAATTACCCTCCCCTCCCCCCAACTCTCTCTGTCTCTCTCTCTCTCTCTCTCACACACACACACACACACACACACACACACACACGCACGCACGCGCGCGCACACACACACACCCTTCCTCTTCAGATCTATCACTGACAATACAGCTATTAAACAAAATCTTAGCTGAGGGAATTAATAACATCAAGGATTCATTTCTTTATCAAATGTTGTGGCCTGAAGGAAGAGGACTTCCTGCTTGCAGAAAGATTCAAGTACATTCATCACCTGAGGGCAAGGGTGGGTTTGTGATTTTTAATACTCATCAAATGAGAAGCAGGGGAGAGAGTGGGAGGGAGATCCCCATAAGTGTTTGCAAATATTAACAAGTTGCAAACCTGCTTTTTGAAGGATTCCTGGTCCCATGGGGGCTAAAGAGATTTGGGGGGAGGTGGGGCCGTGAGACGGGCAGTGAGCAAGCTGACTGAGGGTGGCCAGAGCCTGAGAGTGTCATTGGGTGATCTTTATATCCAGGAATGTGATGGTTCTGCTGTCTTTGCAATCAGACAGCTATGGGGGCAGAGGAGGGCAGGGAGGTTACAGGAGACAGGAAAGAACAGAGCTACAGATGTGAGTGAGAGGATGCTCGGCCACGTTACAGGTTGAGTCCATCTGAGAGCTCAGCCCCCACGCGCCCTCAGTTTGGCAGTAGCTGTCAGCCACCAGTGTGTGATTGCACATGAAGGATATGAAGTTTGGGCAGGAAATAGCCTCTCTTTATTCCTCTTGACCTTATTCACCAGGACGCTTGTGACTTGTCACTCCCCTTGATACAGGAGGAGAAAGAAGTCAAGAGGCTCGTGGGAGAACTAAAATCAATGCATGGTGGCAAGACATGCTGGGCAGCCTGCTCTGTAGCCATCAGTGTTGCCAACTTAAATTGTCAATTTGAGCACAGCTGCAATCATCATCACAAGGAAAGTGTCTTAATCTAGTATCTTCATTTCCTATTCTGCATGTCTTGTATGAAGTGTGCTGCGCTAGAAGGTTTCTTCCTGGTGGCTGGGTTGCAATTACAAATCAGAACCACTTGTTCACTGCTACTCCCAGTACCATCATGGAACGCCTATGGGCAGCACTCTGGTTGCCATCTGACAAGCTGTGCAGACTGGAATTGTAGGGGAGCTAATGCCCATGGGATTGCTCTTAATCAAGGGAGGATGGGAGCCTACAGATGAATTCCCTAATCTCCATCCTTTGGTAGATATTTCTAGAAAGCATTCTTTATACTTCTCAGAAATCCCAGCCAAATGGAGTCCCGTTGCCAACAGCAGCAACCTTGATAACGGATCTTTATATAGGCTTTTTCTTCTTTCCCATCCACTTTCTCTGCCCCCTTGATCCTACTTCTGTGTTTATTTTCCAAATAAACTACCTTCACCTTCAGTCCTTATCTTGGGCTCTGCTTCCTGGGCAAAACAAATGCAGACAGCACCAACTGAGCAAGACTATTTTTTCCCAACACTCAGACATTAATGAATCCTTTTCCAATGCCTCCTTTCTCAAATCTAAGACCCAAGCTGCTAAAGCTGGTCATTGTCTGGTCACCTCCACCGTGGCCTGGGGAGTGAGAGGAAGCTGGCAAGAGAAGGTGGTACAGCAGCCAGCCAACATCCAGGGGTGTGGGAGCATCTGCAGATGCCTTCTCCAGTTATCAAGGGAGGGGAGCAAGTTTAAAAATGGGTTGTTAAGATGATGAGTCAGAATTCAACCATGATGGTAGTCTCTGGCTGCGGCTGTGGTACCTTGATCAGACTGTTTCTGCTACGGAGGTTCCAAAGTTTTCTCCACCCTTCCATCTATTCTAGAAGTCTCTATATCACAGATGGTATGTGTGTGTGTGTGTGTGCACGCGTTCATGCTCAGTCATGTGCAGCTCCGTGTGACCCCATGGACTATAGCCCTCTAGGCTCCTCTGTCCATGGAAGTTTCCAGGCAGGAATACTGGAGTGGATTGCCATTTCCTACTCCAGTATCAGAGATTATTAAACTACAAATCTGGCCCATTATTTTGTTTTCCAAATAATGTTTTATTGGCACACACACAAAAGAAATGTGTTGTTAACCCTCCTACAGCCAGGCTGGCATCACAAAAAGGGAACAAATTCATTCAACCCTGAGTTCATTAAGCTCTACCAAATGTTCCAGAATTGTGCTAGTGTCTGAAGACATAGTGGTAAACAAAACAGAGGGCTCTTGCCTGGTGGAACATAGTGTCTGATAAGAAAGATATTCATCAAATAATGACCCATATCCATATCAAAGTATAATTATAATCTCTGCTAAGTTAAAGGAGTCATCACAGAGATTGGATCTCTGCTGCTGCAACTAGGAAGGCTTTCCTGGAAAAGTGATATCTGAGGGATAAAGAAGAGTGGAGTTAAGTATGGATATGGGGGAGAAAAATACCCAGAAGGAAGAGAGCATGTAAAATTCCTTAATCAGGGGGTGGGTGGAGAAATCACCGTTGAAGGAACAGGAAACTAGTGTGGATGAAAAGCAGAGTAAGAAAACTTGGAGGTTTCAGGGAGACTAGGAAGACAATCAGGGGCCGGATCAAGAATGTTTGTCTTTATTCCAGGAGCAACAGGAATCAACTGAAGGTTGGGCTTTTTTTTTTTTTTTTTTTTTAAGTTTTCTTTAGTTCTATGAGTAATAATGAATATACCCTTATTTTTAAAAGATCTAAAAAAATAAAAAAATAAAAAAATAAAAGATCTAAATAATATATGTAATTCAACAGTTTGCCTGTGTCAGCTTCCCCAGTCCAGTTATTTTCACAGATGCTACCCTTGTGTCAAAAGAAACTGGATTTGGTGGTAGAGCAAATGGATGGTCTGATACTGTCAAATCCACACATTAAAAAAAGTCAGAAGACATATATTCAGTTACATTGCTTACGGATATTCAGTACTAGTTCTGGGAGTGCTAAAGGAGTATTTTGGCCGCTAGAAAAATAAAATTTTATTTTAAAATATTGTTTATCTTTTTGTTTAAACATTTCTGTCTTTTATTATTTAAAAATTATATGAACATTATATATACATATATAGAGTGTTTCCATATATATATCCTATATATATATTTATAGGATGTTTCCATATATATATATGTATCTATAGGATGATTGCTCAAACTTTTTCACTCAGTCTATGAACATAAAGCTCGGAGACCACCATCACAGTAGTTAAGAGCATTATGTATTATATTACATATTGATGTTTTAATATTATGTTATATATTGATTTCCTTGAGTTCAGATCTCAAACTCATCATGTACAAGCCAGATGCTCTTGGAAATGTACTCATTCTTGCAGTATCTCGCCTCTTAACTAGGAAGGATAACAGTCAAAGATAAGGTGTCCATAGGTGCCTGGATTTATCTCTGGGCTTTCTATTTTGTTCCATTGATCTATACTTCTGTCTTTATGCCAGGACCATAGTCTTGATGACTGTGGCTTTGTAGTAGAGCCTGAAGTCTGACAGGTTGATTCCCCCAGTTCCATTCTTCTTCCTCAAGATTGCTTTGGCTATTCGAGGTTTTTTGTATTTCCATACAAATTGTGGGATTATTTGTTCTAGTTCTGAGAAAAATATCATTGGTAGCTTGATAGGCATTGCACTGAATGTATAAATTACTTTGGGTAGTATACTCATTTTCACAATATCTAGTCTTCCAATCCACGAACACGGTATATTTCTCCATCTATTAGTGTCCTCTTTGATTACTTTCACCAGCATTTTATAGTTCTCTATGTACAGGTCTTTTGTTTCTTTAGGTAGATATATTCCTAAGTATTTAATTCTTTTCGTTGCAACAGTGAGTGGAATAGTTTCCTTAATTTCTCTTTCTATTTTCTCATTATTAGTATATAGGAATGCAAGGGATTTCTGTGTGTTGATTTTATATCCTGCAACTTTACTGTATTCATTGATTAGCTCTAGTAGTTTTCTGGTAGAGTCTTTAGGGTTTTCTGTGTAGAGGATCATGTCATCAGCGAACAGTGAAAGTTTTACTTCTTCTTTTCCAATTTGTATTCCTTTTATGTCTTTTTCTGCTCTGATTGCTGTGGCCAAAAGACAGCCTTCAGAATGGGAGAAAATAATAGCAAATGAAACAACTGACAAAGAATTAATCTCTAAAATATACAAGCAGCTCTTTCAGCTCAATGCCAGAAAAATAAACGACCTAATCAAACAATGGGCCAAAGAACTAAACAGACATTTCTCCAAAGAAGACATACAGATGGCTAACAAACACATGAAAAAATTCTCAACATCCCTCATAATTAGAGAAATGCAAATCAAAACCACAATGAGATACCATTTCACACCAGTCAGAATGGCTGCTATCCAAAAGTCTACATGCAATAAATGCTGGAGAGGGTGTGGAGAGAAGGGAACCCTCATACACTGTTGGTGGGAATGCAAACTAGTACAGCCACTATGGAGAACAGTGTGGAGATTCCTTAAAAAACTGGAAATAGAACTGCCATATGATCCAGCAATCGTACTCCTGAGCATACACACCGAGGAAACCAGAATTGAAAGAGACACATGTACTCCAATGTTCATTACAGCACTGTTTATAATAGCCAGGACATGGAAGCAACCTAGATATCCATCTGCAGATAAATGGATAAGAAAGCTTTGGTACATATACACAATGGAGTATTACTCAGCCGTTAAAAAGAATGCATTTGAATCAGTTCTAATGAAATGGATGAAACTAGAGCCTATTATACAGAGTGAAGTAAGCCAGAAAGAAAAACACCAATATAGTATACTAACGCATATATATGGAATTTAGAAAGATGGAAATGATAACCCTGTATACGAGACAGCAAAAGAGACACAGATGTATAGAACAGTCTTTGGGACTCTGTGGGAGAGGGTGAGGGTGGGATGATTTGGGAGAATGACATTGAAACATGTATATTATCATATGTGAAATGAATCGCCAGTTCAGGATGCTCAGGGCTGGTGTGCGGGGATAACCCAGAGGGAGGATATAGGGAGGAGGGAGGTGGGAGGGGGGTTCAGGAAGGGGAACTCATGTACACCTGGGGCGGAGCATGTCAATGTATGGCAAAACCAACCAATATAATATTGTAAAATAATTAGCCTCCAATAAAAAATAAAAATTAAAAAAAAGGTAAAAAAAAAAAAAGGATAATAGTACTTTCTCCAAAGGGTTATTGTGAGTATTGGATTAAATAAAACCTGCAAAGCACTCAGAATGGTGCCCAGAACATTGCAAACCCTCAATAAAGGTTAACAGTTACTCTTAATGTTATTAGTATTGTGTTGAGCTTGCATTCAATAACCATACTGAACTTTCGTTTTGGTTATAACAGTATATAAATGGATTATTTTGGATTTTCTTAATCAGCAGTCATTTCCTGTCAAACATGGCAATTCCAATATGAATTTCTTATTTTTTGTCTCATCATACTGCCCTGCTTGAACACTTAAATAGTAGCAGTGAGGGCAGGTGATTTTATTTCTGTCTTTAAAAGAGATGCCACCACTGTATCACCACTAAGTATGATATTTACTAAAGATCTAACACATTTCTTTCATCAAGTTAAGAAAGATTACTTTTGATCTTAGGTTACTAAAAGCTGTTATTTTGTATTGTGGATGGAAGGTATCAGTATACAATAACTGAAATGAAAAGCTGAATTCATTACTTAAGTAAGAAAGACTTAACTTGTTAGATATAATCTCTCTTTGCAGAGAAGTCTGCTGATCTTAGATGGAGTTTGGGGTCAACGATTATTTTGATCTTAGATGGGGTTTGGAGTCAAGGCTTGTTTTGATGCAGTAGTTGTTATTATTCAGTCACTCAGTGGTATCTGACTGTTTACAGTCCCGTGGACTGCAGCATGCCAGGATTCTCTGTCCTTCACAATCTCCCAGAGCTTGCTGAAACTCATGTCCATTGAGTCAGTGATGCCACCCAACCAACTCATCCTCTTTTGTCCCCTTCTCCTCCTGCCTTCAATCTTTCCCAGCATCAGAGTCTTTTCCAGTGAGTAGGCTCTTCACATCAAGTGGCCAAAGTAGTGTAGCTTCAGCCTCATCATCAGTCCCTCCAATGAATATTCAGAATTGATTTCCTTTAGGATGGACTGGTTGGATCTCCTTGCAGTCCAAGGGACTCTCAAGAGTCTTCTCCACACCACAGTTCAAAAGCATCAATTATTTGGCACTCAGCTTTCTTTATAGTCCACCTCTCACATCCATACATGACTACTGGAAAAAACTATAGCTTTGACTAGATGCACCTTTGTCAGTAAAGTAATGTCTCTGCTTTTTAATATGCTGTCTAGGTTTGTCATAGCTTTTCTTCCAAGGAGCAAGCGTCTTTTAATCTCATGGCTGCGGTCACCATCTGCAGTGATTTTGGAGCCCAAGAAAATAGTATCAGTCTTTGTTTCCACTGTTTCCCCATCTATTTGCCATGAAGTGATCGTCTTCCAAAATGGCAGCCTAGAAGGACGTGCACTCAACTTCTCCTTCAAGAACATCAAAATCGCAACTACCTGCTTAACAACCATTGACAGGAGAATGTTGGATCCCACCAAAAAAAGATACCCCATGTCCAGGGGCAAAGGAAAAGCCCCAACAACATGGTGGGAGGGGAGCAACTACATTTAAAATCAAATCTCAGACCTGCCAGGGATGCTCAGAGGTTGAAAAACCAAACCTTGTGCACACCAGGATCGAGGGAAAGGAGCAGTGACCACAAGAGACTGAACCAGTCCTGCCTTTGAGTGTTTGAGTGTGTCCTGTGGAGGCTCAGGTCAACAGTGATCTGCCGCAGGAACAGGGGCTCTGGCTGCAGCAGACCTGGGAGGTGTAGCGTGTGGCATAAGACCTCTTGGAGGAGGTCATCACTCAGTTCAGTCGTGTCTGACTCTTTGCGACCTCATGGACTGCAGCATGCCAGGTCTCCCCGTCCATCACCAACTCCCAGAGTTAACTCAGACTCATGCCCATTGAGTCAGGGATGCCATCCAACCATCTCATCCTCTGTCATCCCCTTCTCCTCCTGCCTTCAATCTTTCCCAGCATCAGGGTCTTTTCAAATAAGTCAGTTCTTCGCATCAGGTGGCCAAAGTATTGGAGTTTCAGCTTTAACATCAGTCCTTCCAATGAATATTCAGGACTGATTTCCTTTAGGATGAACTAGTTGGATCTCCTTGCAGTCCAAGGAACTCTCAAGAGTCTTCTCCAATACCACAGTTCAAAAGCATCAATTCTTCGGTGCTCAGTTTTCTCTGTAGTCCAACTCTCATATCCATAAATGACTACTGGAAAAACATAGCAGTAGTTCAGTTCAGTCTCTCAGTCATGTCCGACTCTTCAAGACCCCATGAATCACAGCATGCCAGGCCTCCCTGTCCATCACCAACTCCCGGAGTTCACTCAAACTCATGTCCACAGAGTCGGTGATGCCATCCAGCCATCTCATTCTCTGTCGTCCCCTTCTCCCGCCCCCAATCGCTCCCAGCATCAGAGTCTTTTCCAGTGAGTCAACTCGCCTCATGAGGTGGCCAAAGTATTGCAGTTTCAGCTTTAGCATAGGGTGTTAGTTGACATCAAATTTGAAAGTGTGTTTTGGGAAAGAAAAACTTGTTAATTGGTTTGATTTCAAAACTGTTATTGGAATGACTCCTCTACTAATTGATTGACCCTCAAAAGTGTGAGAGGGTCACTCACTTGACACTCATATGTGGGTTCAGTGAAGTGGGTGGCCGTTGATCCTTTAGATTGTGGTGAGTTGTCACTGATTGATCAAGCATCAGGTAGAATATGGTGTGTGAGTGCCAAATTGCTTCAGTTGTGTCTGACTCTTTGGGACCCAATGGACCATGGGGTCCCAAAGATGGCTACATATGAGTCCCAAAATGTGACAGTGTTGTGCATTCTAAGGATTCATCATTTGATTCCTTTAAGATATACATCTTCTCTAAATAGTGCATGTGTGTGAATTCACTTCAGTCATGTGTGACTCTGTGCAACCCTATGGACTGTGACCTGCCAGTTTCCTCAGTCCATGGGATTCTCTGGGCAAGAATACTGGAGTAGGCTGCCATTTCCTCCTCCAGGGGATCTTCCTGTCCCAGGGATTGAACCGATGTCTCTTACATATCTTGCATTGGCAGGCAGGTTCTTTACCACTAGCACCACCTGGGAAGCCCCATAATATGTACCTGAGTGGGGGGGGGGGGGAATGGGTGGTTTTCCTTGCAAGAAACTGTCTTTAGAGACATACAGAGGAATGTGAGCCAAATGGCACATGTGGGGAGATTCCTGGTCTTAGGAAGTAGATCTAGGGTTGGAACTGCAGGGAAGCAGACAGGACATGCCACCTGGAGAGCATAATAAACCAATAGGTGGTTGTCCTGGTTGAACTGGCAAGCCATTGTCTTTATAGATATACAATCACTAGTCATAAAACACAGCAGCAAGGAAACAAAAAGCAGGTACTATTTAGATATCTAAATACTGAGAAGGGGAGCATACTGAAAAGAGAATTTTTTTAGTAGGAATTCAGGTGCCAGGATTTGGGGCAGGAGAGTTATCAGGATGAAAATACAGCTCAAGATCTAGAAATTCTGGGGTAACAGACAGGGTGTCCAGGCCAGGAACCAGGATGAAGACCAAAAGACACACATCTAGTTAGTGGAATGAGGCCACAGCATGATCAGAGGAATATGGAAAGGCTTTATTAGGGCAAAAATCCAAGGACAGACCAGACCCAAACCAAGACTGTCTTGATACCGAGTTCTGAGTATTGAAGCCAGAGTTCTGAGTAGGAATGGGCCTTTCAACCCAGGCAGGTGGTTCTTCCTGCCTCTGGGGGAAGCAATTCATACAGAGGTTCAAACAAAGAGCCCTTAATGGAGGGACTATTTGCATAGATGTGGGCAGAATTCAGGGACAATTAAAGGGTAATGAGGCACACCCTGGACTGAAGGGGCGGGGAGGGAAAATACTGGTAAATATGAGACAGAGCCTGCTGCTACTGCTGCTAAGTCACTTCAGTCGTGTCCGACTCTGTGTGACCCCATAGATGGAAGCCCACCAGGCTCCCCCGTCCCTGGGATTCTCCAGGCAAGAACACTGGAGTGGGTTGCCATTTCCTTCTCCAATGTGTGAAAGTGAAAAGTGAAAGTGAAAGTGAAGTCGCTCAGTCGTATCTGACCCTTAGCGACCCCACGGACTGCAGCCTACCAGGCTCCTCCTTCCATGGGATTTTCTAGGCAAGAGTACTGGAGTGGCTTGCCACTAGGAGGGAATTTCCTGGTGTGTATTTTGTTGTTGTTGTTGAAGTATAGTTGATTTACAATGTGTTAGTTTTACTATTCAGTAAAGGGACACAGTTATACATATATATCCAATTCTTTTTCATATCCTTTTCTATTATGGTTTATCACAGGGTATTGAATACCATTCCCTGTGCTATACAGGAGGACCCTACTGTTTATCCATTTTCTATATAATAGTTTACATCTGCTAACCCTGAACTCCTAGTCCATCCCTCCCCTTCCCTTGGCAACTAGAAACCTGTTCTCTGTTAGTCTGCTTTTGTTTTGTGGACAAGTTCATTTGGGTCATACTTTAGATTCTACATGTAAGTGGTATCATATGGTATTTGCCTTTCTCTTTCTGACTTACCTCACTTAGTCTGATGATCTCTAGATCCATCTGTGTTGCTGCAGATAGCATTATTTCTTTCTTTCTTATGACTGAGTAATAGTCCATTGTGTATATATATATACACCATATCTTCTTTATCCATTCATCTGTCAGTGAGCCTTAAGGTTGTTTCCAATTATTGACTATTATAAATAATGCTGCAATAAACATTGGGATCTATGGATCTTTTTGAGTGACAGTTTTGTCTGTATATATGTCCAGGAGTGGGTGCTAGATCCTATCAGAACACTATTTTTAGTTTTGAGGGACTTCCATACTGTTTTCCATAGTGGTTGCACTAACTTGCATTCCCACCGACAAGCCTTACAACCCTCTGTTAGGTAGTTAGAATAGAAAAAAGGAGTCCAAAATGGTGGTGGCTAAAAGACAAAGAAAGGGAAAAGCCCGCAACATGTCAATGTATGGCAAATCCAACCAATATAATATTGTAAAATAATTAGCCTCCAATAAAATTTTAAGAAAAAGAAAATCCATGAACCAGAGTGAGAACTTGAGATGAAACAAACACGCCCCCTTCTTGGCTAGCCCAATTTGCATAGGGCAGGCTCAAGGTGGGGTAGGAAACGGATAAAACGAGAAAGCCAAGACGGACTGAGGCCTCTCCTTTGAGATCAGCCTACCCTCTCGCCTCGAGGGTGTACTTTCCTTTGCATGCTGAATAAAACTCTGAGCTGTAATCAAGCTGTAGCACTGGTCCACCATTTCAAATCTCTGCTGCGGCAAGACAGAACTGAGGAAAGTTCATACTCCCCCAACACCTCCATGTAGGAGGGTTCCCTTTTCTCCACATCTTGGTTTGTATTTTCAATCCTGGAGATCACAGATACTTCAAGAGACTGAACACTGACGCTGAGAGGGAGCAAAGAAAGAACTACCCTGATCTCACTCTCTCCCAACCTCTGACCTCCTACCAGGCTTTCCCTAAAGCAGAAGCCAATGGGCGAGGAACCTAGCTAATGCCATCCACAAGGGGGGACAGACAACAGAGGAGGAGGACTAGAGGGAGGTAATTAACAGACAATAACCACCAGACTCCCCAAGGAGCTAGAAGAGGATCCAGTCATGTCTAGTCAGTGATGTTTTTGAAATCCATTTTGGGGACAGAGGTACATGACAGACTCCCAAAGAACAGAGCATTGGCTCCTGGTTGAGCCTGGGCACTTATGCTGGTCGGTGAGCAGAGCTTTTTTTCCTGAAGCTTCTGTAACATGGAGACATGGTGCAGAGCCAGAATCACAGCGGAGATGCCATGTTTCTGTCACTGTGTCAAATTACAGTACTCCGGGGAGACAAGAAAGCCAGCCAGTTAAGGATGTTTTGTGATATGGTGTCTGAGGCCCAGAACCCCAGTGTGTGTGAGTCAGAAGGAGCCTCAAGAAGAGACACAGGGAGCGAATGCAGGCATTTTCCCCTTTATGCAGAATCGGCTGGAGTCTCTGAGGCGGACGATAGCCAGCATTTTGTGAGTTAATGGTGTGTGACGCAGAAAAGGAGCTGTGAAGGGAGCAAATCTCTCTTTAAAGTGAACATTTTATAGAAATCCCATTTTCTCTGGGGCTCAAAGCCAGACCGATTTAGTGGATTAAGCTCTGAGGTTTCACTCCGGGGATGGATTTCAGGTCAAGGCCAGCCTACAAATCTACATGGGGGATGGGGAGAGACCTCAAATGAGACTAACTGGTGGTATCCAAAAGGCACTACCTCGGACGTCCAGCAGCTACGTCGCAGAGACCTGGGGAATGAACTGGGGAGGAACAGAGAAGGGGAGGTGCTGTGGAGATGATGCGAATGTTCACTGCCAGAGCTGTGGAATTTTTCACCTGGGGCCATTGCCCTGTGCCAGCTCGGATGAGGGCAGCCTTAATTGCTTTGTGCCATCAAGTGCATTTTTTGTCAGTTTTAGACAAACTGACATAATTATTTCTGTCACCTCAGGATGATTTTTCCCTCCAAGTCCCTTCAGATGAGGCAAGAAACAGGTGCTTCTTACCCCAGTCGCACCAGCTTCAAGCACCCAAAGCCTTCCACACAACCAGCTGCCACGGTCCAGATGTACATGCATTTGCACTTTCTCTGTGAGAGCACATTAAAGATAGTGCCTGGGGGTTCTTGAAATTGGTAAGATTCAAGTTAAATCTGTACAATATGTCTGATGTGATGGAAACAACCTCGCACACTTCTCTTCCTCAATCCCTCACCTCTTAGCTAAGATGTTTCTGGGTCTGACAATGGGGAGATGTTATCAGGAATGCGCACACACACACACACACACACACACACACACACGGGCTTCCTCAGTGGCGCAGCAGTAAAGAATCCACCTGCAATGCAGGAGACTCAGTTTTGATCCCTGGGTCAGGAAGATCCCCTGGAGGAGGGAAAGGCTACCCACTCCAGTATTCTTGCCTGGAGAATCCCATGGACAGAGGAGCCTGGTGGGCTACAGTCCACGAGGTCACAAAGAGTCAGACATGTATGAACAACTGAACATGCTCTCACACATGCATGATTTTTAAAATTTATTTTTTTGGTCATGCTGCACAGCATGTGGAATACTAGTTTCCTGACCAAGGATTCAACCCATGTCCCCCTACGGTGGAAGCGCAGAGTCCTAACCCCTGGACAGTTAGCGAAGTCCTACAATCCACTTGCCACTAGTTCAAAGAGGGCACCAGAAGCCTTTGAACTGCCTTTTAAATTGACAGTGCTCCTATTTTTCTGTCTGGGATCTATAACATCCCCCAACCTTTAGGTACAGATATTAGAGAAAAGTTTCCAGATTCATTTTTCTCTGATGTGCTCAGGGTCAGGGTTGGATTGTGGAGGACTTCTTAAGTTATTACTTTTGTGAGTGTTTATGGTTGAAATCCTAGGCATTTGTTGTTTGCTTACACCTCCTTTGGAGCCTAGAAGCTCCATGTACTTGACTAGAGTAGTAGCTCACAGGTAGACAAATGAAATACTTTCTAGTCCCCGTGCTGTGCTGTGCCTGGGCTTGAATAAAATGTGTCATATTCTATCACTCAAGCAGCAAAAGCTGGTGACATTGTTGAATGTTCTTTCATGGTTTGGAAAAAAAACTAAGTAATCTTCCTGCGGGGTCTGGATTTCCGTCTCTTTTAGATATTAGTATTATTCCCACAATGATATGCTTATTTATTTTATAACAAATATTTATTGTGTTCTGGGCTAGAGTTGAGGCAGGAAGACCATTTGGGAGGTTATTGCATTAGTTCTCCCTCCAAGGAAAGATAGTGGTGACTTGGACTAGGATGGTAACAGTGCAAACAGGGAAGAGATTTAAGATATATTTTGGAGGCAGAATTGTCAGCTAAAGCTGCATGCTAGGCATTGGGCTTTGCCCTGAGGCTACAGTGGCAAATAAAACAAATGAGATTACCTAGCCCACAGAGGTTACACTGCAATAGGGACTAAAGACAGTAAATAGCTATATACATTTAAGATATGCATAGAGATTGTGATAATCTCTAGGGAAGAAATATACAGTGATGTAGCAGAGAATAATCAGGGGGATGTAGGTGGCTACTTAAATTGGGTTGTCATGGAGCAGCTGCCCATGAGAATGAAACAAGGAGTCAGACAGGCAAGGAGTTGGGGATGCATAATCCAGGCATATGGAAGGCTGTGTGCTGGTCTCGAGGTAGGAGAAGCTTGGCACATTCTAGGAATTGTCAGAAGACTGATGTGTCTGGGGTTGTCAGTGATGGGGAGAGAGAATGATCTTAGTAGACTTTCCAAGATCACTCAGAGCCTGCGCTTGAAGTTTCAATTTTACTCTGAATGAAACTAGAAACCAGTGAAGAAAAGGTGGTGGTAGCGGGAACAAGATATAATTTTTGCATAAAAAGATTAGTCTGGTCAATCTATGAAGTATGGACTTTAGGTGGGCTAGCGTTGAAGCACGAAGGCAATGGCACCCCTCTCCAGTACTCTTGCCTCGAAAATCCTATGGATGGAGGAGCCTGGTGGGCTACAGTCCATGGGGTCGCTGAGGGTCGGACACACCTGAGCAACTTCACTTTCACTTTTCACTTTCATGCACTGGAGAAGGAAATGGCAACCCACTCCAGTGTTCTTGCCTGGAGAATCCCAGGGATGGGGGAGCCTGGTGGGCTTCTGTCTATGGGGTCACACAGAGTCGGACACGACTGAAGTGACTTAGCAGCAGCAGCAGCAGCAGTGTTGAAGCAAGGGCACCAATTTTAAAGCTTTTGCAATAGACTTGTTGTTATTCAGTCTCTCAGTCATGTCCAACTCTTTGTGACCCCATGGACTGCAGCACACCAGGCTTCCCTGTCTTTCACCATCTCTCAGAGCTTACTCAAACTCATGTCCATTGAGTTGGTGATGCTATGCAACCATCTCATCCTCTGTCATCCCCTTCTCCTCCTGCCTTCAATCTTTCCCAGCATCAGGGTTTTTTCCAATGAGTTGACTCTTCTCATCAGGTGGCCAAAGTATTGGAGCTTCAGCCTCAGTATCAGTCCCTCCAATGAATATTCAGGATTAGTTTCCTATAGGATTGACTGGTTTCATCTCCTTGCAGTTCAAAGGAAACAGGGGAGAAAGAATGTATTCAAGGTGTATTTTGGACATAGTGACAGGACTTAGTGATTTATTGGGTATTGTTACTGGTCAGATGGAAGCAAAGGGAAATGCTTCTGGCTTAAATAATTGAGTGGAGAGTGGTCCATTCAGTGGAACAAAGACTGTAGTGGATCAGAAGTTAAAATATTTCTTTTCTTCCACTCTTCTTGTTCCATCTTCTGATGCCACATTACTTATTCAATAGTGAAATACTGGGAAGAGTACTTACTCTGCTGAGAGTTAGGAGATATGGATTTTTGTCCAGCAGATGTGAGAAAGCAGTGGAATGACTTCAACTCATTCAACTAACTCACAATGCCTTGGTTTTCTCATGGCTACTTCAGATTTCAGAAGACCCACTATGCTTTGAATTGGATCGATTCGTTCTGCAGGGACCTGAGATTTCTTCCCACTTCCAACACCACCTCTAGGGTACCACATTCAGAGGAAGGCACATGGGTCTTTACAGCCTAATATCAATTTCTGTAGTAACAATGGCTCTTGGAGAGGAAAATTCCTTGGCTTCCAAATTATTGATAGCTATTGGTCACCTGCAGAGGAGTCATTAATAGTATAGAACTAAGGAGGTTGACAGATTTTATCATTTTAAGTACCACAACAGATAGTGTGTTATAGGGCATTGTTTAGACATTGTCATCACGTAATTTTTTATTAATTCATTTGCATGAAATAAGGCTATAAAGTATCTGCATTTGTAGAAGACGTTTATACATGCCCTTCTGTCTCTGAAACTCCTTTAGAATAATATTTTACAGAAGCATTTGAAAAGTTTAAAGTGCTATGCAAATACAAGATGTTATTAATATTGACCTATGTACTAATTAGATATTGGCATGAAGAGAACTTATCTTTCCTTGTAGGTACTATTTAAAATTCCAGGAGTCAGCTAGAGTTTGAATCCTTACATTTTGACACAGCATTTTACTGTGGACATAGTCCAGTGGACATGGCGCTTTTGGTGTTGGCCTCAGGCCAGCTCCTGCTGAAAGGACAGCCATACACTAATGATGGGCCCCAGTGCTACCTATTAAAGACAGTTGGATCAGAAGAGGCAACTGACTCCGGGGTACTCATCCATGGTTTAGCCAGCAACTTGTGGCCAAATTCTGAGGAAATAAGGAAGCAGTTATCTGACGGAGCTGAAAAATTGCATAGAGAGAAACCAGGAGATCGAATCAAAGCCATTACAAACTCCAGTTTTGACATATCAGAGATAATGAATAAACATGGACAGTGAGGTAAGGAAAACACCCCATCCTCTTGCAGCTCTCATAAAAGCCAGTGGCTGCTAATTACCAATTCCAGTAACATCTCAGTCCTCATCCTCTTCGTCTTCCTTTGAGCTTTGCATATGTTTGTGTTTCCTTTGGAAACTCTCCTCCTCTAATGCTTTAATCCTTCCTCCTTTCTGCTTCTATCCTTATTTATTTATTTAGGTTTTGTAGGATCTCATCCACTGTTTTGTGAGTCATCATATGGAGATGATCTGAGCTAAATTCCCTCTGAGGGTGAGCTCAAGACACCATTTTCCAATTTCATGAGTATCAGTTTCTGTACCTGCATTGATTTCCTAGCACCTCAAACTTTTCCCTTCCAAAGCAAAACTTACTATTTTACAGCTATCTTTGCCTCACTTTCCTGGTGGCATTCCATTTTCTCACAAATACAGACTTTAAACCATGACATTACCTGTGATTTATCTTTCTCCCCCATTCTCTGTGGGTATCTTAATATATGTCTTTTGCCTCTTCAATCAGTCCTGAATATCTTCTATTTCCATTCTAACTGATGGCCAGCATTCTCCACATCCAGATGACCCACTTCTCACTTAAATAAATAGCTATCTCAAAGAACTTCTACCATTTTTTAATTTATCTGAATTCTTCATTTTTAAATTATGCTTTCATTTTTATATATTTTACTTTCAGTATATTTTACTTGTAAAATTTCCATGACATTGTGTTTTGTTTTTAATTTTTCCTAATTTTTTATTTGGAGTGTAACTGTTTTACAATGTTGTATTAGTTTCTGCTGTACAATGAAGTGAGACACAAACAGATGGAGAAATATACCATGTTCTTAGAGTGGAAGAATCAATACTGTGAAAAGAACCTCTATCTTAAATAACTTTGTATTGCGTTACAGTTCATTGACTAATCCTTCTGACATGGTCATTTTCTTGGTAAAGGAAATTTTCTTACTTATCTTTGTATTTCCATCCCCACCTTCCCCCATAACTGAGCTCAACATAATTTGCTTTCACATAGGAGGTTATGGATAAGTATTAGTTGATTTGTCTTAAGGAACTTTATTGAATGCCTTTCTAAAATAACGGCATCTGAATCTAACTCCATTGTTAGTTTTGAGTTAGTGAACTCTTATTCCTCTGCCAAATACCTTTGTACTTGGCTCATTTTGGAGGCCTGCCCTATTAACACCTATTTGCAATCCTCACTCCTCTAGTAAAACTTTTAATGTGCGCAAGTTTATTCAAGCAGGGAGAATCGCCAAATGCAGTGCAGTAAAAACAGATCTTGTGAGAGTTGTGCTATCTTGGGCATGTCAGATGGCTAAGAAATAAATAGGTTTAAGGGAAAAAAAAACTTACCCTCAGATTAGAAGAAAGACATTTGGTAAACAAAACAAAACAAAAAAAAAACTCTTGAAGAGGGATGGAGGGAAGGAGACAAGGATATTCTTCAGGAAGTAGCTTGATAAGATGAGGTTATTAGTGAAAAGTGGAGCCTGACCTGACATTTACCCTTCCTTCACAGACCTTAATTGGGCTGTAAGCATTCTCAAAAATGGTAAGATGTCAATATTCGTGAAAATAGAACCATTTATCCTGAAAACTTCTATATATTTTTAAATGGTTTTCTTGCCAAGGTTCACAGAGAGACAAAAGAAGTTACATGTTCCTGTTGAAAGGAACAGTCGAACTTGAGTTATCACTGAATATTCCCAGAACTGATAAAAAAAAAGACAGAATTGTGGATGTTATCTGAAGTCTCTCGCAATGTAACTATTAATATTTGGCAATTCCACTATTTAAGTAGTGAAGTTAATTGACGGAAGCCCAGTTTGAGTCAGACTCTCCTTGGACAAGATCTTGAACTTCTCTGGACCAGAAGGCTTCTTCTGTCCTCTGTACCTTCAACTTTGTTGTTGTTGTTTAGTCACTAAGTCGTGTCCAACTCTTGTGACCTCACGGACTGTAGCCGAATATCAGAGTGTGTTGCCATTTCTTCCTCCAGGGTATCTTCCTGACCCAGGGATCGAACCTGTGTCTCCTGCATCTCAACTGCTCATACAGCTGCTCAGAAATTGTTGCTTAGATGTGCTCGGGAGCTACCAGAGGAGGGGACTGCTGGGGAGAGACTGCAGGGGATGGGGAAGCTGACTGGGAGGAGGGGTGCATTTTTTTGTCCCCATCCCCCACCTCAACTCTGGCAGCTCCACTTGTATCTATTTGATATACATTTTTGTTTGAGGAGAGACCTCTGCTGCTTTTTTAAAAAAGAAAGACAAAGATAAAGGGGAAAAATGAACTTTAAAAATCACAGCTCTAGCAGCTTGTGAAGTAACCTGTGCTTTTTCACTCCCCCAGCCAGCCTTCCGGGATGGGGTGGAACGGTTGAGCGTTGCCCTGGAAATATGAACTAGAGGCTTGACTTCTGAGCAATCTCTGGTCCCACCAATAAATGAAAATTTTCTAACATGTTTTTTAGAATCTTGTGATACAGACAAACACTCTGCCACCAAGGTATTGAAGAGCCTGGAGAGGCTCGGCATATTTCTCAGTGACTATTGTATTCAGTCCTGTGGCCATTTCAGGCATCATTCATGGAAAAAAAAAAAAAGTTTGGGTTTACTGGAATTGAGGTTTTGTTTAAAGTTTTATTTATGGGGGATTGGAGAGAAAATAGGAAGGAATGTAGAGTTGGATCATAAGAATATATCTGGATGTTCAACAACAACTAATTACTGCTGCTGCTGCTGCTAAGTCACTTCAGTCGTGTCCGACTCTGTGTGACCCCATAGACAGAAGCCCACCAGGCTCCCCCGTCCCTGGGATTCTCCAGGCAAGAACACTGGAGTGGGTTGCCATTTCCTTCTCCTATGTGTGAAAGTGAAAAGTGAAAGTGAAGTCGTTCAGTCATGTCCGACCCTTAGCAATCCCATGGACGGCAGCCTACCAGGCTCCTCCATCCATGGGATTTTCTAGGCAAGAGTACTGGAGTGGCTTGCCATTGCCTTCTCCGAACTAATTACTAGAGAAATGCAAATAGAAACTACAGCAAGGTACCACTTCTCTCCAGTCAATATGGCATCATGAAAATGTCTACAAATAATAAATGCTGGAGAGGGTGTGTAGAAAAGGGAAACTTCCTACACAGATGGTGGGAATGTGAAGCCACTGTGGAGGACAGTATGGAAATCCCTAAAAAAAACTAAGAGTTATCATGTGATCCAGCAATCCCACTCCTGTGCAGTCTGTCTAGTGAAAACTCTAATTAAAAAAGATACATGCACCACAAAAAGATACAAGTTCGTAGCAGCACTATTTAAAGAGTCAAGACATGAAAACACCTAAATGCCCATCAACAGAAAAATGGGTAAAGATGTGATACATACATAATGGAATATTCCTCAACCATAAAAAATGAAATAATGACATATGCAGCAACATGGATGGACCTAGAGATTATCGAACTAAGTGAAGTCAGAAAGATAAAGACAAGTATCATATAATACCACTTACATATGGAGTCTAAAATATGACACAAATGAAATTATCTACAAAATAGAAACAGATTCAGACATAGAAAACAAATTTGTGGTTGCCAAGGGAGGGGAAGAGGTGGATTAGAAGTTTGGGGTTAACAGATGCAAACTATTATTTAGAGAATGGATAAGAAAGATCCTAGTGTATAGTACAGGGAATGATATTCAAAACCCTGTGATAAACCATAATGGAAAAAAAATGTGAAAAGGAATGCATGTATGTATATAACCAAATCACTTTGCTGTATAATAGAAAGCAACAAAACATTGTAAATCAACTATACTTAAAATAAAAACAAAAGAATATGCCTGGGAGATAAGAATAAGGTATAGGGAGGTGTGATGAGTACAAATAAAAATCATACCTCCTTATTTTATTAAATGCTTTCCAGTTTACAAGATGATTTAATATATACTTGCTTGCTTGCCAAGTCACTTCAGTCACGTCCGACTCTTTGTGACCACATGGACTGTTGCCTGCCAGGCTCTTCTGTTCATGGGATTTCCCAGGCAAGAGTCCTGGAGTGGGTTGCCATGCTTTCCTCCTAACATATACTATTTCGCTCCAATAAACAGACATCGCACATTCTACAGTTGGAAGGAAGAAAAGGAAGATCTCTCATTTCCTTAACTCTCTGTTAATCCCACCTGCTAACATCATATTCCAGGTTACCTCTCGGTCTGCTTGCTCTGCTCCTGCTTCTCAGCTGCCAAAGACTGCTGGAGAATCATGAAGTCTTGACCTATGACAATTCACGTGTCCAAATCCAACTTGGCCATTTCCACACCCACACTCATATTTGTTCTCTTCCATGTCCCAAGGCTGCCTTTCTGTATCAGTTAATCCAGACCTTTTCCACTCCCCATATAATGCATTGAATGGTGGTTGTTGTTATTGTTCAGTCACAAAGTCACGCTCAACTCTTTGCAACCTCATGGACTGCAACACATCAGGCTTCCCTGTTTTTCAGTACCTCCCTAAGTCTGCTCAAACTCATGTCCACTGAGTCAGTGACGCCATCCTACCATCTCATCCTCTGTCATCCCCTTCACCTCTTGCCGTCAGTCTTTCCCAGCATCAGGGTCTTTTTCAATGAGTTATTTCTTCACATCAGGTGGCCAAAGTATTGGAGCTTCAGCTTCAACATCAGTCCTTCCAATGAATATTCAGGACTGATTTCCTTTAGGATTGACTTGGTTTGATCTCCTTGCAGTCCAAGGGACTCTCAAGTCTTCTCCAACACCACGGTTCGAAAGGATCAATTCTTGGGCACTCAGCCTTCTTTATGGTCCAACTCTCACATCTATACATGACTATAGGAAGAGTGGTCCTCAGAAAATTATGTATATCTCAGCCCTGGTCTGAGATTGTTACCTTGCTTGGAGAAAGGTGATTAATTTAAGGACCCTGAGATGAGGTCATCCTGGTATATCTGGTGGGTCCTAAATCCAATGACAAAGGGAGATCACACACACACACAGCAGAAGGCCTTGTGAACAGGACCAGAGCGTGGACGAATGCAGTCACAAGCAAGGAATGCTAGAAATACCATCAGCTAAAAGAGATGAGGATAAATTCTCCCCTGGAGGCTTCAGAGGGAATGCAGTCCTGACAGCATTTTGATTTTGGACTTTCAGCCTCTAGAAACATGAGAGAATAAATTTATGTTGTTTTGAGCTACCTAGCTTGTAGTCATTAGCACAGGCTGGAGGAGCCTGGTAGGCTGCAGTCCGTGGGGTCGCTAAGGGTCGGACATGACTGAGCGACTTCACTTTCACTTTTCACTTTCACACATTGGAGAAGGAAATAGCAACCCACTCCAGTGTTCTTGCCTGGAGAATCCCAGGGATGGGGAAGCCTGGTAGGCTTCCGTCTATGGGGTCACACAGAATCGGACACGACTGAAGTGACTTAGCAGCAGCAGCAGCAGCAGGGAACTAACACAGGATTCCCTGGTGGCTCAGATGGTAAGGAATCCACTTCAGTGCAGGATATCTGGGTTCGATCCCTGTGTCAGGAAGATTCCCTGGAGAAGCAAATGACTACTCACTCCGCCCGTATTCTTGCCTGGAAAATCCCATGAATAGAGGAGCCTGGCAGGCTACAATCCTTGGGGTCACAAAGAGTCAAACACAACTGAGCCACTAAACATACACACACACAGGGAACTAACACACTCATAACGCCTCTGTTCTTTCCATCCTTCTTAGCAGTTGTCACTCAAATTCTTATTGAATATGTCTAAGACCCAGAGGGACTGAGTGACTTTTCCAAGGCTGGTCAGCTGGTTATTGGCTGCCCTGTTTTCTGAGACTCCCCTGATTATTTATGATGATATTGTTTTATTCTTAGTATATTGCACACTGTGAATTGTGATTCACAATTTAGTGGTGTATTATTATATTGGTCTAAAGCTGTGTAAATGGCCAGATTGTAGGGAGATGTTATCCCACCATTTCAACCATAAAAATATATTGATTCCATATTTATGAACACAATCATTTTAATCAGAATTATATCACCATTGCCAAGAAAGACTTTTTTGAATCAAACTGCATTAAGGCAACTTCATTATTTGATCAATTCTTCTATATAAACCATTTAAACAGTTTCCATTTTTTCTATTTTCATTTAACTGAAATTATTTTTCTCAAAATCAATTCCTTCTCATGAATTTTATGATGAGAATTTGATTTATCCATCAGGTTTTTTCCCAAAACATATAAAATGTTACCTATTATATCTTCTGCTATTACAGGTTTTCTTTTAAGACCCTTATTTCCACAAGCATAATTGTCCAGGGTCAGATTTTGTAGATATAAATTTTGTTTAGAAGATTTGTTTCTTCTTCCACTTTTTAGTCAATGGTGAAATTTCATAAATGCAGTTTTAGCTATTGTTTGTTTTATGTGTGTCAATTTATTTCAAGAAAGTGTATTTTCTCTGAGATCAATTTTTGAATTTTCAGTGTTACCAACAAGATTGATTCTTTCAGTCAATTTTTCATTTATAGTAAGTTTTTCTGTGTGTAAGTTTTAGTCATTGTCAATTTTGGTTTGTGTTTTCTTCTATGAGTAATATTAATTATGAATTAGACAAAAGACTGACAGTTTGCATTTCATTAATTCAGTCCCAGTTATGGGCGGGGATTCCCACAACACTGTGGGTGCTATTCTAGGTACTTGAAATGTAGCTGTGACAGCAGAGAACATAGTTTTCTTTCTAATATGAGCTAGGAGAGAACACACAGGCAAACACATAAATGGGAAAAAAGGATTTTATATTGAGAAAAGGACTGTGAAGAAAATTAAATAGTATAATGTGACCGTGACAGGTTAGAGCACTACATTAGACTGGGCTGTCAACAAAGGTCTTTCTGAAGAGGCAACATTTGAGCTGAGACCTGAGTGACAAAGTGACAAGCATGGAAAGATAGGAAAATGAGTTTCTTAGCTGCTATACTGTGAATATTCTAAAAATGTGTTCTTAAAACTTCCCAACATATTGTGTACCACTTTCCCATACCACATGAGGAACAAAAAACAAACTGTGGGGTGATAATGGTGAAACTGAAACATATTGTTACTGCATATTGCTTTTGTGCTTATGGCCACATATGGCAAGGAAGAAATATGCAAATGAAAATGGCTGGGCCAGAGCGGTAGGAGAGTAAGTGTATTTTTGTTCCCCAGACTATTTGTTTTGGTGTATCTTTTCAATAAAAACATATAGGGACTTCCTTGGCAGTCTAGTAGTTAAGACTTCACCTTCCAATGCATGGGGTATGGGTTCAATGCCTGGTCAGGAAGCTAAGATCCCACTTGCCTTTTGGCCAATAAACCAAAACATAAAACAGAAATAATATTGTAACAAATTCAATAAAGGCTTTAAAATGGTCCACATAAAAAAAAACCTACAAAAAATATATAGTACATGTGCCTTGGACCCTAATTTTTCACTAGTGTGGGCAATTTCCTATCTCCTCAGTGACACTGAAAGTTCAATCATGGGAACACACTGTATTTTATTCTTCTTTTGTCTCACCTTTGAGGACTAGGCATTCAAAAACTACTTGTGGATTGATGGTTCCTAGATTCTCTAGTTGCAAATATAAATGAAAATTTAAATATGGATTTTCTGATGAAAAGCAAAATTTGAACTTTTACCATAAAATAAAATAGTAAGTTCTTCATGGCAGGTGTGAATCATTTGAATGAAGGTACATTGCTAGCATGAACATTTGTAGACTTTTCTCTCCCAGGAAGACTTGCTTGAAAATAGTTAAACTCTTCTTACAAAATGTCGTTAGACCAACTCCTCTCCTCGTCAAATAGGAATAACTTCTGGGCAAAGAAACTTGCCAAACAACAGAACAAACTCTCCTTGAAGAGTGAGAGGACAACAAGCAGCTGTTCACACAAAGATTGAGACAACACTGACCATCTGCAGTTTAAATGGCAGTCACGTTTGCTCTTTCTTCCAAGGATTCCTGCTCAAAAATGTTCCCCTCATGGCCTGGATGGAGCCATAATGAGAAGCCAGGGGGAGTTCAGCTGTACTTTTACTCAGAAAGTGATGGGGGTGGTCTTTTCTTTCTCCCCCTCCCCTATCCAATCCCTTTTCCATTCTGTGATGTGTAAATATGCACATTCACATCCACTGACACTGGTAACTTTCAGCTAAGTGTAGGTTTTGTTTAGAAAGCCCATTTTAAACAAACAGATGAAGTGCACATAATATTTTTACTACTCAAAATCTGGACTACTTAGCATTAGATCGAATCATTGAAAGAGCTCCAAGGAAAACTGTATACTACAATACACTCTGCCAATACTTGAATCTTTTTCATTTTTCCTATAGAATCACAAGAATTATTCCTGAAATAAATAAATAAAAGCCAGTCTCTACCCAGGAATCTAGATTTGTGTAATGTGGTTTCATATAAAGTGACAATACTTAAACCTTTCTGATAGTGTACTCTCAGAGAAAACATTAGAAATACCACAAACATTAGAAAACAAAAATACCACATCCCAGGGTAACCTCAGCATTTGGGCAGCATTACTGTGAAGCCACGAGCAAGTCACTTATCCTTTAAATTTTGTCATTATTTTGTAAAACAAAATTTATTCATCTATTCATTAATTTTACAAATATCTTTTGAGTATCAACTATATGCCATGGACTAGTCTAAGAACTGAGAATATAACGATCAAAATAAAATTGGTACTTGCCCTCAAGAAGTTCATTGACCAGCAAGAAGAAAAGCAGTCACATAAATAGTTATCATATGGTATGCTATATCATAGTCTCTGTGTTAGTTTTCAATTGCTGCTATAACAAATTACCACAAACTTAATGGCTTAAAATACATGTATCTATTCTCCTACATTTCTGAACCTCAGAAGTCTAAAGCTAAGTGTTAACAACTGAGCAATTGTGTTCCTTCTGGGGTAACAAGAAGAATCTGTTTTCTTTCTGCCATTTTTGTTTTTACCTTTCCCACCTCTTCTAGAACCCTACAGTCTTCGGCTTACGGCTCCTTCTACACCTTCAGATTGCATCATTCCAATATTACTTCAGGTTTCCCAGGTGGCTCAGTGGTAAAGAATCTGCCTGTCAATGCAGGAGACATAAGAGATATGGGTTTGATCCTTGGGTCAGGAAGATCCCCTGCAGGAGGAAATGGCATCCCACTCCAGTATTCTTGCCTGGAAAATCCCATGGACAGAAAAGCCTGGCGGGCTATAGTCTATAGGGTCACAAAGAGTCAGACATGACTGAAGCAACCTAGCACATACACAGTGTTATATCTCCTTTTTCTAACTTTGACCCTCTTGCCTCCCTCTTATAAAACCTTTGTGATTACATAGGCTCCACTACCATCACCTAAATCATTCAGGATAATACATATTCCTATCTCAAGATCCTTAATCATATCTCCAAAGTCCCTTTTGCCATGGAAAATAACATATCCACAGTTCTAGGATTAGAGCATGGATGTTTTGGAAAGATGTTATTCTGTCTACCATAGTATGTATAGTTCAAGAGTACAAGGGGTGACCTCTTTATAATGTAAAATGTGAGCTCAGGAGAAGGCATCTTAAGTCTAATGAGAACCAAAGAAAGGGCAATGTTTGAGCTGGGGTCTGAAGGCTGAATAAGAGTTTCCCTGAAAGAGATGTGTGAAGAAAGCTGTGCAGTGAGAACAATGATACACTGTTTGAAGAAAGGGAATTATTGTGGAGGAACAGAACGTCACAAAATAGGAGGGTACCTTAGAGAAACTCTGGCTCCAACCACCATGTTTAACAATGGAGGAAACCAGAAGGCTGAAAAGGTGTGATACCTTGACCAAAACCTGACAGATAGAGAGGGACAGACCACGAAGAAATTAGTCCCCTGGTTCCCTATCTCCTACCCAGTCCCTTATGAAGCCCCAATATTAAGCTATATACTTAGGTCCAGATGGCAGGGACCTCTGCCTACTCTCAAATTTCAATAAAATTAATGAGAACTGATTGCAAAAATCAACACATTGTAAATGGGCAAAATGTAGTGTTTTATTTTGACTGAGAAACACTTTTTTCCCCAAAAAAGCTTCAGAGGTCTTCTGGATAAATAGTTTAGAGCCATCTGAAAGATATAAATAAAGATAATAAGCCATATGCATTTTTTTAAATGACAACTCTATAAGTTCAGTAATTTGTTCTTAGACAATGAATTGGCAGGTGTCAGAGGCAAAAACTGACTACAAAATGGATGTTTGTTGAATAAAACCTATGAATGATTATAGAATTTACTGTCTCAGAGATGAGTTCATGACAATGCAATGTTCACAGAGATGTACTATATGCACTTTGGTGCATTATTTTAGTCAGTGGTGGGGAAAAGGCCAGAATTGGCTAGTTAATCTGCAGCCTGAGGGGCTTCCCAGGTGGCTCAGTGGTAAAGAATCCACTTGCCAATGCAAGAGACACAGGAGATACGGGTTCAATCGCTGAGTTAGGAGGATCCCCTGGAGGAGGAAATAGCAACGCACTCCAGTATTCTTGCCTGGAAAATCCTATGGACAGAGGAGTCTAGCAGGCTACAGTCCATGCGGTCACAGAGAGTCAGACACGACAGAGGGACTGAGCCCAAGCACTTCTGTCTGAGCTTTCATAAGTACTGACTTCAATGATGGGCCATAAGGAGCCCTAATGGTGGTGTTGGAGCAGACTCTTGAGAGTCCCTTGGACAGCATGGAGATCAAACCAGTCAATCCTAAAGGAAATCAACACTGAATATTCACTGGAAGAACTGATGCTGAAGCTAAAGCTCCAGTACTTTGGTTGCCTGATGCAAAAAGCCAACTCACTGGAAAAGACCCTGGTGCTGGAAAACACAGAAGACAAAAGGAGAACTGTGTGACAGAGGATGAGATAGTTGGATGGCATCATTGACTTAATGGGATGCAAGTTTGAACAAAGTCCAGGAGATAGTGGAGGATAGGGAAGCTTGGCAAGTTGCAGTCCATGGGGTCGCAAAGAGTCTACTGAGCAACTGAACAGTAACTGTGCCCCAGCATAGTGACAGCCCTTAGGTATGACTGTGTGGATGCCTTGTGCACACATCATAATCACACATCATAAACTCCTTTCATGGGAGTTCAGAGAATTAATCCTGGTCTCCTTTCCATATGTACCTTTGGGAAAGTTACACATTCATCTACATCTTTGTCTGGTTTTTAACTTATGGCAAGGAAGCAATAAATAGTTTTGCCTGATTCTGTATTATTGAAGGCCGAAGACTCACCTTCACACTGCTGGGTATACTCCTGTGTTTGGTGTCTAGTTTGGGGGAACCCCACAGTGACCAATTTCTCTTTAATTTCATAGTTTCCATTTTGGATAGCAATGTCTATTTGGCACAAAATACATGAGGATTTGAAAATGGCAACCCCACTCCACTGTTCTTGCCTGGAGAATCCCAGGGACGGGGGAGCCTGGTGGGCTTCCGTCTCGGGGGTCGCACAGAGTCAGACATGACTGAAGTGTCTTTGCAGCAGCAGTAGCAGCAGTAGCATCCCTATGGAGTCAAAGATAAGTTAGATCTTTAAGAAGAACTATTCTTCTTCACCAAATACCATTAAATGAAATTTAAGTCCTATTTGACCAGAGACCCAGAAGATGGTCACCGATATTTTTTGAGAATGCTAATACTGCAAAGACATAGGAATGATGGGGCAGCCTTTGATAAGCACAGAAATTGATTAGATCTGGGTTGGAAAACCTGTACGTTAGCCTGAAAGAAGCACCTTGGCTGACAAATTAGTTAGAAATGGGTACGAACAGTTAGGAGGTTTGTCAGGGCAAAGAGAAACTGGTTAGAGAAGAAGAAGAGCTGGGAATGAGGGACCTCAGTTGACTGTGAACCCAATAGCAAAACTGATTAAGGTAAGAAGGGCAATATCCCAGACGGGGTGTTGAAGCAAAAGACTGTCATATTCAATGGTGGACAGACAAGGAATATAAGAATCCAGGGACAGGGAAATTAAGTTGTCAGGGGACTGGGAGGTGTGAATTTTGCAATCCTGACATGGTTGAACCCAAGAACCCAAACCAGACGTGACAGAATCTTGCTTTCTCTGTGTTGAAAGATGGATTGGGGAGACTGGTATTTTGAGTGCATCTGGAAAGGATTATCTCTAAGTAACATTTATATTACATTTAGCAGTAATAACAGACTAATTTAGGCTAGATTGTGCAGTTGGACAGATAGAGTTCAAAGCTTTCCTAGCCAGTAATCTGTGGCTCTACTTAATATCTCTGGAATTCAGTTTCATTGTCAATACAATGGCATTTATATCATCTCCTTATTTGTTGGTGACAACGGAGTGAAATAATGTAGGTAAAGTGCTTGATCCCATAGTTGGACTTGGTGAACGTGGTTTCCTTCGAGGCTGTGATCTCTATGACTCTCTGGGCACAACACCGACGACCACTCCTATGCTCATGATCTCCCTATTCTTGGTTCTTTTGTGTTTTCTTAGACATCTCATACCTCCACTTTTTATGTTATGAAGAAGCCTTACATAAAGCTAATCGATGAACAAGGATCTTAGCCACAAATTCAGCAAAACAAAGAAAAAAATAAAGTGCTTAATTTTTCCATAACTAAGTCTAATTTCTATCGCAAGCCCCTATGTGCCTATAAAAAAATATTCCTTAAATTTTGGTGATGTAACACAGCAAAGGTTAGCAGGGGGCTCTGTTCTGCACGGTGTAAGTGATCCATGCAGATATGGGCTCTGTTATCTTCTAGCCACGTGATCTTATAGACATGGCCTCTAAGTCTCTGCAAAAATGAAAAAGAGAGCTGGACAAGGTGTACTATTTCTTGAATGCTTCTGCTTTTGATCACATCTGCTCACAGTCTTTTGGCAGGAACTAGTCACGTGGTCCTAACCTAGGCTACAGAGAAGGCCTGGCAAATATAAATGAAATACATTGTCTTCTTGTAAACTTTATTAGGGCTTTTGGGGGGTGGTAATAATAGAAGTGAAAGAGGAGAGTGAAAAGGTTGGCTTGAAGCTCAACATTCAGAAAACAAAGATCATAGCATCTGGTCCCATCACTTCATGGGAAATAGATGGGGAAACAGTGGAAACAGTGTCAGACTTTATTTTTGGGGGCTCCAAAGTCACTGCAGATGCTGATTGCAGCCATGAAATTAAAAGACGCTTACTCCTTGGAAGGAAAGTTATGATCAATCTTGATAGTGTATTGAAAAGCAGAGACATTACTTTGCCAACAAAGGTCCATCTAGTCAAGGCTATGGTTTTTCCCGTGGTCATGTATGGATGTGAGAGTTGGACTGTGAAGAAAGCTGATCACCGAAGAATTGATGCTTTTGAACTGTGGTGTTGGAGAAGACTCTTGAGAGTCCCTTGTACTGCAGGGAGATCCAACCAGTCTAAAGAAGATCAGTCCTGGGTGTTCTCTTGAAGGACTGATGCTAAAGCTGAAACTGCAATACTTTGGCCACCTCATGCAATGAGTTGACTCACTGGAAAAGACTCTGATGCTGGGAAAGGTTGGGGGCGGGAGGAGAAGGGGACATCAGAGAATGAGATGGCTGGATGGCATCACTGACTCTGTGGACATGAGTTTGAGTGAACTCCGGGAGTTGGTGATGGACAGGGAGGCCTGGCGTGCTGTGATTCATGGGGTCGCAAAGAGTCGGACACGACTGAGCGACTGAACTGAACTGAACTGAATAATAGAAGAGACCCAACTAAAACTCCATTAAGCAAAAGAGGAAGTTTATTAGCTCACAAAACTGGAAAAGGGGGTTGTTACTGGAATCAAGCATGGCTGGATCCAGAGACTCAAATTAGGTAACAAGTTTTGGTTTCTCTCCATCTCTGAACTCAGCTTGGCTTGGTTCAGTCTTTAGGATATTTTTCTCTGTGTGGTACTTAATAAAAATGGCTGCCAGCAACCCCCAGCCCATATCCCCTCAGCTTAGTAAGACTATTGGAATAAACCAGTGAGAAGGAAATGGCAACCCACTCCAGTATTCTTGCCTAGAGAATTCCGTGGACAGAGAAGCCTGGTGGGCTGCTGTCCATGGGGTTGTACAGAGTCAGACATGACTGAAGCGACTTAGCATGCATGCATGCATTGGAGAAGGAAGTGGCAACCCACTCCAGTATTCTTGCCTGGAGAATCCCAAGGACGGAGAAGCCTGGTGGGCTGCCATCTATGGGATCTCACAGAGTTGGACACGACTGAAGTGACTAAGCAGCAGCCCTTAAAGTGCAGGAAAAATTCTGCACACTCTGATTTGCCCAGCTTTGGTTCATGACATCTCTATGATAGAGATTAGAGGGAGAACAGATTATTCTCCATTCAAACCACATGACACAAATTTCCAACTGGAATGTCGAGTTCTGTTAGGGCCCCTCTGAAGGGGAGAACAACCAACAACACCAGCTGCCCATCACAGCAAGAAACACTCTTACACTCTTTAAAACTCCCTATTTCCCTCATATCACTTGGGGCCCATGAATGACTTCTATCATGCTAGGAGTTATACTGGGCATGATAGGCGCCCATGGGCAAATAAGCAGTCAATATTCCAATGTTTTGTGGAAACAATGGTTATATCTTTTGTAAATTTGACACAAGAACACAGCTGGGAGATATTTGAAATAGAAAACTATGATCAATGATCTGTGCCAAATCATAAAATCTTTTTTTTTTTTCATTCTTCTTTTAAAAGTAAAAAAAAATAAGGATGCATCACAAGGGAAGGAGGAATTTCTCACAGTGGCTTTGTGGCATGCATTCTGGCCAGCCTGGATTACCATGTTGCTGTATCTCAATCTTTTCTGGAAAGCTGTCACTCCATCTCCTATGCCCATCAACCCGAATTCAATCCTGTGCCTGCCAGGCCTCTGTCTGAGCGGCCATCTAGTGAAATAACCAATGATATTAGTGACTGTGGCCTCCTGACGACTTCCCCAGTTCTGCTTCGAAAGCCCATTTAAAATACATTTCTCATTTTACTACACATTCAAATTTTATTCCTCTGGTTATAGAACTATAAATGTCTGCATTTCACATAGACTCAAAATGAAGGGTATATAAGCATATATAAATCACACTGCAAAAGTTGCATTTTCTTCACAGTGCTTGATATTTGCCTGGGTGAAAATTATATTATCTGGCGACTGCTCACATTCTTCCACATCTAAATATTCAAAAGAGGCCCACACACAATGCATTTTTCACAATTAGGCTACTATAGGTCGTATTTTAAGGTGAAATAAAATTTTCTTCCTGAAATCTTAACAATGCTCCGGTGGGTATGAATATTTTTATGCCCATATGATCGGAGTTAAGTTTCATTGTACAAAATTTTGGGAAGTTCACTTGTTGGGAATTGGAAATTGATCTACTGTGTAAAATGTACAAAATGGGAATAATAAGACTGGCCCTTCTTCAGGAGGTAACTTATAAAACATGACACAGCCTCTGATGACATACCTGAAGGTTCTTCAAACTTGGGATTTGATAGCTCTATAGAGGGGAAAGGCCGCTGGAGCTTCATGAAAATAGGAAAGGAATGTCTTTCCCCACTGCCTGGGAGTAGAGAGACTGTTTCTTTGTTCTTTTAAAAAAATAAACAAATAATGACCAGGTGTGGTGGCTACATCAGAGAACAGAGTGATATGAGCCATCGAGGGCTCCATCCTGTACGGCTGAGGATACTACATAACAGAGGTGCCCTAATGGTCTATTTATTCTGCAAAGAAAACAAATCTCTTTCTCAGTATTTTAGAGGAAGTAGACTTAGGGTCCCTGAATTTAACCTTCTGGTCACCCAACCACTACATCTGTTTGAGAGGTCCTTAAATCACTCCCATATCCATAGTTTCCCAAAAGCATGCTAATGCATCAAGGTTCTTGCACAAACTAGCAGGGATCATCTCAAATAAAGGTGTATAAGCACCCACACACAGTGAGTACTTGAAAAGATATCATCTTTAAAATTATCTCTCTTTTCTGGCAATCTTTTCCATGATCTTCAGCTTCTGGAAATGATAGAACTTTCCAACCCACAGGAGTACAGTTTCTGGCAGAAACCAGAAGGCCAGACCTGGACTCTCTAACTCCCCATTTCCTGAATGAGCTACATCTTTAAGGATGCCACTTTTTATGTGTTTTATTCAATACCATCACTACATTTGAGTACTCAAGAAATATGGTGAACACACATGAAGAAACAAATTAAGGGATGATTGTAATATCTCTTCAGTGGTCCCACAGCTGGCAAGACTGTAAGAGTTTCTAATTCTTGCTTCCTCTCCTCAAACTTTGAAAGCCAAATAAGAGATTTTCAGCAAATTATAGAGTTTTAATTGTTTAAAGAGGGGTTTTATGTTTCCAAGAAAAGAAATACTCTGAAGTTAAGCACTTCCAAAATCGACATGGCAAAATGTTCCATAAACAATGGATAAACATAGATTATATAGACAGAATATGCACTTGGCAATTCAACACAACTGGCACTTGAGAATGGTTAAGACTTGGTCATATGCCCATGCCTTAGTTTGGTGTTAAAGTTCCCCAATGAGAAATCAGAGGAATTGATGCTGGGTATGGGAAACCCAGAGACACAGCATCACACATCCATACCAGTCACACAATAGCTGAAAAGGTACCATGGGGTCATAGAAAGAATAAACTCCAGTCTTACAAAGTCTTGGGTTGGAATCCCGGGTTTCACATTTTTGTATGCGTGTCTAGGCAAATTACTTACCTTCTCTAAGATCCAGTTTTCTCTCCTGTAAAGTAGGCATAAAAATTCCTACCTGCTTTGCTCACACATCAAGAGAGCAGGTGGAAAGGTGCACTCCTGTTAGGGGATCTCTAAATTTAATTATAAATCTTTAAAAATAAGCAAACCGTGTACAGCATGTGTACCTGCTCAGTCATGTCCAACTCTTTGTGATCCCATGGACTGTAGCCCACCAGGCCTCTCTGTCCATGGAATTTTCCAGGCAAGAATATGAGAGTGGGTTGCCATTTCCTCCACCAGGGGATTTTCCTAACCCAGGGATTGAACTCTGGTCTTCAGAATCTCCTGCACTAACAGGCGGATTCTTTACCACTGAGCCACCTGGGAAGCAGTGTACAGCACCAGTGAAGAAATCACAAACTAGAATTGTATTTGGATTAAAATGCATCATCAAGATCCTGAATGAATTACAAATTCCTGGTTGTTTCTCTTGATTTTTGAATAATTAGGAGCATTGCAGACTTGAACCTCTATCCCTCTTAAACCCTGTACCCCACATTGAAAATGCCCAGTTTTTCCTCCCCTGAGAATTCCCCAATCTCTGTATCATTGGCAGTGCTCTAATCCCATGTAATTGTATTAGTCTCAATAGCAGATTAGCTCTAAATGCCCCACAGAAAGGGAGCTGTCAGCCTCGCTATTGTTTTCCACTTACTGTGATTCTGGGCAGCAAAGAAGAAAGGCAGCCAGAGTCCTCCGTCTCACATTACAGACCACAGTTTCTAAACCAATTAAGGAAAAGGGATTTACAGTCCTCAGGATTAGAGACTCTGTTTATATTATCCTATATTTCTTCTCATAATACCCTCCATTTTATGTCTCCTAACAGCCTTCTCTCCATCTCTGGAAAGCTCCTGTTCACTTACCCATACGTTTCCCCATTTACTTCTCTGGGTTTGCTATTTGAGTGCAGTCACCGAGCTAGCTAATTCTTACTGATTGTTTTAATTATGTTTCAGAATCTTCATGTGTTTGCTGTCAGGAGAAAGGCAGCATGAAAATGCTGGGGCTCAGCCTGAGCCTGATATTCAAGCAGACCTTGATAAAGCGGGACATTTCTGTGCAAGCCACCATTTCAATTAATGGAATAAAAACATCTTGCAGGATGTTTATCAGAGAAATAAAACTTGGCTCTCGGGAGGCAAATTGGTCAGTATCCTGATACTGCAGAAAAAGGTGCCAATTTTTTTTTTTTTTTTTTAAGAATCACATCTGATGTGGAAGGTGAAATGAGGTTTTACTGAAGCAAAGGAGCAAATACGAAGATGCTCTTTAAGAAAACTCTCCAGACCATTTTTAAACAAATCATGGCCTGATTTGAGTGTTGGTCTGAGTTCCCTCTTTTCTCTTACTTTTCTAAGGGAAGCTCATGCCACAGGAAGTCCCACTGATATTCTTCTACCCAAACGTATGTATAATTTTTCCCTTGGCTGGTGCCTGAACAATGAAACCCTCACTCGATGGGTTTCTATTAGAGCCAAATGGGTTTGGAGAAGCATTTTTACTCTTAATGGAGCTTTTCTATTGAATTCCATTTTTCAGAATTTTATTTTAGTTTCAGTTGAATATTTAAACAGGTTTAAATTTTAAATATCTCTGCTGAACAAGCCCCGATATATATCTTTTAAATTGCTGTAATACTTCACTGGGTTTCCTTTTTAACCCGATACAATATGCATAATCCATTATGTTAGCATTACATAAGTTGGGTATGCTCAGACACTGGGCTAAGGCACCCTTTTTGCACAGTGAAGTCACACCATTGCAATAGACTGTCTTATCAAATTATTTTTATAACAGCTTTGTTACTAACAAAGCATAAAGAGGGTTCTAAAATTCAACCCAGGGCTCAATATTGTAGGAATACTCATTTGGATTAATGAAACTTTTATTTAAGGTTGTCCTTAAACTGAATTTTCCTATTCTAGGCTTTTAAACATTATCAGGAATAAAAGCAGGGTCTCCTTTGGGGGAATCATATTTCTAGGTCTACTAGTTTTATAGGTTCTGGTTGTCATCCTGGCTTTTCCTAGGCTCTTTGAAATGAACAAATATTTGAATGTTCTAGGCACAAGGAGGAAAACAAAGACACGCAACTAACACCTCGCTCTTTGAGAGCTTTGTCCAATGTGAGAAGCAAGATATTAACATCAAAGTTCTGAACAGCTTAGTCTTTCTGATCAGATCTCAGCTCTGGCCCTTACTAATTCTAAGACTTTGGACAAATTATTTCGCTTCAGCTTTAGTTTCCTCATCTATAAAATGGGGATAATAATTGTGCCTATTTCATAGAAGTATAAATATTAAATAAGATGGTCCATGTAAAGCATTTAACGCAATGCTTAGCATATGAAAGTGCTCAGTACTTACTATGGTCCATGTAAAGCATTTAACGCAATGCTTAGCATATGAAAGTGCTCAGTACTTACTATGGTAGATGGAGAATCTCACAGAAACAGAAAATATTTCTAAATATAGGACATGAGACATGGCTAAATGTGCAGCCAAAAATATGTTGCATTGAAGGCTAGGTAGTGCATTCGAAGATGGAAAGGGGGTTTCAAGAAGCAGAGAGATAAGGGGAAAGTCCTTGCCCTGGTATTTGGGGACAAGCTCTGGCCAACACACCCATCAGTATGAAGCTGAATCCAGGTGCAAGATTGCAAGGCAGCCTTTGTCCAAGAAGATTGAAACTGACACATGTAAGGAGGGCAGTGAGTGAAACAGCTGTGACTTTTTACTCCTTCATGATATTTAAACTGAAGACTCAGCGTACATTAACAGAGCTTTATAGAAACAACCCCTGCTGAATCCATCCAGCCCAAAACCCACACTCACAATTCATTCGCTAGGCTTATAAAGTTCTCGGGCTATAGCAAATTGGAGAAATTGATGTTTACTCTGAAAGCTTGCACCATCCGTGATTTGTAGTTGCTGTTGCCTCAGTGCACGTCTGCCAGCATGCCTGGACTTAAATCCCTCCGTGATCACCTTTAACTCTTTGCTAGGAGGCAAAATCAATCCAAGGTAGAACTAAGTGGGAGGATGGAGGAGATGGAAGGTGCTGCAGAGACTCAAGGGACACACACACCATCTATCTATAGACTTGAACATATTCTGGGCACAGATGGGAGAAATCAGTTGTGTTAAATAGCTACACTCTTGAAAGTTCTTCCTGTGCTGACACTTCTAAAGAGTTTCTGGTCAGTGTAAGAGAAAAAGCATTTCTGGGAAATAGGACTGATTACCTTGGGAAGGGATGAAAAAGCTGAAGTAAGTGTATTTCTGACAAATGCAGAAAACGCTATTCCTATGTGAACACTGCAGGATACACAAGTGTGGTTATAAGAGGCCACCGTCACTGTCATGTTCTTTCTCTCTCTCCTCCTTAGAGAGGCTCCATTGATTAATGCCTCTGAGAGCTTGGAAGCTTTCAGCTTCCTCCTGTCTGCTGCAGGTGCTTCAGAGGCTGTAAGGACACTGTGAGACGTTTTGATGTATGTAAATTATGTTCCTACTTTGAACCTAATCATTATTATAAAATTTATAGATGATAAAACACAGACAGTGATAAAAATAGAATTTGTACTTTGATCATGCAAAGTTATAGGTTCCCTCGGTGATGCATCTTTTATGGGTCTTAAAGATCATTGACAGTGTGAAGACTTAACAATTTTCCTAGTTGTACACAAAGCTCCTCAAACAATAGCAGAGTAAACAAAAATCACCCAGGATAGCAGTGATGGGAAAAAACATATCTGCTGAGTAGTTTCAGCCCAACATTAAGGCAGGAATAAAACAAATATACTTTCATGTATGTGTATGCTTAGTCACTAAGTCGTGTCCAACTCTTTGTGACACCATGGACTGTATCTTGCCAGGTTCCTCTGTCCATAGGATTTCTCAGGCAAGAATATTGGACTGGGTTGCCATTTCCTTCTCCAAGGGATCTTCCTAACCCAGGAATTGAACCCACATCTTCTGCATTGGCAGGCAGATTTTACCATTGAGCCACCAGGGAAGCCCAACAGTGATAAAATTAAAAGTTGGAGGTGATTTGGAGAGTGGATGGTGGACAATAGATAGTGGAAATTATTTCTTATAACTCTACTGTAAGCCCTCTAGGGACTTTGGGCATATCATTGGACCTCACTGTACTTGTTTATTCACTGAGGAAATGGAAAGGTTGGTTTAAAAAATTGCCAAGGTCCATTCCAACATTCTACATGATATTGTTATATATTTTCCATCACTTTAGATGTGTATATGAAAAAATGAAATCTACCAGGCTGAAAAGTTGAGAATTACACAGAATCACATAGTTGATACTAGTTGGGGGGAACAGACCCTGAGTTGAGGGAAACCTGAAAATAAATTCTCCAGATGGATGACTGGCCATGTAACTGAGCAATTCACTTGTCTCCTGAGGTTTACATTTTCATCTTGTGTAGATACCTGCTTGTGATACCTGCTGCCTCCACTTAATCAGGAAGCAAGTGAGATACAAGCTCTGAATGCACTTTGGGGGGAAAGGTTTTATACAGCAAGGCTATGCAGTCACTGTCATTGTTTCTGTTACTTTCCTCAGTAGTGATGTTGTTATAAGAGCAGGGACATTTTCATGGTTTCTGGTATCACACAGTATCTGGCACAAGGCAAAGCACATCCAACATTTTTATCAAAGTATCATTGAATCAAATGAGTGTTATGTTTTCACCACTGAAACCTAGTTACTAGACTTAAACCTTCAAGGATCAGAAATGATCACATTTTGAAGGTAAGGGAGGTAGGCAACCTTGGTAGAAGGATGAGCAGGGCCGTGGCTATGTTCCCCAAGAAAGCTCTGGAAAGATAGGGCTCTTTGCTCAAGTGAACTGGGGAAGCATGGATACTTTCTCATCTTGGACAGTCCCAATTAGCATTAGCATATTAAAAGCTTTGAGCCTCTCTGCAGCAAAAAGGCAATAACCGCAACAGTCACTTCTATTTAATCCTGTGGTCCCCAAACTTATTTATGCCTCCAGTTCTTTCACTAACATTTATTAATATACTTCAGCACCAGAGTTTTCGAGAACACAGCTAGAAAGGGATAAGCTCAGAGTTTGCACAGCTTCATTTTGCCTCTTACTTTGAACTCCAGACCAGTCATATAAACCGTCTGCTACTCAGCTTCCTCTTCAACAGAGCCATTGTCTTCACAGGGCCATTACGATTAAGATCATTTAAGTTCCCCTTCTTAAGATGTTGCTGCTGAAGATTGTCCCTGGAAAACTGAGCCAGCACCACCCTGAACAACCACCTCTCTCAACAAGAGTCATTTACACTTACATTCACTTTTCCACTATCTTTTTAAACTTTGGGGAAATTACCTTAGATGTGGTAGGCTAAGTCTACGGCTAAGTAGGTAGTCTAAGTCTTAGTTTAGACTACTATCTCCCTGTTCCTTCCATTTATCTATACAACAAATATTTATTGAGTCCCTGCCATGCGACAATGAACACAATGCCGGAGATACAGTTGTGAATAAGATAGACAGAAGATGGCTGCCCTCCTTGAACTTTCTGTCCAGATGGGGAGACAAATAAGCCATTATAATTTGGGATGATATATATGATAACATTAATAATTAATTTTTACCATGTGCTTACTAAGTGCTGATGGACATTGTTATCATATTCAATTTATAATTGTTGAAACTGAAACAAAGGGTGATTACAAGAAATCTATAGTACTAGGAAAACATGAAGCAGAGGACTCAAAGGTGTGTCTTCTGAGACCTGAAGGTGGGATAAAAGTCAGCCAGGTGAAGAAGTGCAGGATGAGTGTTCCAGTCTGAGAGGAGGGAGAGGGGGTGATGGTGGGAGAGAGAGAAAGAGGGACATTGTAGGACCCAAGAGTCTTGGTGAAAGCAGAGACATCTACAGCAAGAGTAGGGTGTTTGAGGTCTGTGCGTGGGTGTGTGGGTGGTGGAGACAGATTATGAGGAAGAGAGGTGAATACAATAGTTCAATCACGAAGAGCATTTCAATCACTTTAAAGGTTTAATTTTACACTTAAAGTAAACAGAAATCAACAAAGGACCCTGAAAAACAGTGTTTAGATCAGTTGCTCTTGCTGCATTTTAGAGAGATCTCTTGGCTTCAGTGTGGAGAAGGGATTAGGGAGAGACAACAGTGGAGAATTAGCTCGAGGACTGCCATGGTAATCAAGGTAAGAGAAGGTGGCCCCCAGAAACAGAATAGAGGTGGTAATGATAAAGGGACTTAGACTGAAAAAACATTTGTAAGGAGAAAGACAGTGAGTCTTGGTGAAATCAAAGCATCAAGGACGATGCCTGGCCTCTGGCTTGGGTGGCGAGGTAAGTAGTAGTGCCATTCACATACCAGTGAAGAGAGAGCAGGTTTGGGGGGAAGGTGGTAGCTTTATTTCAGGGCATGATGGATTTGAAGAATCGATAGGACATCATCCAACCGGATATACCTAGTAGATTACTTGGAAGCATGGATGAGAAGCTCTGGGAGCAATCTAAGCTCAATATAGCCTTGCACTTGGTACAGAAGAACACGGACACCTTTTAGGATGCAGAAGCAAGAGAAAGTACCCACTTGAACACTTTTGGATCCAGATACAGTTGGCATTCAAAGTGTAGAGACCATGGGTCAAGAAACAAGAAAAGGAACAGAACATTTATAGTCAAGGAGACACCAGCTTGCCTTTGCCACTATAGTAGATGCTCTCAGTTCCTTGCCCCATCTCCCTGGCTCATCTGTAACCTTAGCCCACTGACAACTTCCTGCCTGAAAACTTTGAGTTCTGCTTCTCCACTCAGGGCTTTCTCCAGCTCCAGAGTTAGTGCTTCTCAACCAAGGAGGAAATGAAATTGATAACTCAGCTTCCTTTTCCTCAGTGGACTGTTCTGAGGAAGTGAATGTTCCTTTCTATAAGGCAAGCTCCCGTGGGGTTGAGGATGTTGCCTACAGTGCTAGCTAGGTCACTAACACACATGCCTTTTACTTTTTTCCCTTTTATGTCTCAGTTTCCCAATCCCTTCATTTTGGCTTCCTGGGATCAATTCCCAAATGATTTACCTACACTGCAGTCATTGACTTAGGATTTGCTTTTGGAAAATGCCAAGCTACAATCAAGACACCAGCTTACAGTCACATATTTGCTTCTCTATTTCACATTTCTTGGATAATATAAAGATGAAAAACGGTTGAAGGAAAATTTAATAACCAAACTGATGTTAAATGGGTGAAGCTGGAACATCTTATTGTGGAGCAACAAGGAAACAGGAAAAGAATAGTGAGGTCATATTAAAAGAATAATGAGCTTGAAAGGGCTCCCACTGGCCATATTTGTGACAATTTGAGAATAAAAAAGAAAGAAAATTGAAATAAAATATATGTGTCTATGCCACCTCATGCGATGAGTTGACTCACTGGAAAAGAGTCTGATGCTAGGAAGGATTGGGGGTGGGAGGAGATGGGGACGACAGAGAATGAGATGGCTGGATGGCATCACCGACTCGATGGACATGAGTTTGAGTGAACTCCGGGAGTTGGTGATGGACAGGGAGGCCTGGCGTGCTGTGATTCATGGGGTCGCAAAGAGTCGGACACGACTGAGTGACTGAACTGAACTGATGATGATACCAAATATTGGGGAAAATAATGGCATTCATCACCAATGGAAGTGACTTACATTAACTTCTTGATATAAAATGGTTGCCAAAAGACAGAGAATAGAGCATGTGTTTGGGCATTTTTAAATAATGGATTAATGAGAGAAAGTCCTATATGCAGAATTTTGAGCCAATAAATGCAGAATTACTAAAATTTTAGAAATTGCATTCTGCATCCCCTAATGAAATAGGCTAATTCAATCAAATCACCACTGGAAACTGAGCACCTTAGGTGAAAAGTTCACTAAGCGACTAGTCATTCACATGACACCAACAAATCCGGTCCCAAACTACCTGCTAATTGTAAAAGGACTTCAGCGATACAGCAATCAAAGACAATGCCTGGTATTTGATTGGATCTAGGTTTAAAGAAAACAGCTATAAAGAGTATTTTGGGGGAAATTACAGATATTTGAATATGATGTCAGGGGACTGCAGCTAATTTTGTTAAGGTGTGATAATGCTTTAATAATGTATTTAGGAGAGAATCCTTATTTGGGAAGATGCATACAGTAGTATCTAGCAATGAAGAAGAAACATTCAAATTATTGAGAGAAAATGATGTATATGCATATGGTTAAAACAAATATGTTTATCTATGTTGTGGGTGTATAAAAGTATTCATTGTAGAACCTTTTCTCCTTCTCTGTATGCTTGAATATGTTCATAGTAAGGATTTTAAATTGTGTTTACCATCAAAAAATTAATTGACTTTTGTGAAGTATGAATTTTCAGTTTTCATTTTCTCTTTCAATTTTGGTTTGCTTATTTTTTTTTTCTTTAGTAATTTTTCACCTAGAAGTGTGGGATATTGGGCTGACTCTTTGTTTACATGCTTATTTTAATTTTTGCCATCTAAATTTCAAATTCCTCTTCTGTTCTGGCCTGCTATGGTCCAGGTGTTTTCTGTGATTGCATTTTCATTTCAGTTGCTGAGGTCTACACCAGTAAATAGGATGCTGACTGATATAAATCTTCTCACTGGTGTTGGGTAGGCCAACATGTGTTTTTCCCAACTTGCCCCCTTGTGATATTACTTTTCAGTAATATCACATAATAATATTTTTCCCAACTTGCCTTTTTGTGTATATTGGGGGAAGGAAAGTGAAGGTACAGGGATGCTGGAGAGTAACCAGGCTTTAGAAATATCTAAAATGACTGTATTTCTTACAACAAATTGAAAATAAAATAAGTCTTATACAGCTAGTGGACATGTAAATTGGTATAACCTTTCTGGAGGACAATTTAGCAATATGTCTCAAAAGTCTTAATATTCTACATAAACTTTGATATTTCAATTTATATGAACTTACACTGAAGAAATAGTAATGGATAGTGTTCATTGAGGCATGAATATCTTTGTGGTAAGAACCAGAAATAAATCTAAATGTCTAACAATAACTAAATTAGCATACATCTCTGCCGTAGACTAAGTTGTGTCCCCTCAAAACTTATAAGTGGAAGCCCTCACCCTCAATGGGACTATATTTGGAACGAGAGCCTTTCAGGAGATAATGAAGGTTAAGTGATGTCCTAAGAGTGGAGCCCTAATCTGATAGGACTGATGTCATTATAAGAAGTAGTAATACCCGGAGTGTATACACCAGAGAAAGAGCCACGTGAAGACACAACAAGAAGGCAGCTGTCTGCAAGCCAAGAAGAAAGTCCTCACTAGAAACCAACCTTGATCTTGGACGTCTGCATTGTGAACTGCAAGGAAATAAATTCTGTTGTTTAAACCATGTAGTCTGTGGTATTCTGTTGTTTAAACCATGTAGTCTGTGGTATTCTAGCAGCCTAATGCACCCCCAAAGGGAATAGTAATGATGATGGTGATACAAATAGATGCTTTTATAGTACTGACTGTGGATCAGGCAGAGTTCTATGTTCTACACAAATGTTAATTGACTTAATCTACTCAAGAAGAGTATCTGGGGGTTCTTTTATTATTTCCATTTTATAAATGAGAAAACTGAATTACATAGAGGTTATGTAATTAACCCATGACCATACAGCTAGTAGGTAGAATTGAGCCTAGGCAGTCTGGCTCTAGAGGTCACGCTCTAAACCACAAATGCTACATCTTTAAGAAAACATTGAAAATTATGGTATAAATGGGTAATTCCCAATGGCTTAGCAGGAAAGAGTTCACCTGAAATGCAGGAGCTGCAGGAGAAGAGTTTGATCCCTTGGTAGGGAAGATCTCCTGGAGAAGAGCATGGCAACCCATTCTTGCCTAGGGAAACCCATGGACAGAAGAGCCTGGCAGGCTATAGTCCATAGGGTTGCAAAGAGTTGAACATGACTGAAGCAAGTGAGCACACACAACTGAATATAAAGATGATAGTAGATACTTTTTAAAGTTATAGTATATATAGTGATATGTATAATTTCATATCAGTACATATATGTAACTAATGTTCCATATATATGTATATCTACCAAAAATTATCTGTGGCCATCTCTGAGTGATAGAAATGGCAACTCTTGTTTTCCTTTTTTGGTTATTATATATTTTACACAGTAAATCTGTGCTTAATTTCATTTGAAATTTATTATAACATATTTGCTTAGAGTGGGATATTTAAGTAGTCAAGTAAAAAAGTAAGGTGAGGATTGAAGTGGAAGAAATTCATCCCTCTAGATGGAAAGGAGTAAAAATCAAAAGCTATGTTTTGAGGAGAGGGGTAGAATCTGAATGATGACCAAGAAGGTTTAGTCAGAGACATCAAATTTGGGGTTGTTGAGGATCCAGAGTGGAAATTTAAATCAGCAATTTGCAGATCTTAAACCCATATGATCAATTTACTAATTTGTCATCATTTCTATTGACTAGTTTAGGATTTATGATTTGGCTAAATCCCTTCAATAAAATCACAAATGCTGTGTGAATTGGTAACAAAGGAAACAATAAGAATATCGTAGCTGTTACAATTGTTGCTACATGCTTGTGCTCCCAGATATGGAAAATAGAGTGACATTTATAGGTGACCTGGATAAGACACCATTTAGAAATTTTTTTTCATAGCTCGGAAGCTGACAAACAAATGGAGGGCACAGGGAGCCCTGGGACCCAGGAAACCCTTATGGGAGGGTTGGGGGAGTTTGGTAGTGGGAGGGGAGATTGACTTGCCTGAGGGCACTTGAGTATTAGAAAATGAAAGTAATTTCAACTGCCAAGGATCTGATAATCAGAGAAAACTAGTCCTGCTGTGCAAGTCACGTGTCCCCTTGGTGCTCAATTATGGCTATCTGTAAAAATATTATAGGTCAAATCCCATCATGTTGAAGGAAAGTATGAGATCTTTTACTGGACTGGAATGTACTGTAATCAACATCATTTGAAATCTCACTGCCAGTACTTCTAGGTCGTTCCCCTAAGGTCAAGGGCTGGACATAAAACAAAGCAGGAGCCAAATTCCCTCAAACATGAGGTGGTTCATTAAAGTTGCCCAAGCATGCAGACCAAGGCAGAAATGTGCTCTTGCAGAAGCCAATCCTCTTTCCTCTTTGACATTTCCCTTTTGGTTTTTCTTACTCTCCAAAGAATTGGGCCAATTACAATTCATTGTATTTTTTTTTTTTAGAAGAATCATATTTTACTCCTTATTTGTGCTATACTAGCTAGCGCCCCTGTGTTATGTATTTCTTTTCCAGTTCACGTTACATCACATAGCCAGGTGTTAGATGTTTTCATTATCACAAAACTGGTAAAAGAACACTGATTGTACTGATATAACATATACATATTGCACACACATATATATATGAGAAAATTTCAGCAGAACAAGACCAAAAAGTTCTATTACCATGGGCCATTGGTCAGAGCATAGAGATATTTTCTTTGGACTAAATTTTGGGTTTCAGTGTTATTCATAATAATAGTATTTGTCTTATAATAATAATGTATAAACCCCCTACAGTATAATAAAAAGCAGCATTTCCCAGTGAAGGAACTGAATTGAAAATATAAATGTGAGCCTCTAAAGCTTCTATAATACCAAAAACTGCTTGTGCATATGTGACTCAACTATGAAAGTTCTCGATGGTGCATGTTTAACAGGATTCCAGAGAATATCAAGGGAGTTTCATATATTTATTCATTCAACACATTTTTTAGCACTTATTATATGCAAGCTCTCATTTTAGGGTATCATAAGAATGAACAAAAAATAGACAAATTTCTGCCTTTATGAAGATAATATTCTAGTAACTAGTAAATAAATCTAGAAAATAAATAAGATAAATAAGAAAGTTATTCTGTGTTAAAGAGAGACATATAATAAGGGAAATAGTACTAAATGGGTGTTTTTTTAGAGGGGGAAGGTGGTGTAATTTTAGAGAGTGTAAGGCTGGAAGAGTCTTTACAGGAGGCCCCTTTGTCATGTCACTGTCTTTAAAGCAGCCCCTGCCCCATGCTCTACTCATCCCTAACCTACGCATACCCTGCAAATCTATTTTCTTTTGCTTTTTTTTTTTTTTTAATTTTGGCACACTGCATAACATGTGGGAATCTTAGCTCCCTGACTAAGGATCGAACCCTTACCCCCGACATTGGAAACTCATAGTCTTAATGACTGGACCACCAGGGAAGTCATTCAAATCAGAAGTAAACATGAAGCATAAGTAATTAACAAATGACCAGATCTCTTCCCTAGCTTCCCCTTCAGTAATCTCATGAACAAGCTGTGTGAAGAAGATAGCATTTTAAAAAAACGTCCCACAGTCAACAAGCCTGCACTTAGTGGAGAATGACAACACTGACCCCCATCTCAATGACTAACTGAGATTACTTTCCCTTTTTCCCTTTAAATCTTTCATGGCTGAGACAAATCTTCAGGGGTGGTTTTGGGGGGACACTGAGTCACCATCTCCCTAGATTGCCATCATTCTGATTAAAACCAATTTTCTTGTCTATCAGCATTTGCTCTCATGAGTATTGGTCTTTGAGTGGCAAGCAGCAGGACCAGAGTTTGGTAAAAAGAAGTAAAGTTGGAAGACTGCTCTAGAATATCACTTCTAAACAAATACCTGAAAAAAAAAAAAGGAACGAGAGATGAGATTATCTGGGGAGAAGAATTCCAGGCAGAGGGGAAAGCACTGAGGTCTGACTGTACCCAGCATGTTTCAAGAAAAGTCAGGAGACCAGCATGGCTGGAGTAGAGTGACCAAAGGAGAGAACTGTGGAGGGGAAGTCAGAGACATAAACGGGGGCCAGGTCAGGTGGGGTCTTGTAGGTCATGGTTAGAGCTTGAAGCCTCTGAAAGGCTTTGAGCAAAAGAAGCATGAGGAGTCAGAAGCTCTTCCAAGTAGTGTGATGGGCAATGTCACATATGAATAGTGCAACACTAGCCAAGTGTTCACTTTTCTGGCAATAGTGTGATGAGGTATATAAAACTTACTTTTAAATAATAAAATAGCAAGCATTTATTCCTTGTGGCTCAGCTGGGAAAGATTTCACCTGCAATGTGGGAGACCTGGGTTTGATCCCTGGTTGGGAAGATCCCCTGGAAAGGGGAAAGGCTACCCACTCCAGTATTCAGGCCTAGAGAATTCCATGGACAGTAGAGTCTGTGGGGTTGCAAAGAGTTGGACATGACTGAATGACTTTCACTTTCACAATTATATAATTGAGGAGAATGTTATGTCCTCTTTCTCTCTGAGGCTAAGAAAATAATCTACTTATAAGCTGCAAGTTTTTTAAATTGTTTTTAAGCCCAGATTGGTCAGATGATCAGAATTCAAACTTGCTAATCCCAGATATTAAATGGAAACCTTAGGCTGCATACTAAGCATTTATAGTGCATTTATGTTACTGTTTTTTTCCTTTCAAGAATATATCTTATTTTGCATTGAAACATGTATATTATCATATGTGAAATGAATCACCAGTCCAGGTTCGACGCATGTTACAGGATGCTTGGGGCTGGTGCATGGGGATGACCCAGAGGGAGGATAAGGGGAGGAGGGAGGTGGGAGGGAGGTTCAGGAAGGGGAACTCATGTACACCCGGGGTTGATTCATGTCAATGTATGGCAAAACCAGCCAATATAATATCATAAAATAATTAGCCTCCAATAAAAAAAAAAAGAATATATCTTATTTTCAAAATACAAGCAAGTGACGGGTGATGGACTTATTTGGTCAAACAAACTCTCTCACAGAAAGAGTCTTAAAATCTGGGAAACAATAAACACAAACACACTCACAACTATTTGAAGGTTCAGAAGACTGAATGGCAAACAGCAAACAGAAACTAGAGGGAGTCTTCCCTTAAAAGAGGAACTGTGGAGCAACAGTTAGACCTGGACATGGAACAATAGACTGGTTCCAAATAGGGAAAGGAGTATGTCAAGGCTGTATATTGTCACCCTGCTTATTTAACTTTTATGCAGAGTACATCATGCAAAATGCCAGGCTGGATGAAGCACAAGCTGGAATCAAGATTGCCGGGAGAAATATCAATAACCTCAGACACGCAGTTGATACCACCCTTATGGCAGAAAGTAAAGAAGAACTAAAGAGCCTCTTGATGAAAGTGAAAGAGGAGACAGAAAAAGTTGGCTTAAAGCTCAACATTCAGAAAATAAAAAGATCATGGCATCTGGTCCCATCACTTCATGGGAAAGAGATGGGGAAACAGTGGAAATAGTAAGAGACTTTATATTGGGGGGCTCCTAAATCACTACTGATGGTGACTGCAGCCATGAAATTAAAAAATGCTTGCTCCTTGGAAGAAAAGCTATGACCAACCCAGACAGCATATTAAAAAACAGAGACATTACTTTGCCAACGAAGGTCTGTCTAATCAAGGCTATGTTTTTTCCAATAGTCATATATGGATGGGAGAGTTGGACTATAAAGAAAGCTGAGTGCCAAAGAATTGATGCTTTTGAACTGTGGTGTTGGAGAAGACTCTTGAGAGTCCCTTGGACTGCAAGGAGATCCAACCAGTCCATCCTAAAGGAGATCAGTCCTGGGTGTTCATTGGAAGGACTCATGTTGAAGCTGAAACTCCAATATTTTGGCCACCTGATGTGAAGAACTGACTCATTTGAAAAGACTCTGATGCTGAGAAAGATTGAGGGCAGGAGGAGAAGGGGACAACAGAGGATGAGATGTTTGGATAGCATCACTGACTCAATGGACATGAGTTTGGGTAAACTATGGGAGTTCGTGATGGACAGCGAGGCCTGGCGTGCTGCAGTCCATGGGGTCGCAAAGAGTCGGACATGACTGAGCAACTGAACTGAACTATCTTTTTAATTTCAGCCATTGGGGTAGGCATTTAGAAGTGTCTCATTATGACTTTAATTACCTCTTCAACTATGATTAATAATGATGAATACTTTTTCATGAGTTTTTGATTATTTGCATATCTTCTTTTGTGAAGTGACTCTCCTTTGCCCATTTTACAAATTGGATTCTTTATTTTGCATACAAGCCCTTTGTCAGATATATGTTTTGTGAATATTTTCTCTGTAGTCTGTGGATTGTCAATTTTTTGGCTTTAGCAGTATCTTTTCATGAGCAGACCTTTTAAATTTTGATAATGTATGACTTATCAGTTTTCTTTTTTTGGTTATTGCTTTCTCTAAGAAATATTTACTTATCCCCAGTTATGAAGCTCTGTTTGTTGGGGTTTCCCCCCCCAAAAGCTGTTCTTCTAAAAGCCACAATTTTTCATGCTCAAATTTTTATCATTTAAATTAACTTTTTGATATGGTATTATGAAAGGATTAATATCCTTTTCCCTTTCTGTGTGGATATCCACTTATTCTAGCATCGGTGGTTAAAAAGCACTTTCGATTCCCACACTGAATTGATTTGACATTTTTGTCAAGTATCGATTTATCACATATGTGTGGATCTATTTCTGGATTCTCCATTCTGACTTATTGATCTATTTGGCTATCTTTATTCCAATACCTCATTGAATTGATTATTGTAGCTTTGTAGTAACTTTTGAAGGCAATAGTATATATTAAGTCCTTGAACTTGGTTCTATTTTTCTATATTATTTAGTTACTCTAAATCAGTTGTATTTACATATAAATTTTGGGATCAGCTTTCAACTTATATTTTAAGAAATCCTGGCAATATTATGATTTTGGTTGAATTGAATCTGGAGATTAATTTGAGGATAAATGGTATCAACAATATTGAATTTTCCAATCTATGAATTGGAATATCTATCCATTTATTTAGATCATCTTTGTCTCAGTGATTTAGCAGTTTTCAGTATAGAGATTTTGCTTACCTTATGTTTATTTCAAAGTATTTTGTGTTTTCTGATGCTATTATAAATAAAATTGATTTAAATTGTCCAGTTTTTTTGTTTCTAGTACACAGTTGATCTTAGTATATGGACCTTGTATCCTGAGACCTTACTTATTCCTGACATTTGTTTTGTGTTTTTTTTCTTTTTCCCCCTTAATCAGTTTTATTATGGGAGTATTGATTTTATTAACATTTTTAAAGAATTTTCTTTAGCTTTTAATTCTTCTGTTTTGCTTCTTTCTATTGTATTGATTTCTGCTTTTTATTATTTTCTTTGTTCTACTACTAAGACTTTGTTCTACCCATCTTTTTGTAGCATCATAAAGATTATTTTTATCTTTCTTCTCTTCTAACATAAACATTTAAAATCCTCATATCAGTAAAATCAGTGCTTTAGTTACATTATACAACTTTTTGGTGTGTTGAATTTTTGTTATCATTCAAATAAGAATTATTTATACTTCTGTTGTGATTTCTTCTTTGATCCATGGGTTTATAGAAATTTAATGTTTTATTTCTAAATATTTATGACTTTTCTAGATAGCTTATTGTTCTTAATTTATTATTTAAATTATTTGTGATCAGAGAACATACTCTATAAGATGTAAATCAATTTGAATTATGCTGAGGCCTTTTATAAGCCTAACCTATGGTCTTTTCTAGTGAATATCTCATGTTTCCTGAGAATGAATGTGCATTCTGCATTAGGGGCAGCATTGTACAAATGTAATGTAGTCAAGATGGTTAACAGTGATCCAATTTTTAAAATTCTTACTAATTATTTTGTCCTGTTGTTCTATCAGTTACGAAGAAATGAATGTTATAAATCTCAGCTAGCACTGTGCATTTGTCTATTTCTCTCTTTAGTTCTCTAAGTTTTAACTTCATGTATTTTGAGGTAAAATTAAGCCAATACACATTTTAAATTGTTATACCTTTCTGATGAATTGACTCATATTACATGAAATGTTATGCTTTTTCTCTAATAAAACTCCATGTCTCAAAGTTTATTTTGTCTGATATTAAAATAGGCACCCCAGCTGTCATGTGAGTAATATTTGCATGATAAAGCATTTTTCATCATTTTACATGCAACTTATTTGTGTTTTGTATTAAAGTGCATCTTTTATAGCCAGTATAGAGAGATAAAACTTCCTTTTTGAGAATTTTTAAATTGATCTTATCAATTTATGGTTTTTATTGATTTATGGAGTCTTTTCAATTTAATGTAATTATTGATATGGTTGGTCTTAAGTCTGCTTTTTGCTGTTTCTTTTATATTTCATGTATATTTGTTACTCATTTCCTGCATTTTTGAGGGAGTAATAGAATATTTTAGCATTCTATTTTGTTTCTTCCATTGATGTTTTAGCAATGCTTTACATTTATATAAAAAATGAAAATTTGGTGGTTAAATTTTTGGCATTATATTTTGGTGATTGCTCTAGGGATTACAATATGCATTGTTAACTTTCATAATCTATTTAGCATTAATAATATATTTCTTAATATAAAGCACAATTATCTTCAATCAGTACAGATTTATCTACCCCCTCATTCTTTAGTATTTTATTTATACTAACTGTACCTGTGTTAAAATCTCACATACAGTATTATAATCTTATAAATGGCTAACTATCATATGTATTTTTAAGAGAAAAGAATATATGTATAGTCCATCTTGATTTTTCATGGTTTCTGCATTTGCAAATTCACCTACCCACTAAAATGTCTTTGTAACCCAAAATCAGTACTCACGGCTCTTTCAGGGTCATTTGCAGACATGAGCACAGAGGGGAATGATGGGAGTCACATAATGCACACATTCTTATTTGAGCTCAAATGAAGTTGTGCTCTGCTGTGTTACTTCAGCTCTCATACTGTGAACAAGTGTCCTTTCCACAGTCTATTTAGTAATGTATCTATGGCATTTTTGTGCATATTTTGGTGATTTTGCTGTCTGGAATAACCCTCAAGTGTTGGGCTCAAGTTCTATCCATTTCTTGAACACAAGAAGGCAAAGGAGATCAATCCTGGGTGTTCTTTGGAAGGACTGAAGCTAAAGCTGAAACTCCAATACTTTGGCCACCTCATGCGACGAGTTGACTCACTGGAAAAGAGTCTGATGCTGGGAGGGATTGGGGGCGGGAGGAGACGGGGACGACAGAGAATGAGATGGCTGGATGGCATCACCGACTCTGTGGACATGAGTTTGAGTGAACTCCGGGAGTTGGTGATGGACAGGGAGGCCTGGCGTGCTGTGATTCATGGTGTCGCAAAGAGTCAGACACGACTGAGCGACTGAACTGAACTGAACTGATGTGTGAGATAAGCTTCATTCAGGCATAAGTTATAATTCTGCAGGCTGAGTTCAATGCTAATGAATCAATGATATATATTAAATAACTTGTCTGGAAGCAGAAACATAGATAAAATAAAATTATATATGGATTGAATAAAAATGTGATCAGAGGTTCATAGGAACCTAATCTTGTTTTTTCCCCTAGGAACAATGATTCAGTATTTGCTAATTCAATGTTCTTAACTATATTATACAACATAATTTCAGTGAATAACAAGAATCCATTATATGGTACATATATTTTATCTGAAAGTACTATATATGTTGATATAGCTATAGCTCCATATCTATCATCTCTCTATATTTTATATATGCCCACATATTTTCTAATTCTAGAAATCTTCATTTTTCATTTAGATTCAGGTGTCATTTCTCTTCAGCCAGAAAAGTTATATTCAACGTATCTTGCTGTTCAAGTCTACTGGTCACAAATACACCTGGTTTTTATTCACCTTAAAATGTCTTATTCTTAGCTTTCAATTTTGAAGAGTATTTTCATTGCCTGTAGAATACTGAGTTAACCAGTTTTGCCTTTCAGCAGTATATAAATGTTATATCATGTCTTCTGGCCTTCATTGTTTCTTGTGAAGTCAACAATTATTCTTATCATTATTACGCAACATGCCATTTCTTTTTGCCTACTTTCAAGATTGTGTTACTATCATTGGTTTTCCAGAAGTTTGACTTTTATGTAACTGTATCTAATTTATTTTGCATTTATCCTTCTAGGGGTTTGGTGAGATTCTCAGGTCTATAAATTGATTTCTTTCCCAGTTTGGAAATATTTAGGCCATTAATAATTCAAGTAATTCTTCTGTCTCATTCTGTCTTCTCTCTTTTTGGAATTCCATTACATATATGATAAATTGCTTAAAGTTGTTCAATAGGTCATTAAGGCTCTTTTCATTTTCCTTCAATCTTACTTTTTCTGTACTCTCTCAGTGCATGGTTTTTTGATACACATTCAAGCTTACTAATTTTTTTCTACTATTATCTCCAATCTCATTGGAGATAGATCTGTCTATCTTCAATTAGACCCATCCCATATTTAAAAATTTTCAGTTATTGTTCTTTCTTGCACTGAATTTTCCCCTTGGCTCTTTATAATAGTTTCTACTTCTCTGCTGACACTCCCATTTGTTCATTTAATTTGCATATATCTCCCTTTAAGTCCTAGAACATATTTATTATGTCTACATCAAGGTTTTATCTGTTTAATTACAAAACTTTCATCATTTTAAGGTTGGTTTCTAATGATCATTTTTTTCCTTGATGTGAATCACTTTTTCAATTTATTTTTTACTGAAGTATAAGTGCTTTACAATGTCGTGTTACTTTCTGCTGTACAATATTGTGAATGAGTTATATGTGTACATATATCCCCTCCTTCTTAATTCTCTCTCCTACCTTCCCCCATTTCATTCCTTTAGGTCATCACAGAGCACTGAGCTGATCTCCCTATGCTATACAGCAGATTTCCACTATCTATTTTACATATGGTAGTATATATATGTCAATGCTACTCCCTCAACTCATCCCACCGTCTCCTTCCCTCACTGTGTCCACAAGTCCATCTCTTGTGTGTCTGCATCTCTGTTCCTTCCCTTAAAATAGGTTCATCAGTACCATTTTCTAGATTTCATACATATGTGTTAATATATATTTGTTTTTCTCTTTCTGACTTGCTTTACTCTGTATGACAGACTCTAGGTTCATCTACATCTCTACAAATGACCCAATTTTGTTCCTTGTTATCACTGAGTAATATTCCATTGTGTATATGTACCACATCTTCTTTATCCACTCATTTGTCAATGGACATTTGTCTGGTTATTGTAAATAATGCTGCAATGAACACTGCGGTGTATGTTAGATCACTGTGATATAATAAAAAATATTTGATCTTTGGCCCCAGTTCCTGGCACAGAGCTCCTACATCTCTTAAAATCCCCTGAGTAATAAGTGTCTGATATGCTAATGAGAGAAGATAGAAGGCTGAGTGCTGAAGAATTGATGCTTTTGAATTGTGGTGCTGGCAAAGATTCTTGAGAGTCCCTTGGAGTTAATTCTAAAGGAAATCAACTCTGAATATTATTGGAAAGGCTGATGCTGAAGCTCAAGTTCCAATATTTTGGCCACCTGATTCGAAGAACTGACTCATTGGAAAAGACCCTCATGCTGGGGAAGATCGAAGGCAGGAGGAGAAGGGGACGACAAAGGATGAGATGGTTGGATGACATCACTGACTTAAAGGATGTGAGTTTGAGCAAACTCCAGGAGTTGGTGATGGACAGGGAAGCCTGGCGTGCTGCAGTCACAAAGAGTCAGACATGACTGAGTGACTGAACAGAACTGGACTTCTAATTATAACTTCATAAAAACTCCTAAACAGCAAGGTTTGGAAAATTCCCAGGTTGGTGAGCCCACAAAGTGCTGAGAGAGTGACATACCCAAAGAGACCATGGAAACTGTGTCTCCCCACCCAATAACTCATCCTTTGTATCTCTTCCATTTGGCTGTTATTGCATATGCTCAGACACTCAATTGTAGCCAACTCTTTGTGATCCCATGGACTGTAGTCAGCTCGGCTTCTCTGTCCATGGGATTCTCCCAGTCAGAATACTAGAGTGGGGTGCCATTTCCTCCTCTATAGGATCTTTCTGACCCAGGGATTGAACCCTAATCTGTGTCTCCTTCATTGGCAGGCAGATTCTTTACCACTAGTGCCACCTTTGAAGCCCTGATTGTATCCTTTATAATAAACTGGTATTGGTAACAAAAGCACTTCCCTGAGTTCTGTGAGTCATTCTGGTGAGTTATCAAATTCATTTATAGCTGGTCAGTCAGAATTATAAGTGTCCGCTGGGACTTGTGACTAGCATCTGAAATTGGGGCAGGTTTGAGAAACTAAGTCCCTTAGCTTTTGGCATCTCCTTTAATTATGAAGAGTTAGTATCTAAGAATTGGAGAGTCGGTGTTGGAGAAGACACCACACATATGGTGTTGGGAGGAAAAAAACCCTCATTTGGTTCAGAAGCTGTGTCTGAAAGAACCAAAGAGTCACATTTTTGTTTCTTCATATGTTTAGTGACACATGTTTAGAGATACCAAGGGAACGTTTCATGCAATAATGGGCCCAATAAAGGACAGAAGTGGTATGACCTAACAGAAGCAGAAGGTATTACGAAGAGGTGGCAAGAATACACAGAAGAACTGTACAAAAAGATCTTCACAACCCAGATAATCGGGATGGTATGATCATTCACCTAGAGCCAGACATCCTGGAATGTGAAGTCAAGTGGGCCTTAGGAAGCATCACTACAAACAAAACTAGTGGAGGTGATGGAATTTCAGTTGAGCTATTTCAAATCCTAAAAGAGGATGCTGTGAAAGTGCTGCACTCAATATGCCAGCAAATTTGGAAAACTCAGCAGTGGCCACAGGACTGGAAAAGGTCAGTTTTCATTCCAATCCCAAAGAAAGGCAATGCCAAGGAATGCTCAAACTACCACACAAATGCACTCATCTCACATGCTAGTAAAGTAATGCTCAAAATTCTCCAAGCCAGGCTTCAACAGTACGTGAATTATGAACTTTCAGATGTTCAAGCTGGATTTAGAAAAGTCAGAGGCACCAGAGATCAAATTGCCAACATCCGCTGGATCATCAAAAAAGCAAGAGAGTTCCAGGAAAATATCTATTTCTGCTTTATTGACTATGCCAAAGCCTTTGACTGTGTGGATCACAACAAACTGCGGAAAATTCTGAAAGAGGTGGGACTACCAGACCACCTGACCTGCCTCTTGAGAAATCTGTGTGTAGGTTAGGAAGTAACAGAACTGGACATGGAACAACAGACTGGTTCCAAATAGGGAAAGGAGTAAGTCAAGACTGTATATTGTCACCGTGCTTATTTAACTTATATGCAGGGTACATCATGCAAAATGCCAGGCTGGATGAAGCACAAGCTGGAATCAAGATTGCCGGGAGAAATATCAATAACCTCAGACACGCAGTTGATACCACCCTTATGGCAGAAAGTAAAGAAGAACTAAAGAGCCTCTTGATGAAAGTAAAAGAGGAGAATGAAAGAGTGGCTGAAAACTCAACATCCAGAAAACTAAAAGATCATGGCATCTGGTCCCATCACTTCATGGCAAATAGATGGGGAAACAGTGGAAATGGTGAGAGACTTTATTTTGGGGGGCTCCTAAATCACTACTGATGGTGACTGCAGCCATGAAATTAAAAGACATTTACTCCTTGGAAGAAAAGTTATGACCAGCCTAGATAGCATTTTAAAAAGCACAGGCATTACTTTGCCAACAAAAGTCCAGCTAGTCAAAGCTATGGTTTTTCCAGTAGTCATATATGGATGTGAGAGTTGGACTGTAAAGAAAGCTCAGTGCCAAAGAATTGATACTTTTGAACTGTAGTGTTGGAGAAGACTCTTGAGCGTCCCTTGGACTTCAAGGAGATCCAACTAGTCAATCCTAAAATAAATCAGTCCTGAATATTCACTGGAAAGACTGATGTTGAAGCTGAAACTCCAATACTTTGGCCACCTGATGTGAGGAACTGACTCATTTGAAAAGACCCTGATGCTGGGAAAGATTGAAGCAGAGAGGCGAAGGGGATGACAGAGGATGAAATGGTTGGATGGCATCTCTGACTCAATGGACATGAGTTTGAGTAAACACCAGGAACTGGTGATGGACAGTGAGGCCTGCCTTGCTGCAATCCATGGGGTCTCAAAGAGTCGGACATGACTGAGCAACTGAACTGAAATGAACTGAAATTCAGTATTAGGACAGAGACACGAAACTCCAGGCATTGGACTCCATTTGAAACACTATCTCTAATTTTTTTTTGAATCTCTAAGTACTTAAAAAAAAAAAAAAACAGTCTCCAAGCTGAAACATGCTTTGTGGTCTTAGCGTTAGCATTCCGACAACAAATATCTGAGTGCCTACCATGCCCAGGTTCTCTGCTGCATATCTCTTAGGAAAACCCTCAAGAATGTGGGCGTACCTGGGAATGGGGAGCTGGGTAAGTTTTCTTGGAGAAACATTAAAGTTGTTGACTTATAAAAAATGCACAGTGTGAGAGTTTTACTTGAGACAAAATGAAGACTATAGCACAGGCGATAGCATTTCAGGTAGCTCTGAGAAACTGCTCCAAAGAGGTAGAGGGAAGGTTAGTATGTGTGTGATTTTGGTGAAGGGGGAATAGATGCCATCAAACACAAAGGTTTTGCAGAGGGTTTCTGCTAGTCACAAGGAGCAGTTGGCAAGTGCCAGTTCGTAGTTGACAGAGTGTTGGGAGTAGGTCACGTAGGGGATGGGCTACCCCGAGACCTGATTGGCCCCAACTGTGGCCTTCCTTGGGGCTGGAGCTGTCACCACAACCTACGCAGGCTCTCTGGTTGTTTGTTGCTGTTCTTCTTCTTGCTGGGCCTGTACAGACTCCTGTACTCTTTACCAAAATCCTGTGAGGATAGAAAAGGATTTTTGTCTTGTCAAAGCAACTTTTTAATATTCTTAGGGCTTTCCCTAAGAGAGTTTTCTGGGAAAATAAGGGATGGGGCCTCTTCTGTTGACAGGACATAAGCGTATGGTTAACAGATGGTTCTAAGCTCATGGTTCTTTCCTCTCTCTCATCCCCAGACCTGGTCCTCCCAGCAATGGGATGCAACTGGCAAGACCCACCCTTCCAGCTTTGTGCAGAGTGATCATGTGAATGGAAGTAGATAAGGGGACGTAGATGACTAACGTCACGTTGTGTGATGCACAGTTTGAGGACCCAATCAGCCTTTGCCAAAGTTCCTTCCTCTAAGGTCCCTGGAGATAGTGAGGGGGAGTGGGAGGATCTCTCCCTCTTGAGAGACTTGATCCAGCAGTCTGGGAGATGAACGTTAATCACAGTCCTTCACAGTACAAAGGACTTGTCCACATACTCAGAGGTGAGAGAGCAGGAAAACTCGCCCTCACTCCCCAGTAAGAAGAACAATTAGCTTTCCAGGGGCCTCTACCTCTCCCTGAAACAATGTAGTGAGAGCAGTCTGAGATGGAGGAGTTCAGTTCAGTTCAGTTCAGTCGCTCAGTCATGTCCGACTCTCCGCGACCCCATGAATCACAGCACGCCAGGCCTCCCTGTCCATCACCAAATCCCGGAGTTCACTCAAACTCATGTCCACAGAGTCGGTGATGCCATCCAGCCATCTCATTCTCCGTCGTCCCCTTCTCCTCCCGCCCCCAACCCTTCCCAGCATCAGAGTCTTTTCCAGTGAGTCAACTCATCGCATGAGGTGGCCAAAGTATTGCAGTTTCAGCTTTAGCATCAGTCCTTCCAATGAACACCCAGGATTGATCTCCTTTAGAATGGACTGGTTGGATCTCCTGGCGGTACAAGGGACTCTCAAGAGTCTTCTCCAGCACCACAGTTTAAAAGCATCAATTCTTCCGCGATCAGCTTTCTTCACAGTCCAACTCTCACACCCATACATGACCACGGGAAAAACCATAGCCTTGACTAGACGGACCTTTGTTGGCAAAGTAATGTCTCTGCTTTTCAGTATATTATCAAGGTTGGTCATAACTTTCCTTCCCAGGAGTAAGCGTCTTTTAATTTCATGGCTGCAATCAGCATCTGCAGTGATTTTGGAGCCCAAAAAAATAAAGTCTAACACTGTTTCCACTGTTTTTCCAGAGATGGAGGAGAGGGGAGGTGAAAAGCATTTCTTCCACTGACACATTCCTAGCAATGTCCGGGAATCCCAGCCTCCTCCCCTAAGAGAAAAAGAACAAGGACGCCTCATCAGTTATGAGGCCAGAGATTTGCCTTTCTCTTAACATGTATCACCGACTCAGTGGACATGAGTCTGAGCAAGCTCCGGGACCTGGTGATGGACAGGGAAGCCTGACATGCTGCAGTCCATGGGGTCGTAGAGTCGGACATGACTGAGCAACTGAAATGAACTGAACTGAACTAACATGTTTCATCTTTTTCACACTGTATCAGCGATAATGTCTTGTGTAGTTTCATTTGTTTTGAAACTATCGTTAGCTTTTTAAAGTAAGATGTCTTTGATTTTGTTCTTTTTCTATCTCTGCTCCTCTCCTTCCCCCACGACAGCCCCAAATACTTTAGTTAAAATTAACTCACCTTTTCTAAGAAGGTGGAGGGAATAAGAAGGGAAGAATCTGGCAGGAGGGTTTAGACAGCAGAGAGCAAAATAAAATTGTTTTAAAACCAGATCGAAAACTGTCTCTCTGGCTTCCCCTTTCTCTGTTCTTCACTTGGCCAAGTAAACCTGAGCCTGATTACAGTAAACATCTTCTTAACAGATCAAAAGGAGCGATTTTTAAAGGGAGTTGCTTACTCACAAAATTCATTATGGTAATGCCTAGTCTTTTTCAGCAGAGCCTGTTCCCTCCCAGCCTCGCTTTGATCTGCCACTGTGGCCTCATGTCTGTTCCCGCAGCTCATCTACATTTTGTTGGCGTCAGACTTTTTCAGTAAATATCCCTCAGGTTGTGAACAGCCCAGCAGTATTAAAAGAGCTAACCTAGAGACAGATTTTCCTTCCCATACCTTAAATATATGTGTTTTTTGAAACAACAACACATGTTAGATGTTTAACTCCTCCTGGTGTGAATGCGAAATTGTATAACCACTTTGGAAAACTGTCTGGTAGTTTTTTATGAAGGTAAATGTTTACCTATTCTTTAATTCTCCAGTTTCATTCTCTCTTATTTGCACAACTGAAATGAAATCAAATGTCCCCCAAAAGACATGTATAAGAATGATTATTGTAGCTTTTTTTTTCCACAATAGCTGATAGCTGGAAATAGTCCAAGGGTCCATCAAGAGAAAAATCTATAAACCAACCATGATATATTCATACAATGAAATAATACTCATGGAAAAAAAGTAGTGAACTACATATGCACACAAGAATACAGATATATCCCATAAACATTATGCAAAGTGAAAAAAAAAGATACACAAAATGCATATTGTATTATTCCATTTATATGATTTTTAAAACACACAAAAATCATTGAAGATGTCTTAGAAGTGTCACAAGGGAACTTTCAGGAGAGATCAAAATATTAGACTTATAATAGGGTTAAGGGTTGCATGAATATATCCAGTCATGAAAAATGTACAGCTAAGATTTGTGCATTTCAACAGACACAAATTTCAGCAAAATGACAATAATAATAATAATCAAGTGAGAGATAGGGAGTAGGTAGAAAAATAGCAGAATACTGATTGCTTAAGTAGGGTAATGGATATAGAGAGGTTCGATATTGGATTCTATTTATTTTTAATACATTTGAAATTTTCTGTGAAATTGTTTCTGAAATAACTAAAAGCCAGCAAATTCAGTATTAGGGCAGAGACACCAAATTCCAGGCATTGGACTCCATTTTAAACACTATTTCTAATTTTTTTTAATTTAAATATTTTTTTAAAAATTTTCAAGTGCTTTTAAGGAAAACAGTCTCCAAACTAAAACATGCTTTGTGGTCTTATTAGCACTCTAGCAACAAATACCTGAGTGCCTACCATGTCCAGGGTCTCTGCTGCATACCTCTTAGGAAAACCCTCAAGAATGTGGATGTCCCTGGGAATGGGACGCTAGGTGAGTTTTTTTGGGAGAGACATTTAAGTTGTTGACTTGAAAATAAAATGCACAACGTGAGTTTTATTTGGGACAAAATGAGGACTATAGCGTAGGAGATAGCATTTCAGATAACTGCCTCCCTGAATTCATCTCTTCACTTCTAGGAAATTCACCCTGTGGTTGATAGCTTTTTCACTGGACCTCTCATGTCTGCAATACAGGTTTCTTGCAGAGCACGGTTTGTTATTAATGATAAAACAAATTACAGTGTGCCAGCCTCCTAAACCGCAAAGTACCGTACAGCTGCATACAGAATCAGGCCACCTGGACTCTTCACCCAACAAAGCCACCTGAACCTGTAAGAAGCCACCTCCAAAAAGAGTCGTTTTGCCTGCACGGTCTCCCAGGATAGCTCAGGCTGGTATCAGTCCTTGGAGAGGGCAGACAAGTAACTGGGACTCTAATTTATGTTGAAAGAACTTGACCTTTGGGAAGGCGGAGTGTTGTGATCTGATTTCTGCCAATGACTTACCTGGAGGGATCTCTCTATTGCTCAGTGTCCTGCTCAATAAAACTGATAGAAAATAATCTGTTTTGTTTTACCATCTGTATGCAGCCACCAAGAGACCAATGGCCCAACTCAGCCTCCTAAATGCCTTTTCTCAGTCCTCACTCTCCTTGGTCTCTCTGCAGCATCTAGAACATATGACCAACCTCTCCTGAAATTTTTAGAAACTCTTTCCTCTCCCAGCTTTTATCATGCTAGACTCTGTCTCCTCACCTCTTATATATTCATTTTTTTGTCAGCACTTTAGGCTGTCCATTTCTTGGTCCCTCTTTCTTTTTTTCCTCCTTGATCATTAATGGAATTGTCTTCCCTGCTAATAACAAGGCTGATGATGAACAAGTAAACTCCTCCACGCTGGCTGTGCTTTATGTTTGCTATCTCCTCAAACCTCACAGATTCCCATGAACAAGGCAGGGCACCTCACCACATTTCATTGAGATCACTTCTTTCTCATTCTGCTTACCTAGATTGTTGCTCTGTGAGGGTAGGGACCATATCCATCTTAGCGCACTTTGGTAACCACCTGGCCATGGGAGGAGCTACAGGTAGGGATGGGTATTATTACCCTTGTTTTACAGATAGCACTGTGTTTTATAGCTCTCCCTGATGTTTGGAGTGATTTGCCCACAGTCATAGAGCTAAGAACGTCAACTATCATCTAGTTTTCTGACTCCAAGCCCATTTATCTTCTTACTACCGTAAGTTGCAAAATATGCGGAAACTAGTACTTCTCTCTGTCATACTGCATAACTGGCAGCCACGCTTCATAATATCATGGGAGGGAAATTAGAGTTTATCTACTACTGTGTCTCGGATGTAAGCATCTCTTGAAGTACTTGAGACTAATGCTGGTTTCTGGACTCCACTCTAGTTCTACTGCATACAAATATCCAGAGGAAGGGCCTAGGAAATTGGATGTTTAATCAGCTTCTTCATCTCTGACATTCTAAACACACTGCTTCTCTGGGGCTGTTGGACCTGGCTTCTACTCCAAAGGAGGAGATGAAAGCTGTAAACCAAGGGGGACTCCACTTTGCCTACAGAGATAAAGGAAGGGAGCCCCAGCTCCACAGTTGTAAGTGTTTCTTGTGTGTGTGTGTGTGCTCAATCATTCTTTTGGATCCAGCTCCTTGCAACCCCATAGATTGTAGCCTGCCAGGCTCCTCTTTCCATGGAATTTTATAGGCAAGAATACTGGAGCCGGTTGCCATTTCCCATACCAAGGGGATCTTTCTGACTCAGAGATCTAACCCGTGTCTCTTGAGCCTCCTGCAGTGGCAGGTGGATTCTTTACCATTGTGCCACTTGGGAAGCCCTCAACAGGGGAATCAAGCAAACAAATTCAAACCAGTGGCTCTTCAAATGTGACTTCAAGTCCCTCAGCATCACCTGGGAACTTGTTAGAAACGTGAATTCTCAGGCCCAGCCCCAGACCTATCGAATCCAAAACTGAATCGACATTGACACTGACTTCTCTTCTGCAACTCTTTCCAGTGTTAATCAGCCATTGTTATAAAGAACTTAAATCTCTCCTGTTCTTGAAGCTCATTTTTTTTCTTATTCTGAACCCAGCACTTCATAGATTTGGGTTTTATGTCTCCTGGTGAACCAGATAGTTGATGTTACCATTTCTTTAAAGGTATATTTAATGGTTGGTTATTTTAGTGCTTTAGTGAGAACCTTTTCCACAGTGTAACATCCAGTCAAGCAGATATGCAAATGTTTTAGCTGTTTGGTCACCATTTTATACAAATATTGCTCTGCACTGAGCTTGGTACAAAGAACTCAATGAATAATGGCTATTTTTAAATAATTCTTTTGTCGTGGTCATGGTACGCTGATCAGAGGTCCTCAGTGGGGAACGGAAATCTCAGAGTCTCTCCTTTCTCTGCTTCAATCAGTGTTCCTGCCTGGTTCCCCTCAAAGTCCTGTGAGCCTTCTTCATCCATACTGGCCTGGCACGTATTGATACCTTTGTCTGCCTTTCTCACCTGCTGCCCAGACTCTGAGACACTGCCCTTCCTGTCTTTCATTTCATTTGGTTCCAATCCCTTCAACTCATTCATGTTTCTGATTTTCGGTTTTGCAAAGTGCTCGTGACCCCATTTTCTCCAGTTCACTGTTACTGACAGGTGCAAAGAGTTGGGTGTCTCATCCTTCAACTCCATGCCAAAGTAGAGTCCTTTGGGTCATCATTCTCCATCTCCCAGATAAAAGCTGAAGTCAGGTTCAGCAGACCCAGAGAACTCATGTGGATAAAACGGCAGAGGAGGAGAAAGGGCATAGAAGCCAAATTGAATCACATGTGTGGGGGGTGGTCTGTTATTAACAGGCATTAAGCACTTGGGCATGCTAAGTGCTTAATACATGTCAATAACTGTAATAATAAGACACATCTTGAGGAAATGGCATTGTGTTTATACCCTCCCTGCCTAGGTAGCTATTTAACATGGTCAGTGGGACATTTGGACTCAGGCCAGTTGGTACCCAGTCTGATCTTTGCTAGGAGATGACTGCAGCTGCTACAGTTCAGGAAGCTCTTGTAATGTTGCCCAGTGCCCAGCAGGGAGATGCAATTGTCCAGCAAATAGATTGAAGGAAATGACTAGGAATAGTTTCCCAGGCAGCATTTGAAAAGCTAATCCTTCCATTTCTAACAACAACTACAAAGAAAATGAAGGAAAATGCAGTGCACTGTGAGAATCAATTGAGATGAGAAATATTCAATAATTTATAGCACTTCTACAATGTGTTTCCTATAAAATTTAACCAAATTGAAATTTCATTTTTCTATCAGAGACTCTTCCTACCTCATAACTGCATGGCTATTAGGTATGTGCTTAGTTAGCTGGAAGACTGAAAGAGAAAATGATTATTGATGGGTTAGAGGTTTTCCATAGAGAAGGGCATTATTGAGGCAGCATATGAGATGGAAAAAGAAACTGCTCGTGGCATCAGGTCATCTGGGTTTAACCATAGCCTCTCAAAATGATTAGTTTCATAATATTTGATGAGTCTCAAAATCTTCTGAAGCTTCAGTTGCATCCTATGTAAAGTAGGAATAATGATCCTTTTCCTACTCACTTTTAGAGCTAGTTTGAGAAAAATGAGATAATACAGAAATATAGAAATGGATGTTCGGGTTTTGCAATAATAATGCTACATAACAAACCCACAGTTTTAGTGGTTTATAACAATACTATGTCTCCCTTGGGGATTTTTAGATCAGCTGTGGCTCAGCTGATCTTGGCTAGGCTTGGGTTTTAGTCTCCTTCGGTGCCTTTCTTTCTATGACCCAGGCTGCAGGTGTCATAGTCATTTAGGTTATACTCTTCTCATGGCCATTGGCTGTGATGCAAGAGAGCCAGTGGAACCTAACTTTGGCTGTTAAAGCTAAACTTGGCAATGACACTCACTTTAGCTCACATTCCACTGATCACAGCAAGTCACATAGTCAGGCCCAGTGTTGATGGAGTAATGAAGTAGTCTCAGGTCATAGAAAAGCCATCGTCTGGATGGGAGGGAAGGAAGAATTTTGAACAGTCTACCACAGTGCATAGAATTATTCTGAAAACCATAAGGTAACATTTAGATGTTGGGGTGGCAATGATGATTACATTAGCCTTGCTGGGTCCATAGCCAGAAACTGTCTACAAAAGATATATTTAGAGATTTGTAGAATAAAAAGCATTTGAGCACACACTTCCTCCTATAAACATTACAGTTCTTGACCATAATCTCAAAGGATGCATCTCCAGCTAATGAAGCATGCATTTAATAGCCAAATAGATACAGGTTGAAAGATACTACGGCAGGGTCTGATCAGGGAGCACAGCTTCTTGATTCTTCTCAGTCACTCACAGGAGGGGTGTTGGAGTTCGGGAATTCTGCCGGGTCAGAAGGAGGAATTATCAGGACATAGGCAGTACTGAGGGAGGGCTCACCAAGCCTCTTCTGCTACAAGCAGTACCATTTGGAAAGCCTGCATGGGTTTCTCGTATAGTTTCAGAAGCCACGTTACCTGACTGTTCTAGTTCCACAGCAGGTAACATAACGATTAGTCATCCCATCTCATCCATCCCACCATATACTCCTGGATATTTACTGTATCACCATGTACTCCTGTATGTTTATGATATCACCATCAAAATGGCTCCTTTTTATTTCCAGCCACTTCCCTTATTTGCCAAGTAGATGTCTAATGTACTAGTCACTGCTGATACATAACATTGACCAGATGAAGGGTACATGTGATCAGCCACCTCTTATGTTACCAATCACAGGAAGGACAGAAAACAAAGGGCCAGGCCAGAGCTCACACTCTCTCCATAAATGCTCCTTAAACTTGCAAGGGCTTACAAACTGGAAGAAATGACGATACTGAGGATCAAAAGTATATATCAACTTGGCAAATAAGGAAAGTGGCTGGAAATAAAAGGAGCCATTTTGATGGTGATATAGTAAACATACAGGCATGCAAAACACAAATGAACATTTCATACACAAGGGTGGGCCAACTGCGTACAAATGTGATTGGAAAAGATGGGGAATCCCCACAGTGAGGCAAATGCTTATTGTGACTTTTCCAAATGGCCATGATCCCAGCCTTTCTAAGACAGAATACATGTCCCAACCCAGACCAACAACAATAAGCATGGAGAGAATGCACTTTTACTTAGGAGGACAGAGCACAAAAGAAAAAAGAGATTAAAAATGAGCATTCTGCAGCATCGATATCAGTTATCAAAATACATTTTGTCTAGCATCTCTACGTTTTTACACTGTGCTTGATGCTGAAAATACACACATGAAGGTCAAGGTCCCTACTCTCAGGAATGAATAGTCCAGTCTGTGTGTATAACCTTTGTGTGTGCATGAAATCTCAGAGATGGGTGTGAAAACAGTAATTGCAAAACACAGTGGTAAGTGCTTGAACCAAATTTATCAAAGCCACATCTATTTTCTCTTTCAGTCATCATTAGCCCAAAGAAAACTGGAAAATAGAGCTGATTCAGATAATTCTCAGATTAGATTGAGTCTTAGACCAAACTAGACTACTCTGAGAGTGGACCTAGAAGTCCAAAGGAGATCAAAGTGAGCTAAATGGCTAGAAGAGCCGAGGGGAGAATAATTGTCAACACAAAAGTCTTTCTGAATTTTGGGTAGGGGGGATGGTTTGTCCAAGCATCAGTTCAGTTCAGTCGTTCAGTAGTGTTTGACTCTTTGCGACCCCATGAACCACAGCGCGCAAGGCTTCCCTGTCCATCACCAACAGGATGTGAAGATGAGGATGACATGCTCCTGTTCTCAAGATGTATGTGGTCCATGAGAGTTCTTGTGTGCATCTCTTCTCCCTAACAATCTGTATCAAGCTCTGAGAGCCTGTGTTATGTTTCCATCCTTTTGGTACTATTCTCAGCCTCTCGCAGAATACGCACCCTGGAAAGAAACAACTAATATGAGAGATATATGAATGAAAAGAATATAGATGGATCCCAAAAGTCAGAAAGTAAGCTACAATCCTGCCATGATTGGTTTCTGGAAACATAAGCCCCTTGGCTTTTGTTTCTTGTCCTTACCTTCAGTATCTCTGTTACCTGCTGAAAACATGGCTTGGTCACCATACTCTCTAAAGGGCCAGAAATGGAAAGGCATTGAAATGGTATCATGTTGTTGTTCAGTCACCCAGTCATGTCCAACTCTTTGCAACCTCATGGACTGCAGCATATTACTGCTGACTTGATCCTCTGTTTATCATTATCATTTCTGTTAATCACTCTGGGTGTGGGATCAAGGAAGAGATGATGGTTGTTTAGTGGTATAGTTGCTAAGACGTGTCCAACTCTTGCGACCCCATGGACTATAGCCTGCCAGGCTCCTCTGTCCATGGGATTTTCCAGGCAAGAATACTGGAGTGGATTGCCATTTCCTTTTCCAGGGGATCTTCATGACCCAGGAGTCGAACCCAGGTCTCCTGCGTTGCAGGAATATTCTTCACCAACTGAGCTATGAAGGAAGCCCCAAGGAAGAGGAGAGGAGATGAAAGAGGAAAAGTATGTCAGGGCAAAGGAGAAATGGTCTGGCAGGATTTGACTCTGCTCAAGAGAAGAAAGTAAAAATGGTATCACGGAGAAAAGCATGAAGCTTAGATTTAAACAGAGCTGGGCTTGACTCCTGACTCAGGATCTTACCACTGAGCCATCTTTGCCAAGATAATTAATCTTCCTGAACCTCCACTAGCTTACCTATAAAATGAATGGGAGGATATGTGTTTTGTAGAATTTTTGAGAGAATTTAATGAGATGTGTATGTAAGTATTTAGCGCTGTGTCTGGGTAGTAAAGGACTGACTAATTGACCCTTCTTTCACCATAATAGGGTTTTTCTTCAAGTTTTTTTTTTTAAAGATGGAGAAGTAAAATTGTTCAAATATAATGTGTTCCATAAGAATCTTCCTCTCAGAAAAATTCAACATTAGTTACCATGGTCTATTTCTGCCCAGACCTACAAAGGCACATGCCAAAAATCTCAGTCAGAGAGGGTTGTCTTTGTACCTGTAAACCATTAAGAGGATTGCATGAGTTAATGCACGGAAGTGGTTTGAATGCTGCCTGGTACAGAGTAAGAGCTCAATTAGCGTTGTTGCTGTTATTATTATTATCATTTGTAATAGTATCCTTATTATCGGGTAAATTGGCCACACATATTTCTTCCAAATAGCTAACCAGTCTCATTATAGATGATGGATCCAAAGCTTTATAATTCAAAGGCTCAGGTGGAGTGAGGGTGCCCAGGAGGGAGGAACAGAAAAATGCATGGTTTGGCTCTAACACCATTGTTTCTGATACGAGGACACTGATCCTCCTTATGGCTACCGGGAAAGTGCAGCTAAGTGACAGTCATTTGTGGACCGTTTCCAGAGGAACTGCATTTGCCTTAGAAGGAGGCACTCTGGCCAGTTTCCAGAAGGACTGACAGAAAATCCCAGTGAGTGATTCAGGTTTGGGATTTAACCTGCCAACCTTTCTGGGAAGGAGGCCTCACTATCCCAGCTTTTTTAATATAGAGGCAGGAGATACAAAGAACCGACTCATTGGAAAGGACCCTAAAGCTGGGAAAGATTGAAGTCAGGAGAGAGGGTGACAGAGGATGAGATGGTTGGATGGCATCACTGACTCAATGGACGTGAGTTTGAGCAAGCTCCGGGAAATGGTAAAGAATAGGGAAGCCTGGTGTGTTGCAGTCCATGGGGCCGCAAAGAGTCAGACATGAATGACTGACAGAAAAATGACAGGAGAGTTTTAAGAAATAACGTACAGAAGAATATTACAAAGCATTATAATTATCAATGCTTCAAAACACAATTGTTACTACACAATTGTTTCATGACTACCACTCTCACTATCAAATGTGGAACCCCTGTTTTTTCACATGCATAACATGTGGGAGGAAGTCACTACAAGACTCATTTCTTCACAACTGGAGGTAGAAGAGGGTGGGCTTCCCATGTCTTTATGGATGCTAGACTCTGCCTTAGAGGTACACCTCTGGGTAACACTACAGAAGCCCAGCAGCTTTTCTCTTGACATCTTTGATAATAATGGCTCATGAGCTCAGACATGATTCTAAAGGAATTTTAGCTAGAAGGAAAAACGAAAGGAAGTAGGCTGAGAGAATAAATGTTAGTGACCAGTTCTCCACAGCTACAGCAAAAATAAAGAGGATTCTCACCACCTGGGAAAGCAGTGAGGAAGGCGGATCATGGATCTTGCCCCTCCATCCTTCCATCCTACCCAGTCTATTCCTTCTCCAGCAGAGAGTCTGTGCTAGAATGCTTTACCTGGCCTCCCAAGTCTCCTTGAGGTAAGAACTTGAAATCGGAGCTTCCCTTGCAGGCTTCAGGTGAGAACAAAAGACTCAGACAGAGACCCAAACCCAAAAGCCTTCTCAAAATGTATTATGGTATGAGACCTCATGGCAGTTTAAGTTTAGAGAAAACTCTGGTTAGATATCAAAAGAGGTTTATGGTTTGAGTCAATAAAAAGAAGTTCTCAAAGCTCTAAGGAAGTCACCCCACCTTTGGAGAGCATAGTTCTGAGGCCCTATATAGTCCATGAATGGCAGCTGTCTCAGCCCTTAGTAGAAACGTGCTTTTTGCTGTGGGATTATCAGTGCCTCAGCCAAGGTCATATGGAACCCCAGGCAGGAACCAAGTCCCTGGGGAAGTGGGGCCTGAAGGAATTATTGGATATGACTCCATTTCCACTGAAACAAATTTTCCTCTCTGCCTCTTCAGCTATTTGTTCTGTCAGCAACTTCACAGGTGGCCTTGGCTCCTAAAAGTCGGTCATCAAAATATCATGATCAAAGAGAACCCATAGCACAGAGTAGAGACCACCTGCCTAGAAAACAACTCTGCCAGCATCCCCCTGCTTCTATTTTTCTAGTCTAGAGTTTCACATGATTTTCTGTTCTTTTCCCTGATGCCAGCTCCAGGTATCGGTCGGTGTTCCTAGATTTAAGTATCCAGGTCAAGAGAGTACATGGCCCACCCATCTCACAGCTGGGAGGGCTGTTGTGGACACTTTTCTACACTTGATGTTTTCATTTCCACTCATCTTCCTCCCTCCAATGGCAGGTGCAACAAGCATCATTATGGTCAGGTAGCCCTAGACATGAAAAAAGGTTTATCCTGAAACCAAAGGCTAAATCTTCACGCTCACCAGACCTGGCATGGACTTGGCTACCTCTGGGTCTTTATGTGCCTACAAAATATGACTCCTGCTTTAAAGCAGTTGCTCCCCATTGGCAAAGGCTGGGGACGTTGCTAAGATCAGATGTGCCCTGGTGTTAATGTTTTGAATTTACAAAATGTTGTTTGTAAAATGCACCGTGGTGTTATTTCTCTCTTCTGGACCTATGAAATCCTGGACAGTCTAAGGATGGGGCTGGTATTAATAGAGAGAAACCTCAGTTAATTTCAGAGCATGCCTTGCAATATCCTCTCTGATACAGAAACCATGTGAGCAGAAGTAGAAGTCACAGAGAGACACACGGAGGCATTTAGGATGTCAGAAAGAGGGAGCTTTAACAATAAATTAGCTAAGCTAGCAACAAATGAGCTGGAAATGTAAAACATACATCTGAATCTCTTGGGTCAAAGGTAGGAAAAGGAAGAGGATTGATTCAAGTTGGGAGAGGGGAGTGCTCAGCGTGGTAAGAAAAGGAGAGGGAAAATGACTGGAGGGCTTGGAAAGCAGAGACCTCACCAAAGGGGAGGAAACGCTTGAGAGCAGAAAGGCCAGAGCTAGATTGTGCCAGCGGGCATCAAACAGACAATGTGTGCAAGCCCGACAGCTGGAAAGAGGCTTCCAGCAGCTACGACTCACCCAAACACTGACCCATCCTACCCAGGGAGGCAGAAAGAGCAGGTGAAATGCATTCTGAGTTCTGTGCAAAGGACAGAATTAGCTTGACCCTCAGGGTCAGCTTTGCTGACTGACAAGGGCTCTCTCTCTCTTCCTCTGCTGCTCCCATCCCTATTTCCAAGGTTTAAATGACAGACACTCATGCACATGCACACAGACAATACCCAATTCCCCCTTCAAAAAAGTAATTTGGGGAGGGGTAGAGTTTACTGGGATGTATGACAGTAGTAGGTCTTTGTTAAGAAGAGAGGCTCCCCTGGGTAGTCTTTCCATCTTGAAAAAAAGAAACATGTGATTTAATTTTTTAATGTTGAAATATTTTTGACTGTACTAAAACAATTGTACTTTTGGGTTATGATTTCTGTAGTTGAATTGATTTACTTTTTGTGGTACATCAGTAGTGATGGATCCCATTGTTTAGAAGTTTTCTACCACAGTGGAAAATTCACAGGGGTGGGTCTGATTTACTCTCCCTAAGCTTTTGCCTCCATCCCCCTCCTGCTTGCTGAGATCTGAGTTTACTTTCTGGCACTTTTGTGCCACAACTGTAGAGGAAGACAGGCCTGGCTAAGTGACACATGACTGAATGTCATTCACCCTGATGAGTCTCTCTGTCAGCAAGGTTAAGTGATGGAGAGAAAATTCTTTTCAGTTGTGGGGAGCTTGTTTGGAATGTAAGGGTTTTGAGTAGAATCCCTAGAGAAAGGAATGGGAGATGATGTCATGAGGGGGGAAAAAGGGTCAAGAAAGATAAATGGAAGAAACTAAGATTTTCACCATTTTTACTTCTTTTCTAAGAAGCAGACAAACACAAACTGGCGAGGAGCATCTAATTCACACACTCCAATATTGCATTACTCATAAAGCTAAGTGTTTCATTCTCAATTGCTTGGTATTACAAGCCAAGTTCATTCATTCAACAAATACTAGTTGATCATCTGTGTACGAGTCATGGGGACAAGGTAGGTCAAATAAATAAGTCTATTATTCAGTGATTTTGTTGGTAAGAGCAATACTGTGATTGAAAGTAGATGTTTAGATAACTACAGACAGAGGATAATTCTCCAGGTCCATGTATGTAAACTCAGAAAATCCCTGATTTATCAAGGATATCAACAGTCATCGTCCTATTTTCCTGATACACAATCTCATACTTATCACCCCCATTAAACATGCACTGTGAATGCCTTTCAGTGCAAAGAGACCACTATGTCTAAAGACCACCAAACTCTTCTTTACTCTGGCTCTGCTTGTTACAGAATTCTTTCTTATATTGAGCTAGAAGTTCTCTCTCTATGACTCCCTTCACTGATCCCGTTTTGCCCGCCAGAGTTACCTTGAATGTTTTTCCCACTTGGCAGTCGCCCCTTTACTGCAAGATAATCCCTGTGTATATACTTCCCACTATTGACCCTCTTCTCTAGACTCAACATGTCATATCCATTCACACATTCCTTGCATACCACGGTTTTTAACTCCCTTTCCCTACCTTGATGATCTATAGTTTACCAACAATCTTCTGAAAATGTGGCAAAAAAATATACCAAGTATAATTTCTGACCAGTCTAGACTGGTCAGAGGCTCAGTCCCCCTTTGTTGGAATATTCCTCATTTATTAATGCAGACTAAGTGTGTACTAGAGTTTGTGGATTGCCTTCTCACATGGTTGGTTTGTACTAAGCCTATAAGAAATGATGGTTCCCAAGTTGGTCATGTCCGTACCTGCAGTCCTTCCAGCCACATTTCTGCCATTTGCACACATTCACTTAGTCTTTGGACTCAAATATAGGTTCTTTTCGCTATTACATTTTATTCTTTTATAACAAACCCATTATTATAGATGGTCGAGCTTGTTTGGGAGCCTTTTTTCTGTCATTGAGCACAATAAATATCTTTCCTAGATTTATCTGCTGGTCTGCCATGACCAGTATGTCACCTACATCCTTGACTAATTTATGATAACAGTTGAATAGCTTGGGGGAGAATGGATACATGTATATGTATAGCTGAATCATTTGTTTTCCACCTGAAACTATCACAACATTGTTAATTGGCTATACCCTGATATAAAATAAAAAGTTAAAGAAAAATCAAAGATTTCAAGAGGGGCTTTTCTATAAGGAATCCAAACCATCAATGAAATTAACCTAACAACCTCTCTCCAGTCTGGGGCTTGACCAGTGCCAGGGTGAACATTAAGCATATAAATCAGTGTTGACTTGATGGCCAAGTAATCTGATAGTTTAAGATCAGTGCAACTATTTTATTTTGATGATGCAGTTTCTGGGCAATTAACCTAATCCTCATAGTTTGCATTAGATTAAAAAAAAAAAAGATTAGAGTTCCTTGTTCCTTGAAAAATATTGGTGAATATATCCAAGATTTCCAATAAAATGGTTGGTTCAATGACTCCAAAGTTATTTTCAGGTGTGACCCTTTTCAAATTTTAACTTAACATTTCTAACTGACTTTCAGACATTATAGAATTTTCTGTTTTGTATTATATTTCTAATACCTCCGTTATGGTGGTATAAGCTACTTGAAGGCAGGCACTGTATGTAGTTCATCTTTGCATTGCATGTAGACTCTAATACAGTACTTTACACTGAATCACTGAGCTGGGATAAGTAGAGAATAAAACTACTGTCTTCCAAGAAGAAATTTAGGACCATAAAGTACTTTGAGGTTGTGAGACAAAACACAATCTCAAGAGTATAATTTTTCTTCCACATTTAAGGCAAGTGTGTGTCCCTCAGCTTCATGATCTCTGAATAAGAAGTATTTGCCTTTAAAAGAGCCTGAGGCTTCTCATTCAATGCTGCAAACTTTTTTCTTAGTCTATTCTCCCCAGAATCAGTAAGTTTTCCATCTAAGCTGCCAGAGAATCGGTGTCTCCCACTCTGCAGTGATTGCCCTGACAAGGTCAATTAGTGTGTTAAAAAATGATGCAGTCACTTGGCTGCTGCTTTTCCTTTTACTCCTGTTTCTCAGCAGAATGCTCCCGGCATCAATTCACATGGAAACTGCATTGCACCAGAGGAAAAAAAAAAATTGTCTATGTTGATGCCAAAGGGAAGTGTCCCTCAAGCAGAGAGAAAGAGAAAGAGAGAGAAGAGCTTACAGGTGCTCTGGGAGGCAGAGCTGCTCCAGGCAGATCAGGGTGACTACACAATGTGCTCGATGCCTGGGCAGTTTAAATGCCTGAGGAGATTGCTCGAGTCCCGAGCTGCAAGTCTAGAGTCAAGAGAAATCAGGGCAAATGGGGAAAGAAATCCTCTTAGCGAAAGATTTTTAGAAAAACACATCTCTCCTGCTGACTGGTGAAGAGGATGGAAATTAGATCAAGCTTCAGTCAAACTCTAAATCCTTGTTGAGTTTACTTTTGTTTTTCTCAAGCACAAGATTCCTAAGGGTTCACCAAGTCTGTCTATGAAATGCTCTGTGTCTCCCAATGTCTTTTACTGGGAGCAAATGCTACTTAAACAATGTTTAAGTACTATTTTACCTTTTGTGCTTTTTTCCCCCTCATCTAGAATAGAAGTTGTGATTTTTAGAACCAGATTTCAGTTATGGTTAGTGGAGCATTTTTCATTCCTGTGAAATGGTCAAGGTTGCCCTTCAAGTTGCATTTAAGGATATGAATCAAAGAGAAGAAGGATTATTCAAGACGATCAAATCGGCCATTGTAAGATGGGGGTGGGTGCTTATGAGAGAGAATTAAAGAGATGGAAAATAAAATCAGATTGAGACTCTGTTTCCTAGAGCACTTCTGTTCCAAATGGTTTATTCTCATCACGTAGATCTTCTCTTCTTTAAGACACAGCTGGTCCAGAGGGAGTGTGGGGAAAAGGGATTATCAGGGAATCTTGTCTCTGATATGGGAGTCCCACTATGGATGGCCTGTAAGCCAGCTCTGCTCTGAGCACGGTGGCAAGCCAGCTTACTCCTTCCTGTGGGTGGAGATCCAGATGGTCAGTGGATAGGACAGAAGCACAGTCAGCATCACCTGTCTCTAGATCAGGCTTCAAACTTAAGGGCCAATGGGGCTTTCATTCTGTAGGACTTAGCCAAGGTGGAAGCAGCCATATGAAGCAGATTTCATAGGATATAGGCCTGGGACACCAGCCACATAATAACAACACATATCAGAGACCTATGAGGAGAAAGATTAAACTTCTCTTAACTCTGGGAAACAGCACAAGGAAAAAATTAGGTCCTCCAAATAACTTTCAATATTGATCGAAAGGCTGACCTGACAAAGAACCGCCTAAAATCTTGTTTGCTGTTGCTTCTCTCCAGGGTCCTGGGGTAATTTGTAATTCAAACTTGGAAAGAATCCTGAGCTATTTCCTTTAGATTTATTCTTTCCACATGTGAAACGAAATAATTAAAACACCTCATCAACTTTTAGAGCTTGCGTGTAAAAAAAAAAAAAAGCCAAGGAATTGCTGATTGAATCCATATTCCTCCCAATCTTCTACTAATTTAATTTAATGTCAAAAAATCATTTACTATAATGAACAATAATTTTGCATACAAATGGATATTTGTGAGTGGATTTTTAAGTTATATTTATTAGTAAGTCATAATAAACCTATCACCCCCATTCTTATTACTCAAGATCAATTTCACAATCCTTGAGGGTAAGAGGTCTCATGCATATTTTAGTTCACTTAGGGGATAATATTTCTGTTAGGCTGTAGGGTGCTGGAAATAGCTGAATACAGTATTAAAATGCTTTCATGTGAACACTTGCAATGGTCATTAGGCTAAATTAACAAATAATTCCTTCTAATTATGGCAATTGGGACAATTCCAGTTAACTTGTTTCTTATATGGCATATGCCACATTTATCTAAGTAAAATGGTTGAATCATATGAAATTTCATGCTATGATGTATCTAACAGTCTATTTAAAGAATCCTGTCTCTGATATGGGCAATAGGCAATGTCTTCTGGGAGATCATGGTTGACCTGCACGATACCAATTATAAAAAGTTTTATTTTGCTTGTTTTTAAGTGTACCAAATGTCTCTAACTTCTCTTTAAAAATCTAAGAATAGCCTCACATTACACTTATCCAAATCCTCTTGAGTTTGTGTATATTTTCAACCTGCTCCACTTGCTAAAATTTTTCCTTCAAAGAGGTCTTTAGAAAATCCACCACCTATAATCTTAACTCTGCTGCTGCTGCTGCTAAGTCGCTTCAGTCATGTCTGACTCTGTGCGACCCCATAGATGGCAGCCCACTAGGCTCACCCATCCATGGGATTTTCTAGGCAAGAACACTGGAGTGGGTTGCCATTTCCTTCTCCAATGTGTGAAAGTGAAAAGTGAAGTCACTCAGTCGTGCCTGACTCTTAGTGATCACATGGATTGCAGCCTACCAGGCTCCTCCGTCCATGGGATTTTCTAGGCAAGAGTACTGGAGTGGCTTGCCATTGCCTTCTCCGAATCTTAACTCTAGCCAGTTAAAAAACAAGATAGCAGGGTCTGTATGTCTTATTCACCTCTGTTTCTCCAGTACCTTACTCAATGTCTATATGTTTTCAAAAAAAACAAAACAAAGAAAACACAAATGCTTGTTTTAATAAATTGCAATTTCTGGCCAGTAATCCCAAGGAAACAAGCAAACAAAAGATTATGTATTATTGTGTTGGCCAAAAAGTTGGTTTAGGTTTTTCTGTACAATGTTATGAAAAAACTCAAACCAACTTTTTGGCCAACTCAAATATTTGTTTTTATCTTCTTCTTATATACGATCTCACCAGAAAGATGGTAAAAATATACTCTCAGGTTTCTTTCTGTGTATCACCAGACTCACTCACTTCAGGGACCTTCTCTGCTAACCCTCCCCTCCCCACCCCCACACACCCCACACTGCAGCTGGAATTTGTGTGAAACTGTTGATGGACACTTATCACCTCTAGAGTAGAGTTTTATCTCCTCATCATGGCATGCAATCCTTTTCTCCTGATCCCTCCCTGCACCATCCCCTCCATCTGCCTACTTCAGCATTTTAACCTCATCTTTCACCAAGAGCTCTGACCCACTCGGTGTTCCAGCCACTCCCCAAGTCACCTTTCCCCGTTGCGTGTTGAAGTCTGATCTGTGCTCTTCCATTTTCCCACCATACACTTCCACAACTCCGTCCTGGAATGCCTCATACCTTTCATCCATACTTCCAAATCTAACTTGGATGTTAACTCCTGAGAAGCTTCGAGATCACCTCCCCAGGATGTCCTTTTACGTGCCTCAATTCCAGGGATTGTTAATCCTGGCTGTACCTTTGAATCATTTGGACAGCTTGTAAAAATGACTGGGTCCCCCCAAGATCAATTAAACCAGTCATGGTATTTTTAGAAATTTCTCCATATGATTCTAATAGGCAATCAGAGTCCCTACTTTCTCACAATCTTTGTTATTTCTCCTCACTTCTCACAGGCAAGGACAATGCCTTATCCATCTTATCCGGTCTTCCCAGCAACTGCAGTAGTTCCTGGCATATAGTGGATGTTCAAGCATTCTTTGTAGATTCAAAATGAAATACTCATGAAGGCAGAGCTGCCTTGACAGAGCTTAGCGAGTCCATAAATTCAATTTATAGTGAGTCTTATAGGTAAAAATTTTTCATAGACATATTCTTCAAGGTTCCAATCTAGAGCTCAGGAAGTGTTTGATTTTATTTCTAACCTGGGTCATAATTCTAACTCTAAGCTGAAGCAGTGGTGAGGGGAGCAATCGTTTCCTTTACATATGTTCTCTAAAGATAATTGTTAATTTTAAATACAAATTGGAAACCTGGTATGTCAACATGACAATGTTAAGGCTATGACTAAAGAAAAAAAAAACAGGGAAAACAGTGGGGATCAGCCCTCAAAAATGCATAGAGAAGGAATCTAAGGGTAGAGCCTTTTTAATGATTCCTCCCTATTCAAGTCACAGTGCAGGCCCCAGCATCTCCTTATCCCTGTCCCCACCCCATGTTTGAATCCAGCGATTGGCCTCCTTGCCTTGTCCCCAGTTGGCGAGGGCTGCAGATGGATGGTGTGGGTGTTGAGTCACTGCCTCTGTAGTATGATTCTGTAGACTCATTAGGTGACCTCACCTCAGCTTGCTCCTTGGTTAAACATCAACAGCTTTCTTGAAGGGTTGTTAAAAGGATGAAACTGCTTTATACATACAAAGGCTTTAACTCGTGCCTGAGCTGTAATAAATGCTTAGACAGTAGTAACTGCAACTATTGTTTGCTTGTTCACAGCAAACACTATTTCATCACATGGCAAAATGAGCTAATGCCTCAGACTGAAGCAGAAAGAAACTACTGGCATGTCTTTTGACCAAAAAACATTTCCTTATATAAAAACACAATTTTGCTTAAGTCCAGACATTATGACCTTTTGAAATGCATTATTGACAATCTACTTAACACACAAATTTAATTTCTGATCTCCAGACATAAGAAAGGAAGCCGTGTTCATTTCCATCGTAAAGATTTTAGGCATAGTATTCAAATAATTTAATCAGTTAGAAAAATAGAAATGCTTCCTTGGAAAAAAAGGTTTTAAAATTGTTTTTCAAAACAACAAATACACTTAATATTTAAACACTATTTCCTTTGCAAAATACCTGTCAAGGCCAAGGTAGCCAATGACTGATTTAACCATTTTCTCCTGAGAATGATCTCTCCATGTGTACCTTACCAGCCTTTCTAATCAGGTTCTTCTGCTCTTGGAAAAGACTAATTTGTCTTCCTTTCCTAGGCCTGAAGCAGAAGTTGGTGCTCCCACCCTTCTTGAGTCTCTGCCTCTTTAATCACTGAAGGAAAGCCTCCCTGTGGGATGCCATTATAGTGCCAGTGCATTGGCAGGCAGGTTCTTTACCACTGGTGATGGCAGGTTATTCAGACTCCTCCTGTCTAGTTTTCTATGCAGGTTCTAATCTCTCTACAAATCCCTCTTCCTGGATTACCTTTATCTTGACTACAACATGGAGTGATGCTTTTACCTTCTGCTATTGTTCACTTGGATCCAATGTGAAGTTTCCCTGGATTGGTTTTGTGATTTTTTTATGCTTATCAGTTCCTATCGAAGAACTTGCCCCCAAATGAGCACCCCAACACTGACACCATTATTTAGCCTGCAGGGTTTGCTGCCCACTGGAGTTTCTGAGGTCAGTAGGTCTGGAAAGTATGTACATGTTTTTGTTTACCCTGAACTTCCTTGGTTTAGGTATCACTTGTCCATTACACAGCTTCTTTCTTAGCTTAGTATCACCAGTATTAATATACAGCAAAAGCCTTATAGTCAGCATACTATCGATGAACCAGTTATATGTCTAGGGATTTATTGTAAGAAAATAATTAAGGACATTGTCTAAGATTTCCTTTAGATGAAAGTTAGATTATCAGAGAAGGAAATGGCAACCCACTCCAGTATTCTTGCCGGGAGAATCCCAGGGATGGGGGAGCCTGGTGGGCTTCCGTCTATGGGGTCACACAGAGTCGGACACGACTGAAGTGACTTTGCAGCAACAGCAGCAGACTATCACAAAGAGTTTTATAGCAACACTGGAAATAACATAAAAATCTGCCTTCTGTTAAATACTAATTATGCTAAATTAACATAATTTAACTAATTTAGCAGAGTAACAGTTAAATATTGGCCTAAATATATAATGGTCTACTTTGTAGTACACACAGTAGTATAGAATTTTATGGCTTAAAAGTTGTTTGTTAAATTAGGTAATAAATTAGGCACTATAACAGCGTGAGTTAAAATAGCAAGACACAGATGATTGGCTGCATTCAGCATGATGTGACGTAGGTAGAGAGAGAGATGGAGAGATAGACGGAGATAGACGGATAGACGTCAAGGCAACAAGAAACACAAAACTCAACATAGCAGTTTCCGCCTCTGGGGAGAAAAGGCCAGAATTGAGAGAGTGAAGACCATAGTGGGAAAGTCAATGGAATTGGTAATGATTCTGTTCTTCAGTTGGTTAATAGGTCCATTTTCCAAGTGTTTCTAACCGGAATTTTTATAAGATGCATGTATTGTTTTGTAGGTATCAAATATCACATAATAAAACACTAAAAACTGTAAATGCCATATACCTTCATTTTCAGGGCCACTGCATGCAGGTGTACCAGTTGTCCCCTGATAGGGTGGTACATCCCAGTAAGAGAATGTCTTAGGCCAAAAGAAAAGACGTCCTTTTTCTAATTTGCAAAAGAGTACTCTCTACTTGCCAAAACAGGCATCTAAAGGGGCTGCACCTGCCCAGTTGGGGCCATGTTTTTAAAATTCTATTCCCAAAGAGGAGTGTCTTTTTCTATTTCACACACAGGCACTACATATGCTGATGGGGACATGAATGCATGTATGTGTGTGTATGTATTCTATATTTTTTAAAATTTGCTATCTACCACTTTCAACATGAAAAGAAAATTTTAATACATATTTCCTGGTAAGTCATTTCCTTTCTCAAAGAGCACCTACCTTAAAAATGGACATTCAAATATGACACATACATCAGAAAATTTCAGATCTGACCTAAACCTTTGGGTTTTGACCTTGCTGTCTCCCTCCCTCTGCCAAATCCTACTTCTGACAGAACTCCTGCATCACTGTGTTGAGACAGCAAATCTTTGCACACAAGCAGCTCATCTTTCAAAGGATGCCATGCATCACCCTTTACACTGTGGACATTTAAGAAATGCTGCTTTTCTTAAGTGTGTGTCAGCATATTGTGGCTCTGGCACTGAAAAATGTCAGGGAAGCCAACACAAATTCTGCACATGGAAAAATGTGGAGGGAGGAAGGAGAGCACTAGGAGAGAAAATTTTTTTAATGAGTTGTGTGGATAATTTAATCTACAGTGTTGGGCTTATTCATATGTGAGTTTAAGTATCAAGAGGATGCAGAACCTAATAAGCCTTGTTGTTCTTTCCCCAAATAGACATGACTTTGTTTCTTCTCCTGATTTAAAAGTAATATATATGTGATTAGAATTTTTATAAAATATACAAATAAATTTAAAAGGAAGTAAAACCTACCTTTGATAATTAATCCCTATAAGAAACAACTACTGTTAATATTCTGGGATGTATCCTTGCTGAACTCCTATTTATTTACATCATAAATACTGCTTATGAAGAACTTTCTACGAGTCAGCTTAAGCACTTCATGTATGCTATATCTTAAAATTTCTTATAATAACTCTGTGAAGTGTTATCACTCACCTACAATATAAATAAGAATTGTATCTCATAAAAAACTGAAGCCCCAAGGGTTATAGTAATGTGCTTGTGGCCATATAGTCAGACAGAAGAAACCAGGATCAAAAGCCCATTTGTCTGACTCCATAATCTGATATACCTTTAATAAACTGAGTATAGGTATGCGTGCCTGCTAGGTTGCTTCAGTTGTGTCCAACTCTTTGACCCTATGGACTGTAGCCCGCCAGGTTCTTCTGTCCATGGGATTCTCCAGGCAGGAATACTGGAGTGGGTTGCCATGCCCTCTTTCAGGGGATCTTCTTGGCCCAGGGATTGAATGTGTGCTCTTATGTCTCCTGCATTGGCAGGAAGTTTCTTTACCACTAGCGTACCTGAGAAGACCTATACAGTATGTATTGTTGTTTAGTCACTAAGTTGTGTCCGACTCTTTGTGACCACATGGGCTGTAGTCTGCCAAGCTTCTCTGTCCATGGAATTCTCCAGGCAAGAATACTGGAGTGGGTAGCAATTCCCTTCTCCAGGGGATCTTCCTGACCCAGGGATAGACCCAGGTCTCCTGCATTACAGGCAGATTCTTTATTGTCTGAGCCAGAGAAGCTCTATTATATATATATATATATATATATATATACACACACACACACACACATATTTTTACATATATATATGTACATATTTTTACATATATATATGTACATATTTTTAATAAAACAAAAATAGAGCCATATATAATGTCTTTGACTGTGACTCCCAAGCTCTGTCTACCAGGAACTTCAGAGTATGACCTTGTCTGGAATAAGAATCTTTGGAGATATAATTAAAGGTATCAAGATGAGACCATGTGGAAACTGTCTGGGCCCTAAACCCAATGACGAAAGGGAGAAGACACAGAGACATGGGGGAGAAGCCCGTGGGAGGATGGAAGTAGACATTGGAGTGATGCAATGGAATATGAAGGATTGTTGGCATCAACCAGAAGCTAGGAGACAGGCATGGAGCAGATCCTTCTGAGCAACCATCCCTGATTTCATACTTCTGGCCTTCAAAACTGTGAGAAAATCATGTTGTTTTAGGCCACCCAGTATGAGGTACTTCATTACAGCAGGGCTGGGAAATCAGTACATCATACTGTCCAGATTATTTGATGATTTCTCTTTTTCACTTATCAATATATTACAAATATCTTTAATTTACCAGCATATCACAAACATAAATGTAGATCTACCTCTCTATTTGAAATGGCTAAGTAGAATTCTACAGTAAGGGTTTAGCAAAATACATTTAATCAATCCCATATTGATAGACTTTAGGGTATTTTCAACTTTTCACTTTTACACACAATAGTGTGACTAAATTCTTGCCTGATCCCATCATTGCATGTTTTCCCCAACCTTTTTTCCTTCAGATAAGTTTGCCAAAGTGAATTCCAGGCTCAAGTGCATAGTCCCTGTTAAGACTTTTGAGACATTATTACCGAGCCAGACAATTTATTATCCTACTAGCTGTGTGTACATAATGCAGCAATGATTGAATATCTGCTCTTCAGAAACCAAGGTTTTCGTAAACTACTTCTTGAGAATATTGGTCAGAGTGGGCCTGGTTGGTATCTCTCTTTCCCTCCTGGGCCTGCCATTAACCAGCACCGAAGGTGGGATTCTGAGACATTACAAAAAATAATACCACAACTTACAAGTTCAAAAATTCTAAGCTGGATAAGTAGAGTCTTATATTGAAAATCTGGAGGCTCCCATTATCTGGCTAATTTATCAGTATGGCACAACTTCTCTGTCTCTGTTGCCCTGTCCGAATTATGGAGAATCTTATAGGAATGCTTTTAACTCTAGAATCATATTGCCTGGGCTTGGCTATTATTTTCACTACTTCTTAGCTTTATGCCCTTAGGAAATTTATATATACTCTTTAAGCTTCCCTCACATGTAAAATGGAAACAATGACAAGCATCCTTACTGCATAAGTAATTGAGAGACACCTAGGAGATAATCCCCGTTATAGTAAGAGTCTACACATAGTAAGGACTCTACAGATGCAAGTATGTATCATTATTATTACTAACAGTCTTGCCATATTTTTGGCCAGTTAGTACAATTGATTTAGAGTTTATTCCCAGGAGGCCGAGGTCATAGTTTCAACCCTGGTTTACTTGGCTTGGTTCCATAGTCACAGATTGCATCCTAGCCCTAGCCAGCTGTCTCCCAGGCAGCCTGAAAAACATGATTAAATCATCAAGCTCTATTGTCATAGCCATCCAGGAGGAGGGCTTGGAGACTCTGCTCCCATTGAGGACATTGTCTGTAAAGATAGAAGCTGGGAGTTAAAGGAGAATGAACGGAGACCAGAGTCCTCTGAACCAGGCAGAATTAGGGCAGAGATGAGATGAGCCTATGGCTTTGTGAAAATAAGGTTGTTGTTGTTCAGTCATTAAGTCATGTCTGGCTCTTTCTACCCATAAATTGCAGTTCACCAGTCTTCCCTGTCCTTCACTATCTTCCTGAGTTTGCATAAATCCATGTCCATTAAGTCAGTGTTGCCATCCAACCATCTCATCCTCTGTCACCCCCTTCTCCTCCTGCCCTCTATCTGTCCCAGCATCAGGGTTTTTTTCCAATGAGTAATCTCTTTGCATCAGGTGGCCAAAGTATTGGAGCTTCAGCATCAGCATCAGTCCTTGCAATGAGTATTCAGGGCTGATTTCCTCAGGACTGACTGGTTTGATCTCCTTGCTATCCAAGGTACTCTCAAGAGTCTTCTCTGGCACCACAATTTGAAAGCATTGATTCTTCAACACTCAGCTTCGTTATGGTCCAACTCTCACATCCATATATGACTACTGGAAAAACCATATCTTTGTTTATATGGATCTTTGTCAGCAAAGTGATGTCTCTGCTTTTTAATATGTTGTCTAGGTTTGCCATAGCTTTTCTTCCAAGGAGCAAGCATCTTTTAATTTAATGGCTGCAATCACCATCCATAGTGATTTTGGAGCCCAAGAAAATAAAATCTGTCACTGTTTCCAATTTTTCTTTGCCTATTTGCTATGAAGTGACGGGATAAGATGCCATGATCTTAGTTTTTTAAATGTTGAATTTTAAGCCAGGTTTCTCCACTCTCTTCTTTCACCCTCATCAAAAAGTTCCTCTTTGCTTTCTGCCATTAGAGTGGTATCATCTACATATCTGAGATTGTTGATATTTCTACCAGCAGTCTTGATTCCAGCTTATAACTCATCTAGCCTGACAATTCATATGATGTACTCTGCATATAAGTTAAATAAGCTGGTAGAAGGGATCTTAGTTTTGAGAGGGAAAAGCAACAGTAATAACATGGTGGATCTTCTTTTCCCTGTTATCTTCTCTGGTAGCTTTTTGAACAAGTGTAGGCTCCCTTTCGGAGAAGGCAATGACACCCCACTCCAGTGTTCTTGCCTGGAGAATCCCAGGGACGGGGGAGCCTGGTGGGCTGCCGTCTATGGGGTTGCACAGAGTCAGACACAACTGAAGCAACTTAGCAGCAGCAGCAGTAGGCTCCCTTTCTGGACAGGTCAAGACCCATCAAACTGACTTATTCCACATAAAGCTTGAGAAAAAAAAATATGTGTCAAATGTTGAAGCTGTAGCCAAGAGATAGTTTTGTGAAGGAAAGTTGTCTGTACTCTTTCTGACAGAACTTTCAGTGGAAATTTGTCTTAATAAAATGTGTTGTCTCCATCTTTCCAGGTAAAGTGGTTAATGGCAGAACATAGATTTCTTTGGTATTGAGTTTTGCCTTATGTATACACCCCAAGAGGGAGTTAGTGAAAGCCAGCTTTGAAATACTGAAGCCAAGTTTTCACAGATTTTTTCCAAGGAGAGAAACTTCACTGACCTCCTATATACCTACTGCAGTAGGCAGAAATTTTCTTTTTCCAAAACAATCTTATGAGATCGTTTTCTTATATATTCATCTTCGAAAAACAGCATCAGCACACCTATTGCTGTAAAAAATGTCACAAATGAGCAAGATTATTAAAAACAGGGTTAGTTTTTGTTTTTCATGTTCATTGGGAGCATCTAGAAATAAGCATACAGCCCTATTTCTGCCCTCTTGGGAGGAATGTTTTTGAGAAATCTATAAACACTATCACTCAATATCTTCAACATGAAGGACCTACAAGAGAAAGTTCTCTCATATCTGAGTGCCAAAAGAGTTTTTCTTTCTTCAAGATATAGCATGTCTTTTCCTTACAAGCAACATAAATCTTATTTTCCTTTTTGCTTAGGTGGCCTGGAAGCTCAGAGCTCAATTTGTAGACTAGTTTCAGTTACTATGTAGAAATCTACAGCTATTTAGTGTTTTAACTTTTCTTATATCTTTTTCTATTTATTCCCTTGTCTTTTGTAGTTTTTTGTTCTATTGAAAGCAATTTTAAAGAAAGCCTTATATCCAAAGCAGAATGAATTAGAATATAAATAAACAGTTTTATAGACAGCATTCTCTAATGTTATGATGGTTAATTTAATGCATCAACTTGTCTGGTCTATGGGATTCCCAGATAGCTGGTAAAACATTATTTCTGGGTGCATCTGCAAGGGTGTTTCCAGAAGAGATTAACATTTGATTTAGTAAACTGAGTGAAGAAAATCTGCTCTCACCAGTGAGGGTGAGCCTTAGCCATTTTGTGGATTGGAGGACTAGAACAGAACAAATAAGCTAGGGAAGGGCTAATTTTCTCTCCTTGAGTTGAGACATGCATCTTCTCCTGCCCTTGGACATCAGAACTCCTGGTCTTGGGGTATTCACACTCAGACTGAAACATATCCCCAGCTTTTCTGGTTCTTCAGCTTGCAGATGGCAGACCATGGCTTCCATAACCATATGAACAAATTCCTATAATAACTGTCTTCTTAAATATGTCTTTATATGTCCTATTGTTTCTGTTTCCCTGAAAAACCCTGGCTAACTCATATGGCAAAACATTTAGAATTAAAAGAGCTGTTTTCAAGTTTCTGTTTGAAACTAGTTCTTTTACTAATCTCTAACCTTGGGACATTACTTTCTAACCTTGGGACATTACTTTGCCAACAAAAACATTACTTTGCCAACAAAGGTCCGTCTAGTCAAAGCTATGGTTTTTCAAATAGTCATGTTTGGATGTGAGAGTTGGACTGTAAAGAAAGCTGAGTGCTGAAGAATTGATGTTTTTGAACTGTGGGATTCTTGAGAGTCCCTTGGACTGCAAGGAGATCCAACCAGTCCATACTAAGGGAAATTAACCCTGAATATTTATTGTAAGGACTGATGCTGAAGCTGAAACTCCAATACTTTGACCACCTTATGCGAAGAACTGACTCATTTGAAAAGACCCTGAGGCTGGGAAAGATTGAAGGCAGGAGGAGAAGGGGATGACAGAGGATGAGATGGTTGGATGGCATCACTGACTTGATGGACATGAATTTAAGTAAACTCTGGGAGCTGGTGATGCACAGGGAGGCCTGGCGTGCTGCAGTCCATGGTGTTGCAGAGTCAGACACAACTGAGTGACTGAACTAAACTGAACCTTGGGACAGAATATTTAACCTATTTTTTTCGGTTTCTTTATCTGTCAAATGGGAGTATATAATATTAACTACTCCTAGAGTGGTGTCTTTTGAACTGTGGTGTTGGAGAACACTTGAGAGTCCCTTGGACTGCAAGGAGATCCGACCAGTCAATCCTAAAGGAAATCAGTCCTGCATATTCACTGGAAGGACTGATGCTGAAGCTGAAACTCCAATACTTTGGCCACCTGATGAGAAGAACCGAGTCATTGGAAAAGACCCTGATGCTGGGAAAGATTGAAGGCAGGAGGAGAAGGGGACAACAGAGGATGAGATGGTGGGATGGCATCACCAGCTCGATGGACATGAGTTTGAGCAAGCTCTGGGGGTTGATGATGGACAGGGAAGCCTGGCGTGCTGCAGTCCACGGGGTCCCAGAGAGCTGGACATGACTGAGTGACTGAAATGAGAGTGGCAGCACAGCGGAACAGTAGTTACTAATATAGTATTAGCTAATATTATCACAATATAATTATAGGGATTATATTCCATTCAGATATAATAAAAATCTATGCAAATTAAAGTCATCTTGGTCTGACATCGTTTAGATGGACAAGGCATTTTTGAAACTGAGAGATTCAATGGGAGTCATTTAAAGCCAATGAGAGTAAAAGGTGACTTTTAGCAATGGCTCCAACATTACTTGTACTCAGGTTATAAACAACCTACAGATCTGCTCTATCAAAAGTTGAGATATTCAGGGACAGGCAATCTTTCTTCAGGTTTGAGACTGTTAGGCTTCTACCCTTGTTCCATTCTGATAAACTTTTCTCCCTAGACGTGCTAGGGAGACCAAGTGGTCCAAGTAGCAAAGGATTCAGCCAAAGACGAAGCAGAGCTGTCTTTCCTGCACAGTTTTGGCATACTCTTTCCCTGCTTAGAGCCCTTCAATGACCACCCAGCACCCCTAGAATAAGGTCCAAATTCCTTGTCAAATCCCTTCAGGATCTTGCTCCTTTCTCTCTACATCTCCAGCTTTATCTTCCATTTCCCTTGCTTCCTGAGTTTCTACCCACACAGCTTTGTGTATCTCTGAGCCTTTGCACATGCTGTTCTCCCAAGAATGACCTTTCTCATTTCCTCACCTAGTTTTCCATATTCATCTTTCACTGGGACCTCCCATGACTCCCTTGGGCATAATGACATCATCCCTTCTCTACACCACCTGTGCAAGCAGACCTCTGATACAGCAGATCTCTCACTAGACTGACCTCTTGAGAACAAGCTCGGAATTTTCTTCACCTCTATATTTCCAGCACCTGGTTATTGCTCAGTTAAAACCTGTTAAATGAAGATATTGCAAATGTGCTCATAGACGAGCAGAAGAGGCCAGTCCTTAGGCCAGCCAGGAAGCAGAGGCAGGATTGAAGAGCTGGGGTTTGAGAGAGGGGAGCCCAGATGACTGCAAAGCACGAAGGAAACAGGCTTCACCTGCTGGGAGACCCGGAGGATGGGATGCTCAGGCACACAGAACAGCTTACCGTGGGCACTCTAACCCTGAAAGTTCCCAGGATTCATTTCCATGTTAAGAGTCTGGGGGTTTCTATTTTCTTCCAAGCCTGACAGATCACAGGGAGCTAAGCAGGGTTACTATGTATAGTTATGCCCTACATATCTTGGTGCAGGGGATACATAGAAGTTGAAACTCAGCCTGCCCTCTGTTTACACAAGCCATTCACCTTGCAGCTTCTGTATCTGCACATTCCTCCCCCACCCCAGGGTGGGGGGTGCCTTTATCCACTTCACATGGCACAGGCTGGATTATGCCCACCTGCTTCATTTGAGTTAAAGAACTGATCTACATTTCTGCTGAAGCTTTTCACTATCTAGTGTTTCAAGACCAAGGAATTCATTTTAGGAAAGATTCGGGGTGCAACAGGAGCCTAGAGAGGACACGAGATTGAGCCAAAGGCTTAGGGCTTAGCTTTGTGACTATGGGTTTGTCTCCAAAATCTGCTTGTGTAAAGGACAAACTCCTCTGTGAAGCATTCCCACCCTCACTTGCCATTTCAGGGGCCTTGGTTTCTCCAGCAGTAGACAGCCTGAGTCCTCTGGTCATTTTGATATGACATCTGCAAACTAATCACTATGTGCTCCCAATATGCTCAGAAGGCAGTATGTTCATTGACTGGTTTAATGACAGGCTCTGCACTCAATTTCATCTAAGCCATATATCAGCTATCATATCTGATTGCATATCTTAACCTTGCTGTACTTAAAAAAAGCGGTGGTGGGGGGGCAGGGGAAAGAAAAAAATAGTATGTCTCATGGCAGACACAAAAAATGTGCCTTTCAGATCTCAGGGACTAAAATTGACCTATGGCCCCAGTTCCTCCTCTCTGAAGTCACCACCTTCTATCAAAGCCACACTTCACATGGGCTTGTCCCAACCAGTGACTAAGCAGAGCAAGACGTGGTTGTATGCTGTGCTTAGTCGCTCAGTCATGTCCAACTCTCTGTGACCCCATGGACTATAGCCTGCCAGACTTCCCTGTCCATGGGATTCTCCAGGCAAGAATACTGGAGTTGGTTGCTATGCCCTCCTCCAGGGGTTCTTCCCAATCCAGGGTTTGAACCAGGGTCTTCCGCATTGAAGGTGGATGCTTTAGCATCTGGGCCACCAGGGAAGCCCAAGACATTGTTGTTGCCGCTGCTGTTGCTAAGTCGCTTCAGTCGTGTCCAACTCTGTGTGACCCCATAGAGGGCAGCCCACCAGGCTCCGCCATCCCTGGGATTCTCCAGGTAAGAACACTGCAATGGGTTGCTATTTCCTTCTCCAAGGCATGAAAGTGAAAAGTGAAAGTGAAGTCGTTCAGTCATGTCCGACTCTTCATGACCCCATGGACTGCAGCCTACCAGGCTCTGTCCATGGGATTTTCCAGGCAAGAGTACTGGAGTGCATTGCCATTGCCTTCTCTGAGACGTGATTGACATAGGTCTAAAACAAGACATGGAAGACATGAATCTCCTTTGATGAGCAAATTTGACACAAGAACTCGACCAACTTTCCAAACTTTCCTTGCAACTGTACTGCAGTTTAAAGGTGTCGACCCAACCATCATTGCTTCCTTCTCTCCTTTGCTCAGAGTCAGATAAGCTCTCTTATCCTCCCCTCTTTTCTCATTTTCTCTCAAGCTCATTTCCCCTAATAAATGTCTTCCATGTTTAATTTTCTTGGTATCTTCTTCTTGGAGGCTCTAGGCCAACACACTCTTTCATAGAGTTGCTGTGACACTTAAATGACCTGATGTACACAAAGAAACTTGCGATCGTTAGAACATAGTATAACCTCTGGTCCTTCTCACATTCACCACCCTTTCTTAGCTGTGGGCTTCCTCATAGTTCTTTACTCCTTATAATGGTAGTTGTCCAATATTTATCACTGGATTTTGTATCTTTTAGAACAAAGCCATCTGTGGAAGAGTCTACAGCTTCAGTATCCATTCTTCTATTTTTTCATTTTGGAAGTCGAACTTTCCACCCCACTGAGTTTTTGCAGAACCCAGGGCCATCCGGTTGAGGACTACATTTTCCAGTCTTCCTTACAATGGGTGGTGATGAAATAGCTAAGTTCATACCACTGGAAATGTAAACAGAAATGATGTATGCATTTTCACCATTAATTTCTTCAGACAAAATTGCTTGTTCCCTCTTTTTCTCTTTTCCCCACATAGCTGCACTGAAATGTAGAAGCATTGGTGAGATAGCTTCAACCATGTAGGTAAGGAAAATGCCATAATAGATGTCAGAAAAATGAGATAGAAGAAATATGGGTCTCTAGGAGCCTGTTGGGCTGCCGTCTATGGGGTCGCACAGAGTCGGACACGACTGAAGTGACTTAGCAGCAGCAGCAGGAAAAGGAAATGGCAACCAACTCCAGTGTTCTTGCCTGGAGAATCCCAGGGACAGGGGAGCCTGATAGACTGCCGTCTATGGGGTCGCACAGAGTCGGACATGACTAAAGCGACTTAGCAGTAGCAGCAGCAGATGATCTTAAGAGACAAGCTGCATGTCTTAGACCACCCACCTACCTCTAACTTTGGCTTGAAAAGAAACAGATTATCTTTTTGAGTCATTGTATTTTTAGGGATTCTTTGTTACAGCAGCTAAGCCAGTACCCTACCTAATACACCATCTTTTTGATCTGTTGCTACATTCTCTCTGCTTTGATTGACCCAGGACTGGTTGACAGTGCTTTTTCCTTAATCCATTAAAGTCTATGCCTCAATATGGCATTTAATTACATTTGATGACTTTGAAGGACAGCAAAACTAGTTCCCTTTGGGCAAAGGATTATCTCAAGTCAGAGTTAATAGCCTTAATGGTTTAAAATGGCACTAAATGGTTCTCTACATTTGGCCAAGACCATCTGGTCATTTGCAGATAAGCATAATAATAAGCACCCGGGCAGATCTCCACATATGGGCTGAACAAAGTCGTGTTCCAAATTATATATGCTATAAAATTTACTATCTTTCACTAAAACCCAAGCCACAAATGATGCCTTACTTGAATTGCAATTATGAGTCACCACTTAGACAATATGACTGAAATGAATCTGACTACAAACAAAGCTCTAAAACCACAGTGCCCAGATTCCAGTCAAGGTCAAAATGCAATTTTAATTCTGGGGAGATCCTTTGAGCATGCACATCAGAAACAGCCATGGGACTCTGCCCACACATGCCCATGGCCAATGGGTTTGTTTAAATTTGAGCCCTGACAACTGGATGAAATCATAAGCTTTTGCTCTTGTAACATTTACATCCTCTCAGTGTGATCAATAAGTCATGAAAGTAAATTAAGGAAATAATGAAATAATTTTCTTTGCAATTGTAGTGTTTACTTCCATTTCCTGCCTTTCTTTCTGTCAAGGTTTCTAGCCAAACTGGATATTGACCTTAAGAAATCTTTAGCACTGAAATTATTATGATAGTTACATATCTATATTTCTTTTCATAATTCAAAATAGATTAATAATAAAGCTTAAACTAAGGAGTATCAAAAGTTCTGAATTTTAGCATGAAGACGATTTGAAAGTTATGCATCAATTAACTTTAAAAATTTAGTGCCTTAAGCCATGTAATTTACTTTCTCCTTGAATCATCCAATAATGCCCCTTTGAGTTGGTGGTGGTATTGATGACAACTTTCCCTTTCCACTTCAAGACCCTCAAACCCTAAATTGTTTAGAAAGATCATATCCCTGTAATGGACAAAGCACCAGACTAAGAGACCAATAACTGGCATTCTTGAATATCCTTGGCAACCATGCCTCAGCTACTGAATATGGAAAACAGGGATGGAGCATGTGAGTGACTAGCCACTTACCTGTTACAGAGAGACAATAATGGAGAATAATGAAAGATTACTAGCAACATATCTTGAGTTACTATGAATGAAGTTACTGTATGCAAATTGCCATGGCCTTATTTCTTTAACTGAAAAGCACTGGCCATGAACTTGAGATAATGGTAGAGGCTTTATAGTTCTAGTAGATGATTTTTGCTTTATCTTAGTAACTAAAACCAAAACAGTGAATGGACAGAATTTTCTTTGTGAATGGCCTACAAACATAGAAGGCTAAGGCAGAGGAGTTTGTTGTTTTTTTTTTAATCAGTTTTCTTGATCAGATGAGACAGGCCAGGACCAAATGGGTTTTGGGCTGCCATTGCATATTTGAAACCTCCACCTCATCTGCCATTCAGTAAAGCACCTGGGTCTCCTTTGGCACCAGTGTGCTCCAGATTTCCTTGGCCCAGTGCATATCTGCTTTTTGAATTATCTTTCCCCAGATGTAGTTTCCATGTAGCCAAATTTAACCTTGTTTTATTATTTCCTGTCCCTCATTTCTAACCTCTTTGGGGACATTGTGATCTGCTGGGTGTTGACAAAGCTGCCTAATTCAGAAGCATCTGTGATTTGCATCAATAAGAGAATCATTCTTTTCAATTTATTAATAAAGACACTAAGAAATAATACTTCTATGAGAGACTATGCTTTGTATTTGGAAACACTGGTGTTTCTCACAGATTGTTGCATTTATTAAATCTTAGCCTATTTCCAAACCATATTCTTCTCTAGTCCAGTGTGATGTTGATGCCAAGAAAAATATTGAGACACTGATTTTGTGGGAAATGGTTTGCTCATCTCCAACACGTGCAACTTTGTCTTCACCAGCTAGTGGTAAACAGCACACTTGCCCAAAGTGACTTTGAGTCAGTGTGGCATGGCCAGGTCTTTACATGTGGCCTGTGACTCCATTTTCCCTTTGAACTCCGCATAGATTTCCCTTATACTCTGGAACTGTTCTACCAGTAGAATATAAACCTCACATGTGTATTGTCTCCTGAGTTGGTCCCACTCAACCCACTGCAAAAGACACTTGCTCCTTGAAAGAAAAACTATGACAAACCTAGACAACATATTAAAAAGCAGAGACATTACTTTGCCAACAAAGGTCTGTCTAGTCAAAGCTATGGTTTTTCCAGTAGTCATGTATGGATGTGAGAGTTGGACTGTGAAAGAGCTGAGCACCGAAGAATTGATGCTTTTGAACTGTGGTGTTGGAGAAGACTCTTGAGAGTCCCTTGGACTGCAAAGAGATCAAACCAAAGAATCCTAAAGGAAATCAGTCATGAATATTCATTGGAAAGACTGATGCTGAAGCTTAAGCTCCAATACTTTGGCCACCTGATGCAAAAAACTGACTCATTGGAAAAGACCCTGATGCTGGGAAAGATTGAATGTGGGAGAAGAAGGGGATGACAGAGGATGAGATGGTTGGATGGCATCACCAACTTGATGGACTTGAGTTTGAGCAAGCTCCAGGAGTTGGTGATGCACAGGAAAGCCTGGTGTACTGCAGTCCATGGCGTCACAGAGTCGGACACAACCGGGTGACTGAACTGAACTGAGCCCACTGCAAAGTGCAAATGTTCATTTACATTTTTGTTAACATTTATTGGTCATCTAAGGCATGTTAAGATCTTCCTAGAGCCCATTTATAGTAAGAAAGATATTTTTAGGTACATTCTCAATGGACACAGTTTCTTCCTAAGACTCACCTTGTTTCCTCCCTCTTCTCCACCCAATCCCCTTGTCCACACCTGGGATCAGGCCACCTGCTAGAGGGAGAGCAGTTCTCTCCTAATTGGTCTCTACTTGCTCGTGTTGTCCTTTTCCAACCCATCCCCTACACTGTCAACCCTGCTCAGATCACTATTCTATGTAAATCCATCTGTGGCTCTGTGATTGCTCTCAGAATTAAGTTTGAATCCTTTACCACTTCCCACAGGGCCCTGATCTGACTCTCCAACCTAACACACTAAGCTCTGGTCATGTGTAGTAGCTTAGTGCCCTGATCTCTCACCTCCAGGCCTGTGTGATGATGGTCCTTCGGTCTAGAATGATCTTATTTTTCTCCACCCACTGTCTTACCTCTCTTCTAACTGCCTCTTCTATAATAAGGCAAACTCCTTTCCATTTTGGGGGGGGGTTTCAGTTCATACATCATTTCCTCCAGGAACCCTAAGAAAAAGTCACCGAGATCAGTGACTGGGTTAGATTCCCATCTCACCCTGTGCTGAAAACCTTCCTATAGATTTTGGCCCTGTAGTCTAAGGGTCTGTTCTCCCACAAGGTACAAATTCTTTCAGTGCAAGAGTCATGCCTTAATCACTGTGCAACATTCAGCCCCAAGCAAGAAACTAACACCTAGGTAGGTGCTTAAAAATTATTAGATTCTTTATGTCTAATTTACATAGATATACTACATATGTCAGAATTAATTTGTTTTTATTAAAATTTTCTGTAATTGACTTATTTTCTGTTCTTGGTTTAATTTTGGCCATCTTTACACTTGTGGCCATTTCTTTCATCCTTCGTCAAATCTGGTTGTCTCTCCCAGATGTCTGTATGTATCCTTTGGGACAGACAAGAAGGAAAGCCAACATTAGTCAGAGACAGGACAGCTACTTCTGGTTTCTTAAGACTTACACTGTCACTCTCCCTGACCCAGAATGGGCCACTAGGTTTTAAACCACTGATGAACTTTTCTACTTACTTGTTTTTGGCTTGGGTATATTAAAATTCAATTCCACAGGAAACGGAAGTTGCCTCAGCACCTCAGGTGACTTCCTGCTTCAGACAGGACTTGCCGAAATGAAGTGTGGGACTATGTGGACCAGTGTTTCTTCCAAACATAGGAAGAAGAAGGAAAGGCAGTGTGGCATCTCAGGCTGAGGATAGGCATGCTTGATTTCTCTTGGGCAGAACTGGGGCAGGGGAGCTTTTCTGACATTTTTCTGACAAATTGTCTTTCCTCATTTTACTGACCCTAACTCCCCTTGGAGAAGGCAATGGCAAGCCACTCCAGTACTATTGCCTAGAAAATCCCATGGATGGAGGAGCCTGGTAGGCTGCAGTCCGTGGGGTCACTAAGGGTCAGACACGACTGAGCGACTTCACTTTCCACTTTCAAACATTGGAGAAGGAAATGGCAACCCACTCCAGTGTTCTTGCCTGGAGAATCCCAGGGACGGGGGAGCCTGGTGGGCTTCCGTCTATGGGGTCACACAGAGTCGGACACGACTGAAGTGACTTAGCAGCAGCAGCAGCAACTCCCCTTGGGAATGAGTTAAATGCCCATGTTTTTCACTTCACCCTCTTTATTTTCAGGTAGAAGATTTTTCTCTCTCGAGTCTTTACCTATCCCCTGGGCTTATCTGCACCTACCTTCCCCCATATGCAGTGCCTCTGAATATTAGATAAATACCTTCCTATTCTTCTAATCCCTTTGGTTGGCATACATGTGGTCATCCATTACATCTGCCTGGACTGCTTCAATCAAAGCAGCACATTCTTGTTTGGCTCCATATCCAGGAGGTTTCTGTCTGGTTACTTTTTTTTTTTTCATCTTCTTTCCCTTTACCCATAAACTTTTATTAGACCTTTGTGAAGCCAATAGAGATAGCAGGGAATAGACATTATAATTCATTCAAAAAAGAATCAGCTGCATTTTGATGAGAGGGATCATTTCGCAAGGCTTGTGGGAAGCACGGCTATTGTTGCCTTCTCCGTCTGCAGGGTTGGAAAGCCCCTGCTAGCACTTGTCTGTTCTCACCTCGCCTTAGCAGTCCAGTCACATCTCCGGCCTGGCACCAATTGCTAGCCATATCTCACCCTCAGTATGGCAGGAGGCGATCAATAGATGGATTAATCACACTTTGGGGAGCTCACACCCCAAGAAGAAGAGAAAATGAGGATTGGAAGAGGAGGCTGTTAGCCAATGTGTTCTGCCGAGAGTTTGCAGACTGGTGCACACAATGCAGGACCACAGAGAAACCCACTTTGCCCAGATGCATAACCAAGACCAATTGCATAATGAGACCTTCTAGAAATTGACCACTAGCTTGACCTCGACTGATTAGCAATGCTTAAAAAATTGATATGGGCCAAAGTTAAAGCTTTAACAAAAGTGTAATGAGACGTTAAGTGACCTAGTAAATAAGATGATGCTTTTTCATGCAGCCAATCTACAAATATGTGTACTTTTCAATATGAAAGAAAACTTGTGTGTGTGTATATGTGTTTTAAATGTATTTCTGCAGACTCAGAAATTGGAAAGAGTACAGGGCTTTTTGTTCGTTTGTACAGTTTATTTACTTGTAACTGGGAGATTTTCAGTGAAGAGTCCTAGCCATTAAAATCAGCTCCTGAATTCTTATTTGGGGGAGGGTTGACAGGGACCCTGGTTACTCAATAAGGGGTCCAGATGGCTTGGAATACAAGAACCCAAGAGCTCCCCTAACAGAAGCTATTTATGTCCAAAAAGCACTGCATTTTGGAACCAAAGGTTTAGGTTTGCATCTTCCCTCTGCTGCTGACCATCTAAAGGAAAGCCACTGAGTCTCTAAGTCTCAGTTTTCTCACCTCTGTAATGAATTAAGCCTGGCTTTTAAGGTTGTTGCAAGGAGCAGACAAGACAATGCAGATGCACAGTGTCATAAATTGAAGCGGGCTTTGAGAATCAAAGTGGGCTTTGCGAATCAAAGCACTGTTATAGTCGAACAGGCTTAGAAAGGATGGGGGGCAGTCTGCATATTTGGATACTCATAACTGGTCCTTGGACATGGTTATTCAAGGTAAAAAGACATAGAAGGTATTATTGTTTTGAATGTAAAAAACGTTAACGACAGCAAAAGCCTACTACTGATTTGTTCTCTTTCTGAGTAAAGCTATTTGCTTTTACCAACACTTATCCTCAAACTCCATTCAAGAGGACTCAGGGCTCAACCCCTGACTGTTCTACCTCCCACCCTGGATGGAAATCATCATCATTTACAAAACGGTTTGATTAATGTTTGATTAAGGAGTTCTGACCTTTGGGGAAATAGCGTCATAATTACAGAGCTGTGCATTGTCCCAGCCACTCGGCCAGTTCCCCAGTTGAGGCCCCTTTTCAGCAGTGAGTGACAGGCATTGAGGAGCAAATCTCCCCTAATACTATAATCACCAGGTACCACTTAAGTACAGCTCATGATTTTTTTGCTCCAGAGCAGAGAGCAAAGGAAGCTGCCTTTTTCAGGCTCTGAATCCTTTTCTGCGTGCTCCATTGCTGCTTTTAACAGCTTTGTTAATTCAATCACCACCTCCATCCAAACAATAGCCAAAGTGGATTGGGAGGAGAGTAGGAGGCAGTTTTGAGGCTGACCCCAATCTTCATCACACTCCCCTGAACGCTCATGTGCTGGGGCTGGGGCAGGGGGGGGTGGTATGGGTACCAGCTGGGCGAGCTGGCAGGGCTTCTGGGCCTCAGGATGGGCAGCAGGTGCTCCCTGCAAAGGTGACACGCTTGAACAAGGCATCACGCAGAGAAGGGGCCTTCCTCTGCTTCGGAAGCCTGGCTCCCTTTGGCCTCCGGAGTTTTCAAAAGCATAAGGGAAATGAGTGAGAATGGGAAAATTGGCCTGTTCGGTGAGAATTGTCATGTTTCACTGCTCTGTTTTATCCCATTGGCGAGACGTGATGAAAGAGAGAAAACATAGCCACCAGAGCCCAGCTGGCCCCCTCAGCCACTTCTAGGACCCCACTGATGAATGGTGCTTGGATCCTGCTCTCAGAAGCAACCTAAGGAGAATATTACTGCTCAGTTAGCAGAAATCCAGTCCACCATTTTCCCAAGTGTGTGTGCGGGCTCAGCTGCTCAGTCATGTCTGACTCTTTGCGACCACATGGACTGTAGCCCACCAGGCTCTTCTGTCCATGGGATTTCCTAGACAAGGATATCAGAATGGGTTACCATTTCCTCCTCCAGGGGATCTTCCTGACCCAGGAATCAAACCCGCATCTCCTGTGTCCCCTATGTCAGCAGGCAGATTCTTTACCACTGAGCCACCGGGGAAGCCCATTTCCTCAAGTGTAGGTGATGCAAATAGAAGTCACCTGAGAGAAGGGTTCTGGGCATAAATGTCTTGGAAATTTGGAATCAAATGAACTGAACCTTGTTGCTTCACTGTAGTACTACTTCTCAGAATGTTAAATTCCCTCCTTTGCCTAATCAATCTTTAAAAGAAAGATAAAGACAATAGCATGTCCTAAACTTGGCCAAGACACAACTCTTTTACTTTCACATAAAACCATTTGGGAAATGTTCTTTTCATCCAGTCAGAACTTTTTTCCTCTAAGAATTCAGGTTTTCTCTTACTAGATCAGCTGGAGATTTATCAATTTCAGGACGTATCCAGACTTGGTGTTTTGGATTTTGTTTTTGAATTTTTTGGCCATGCTGCTTGGCATGCAGGATCTTATTTCCTCAACCAGGGATCAAACCCAAGCACCCTGCATTGGAAGTGTGGAGTCTTAACCACTGGACCACTGGGGGACATCAACTTTTTGTCTGCACTTCAAAATTTGTTGCTTCCTTGTACATTTTTTTTTTTTAATGTTTAAGTACATTTCCAAACTTGCCATTAATCATTAGCAGCAGAGCATTCCAGTGCCCTGGAATTGTTTAATATACTCTGGGTAGATGAACCTGATGGTGTAATGAATGCTGACCTCCTTCTTGCATCTGAAGTCCTGGGACCATTTGTATCTTATTCCTCCACAGAACTGCTCTTAGAACATAAACATAGGCTGGAAAGAGAGCTCTGGAATATCAGATGCCATAGACTCTTTTCTCCACTAGCCACAGGTTCTCATGTAGGAGGAATGTAGTGTAAGGGGTAATGGCTCTGGGTCACACAGGTTCAAATCCTGGTTCTGACTCTTAAGAGCTGTATGGTTTGGACGAGTCAGTTCATCTTCGTACCTCTACTTCCTCAGGCATAGAGTAGGGTTAATAACACTTTGGGCATCATGGATTGGTGTGAGGATGAAGTGAGGCGATCTCTGATAGCACTGGGAAAGCCTAGCTCCTTATTAGAAGCCAAATGGAAGAAACAAGTTACTGTTTCATAATGATGCATAACATTCCAACACCCAGCACAATGCTGAGAGCAGTTGGCAGCCAGTATTTGCTTAATTGAATTGGATACTCAAAATCTGAACTTCAAACTACAATCCTTTTGAGCT